>NC_138195.1:39580758-40240916 GCF_964194105.1 Spermophilus citellus
AGGCTGCAAATACAGATAATTGAAGTTTTAATTACACTGTTGTAATATTTAAGGTTTATCTATCACTTAGGAAACAACTGACATTTAGATAAGGGAAATAATAAACTCTACACTATAAGAAATAATGATTGAAATTAATTTTAAGAAATAAAACAGGAAGCAGGAAAATATAGTTGGAAATTCTAAATTGAACATAAACAAGCACTGATTGATATGCTATGTGTACAAAGGAAGCTGGGTTTTAAGATTAATTTTCAAAAGAAATCTATATGTGCTTATAGATTTTGAAACTGTACTTTGTAACTCGATCCAACTTTTTATTTTTGAATATGAGACAAAGAAGCTATGAAATTTATCTAACACAGACCATTGATTTGGGTTTGAATCTCAACTCAAGCTTTGCATTTACTGATTCTATTATCTAAGGATGTGGCTAAATATTTTAACCATCAGTCTTCTCCTCTCTCCGTATTGATAATAATGCAAACTTGGAAAGGTTTCTGGGAGGATTCCTTGGAGAAATGTGCTTAAAGGTTTATTGCACATATTTTTTTCCCAAATAATAGCTATTAAATTGTTGACACAAATAAGATAGTAATCATTTTATTAACATCCTCCACCTTCTTCCTGAAATATTGTTGGTGTGTTCTTGGTATCTAAACCAAGGAAGATTCTTGGGCTGCAGGTATTAAGGACTTTGCTGAGTTCCTCATCACAGTTTGCGGATCTGTTTTTTCCATTAAGTCCAAGCTTTCCTGTCATGACCCTTTTTTTCTAAAAGTAAATTCCTACTCAGTGTTTCAGTTAAAAATTTTATCCTTCTCATGCTCAAGAAGATTACTACTAAATAGGGAAGAGAGATGGGAGGGAAAGGGAGAAAGAAGGGGAATTACACGGAAGATGGAAAGAGACCCTCATCGTTATACAGATTACATGTATGATAATGTGAGGGGGGGAAAAAGAAGTGTGTCACATTAGATTGGGTAGAGAGAAGTGATTGGAGGGGAGGGGGAAGGGGGATAGGAAGGACAGCAGAATAAATGAATAAATTAGACACTAGTATTGCTGTATGTATATACATGACTGCATGACCAATGTGATTTTGCAACCTGTACACTCAGAAAAATGAGAAATTATACTCCATTTGATTCAAATGTATGATATGTCAAAATCATTGTACTGTCATTTGTAAGTAATTAAAACAAAAAAATTAAAAAAAAAGAAAAAAGAAGAGGAAAGTTGATTAAGAGTGATATTTCATATTATTAAGGGACTTATTAATACCAAGCACTGCACTAACATATTATTCTATATATTAATATGTTCATAAACTGTATATATTGATATATATATATGTATCATATTATATGATATATATGTATCATATATATTATCTTCTCCTACCCTAATATTGACAATAGTGTTTATAGATGAAGATGTTGAAGCTTGGGCATTTAAATTGTAAGTTGAATTGGAAAAAAGTTACTGAGACTCATTTTGTATCCATGTCAATCTGAATCCAGTTTTGATACCTAATCTTCATAAAGAAAGTGAAAAGTTAAAACTCAAGTTCCAAATATCTATATGGTCTTAAAAAAAAAGAAGTACTATCATCAGTGTTCAGTTATAATTTGGGAATTAATCTAATGTGGCTTTTTAAAAAAATTTTGCCTGTGATTGAATTAAAGTGCAATTTATTTTCCAAACTCTTGAAATATTATTACTCTTATTATTTCATTGAATATTATTTGAATTGTGATTATAATAAAATAGATTATAATAAAAAATTATCCTGATAATATATTTTTAAAAAAGACTTTTAAAAAAATTTAAACTGCCATTCATTATATTTTCTACAACTTCCTTTGATATATAAAAGAGTATAACATATTATGAGATGAGAAGTTATATATATAGAAGATTGATGATTAAATGGCTAGAAGCATATATAATATGACAAAATATCAGTGTATATGGTAAAACACTTATAAAATAGACACATTAATTATATGACCGTTCAGTGAAAAAACTCACCTTCTTTTCTTTTCTCATAATAATATTATGAGAAAAAATCACCTTTTCATCTCTCCTGCAATTCATGAGTTTTCCTTACTTATATATCCAAACTATTTTCTATTGTTATGAACTTATGGCTATTTATTTTATACTTTGAGTTATTTAACAATACCATATTATTTATTTTCTTGCTCATATTTTTTGACTTTTATGAGTGGAAGGTCTGTCAGTTCACTCCTATGTCACTTTGATATTACCTAATCAATGCTTTTTTTAGTACTTCCTTAATTTCTGCAACTATCTTATATTTCCTGTTTGATCTCAGAATCAGCCATTTTTCCAAGAAACTCTTTGGGTTTTTTATTGGAGAGAGTGATATTAGAAACCAACATGTGGGTGCTAGGGGGTACTGGGATATTGTTAATTCTAGGCCATCTCAGATGACAAAGCAAGAAAATAAATGTATATCAAATGTAGATAAACAGGGCTGGGAATATAGCTCAGTGACAGAGCACTTGCCTAGCATGTGTGAGGCACTGGGTTCAATCCTTAGCACCATATAAAAACCTAAACAAATAAAGGCATGCCATCCACCTACAACTATAAAAAAATCTTTAAAATGTAGATAAACACATCTCTACCTCTTTCTATATGTAACCATCTGTATACATATAAAGCAAAACATGAGCTCATATTGATGAATGCAACTTGACCAACTACCGATGAGTTATGCTCCACCCCTTTCTCTTGTTAACCTGGAAATTCTCACTTCACCAGTGGAAACAGAGCAAACTGAGGCCCACAATCCTCCATCAATAACTTCATTGTATAATCCAAGTATACATATATAGTAGTATCAAATTGTTAATTTTTACCTGCATAGGAAAAAAAGTTAGTCAAATAAAGCACAAAGCTTATGAGCAATGTTTTTACCTGAAAGTCTTATAGCCTGTACTCATTATAGAACTTTCTAGGTTAGAACCCCCCTCCCCTACCTTTAGTAAGAAAGTTTCATACATTTGTAATATGGTTATATTATCTTGTCATAGTCTGCATTTCATTCTAAGAGTCCCCAAACTCCTAAATTATATTTTAAATTTGCATATATTAAGGCTGACTCTTTGTGTCGTAAAATTCTAAGAGCTGAGGCAAATGCCTAAGTTATCTACTCACCTGTTAAACAGGTAATTGCAGACTACCCTCTCTTCTTCTCAATTTCTGTGATTCTCCTATTTAATCTTCCTACCTTCTGTCAAAAATATGGCAATCATTAGCCTCTTCTACTGTCTTTATAATTTTGCCTTATTCCAGAATATCCATATGATTGGACTCAGACAGATTGTAGGATTTTTCAGACTGACTTCTTTCATACACCAAAATGCATTTAAGGTTCATTCTTGTCTTTTCTTGGCTTGATAGCTCATTTATTTTTATCATTGAGTAATATTTTATTGTATAGATACACCAGTATACCTACTGATCTATTTAGGACCTTTTAATTCCTTCTTGTTTTTAACAATTATGAATTAAGCCCCTAAAAACATTTGTGAGCAAGCTTTTGTGTGGACATAAGTTTTCAACATATTTAGATAAACACAAAGACATTAAATGCTGAAATATGTGGTAAAACTAAGTTTATCTTTGTGGGCAACTGCCAAAGTGTCTTCCAAAGCGGCTGCATTTTGCATCACCATCTGTTAATGACTGAGAATTCCTGTTGCTTTGCATCTGACCAGCCTTTGACATTGTAAGGTTTTATTGTTTGTGTGTTTTTAGCTATTTTAATGTTGCATAATGGCCTCTCATCTTTTTATTTATTTGCAGATTTTTAATGCCAAATGATGTTGAGAATCTTTCCATGTATTTATTTGAAATCTGCATATCTTTTTGGCAAGGTTAATTTTCAAGGCTTTCATTAATTTTTTAAATGTAAGTTCTAGAATTTACATAACTACAAGGAAAGAAAAATAATATATGTGTTTAATAATGTTTTCTAGGACTTGTATTTTCACTCTTTTAACAGGGTCTTTATAGAGTAGACAAATTTAATATTAGCAAACCAAACTTATGAACTATTTCTTCCATTATATATTTGGTGTTATGTTTTCTTCTAAGTTTTATTTTGGATTTCCTTCTTAGATTTATTTTATTAGAAGTATAGTTTCATGAATTAGGTCTATGATTCATTTTCTTTGTTTTTTCTTGGCATGGTATAAAGTCTGTATCTACATTATTTTTTTCTTTTTTTTTGCATATGGTTATTCAATTGTTGCAACATTCGTTAAAAAAGCTATCCTTTCTTTATTGGATGGATTTTGCCACTTTATGAACAATCAGTTAAATATATTTATGCAGGCTTACTTCTAAGGCTCCCTACTGTGTCTCATTGATATGTGTCTAATCTTTTCCTAATGATGTGTTTTCTTGTTTACTGTAACTTTACAGTAAGGTTGAATTCTGGTAATCAAAGGCCTGAAATTTTGTTCTTCAGTATCATGATTGCCACTTTTGGTCTTTTGTCTTTTTCATATGAACATTAGCATTAGGTCATTGACATCTAAAAATGGATCTCTGGAATTTTGATTGATATTGAACTGAATTTACAGACCAAGTTGGGAAGAACTGCCATCCTAATAGTGTGTCTTTCTATTTATACAAATAGTCTTAAACTTATTTGATTTTTTTGGTGTCTTTTATTAGAGTGTTGTAGGTTTCTGTCTATAAATCATGTATGTATTTTGTTAAAATTATAGTTAAGTGTTTCATTTTTGGGGTGCTATTAAAAATAAATTGTAATTTCTGTAATCAGCCACTTAGAAGGCTGAAGCAGGAGGATTCTGACTGTAAAGCCAGCCTCAGCAAAGTGAGGTGCTAAGCAACTCAGTGAGTCCCTGTCTCTAAATAAAGTACAAAATAGGGCTGGAGATGTGGCTCAGTGATCAAGTGCCCCTGAATTCAATCCCTGGTACAAAACAATAACAACAACAACAACAAAAACAAAAATAGTTTTATTCCTTTTATTCCTTTCTTCCCAATCTATATACTTTCCTCCTTTCTTTATTATAGTACTTAGGTTTCTTTCATTATAATATTGAATAGGAATGATGATTGGGATATTTGTGATTTGTTTCCTATCTCAAGTAGAAAGATCCAGCTTTTTATTTTAAGTATGATGATAGCTAAAGTTTTTTTTTTTGTAAATGGTCTTTACAAAATTTAGTAAGTTTTCCACTATTCCTACATTAATGAAAGTTTTCATCAAGAATGAGTATTGAGCTAGGCATGGTAGTACATGCCTGTAATCCCAGTGGCTTGGGAGGCTGAGGCAGGAGGATGCTAAGTTTAAAGCCAGCCTCAGCCAAAGTGAGGTGCTAAGCAACTCAGTGAGACCCTGTCTCTAAATCAAATACAAAATAGGACTGGGGATATGGCTCAGTGGCCAAGTGCCTCTGAGTTCAATCCCTGGTACTCCCCACCCCCCCCCAAAAAAAAAAAAGAATGAATATTGAATTTTGTCAAATGCTTTTCTGTGCTGGTCAAAATGATTATATTTTTTCTTTGTAAGCCTGGTGATATTGTAGGTTACACTAATTGATTCTCAAATGTTGGAAATTATTATTGCAGTTAAGGGTTTTTTTTGTTTGTTTTTTAGTTTAATTTTATTTACACATTTTGGAAAATAAAGTCTTATTAATATTATTTCTTTATGTGTGAGTTTTGGTCATTTATTTCTTTCAAGAAAATTGGCTATTTCATCTAAGTTATTAAACCTGAAGGCATTATATTATTCACGTTATTCCCCTGATATGTTGTTAAAGTTCATGGGATCTGTAGTGATGATACTCTTTCATTTCTAATATCAATAATTTGTAACTTTTTCCAATAATCTTTGTTATCCTTGCTAGAAATTCATTAATTTTCTGGATTTTTTCTAAAGAATCAGGTTTTGGGTCATTGATTTTTGCTACTTTCCTAATATGAATTTCATTGATGTCTGTTCGATTTTTTAAATCCTTTTCTTTTGCCATTTTTAGCTAAAATAATTCCTCTTTCATTGATTCTTCCAGTAAAGTCTTATTATTCTTATTGTTGTATTTTCTCCAGACTTTATAGTATATAAATTCAATCAAAATATAGGTCAACACAATAGAATATCTACTATTTTGGACCAGTTTTATGTTCTTTTTCACTTGCTCCAGTAAGTCATCCCTCTTCTTAGATAACCTGGTCCTCCTGGTCTCTGTGCATACCATATTTGTTTCAGGCCCACACAGTTGCCCACTCCACACAGTACAGTAGCACCAAATCACAGAGGACCCCTGATCCACCAAACTCTGTGTTGTGGAGAGCTAGAATTATAGGTTCATGCCACGATGTCTGTATAGTTTGATGTTCTTTTTGAAAGAAACAACTTCTAGACTGAAGAACTAAAACTGCCTTTTAGCACTTAGTGTAAATGCATTTGATCTTAAATGCTGTCACCAATCAGGGCTTTTTTGTATTTCAAATGTTTGTATGTAGGCTAACTCTGTTAAAATGCTCAGATGTTGCTTTACTTTGTTTTGCATATGCATGAATGTTTATTTTGTAAATAATAATACCTTCCCTGTAAGGATTTTATAATCAGAGTTTGCTCTTTAGTGCATTTTGCAGTGCATGTCATGGTAAGCAAAGCAAGGAATTTCAGGTAGTTTTTTTATGGAAAAATCTGATTCAAATTTCAGAATTTTAATCACAACCCAACATACCTCTTTGAAAGGTAGAAAGCATAAATCTGATATCATTTGATATAATTCTCTAAACAAGTATATGAGCTCTCTACATATCCTTAAATAATCATTCATGGTGGCTTCATCAGAATATAAGAAGGAAAGCTAATGTGCTTTAAAAATCTGAAATGTAGGTTTCAATCTTTATATTTTTAATATATTTATTTAAGGAATATGGTTTGTTGATTTGATATACATATGTTGTGAAATTGTTATTGCAGTTAAGCAAATTAGTGTATGTCTTCTCATACTACCCCTTTTTGTTTTAATAGTACCTAAATACTAATTTCTTAGCAAATTTCCATTATATAGTATAGTATTATTGACCACAGTTTTTGTGCTATACATTGCATTTTAGAGCATTTTATCCTAGATAACTGAAATTTTGTTCAAAATAGGTTTGTTGATAAATACAAACATGAAAAATACTCCAGTGTGTCTGTGTTGAATGTGAAATGCATTCATTTAGAGCTAGCTACAATGATCTGTGAATGTTATAATGTTTTGAATATAAATAGAGCTGGTGACCTTCTAGGGAATTTAATACTTGTTTATTTAATTATTTAGAGATTTAGTACTAATGAGATGATAATAAGTCCTTGGTTGAAATGTCACAATTATCAACCAGCTTTGCATGAAAGAAAAAAAAAACTCACAGGCATAAAATATGCTCTTGTCTTTTTCCAATACCATATTGAGGCAGAGCAGGAGAGAGAGGAAGAGAGAGAGAGAGAGAGGAAGAGCACAGCTAGGAGAGCATGGCTAGTTACACAAACCAATGACCAATTATCAGCATCATAGGGATTATTAAGATGTTTAAATGTAATACTGGTAATGGTGAAAAGGATCATAACCATGCACGTATGCAGGTCAATCTATTCATTCATGAATTTACAAAGGAATGATATAAATGTGTTATGGTTTGGATGTGAGGTGTCCCAAAACTCACATGTGAGAGAATACAAGAAGGTTCAAAGGAGGAATGATTGGATTGAGGGAGTCTTAACCCAATCAGTGAATTAATCCCTGGTGGGATTAGCTGAGTAGTCACTTGAGGCAGGTGGGGTGTGGCTGGAGGAAGTGGTTAATTGGGGGCGTGGCTATAGGATGTATATTTTGTATCTGGAACTAGAGTCTCCTCCACCCCTCTACTTCATGATCACATGGTGTGAGCTGCTTTCCTCTGCCATACTCTTCTGTCATCATGTTCTGCCTCACCTAGAGCACGGAGGAATGGAGCTAGCCTTCTCTGAACTAAAGTCTCTGAAACCACGAGGCCTCAAATAAACTTTTCCTCCTCTATAATTGTTTTTTCCAGATCACTTAACCCCAGCAGCAAAAAAAGCTGATTAAAATAAAGTGGTAGGATATTATCATTATCAGTATTGAGATATCTGTTGGGAAGACATATTTTTGCTATTCCTTCTCATTTTCAATACATGTCTTGATTTATTTTTGTTATTTTGTTTTACTTAATATTAATTGGCAATTAAGAATTGCATGTATTTATGCTATACAATATGAAGCTCTGAATATACAGACATTGTGAAATGACTAAATCAAACTTACATATTTATTTGTGGAGAAAACATTTAAAATCTACTCTCATGGCAATTTCCAAATATGTAATGTACTATTGTTAACTGTGATCATTAATAGTTTATTAACTCAGCCAGAATAAGCTGGAATAGTAAATAAAATATAAGCTTAAGCTATACATTACACATCTTCTTTTGTAAATATGCAGCAATTATAACTACTATTTTTAAAGGCATGTTATCATGATAGTTTATGGAATAATAATAAGATGCTTAATAGCAAATTTGGCTAATTGAGTGAGTGAGCAAGGAAGGAAAAAAGAAAGAAAGACTAAAGGTAAGTGGGATTATAATGGTGCCTTAAATCTGTATATGAAACACATGAGAAGGGAATTGATTTAGCGGAGAAGCATTAAGTTCAAGGTTGGATATGACAAGATTTGAGTTTCTTATGGAAGGAAGTTTCAACTGGATCTATTTAGTGCTATTTAAAATGCATGAGGAAGTTCAAAGGAAGAGGTCAGCACTGCATGGAACAAATAATTGTGCTTGAAAGGAAAACTACATTGTTTAGATCACACACGTCCTCATTGTCTGATTCTGATAAGACAGGGCTTCTTCATCTTTCACTCTGTATTCATTCGCTAGGAGTGCAATACAAAATACTACAGACTGGGTGACTTAAAGTAAAGGAATTTATTTATTCACAGTTCTGGAAGCTTTAAGTCCAAGAACAAGGGCTATCCTGCTGACTTACAGATGGCCAACTTCTATGTCTTCCCATGACCTTTCCTCAGTGTTTGTACCCAAAAGGGAGACTGAGAGAGAGAGCACTTGCAGAAGAGCATGAGCATGAGTGGTCTCCTGTCTCTTCCAACAACGATACTAATCCTATTGCATCAGGCCTCTCATATGTGACCTCGTTTAAAATCAATTACTTCCTTAGAGGACCCACCTCTAAATGCAGTCACACTGGGCATTAAGGCATCAACATTACAAGTTTGGGGAGGACACAAATACTCAGTCCATAACACATTGCTTTTTAGTTATTTTACAGCTGTAGATAACTGATAGAAAGCAATATAACTTTTTTGTAAGACATGTGCATTACTTTTCTATTGCAGCTATAATAAAGCTCTACAAGTTGCGTGACTGAAAACAACACAGGTTTAATATCTCATAGTAGTGGAGGTCAGAGGACCTAAAATTAAGATTCTGGAAAGGAAGTGTTCCATTTAGAAGTTCTGTGGGAGAGAATCTGTTTCCTTTCCCTTTCTAGCTTCCAGAGGCCAACTGCATTGCTTAACTCTTGGCTCTTCTCTTCATCTTGAAAGAACACTACTCCAACTTCTGCTTTATCATTTACATTCCTGCCTCTGTCTCATAAGAACCCTTGGAATTATATTGGAACCACACTGATAATCTGGGTTAATCTCCCATCTCAATGTAATCATCAAGCACATCTCAAGATGTTTATTTTCTGGGGACATTATTGTTATGTCTACTATATGTACAGATGCTTCTTGACTTATAATGGTGTTATTTTCAGTAAACTCTCATCAGTTCAGAGTATCACAAATTGAAAATGCATTTAACATACTTCACCTACTGAGTAACATAGCTTGGCCTAGTCTATCTTAAATGAACTCAGAAAACTCATAGTGACCTACAGTTGGGCAAAATCGTATAACACAAACATTATTTTATTATAAAGCATTAAATATTTCATGTGCGCACAGATGGGCATTTTGTAGATATTAGGGTATGTGAAAGCACAATGTCCATAAAAGTTACTGACAACACAGCATCCGTTATTTAACCTTGGGATATCATGTGACTGACTAGGAATGGTGGCTTGCTGCTGCGGCCTAACATCACGAGAGTTTAGTTCTGCATACCAGTAGGCTGGGAAAAGATCAAAATTCAAAATACACCTGATGGTTTAAACACATATTGCTTTCTCACCATTATAAAGTTGAACAGTTATAAGTCAAACTCATAAATTGGTGTCCATGTCATCTCTGCGCACCACAGTGGAGATTCCATTGACTTCCTTTCTCAAGAAAACAGTCTCCATGTGCACACTGTATTATTCCTGATCTGCAGTTATGCATATTTGAATTGTCCTTTACACTGGTTGTAACAACTTATTGGTTCCCTCATTAGTAATCAGTTGAATAAAATTTATAAGACATGTTCATTTTATATCTTTATGAGAGTCATGATTCTTTATTCTTTAAAGATAAAGATTTAGGATTCACAGGTATCATGGAAATATGTAAAACTAAAGGAAAGGACTTTTAACACATAGTCATTTAAATGCTAAAGGAGTATTACTAAAGAATGACTTCCTGTTCAAACTTTGGGAGTTTTGTAAGTTTTGGTATACACTGTTGTCTTTACCTTAAGCTCTACGTAGATTTTAACCTCTAGTACATATAGCATACAGGCTTTTTAAGTTAAGTAAGTGATAGGAGAGTGTTTACTTCTGAGATATTATGAGGAAAAAAAAATCACTGAAGATCACGGCCTATTATAAATATAGGTTTTTATGGGAAATATAACCAGAATAAAATTAACAGTAAAATTAATGACTGATTGTAATATGCTTATGTATTTATTTTCTCCTAATCACAAAAGGCAGCAGCCAGTTGCCTTTAGTGGTTTTTGATATCATTATATTCATTTTCTTTATTTGTGATGCTCAAATTTAATTAAAATATTTTAATGTGAATTTAGAAAGTTAGGCAAGTATGAATACCTGACATTTTGGTTATCAGAAAACTGAGGAAAACCATTGACAAGTTGCAACCTGTGGCATTTCAGAACATTCCCCAACTAGGTGAAATTTGTCTGTGTGGAGAACAGTAGCTTATTAAGGCATATTAAATAGCCTCAGGGTGCATGCATCTGAAGCTAAAGCACAAGGCATTGTTCATCCCTCATGTTTTAGCAGCTGTTTAATGAAAAGTGCCAGCTCAGTGTGTAGTTAATCTATCTAATAATTAATACAACAGCAGCCTGGGACCAATGTAGATATAACTCCAAAGTCCTTGCTCATTTGCAAATTAACACAGAGACTTGCTTTTTACAGCCAGTTTGTTATTTAGGAAGGAGACTAGGATATTTAAAATTCTCAATTTCAGGACGTCTATTTGATCACATTTCATTTGAATATGCCACATAAAATGGAATTTGAAATGATAATGCTTAAATGTGTAATATAGAAAATTAATCTCCTTATGGTTATTAAGATACATAGGTAACCCTCAAGGCTAAAAGGATACCAGTGTGTTTTAAATCCACAAAATGCTAATTTGAGAGTAAGGAGCATTCTAAAGCCCTTAATGATAGAAGCGTCCTTAATTTATGTTTGTTTATAATCTAGGCAAAATTTATCTAATGTATTAAATAAATCAAATTGCTTCATAGTTTTGAAAATCCTATTTTAATTTCATTTATTTAATCTATTAGATTCTTGGTTATAAAACAGTATATGATTATGAAGTGTCATCAAGATATTAAAAATTTGAAGTATATATAACCCTCCCAAAAACATAAAAATAATGAAAGTTGAAAATAAGTAGGTATAAGGCAAAAATAGTCTATAATTATAGTTGCAACTGTGATTAATATACTAGTTGTTGTGGGATACAAACTTAAAGAATCTCTATCTATATATCCACCACAGTTTATTTTTATGAACATATATTGTACCTATGGGAATAGTTTACCTTTATTCAGAATGTAAAAGAGGTACTCTGTGACCAGAAAATCCATCTTACTATTCGATATTCAGCAGAATGAGACGTAAATTATACTTAAATTATGTTGAATAAACCTTGAAGAAAATAATCCTTTATTTTTTTGTTTCATAGTTATAAATTGATAGATTACAATGGTAAAATGACTAGTTTCTGATAGAATAAAAGATATCTATAAATACAAATTATCTGTGATGTTCTAATACAAAATCTATATTGTGAATATTTCTCTCTAATAAGCAGTCCAATAGCCCCTGAATGCTATTTTTGTCAGGAAATAAATGAAAAAATAAGTGAAATAATTTGTAAAATTAATTCTGTGACCAAGAATTTTTTAAAAAGCTCATTCATGATGTGACTAACTTCTGTTTTACTGATGTTCTTTGTTATGTAAATTACAAGCTAGTTGGTGAACTTATACATGTGCCTCAATGTAGTCCTTCCAATGTATATAAATATATTTCAAAACAATATGGCATACACAATAAATATATAAATTTTTTGTAAAAGTATTTTAAAAGGAAAAACATGATGCAATAGCTTGTCTCCATGACTTCACACCTATTTTCTTCTCCAATTCTTTTATTCTATGGTAGTGATCTATGGAGAAGGAAAGAAACTGATAATGTCAAAAGAAGACTGGAGATTTGCTAGAGTCATCAACACAAGTAGATAAGAAATATAAGTTCCACTCTACATGTGGAGAATTCAGCTTGTGAAAAAAGAAAAAAAAAAACAGTTCATCTGTGACAATGGAAGGGAAGGTGTAGCATAAAATATACAGTTGGGATAGTCAAAATGTTTTGGGGAGTATGTGGACATTCTTTTAGTTCTGTTAATCTTTTCTGGGAAACAAGAATTAAGTTATTAGTTGAGAATGTAAGTGATGGAAATTATATACATACATGTTGGGGTGAAAGTAAAGGTTTTGACATGGATGTATATCTAATTTCTCAGTATGAGAAAATTATTGGACTATAAAAAGGTATTAAGATTGCCAAGAAGGACTGAGAATCAACCTAAATTTAGGAATGATTAATTTAATTGAGGCCAATTGAATGAGTTGCATTTTTTCTTCAATTATATATAACTGAAGAAGCACACATATAAAGCAGAAAGTGATTTCACTGGAGTTTGGGTTTTGTCTATTGAGAATTAAGAGAGGACAGCAAAAAAAGTAAATGTTGTGTAAAGAAATGATTGTCATAAAGATCAGGATGGACTAAGGATCTAACTGTATTAGGACTGAAGTGAAGTGGCAAGGAAAGAATGATGGGATCAATGGATTTAAGGTGAGGAGGAAACTGTTGAAAGTTACTCTTGAGGAATAATCTGGAAAAACAGGAATTGGTAGTCAGCAAATTGTACACTTAAAAAATAATATTAGTATTTTTCATTGAGTTTCTTTCTGAGGAGAACTCTGGATCATTGAATGAGTCAAATAATTGAGAGAATTGGATCATGACTGGGTATATTGAAATGCCCAAGAAATACAACAGTTATAGATGGATGAAAAGAACATCCTAGTCCAAACTCACTAGGTGGTAACTATAGGCAGGTGGAGTGTGGTTGGAGGAGGTAAGTCACTGTCCCAGAAGGGTCCATCTTCCCTGTGTGCCCCACCCCACCCACTGCCTCTGTTTCCTTGCTGCCATGAGGGGAACACTTCCCTCTGCCATATGTTTCCTTTATGATGTCCTGCCTCACCTTAGGCTCAGAGCAATGGAGTAGACCTCCAAAACCATGAGCCCCCCAGTTCACTTCCTCCTCTAATTTGTTCTCATCAGGTATTTTGGTTACAGCAATGCACAGCTGAGGAAGAGTGATTTATTGTCTTTTTTTCATATTTATATCAATATGATAGTTCCATTAACGTGTCAGCTTAACTGGTTGTTGGATATTCAGATATCCAATTAAACTGTATTTTTGATTATGTCCATGAGTATGTTTACAGAACAGATTAATAATGAGTGAGCATCATCCAATCTTTTAAGGGCCTACATAAAACAAAAAAAAGTGGAGAAATGCTGAATTCATTCTCTGCCTGACTGCTGGAATAGGACATGGATCTTCTGTTTCTCTCAGTTCTCCTAATTCTCGGGCTTCAGAAACCCCTAGGAATCTACAACATCAGCTCTCAAGCTCCAGGGACCTTTGGAATCTATATCACCAGAGTATAGACATTTCCCAGTTCTCTGCTTGCAGATGGCAGCTTGTGAGACTTAGATTCCATATCACATAAGCTAAAACCATATAATGAATCTCTTTATATATTCATATCATTTTTTATCTACAACTATGTATGTAATCTGTCTCTCTATGTAGATACATATATATTCTATTGGTTCTATTTCTCCAGGGAATCCTAAAATTATCAACCTGCTATGTGGCAAATTAGGGTGTACTGAACCCTTTCAGATCACAGGATGAGGCAGTTAGAGATTACCAGCTCCAAAAAAATCTTGCAAACAGGAATTGCATTTTGAGAAATTATATAAATGAACATCAGAACCTGTGCTACCGTCAGGCACAAGACCAAGTGAGGCCAGTGAAATTAGGAACAAAACCAGGAGAAAAGAGAAGTAAAAAACATTTCAGGAGGAAAAACTATTTAAAGAGAGCTTTAAACATTGATTGAATTTCAAATTTTACTGATTTTTAAAATCTGGAATAGACTAAAAAAGTCAAAAACTTTGAAATAGCATTATATTTTCTATACTACATAGAAATAGAGACTCATAGAGAAAATTGAGTTCTACTAGAAAAATAAAATTAGAATAACACATAGTTCATTTGGAATTGTCAATTTATACTTGTGATTTTGGGATAATGTAATGAAATTTATTAAGTTTACATATGTAATGGAAAGGCTATTATGTATAATTGTGCTGATTGAAACAGTTTTGACTCAATTTTGACTCTTTTTCTTCATAAATATCATGAAATCCCTATATTCTAATGAAGCTTCTACTTAATAGATGTTATCCATAGTAAACAGAAATCATATTTTTCTCTTTTAAAGATATAGATAGTTCCAGGATTTTATCTGAACTTGTTTTCTGATAAGTCTACTTCATATTATCCTGGAAAAAAAACCGAAATAAACAGAACAAAAAATCTGAAGTAAGAGTGAAATTAGAGCTAGCAATTAGTAATTTGTTGATTTTTGTTCACTATTTAACATGTTCATTTGAAACATTTTTTCTAATCACATAATTTTTAAAGGCATCTAAAATACAGGAAAACATGGAATAGACACCCACTCATGACCCAGATTTTGCAAATAATGACATTTTGTCAAATTTCCTTCACATACAGTTTTTAAAGACATGAAATCTGAGCTAATCTCCTCCATGCAGGTTTCCTTCTCAGGAAAAAGGAAATACATGATAATTTGAGGATTATGTGCATTCTTCACACATTTATTTTATACATTTATTAAATGTCTTACCAAAGTAGGAGTATTCTTTTTATGTTTCTCAATGAACATGTATTATTTAAATTATTTTTGCTATCTGAAAAATTAATTTTAGTGTTCCAAATTCTGTGATTCTGATTGTTCCACACTGTTAGATGCAGTTAAGTGACTGCTGGGTTATATCACATTAGACCACTTCAACCTCCTTTTGTCCATCACTCCAGGCCCCTCTTGGCTGCCCCTCAGGCCAGGTGATCATTATCTCAACATGTCTGTAATCTATTTAAAGCACTGTGGCTGGGAATCTCTACTTTGGGATATCTAATGAGGCAAAAAAGTAATGGGTCATAAGGTACTTTACCAAATTATTTTCCCACTATCAGGCATTCTCGATATTGTTTCAAGAACTTTATATTTTCAGACTTATTTTTCCTCGATTTGATGTGTGAAATAGTAAAGCGTTGGTCATAAATTTGAATTTTCCTCAGTACTAGTGATACGAATATAATTTAATAAACTACTTAGCCATTATTTCACCTGCTTTGAATTAAATATTTATAACTTTGCCATTTTTGTATGAGATTCTCCTTTTTTTTAATTGAGACACACATATTCTGGATACTGTTTTTTTAATTGTATATATTGTAAATCTCATCTCTCCAATTATGATTTGCATTTTCACTTAGTTTAAGACAAGTTGTCCCTTACTACATTATTTTTTAATTTTAAAATTTTCATATGGTCTTATTGTAATTGAGGAAGCACTACAGTAAGATAGATATGATCATGAACTATAACCCAAAACAGATTTAAATCACCTTGCTTATTAGCAGTGTGATTTTATGTATTTCCACCTTTCTATACCCCAATTTCATCATTTGTAATGCAGATAATAATAATCATAAAGCCTTGTCTCACTGGGCTGTTAGAAGGATTGCAAGAATGATGTATGTACATCAGTAGTGGTGGACATAATACAGGTATAATTCTGATAATATTTGCCATTTATTTTTCTAATGATTTGTGCTTTTATGACATTTTGCTACTCCTGGGCCACCAAAAGACATTTATTGTATTGTTTGAATGTCACCATACCATCATAAGGCCCCAATTTTACTTTTATCATATTTAATTTTTAAAAAGTCACCCAAAACATGGAGCAGACACAAGCTTCGTGTTAGCTTACATGGCAGGGAGGGTTTTAGTTTGTGCTGTTCATTGGAGGGAACACCAGTTCCCACCTCTTATGCAGCAGTGCATTTTTAGTTCTCTATCTCATGGAAGTCCAAGACCACATATTCAGGACTATAATTCCAGCCTGTAAACTACAGGACAGTTCTTCTTGTCCAGTCCCATTTATTTTTGGATTCTGGAGATTTTCCTTTCTTTGTTCTTAGCCTCTCTATAAACTTAATGTTCTTAAATAACTTGGCTATTGTCCGAATTTTGGTTTTACTAATGGGGGGTGAAGGGAAAAGAAGAGGTCTGTTAGCCTGGTCTAAAAATTTTGCTGAAGTCAGATGTCTCTTTTTTTCCCCTTATCTTTTTCTTACTTTCTCCTTTAAAATCAAAGGTATTTTTCCCTAAAATATATACTATATGTATTCTGTTGTAAACATAAGTCAGAAACCTTGATAAATGAATTAATTTGATAGCATCAAAGTTATGTGTTATATTCAGTTGAACATTATGAAAATGCAATTTTTGTAAGGTAAAAACAGTTGAATAGCACCAATATCATTGCATTTGCTGTAATAATATTAGCATGTATTTCATTAACAATATTCTTTTTAGTTACCTAGTTCACCCTTGTTTGTATTCTCCTTAGTGAAAGAAAACACATTTTGTGTTTATAGCCATTGTTTTATGATTACTAGTTTTACTCATATGTTAACATTACCTGCATTGTAATTAAGAATATCTCAACTGTACATATAATTAATTATGTCCATGTGTAACATAAAAATGTTTTATCAATTTTTTAATTTTTTTATTTAATTTTATTTTTAACTGATACATAGAATCTTAAAAATTGTACTTATGGAGTACTTGCGATATTCTATCACATGTATAATAATATAAGGCTTAATTTTCATCATATTTTTATGGTGAAAACATTTAAAACCCTTTCCTCTACCTTTGGGAAAAACATAGTAATTGTTGTCACCTGCCATACTATATAATATCACACCAGAACTCTTTACTCCTATCCAATTATAATTTAGTGCCTATTGATCAATCTCTCCCAATCCATCCTGCTCCCTATTCTCCCCAGTCTCTAGTAACACGATTTTTGTATTCTAAACTTCTAAGAGATTAACTTTTTTAATATTCTACATATAAAAATTTTTCTTTAATTTTTAAATCTTGCAATACTGGGGATGGATCCCAGGACCTCACATATTATACATAATAAGCACTTTACCACCAAATTGTATCTCAACCCTTTTTATTTTATTTTGAGACAGCATTACCCAGACTGGTTTGAAATTGTAATCTTCTTGCCTTAGCCTCCAGAGTAGCTGGGATTGCAGGTATGGGCCAGTTTACAGTATACCATGGGGTGGTCTTGGTTAAGTTAAATTTACTGGTGATCTTTCACCTTCCTGTATCTATTTAAGTCCTTTACTAGGTTTGGGAAGTTCTCTGTTATTATCTCTTTGAATAAGCTTTCTACTTCTTTGGCATTCTCAAGTCCTTCTTGAGCTCCAATATCCCAAATATTTGCTATTTTAATGTTGTTCCAAAGTTTTTGTATACTTTCCTCATTTGTTCTCATGTTTTCTCCTCTGACTACATTTTCAAACAGCCTTTGTTCTCAGTACATCTTTCTTATGTTTTTTTTTTTTTTTTATTGTCACTTAGTGTGTTTTTTAGCTTCAGGATTTCTGTCTGGTATTTCTTAATTGTGGGTGAGCCATATGCTGTTACATTTGTGTAACTTTTGTAAAGAAAAGATTTGATCTGCTCAACCCCAATCCACAATTCTCTATTATTAAGAAAATGCAGTCTAAACTCCTCATTCTATTATATTCCAATCTTTTTTATGATCTTTGTCAAATCAATGTATTTTTAAAAAATTTAACAAATTGACTTTATTAAAAATAATAACATTATATGAAATCTAAGCTCTCTTGGAAATCTAGCACTTAGGCCTATTTTTACTATACCACTCTTCACTTCTGCCTTTGATTATGAGATAATATTTTATTACTTGTGTGTTTTTTTTTATATATGACAGCAGAATACATTACAATTTTTATTACACATATAGAACACAGTTTTTTATATCTCTGGTTGTATACAAAGTGTATTCACACCAATTTGTGTCTTTATACATGTACTTTGGATAATAATGATCATCACAAAATCAATGTATTCTTCAATTTCCTACCTTTAAACATTTGTTGGTACTAGTTATTTTTCTTAATTTTCTTCTTGTACATCTTCCCCTAGGGCCTTGTAAATTTCTTCTCCAAACTCTTGAGGTCCAGTTCAAAGCCCATTTCTTCTAAAAGGTTTATTTATTTCTTGGAGTGTCAATGACTGTTTCTTCTGTTTTCTTAGTTCATTTCTAATATATTTACCATTTTCTACATCCTGTCTAAGGTGTTTATCTTAGATAAGGAGTAGCTTAGCATCTCAAAGACAGAGATTATCTTTGTACTCAGTAGGTACTCAATAACTGTTATAAAAACAAATGAATAAAGAAGCAGGATTTTTAAAAATGCATATCATCTACATAGAAATATCAAACTACTTCTCAGTTTTAATACTGAGAACAATTGAAATGTTGAAATATAACCTTTTTTTCTGAAAAATAATTAAATGATGGAATCATCTGATTCAAACAATATTTATTTTTTTTTCCTTTTCTTTAATGTGTCTTTTCCACTATAAACCTATCAGAAATTTAAAAATGCTCCTTAAAGTTTACTTTTCTCCCCTGATGAGATTTACATAAAACATTGGTTATTTAGAAAAGGTATGCATTGCTTTTCAACCACCTATCCAATCACATATTTTGCAAATATTCATTTATTCCCCCCTGGTCCTTGGATTAGCAGTACACTGAAAACAAACTATTTATTTTAACTAAATAGCCACCAAGGATCAAAATTGCTAGGCATCTACAAGGCTTTACCACTTTTGTACTTTCCTGAATTTATATTGTACTTTGAGAAAGCACACAGTGGTTACCTGACATTTCTTAACTAATCCCTAATTATAGAATTATAAGAACATTAAAAGCCCAGGATAAATACAACTTCCCTTTTTGACAATAGGAAACAAACTGTATTTCCTTGTATTGCCTGTGTAAGCCCAGCCAAGGCTGTTGCTACTGACTCCCACCTTTAAACTGGCCCCTTGTCATGGATCTTTTCTCTGCATATTTGCACCTCTGATTTTAGAATTTGGCTTCATGTTTTGGCCTTTCCTTATAATGAAATTCTGAATATGTTCACTGCAGATTAATCCACTATTTTTTTTTATTCTCAGGGAAAAATGCAAATGTCAGTCTGTTGGTTCTCTGTATGATGTTTGAAAAACTGTATGTCAGGAGACTGCTCTGCACTCCACTGGTTCCAAGTTTTATGCTAATATTTCTTTTGTGAATTACACTCTTTAGGTTGTGAACTCTTGGATTAGTTTTGGTTTCTAGAATTTTTTCCCTTATTTTCTGTAAAGTAGATGTTGTCAATAAGATTCCTATATGTGTTATTATAAAATCCACCTTTAGGGAAATCTTTACTTTTTCTTTTCTTTTTGCTATAATAGGTTACATTTCCTCTTGCACTATTGTTTTCCCATTAGATTAGCTGTTTGCTCTTTCTTTTTGATACAGACAGCACTTCAATGTTTTTGATTCAAGCTTGACAATAAAATTTTTATTTATCCTAAAGAAGAAAATAGACCAATAGATATGTGATGAATGATGAATCTATAACTATGTTTCTTGCATTGGGATATACATTCTAACAAATAGAAAAATCTGTTGTAGGCTAAAAATGTTTCCTTTATTTTGGTGTCTATGAGGACATTTAGAAATCCCTGTCTGTTAACTCCTTGATTTCTCACCTCCCCAATCTGACTCCCCAACCAAGTGGCAACATCTGCTGAAAACTTATTCTATCACTCCAATCCTGGATGGATTAGCATTTTGTATTTTGTATTCTCACAATACCATATTTATAGAACTATATTTGTATCATTATTTATAGAACTATATTTATATTATTATATAACTATATTTATATTATTTATACAACTATATTTATAGAACTATATTTCTGTTTCCTGAAATTTTGAACTTCTTTAAGACACTGGCTATATCTGAAGTACCTTTATTTCTCCAAACTTTAGCCCAATATTGGGTGGTAGAAGAATGAATGAATTCCTACAAAATCTTGTTATTTTTAGTGCATGGTTCCCTAAACTCATGCACTAATGAAAAAAAAAAAGCTAATGAGAGAATTAATTAGAACAATGTCATAATCAAAATACTAACAAAAAATTGCATGGTTTTATAAGAGTTTGGTGATTAAGTTTGCTTTGAAAAAAATTAAAAAGCAACAATAAATTCCTAATACATGGAATGGATTAGTAAACAATGAGTTATCCTATAAAAATAAATTAAAAATTAGCCTAATGGGAGAATGTAAGATGGGTTTGAAGTTCCTCAGTTATGAATGCAAGAAAAAAAAATTACTTAATTGCATAGACCGAATGAAGCAATAAGTACTGTCAAAATTGATTACATGAGTAAATATTACAAAGAAAATAAAAGCTGTGTAAATTGTCATTGTGTTCAAAGTTGTATAACTCTGTCCAATACTCAGGTGTGTTAACATACTTAGCATTCATTTAAATTTTTGGAAATATCAAAGATGAAGCATGCTAACATCTACATTATACTGATATCATCACTGTTTATTAATCACATACAAACTGACTCATGCTACAGATACATTTTCTAGAATATTAGACAAGGAAAAGGACCTTCAATAAATACAATGTTTTCATTTAAAAAATCTCAAATTAATTAATTGTGAAGGTTTTTATAATTTGACTGATTTTTCAAAGATTATGGTGAATTTACTTACTGCACTTTGAAGTACTATTTACAGTGACTGCTGTGCACTGCTCCTGAGATTAAAAAAAAAAAAAGTGGATCCTTTTTAAAGGAAATGCTACTTATCTCTCATAGGAAAACTAATAAAATTGGTATTTAAGAAGTAGTTCCAGAATTATTTAGCATAATGTTTGACAATATTTTGTCTACTATTCTAGTTGAAATACATATTTATATGTTGTGAATGTTTAATTTGAAGCTATAAGGTGAACACAAGATCAGAATTTTTAGTATACTGTTTGTAGACTGACTCATTTGAGTTTGGTCTAATATTTTTATTCTTCTGGTATTTTTGAGTATTTTCATCTTTTGGCTCAGACATAAGCCCAGTAGGTAGGACAAACATCTGTACAGGTTTATTAACCTGCAAACTCTTAGAAATATGAAGTCTTAAATCTGACAGAAGGGAAATATCCAGACAGCTCAAATTTAGTCAGTTTCATTCAGCAAGAATTTTTTTTGCATACTTGCCATATGCCAAGCACCATTAAATATACAGAAAGAAGATGATAATAAGAGAGAGACCTATTCCTCAAGGATTTCACAAAGGTTCCAGATCAGACCTTTCATTGTTGTATAGATAGACTTGTGTTATGATTTTGATATGAGGAGTCCACTCCTGTGTGAAACAATGCAAGCATTTTGACAGGTGAAATGATTTGTATTATGAAATGTGTGACTTAATCAGTGGATTAATCCATTCATATGGATTAACTAAAGGTCAGTAGGGTGTGGCTGAAGGAGGGAAGTCACAGTGGGCATAGCTGTGGTTCTTATATTTTGTCCCTGGTGAGCAGAGTGCTCTCTCTACTTGCTGATTGCTATGTCCTCTGCTGTTTTCCTCCTCCACACCCTTCTGCCATGATGTTCTGCCTCAGTCTGGGCCTAGAGCAATGGAGTCAGCTATCTGGGCATTGAGACTTCTGAAACTGTGAATGCCAAATAATCTGCTCCTCCTCTAACATTGTTCTTGTTGGGTCTTTTTGTCACAGAGATGAAAAACTGACTAAAATAACTTGCTTATCATTCCCTGACAAAGCAGTTTTTGCTCTTTCTCTATGCTGAATGACAATGACTGATCAGGTGTTTTATTAGACATAATTTTGCAAATTTTTTTTCATATGTCCCTGGGCATGAGTCCATGTTGTTTGAGCAGAGGGACCCATGTCGCAATCTCTGACAGAAATGTCTGTATCTATGATCTCAAGTAATTTGCTTCCCTTTCAGACCTATAATTTTCTCACTAGTAATATGAGCCCTTGGACCAGATTACTACTATGTTTCCTTTCAACATCATAACTTAGACCTTTGTTAATCTCATTAAAGACACAACTGGAATTAGTGTGTGGAAATTAAATGCCATTAGATCACAGTTTTTTAATTTGCTAGCATTTTAAAAATAAGCAGTTTAATCAAATGCTTGAGACTGCAGAAAGATGAATTATAGTGTCAGGAAGGGGACAAGTTTTTATAACAGAAAGTTAATGATACAATTTGCTGGAGGCTGTGTACATGACTATCGCCCAGCTGGATTTCATATTGACTGCCTATTTCTTATAATGCAAATTTTAAGTACACAATTTGAGTTCCTTAATTCATACCCTAAGGCTCTCTCTCTCTCTCTCTCTTTTTTTTGGTAGTCTCTAAGCCAGATTCATATCTATTTAAGGGCCTTAATTACATCATTGGAAATAATAACAATTGTAAAATCTTTGTTATAAAAGTTAAAAACAAAAGTAATTACAAGTTGAATGAGATCATTCAAATTCTTCCACCACCAAGATACTATATGTAGTCATTCGCAACAAAGTCAACTGTCACTAACTAAATAGATCTCATAATAGCCATACTAATTAATTTCTTGTGGATTTTATTTACCAGAAAAGAGTAAATAAAATTTAGGTCACGTTGGGCTTGAATTAAATGGGCTTCTATGTGCAGTATGTCGAGGTGTTTAATGGGAGCTTGACTATGTGGTTGTTTTTATTCTTGAATTTCAAATTTCTGGTTTTTGAAAGATGGTTTAGATAATATATTTCAATAATTGCACTATTTTCCTAAAGATTTATGATTACCAACATACAAACCCCTATGCGTAGTTATATAATAGGTAGATAAAATAGAAGAATAAATTTATTCTCTTCTACACACTGAATGAATTACTTCCCATGAATGATCTCATTTTTATATTTATAACAAATCTATGACAATTATTACTAAAATATTTATACCAGTTTTTTAGATGAGGACATTGAAGATTAAAGAATTTAAAATAGCTTGCCTAAATTCACAGCTTGAATTTATGTTCAGTCTGGTTTACTGTGGCCTATGTACTAACCAATATAAAGTATCTTACAAAGTAGGTCATAATATGACAACTATCATTCATTAGTATTCATGTAGTCTTCCATAAAAATTGCTGATGTTGAAGCAGTGTCCAATCATGCTTAGGATGACTTGTGGAATATCTATGCAAATAGTTCATGTATCTATTATAAACCAGCTAGGACAACCTCATGCTGAAGCACGTTTCACATAGTGTACTGAGAATAAGAAGTCAGTGATGGCATTACTATAGAGCATGTACGGAAGCTTGAAAGAAATCAGAAAACTTCAAGTTCAGTTCTGATCAACAGAAGAACTTGCCAAGCCATCATAACTGACTGCCTTTTATGTTTATAAGACACTGATTTGGATTCTGAGTACCAAAGGAAGCAAATTTCTTGGCCTCAAGTTAAGGATAAAATAGTTGTTAGAGGAAAGAACGTTATTGTGGAAAGAAAGATACATAAAATACAGAAAAAGCAAAAAGAGAAGATGATGAATTAGAGGAAGTGTGCACTTCCCAGCAGTTCTTAGCTGAAGGTTTTAAAAAAGAGAAAAGTACTGCTTGGTGAGGTGGATAACTGAAGAAACTCACAAACATTCAATATTGAACAACAAAAGAAGCCATAGGAATACAAAGTTAGAAACTTCAAACATAATATAAGAAATAATATGTGAGGGATGTGTCACCTTGGCTGGTGGGTGGCAGCAGCAATGGCAGTGTCAACAATCACTGCTGCTGAGAGGAGGGGGAACACAGGCAGACAGAGGAAAACATGCAAAAAATGAACAAATTAAATAATTTTCAAAATTGGCTTGGGCAAACCTGTGGAGTGGAGGGGGAAGCTAATATTAATGGATCCAGAGTTACTGGGGAAGTTGTTGAATGAAAAGCCACCAAAATGGTTTGACCCATGAGTGGATATTTTGGTAGGAAACAGAGTTACCAAAGTGGGGAACATCTGAGAGGGCTGCATGGCAGCAAGCAGGGGTAGGAGGTAGGGATGTCATAAAGAAACCTGCCAGCCTGAACCAGCAGTCACCTATTATGGATTGTGCCTGAACTGTGTGACTGAAATAGAGACAAAGAAAATTGTGCTTAGGGGATCAGGCTCTGGATCTAAACAACAAAGGGCTCCTTTTGTTACTAGCAGCCCATGAGAGCTATTGGGATGCCAAAAATGGGAAGATGCCCCAAATCACCAGACATGCCTCTCCGCATTTTGAGTCTGATCCTGAGTACTTCATATCTGTAGTGATGAATGTATAATCTGTGGAGGTTTAGACTACACTCCCTGAAACTTTAATTTATATGAAGTCTCTGAGACCCAGACA
This sequence comes from Spermophilus citellus, assembly GCF_964194105.1. Classification (NCBI taxonomy): domain Eukaryota; kingdom Metazoa; phylum Chordata; class Mammalia; order Rodentia; family Sciuridae; genus Spermophilus; species Spermophilus citellus. The sequence continues at coordinate 39,606,057 of NC_138195.1, forward strand.
TTGAGCAGAGATTGGTATCTCCACAGCAACAGAGTTTGAGGATCAAATCTCAAATACCCATCGATAGAGTTTATATAAATAAATAAATAAATAAATATATATATATATATATATATATATACGCTTATATAATTATATCAGAATGAATTCTGCTATAATTAAAACTAAAAACACCCAATACATTTAAAACATATTTATCTTTTTTTTTCATATTTCCCCACATTTTTTACTGTTTTTTAATCTAATTATTTTAGTTTTTCAAATTTCATAATATTTTATTTCACTATTTTTTTCACTCTGTGTGAGGTTGTAGGTGTGGGTATGTGAGTGTATGTATATTCACTGTGCAGATAGGTTTGGAAATATATATGTATACATAGCTATGTATATTATATTCATAAAATTAGCCTTGGTTTGATTTAGGTGGGGTAAAATTATAATGTGTTTGAGTTGTTTTGATCGTACATGTGTTTGTTTGTTTGTATCTTGGTTTAATTTTTCCTCTTATTGCCCCTTCTTCATTCTCTTCCTCCAGTAATAGCTAAGCGTTCCTGTTCTTTTTCCTCTCTATTTTGTTGCTTTTTGTTATGTTTTTACTCTTCCTTTTTTATAGTTGTAATCTGCTACTTTTTCATGTCTCTCTAGTCACTTTTTAAATATTGTGTACTTTCTCTACCCTGTTTTCTCCTCACATAAGAAATTAATGCCAATATCTGATAGAATTATATAGTATTAATCCCTACCCTATTCGTGTTGTTATGGTTATCAACACAGTAGATGATGCAGTAGACACTTGCTGTTCAATGCCTTATCTAGCTCATAGTTGTTTCTTATTCGAGCTGATGATGAATGCTAACCCCCACCATTCCTCTAGAGGTGATAATTAGTGTTATAGATTTCAAAGTAGATACCAGCTATCTACCTTAAGGCTGTACATTGGTTGCTATTCCTGGCATTCCCCTTCCTCTAAGAGGGGATGGAAAGTGATTGGGACAACTCAAGTTTACAGAGTAGATACCCTACTTCTGAGCAATACACACAATTCAGTCACCCCAAGTCACAGCAAATCTCACTCCACTTGTGATCAAGCCCAACTCGCACCTCAACAGTGCTTCCGCACATAGAATAGGAGGACACACAAAACCCAAACCAAGAGGCCCCAAGTAGGAAAAACTAGAGGGGAACCTCAGGTAATACTCCTGAACATACACTCCCACATCAGAAACAGAGAGGTTCCAGAACAAAAAATATAACTACACACTTAAAGACACATTTAAAAGAGTAAGTGGAATCCATCTTAATTGAAGTCCAAGACTTCTGAAAACATGAGGAAATAGGCAACAAATCTTCCCCCAAAATTCATAATACCCCAACAAGGATCTCAGACATATAAAAATGAATAAAATTCCAGAGAAAGGTACAAAAATTATTAAAATGCTCAAGATCTAAAAGAAGATCTAAGGAATGAAAGAAGCAAGGAAGTACAGGAGATGAAAGACAATTCCAATAAACAAATAGAGACATTGAAAAGAAACCATTTAGAACTCCTAGAAATACAAGACATAATGAATCAAATTTAAAATTCACTTGAGAGCATTTCAAAACAGATTAGATTATGTAGAAGATATAACTTCAAGCCTGAAGACAGAATCTCTGGCATTAAAAACAGGGTATATGAATTTGGATACTAAGTATGTAAAGGCAAAAATAAAAGAACATAATCAGAATATCTAAGAACTCTGGGATAAAATAACCTGAGACTCATTGGGAAAAAAGAGAACATGAAGATGCAAGCTAAAGGCATTAAGACATATTCAGTAAGATAGTGGCAGAAAAATTTCCTCTCATTCGAAATGAGATAGACAACCACATAGAGTAAGTATAAAAGACCACAAACAGAAAAAAATAAAAACAGAACCTCTCCAAGACACATCATAATCAAAATGCCTAAAATAGAAAACAAGGAAAGAATATTAAAAGCTGTAAGAGAAAAGTATCATATTTAGAGGCAAACCAATAAGGCTCATTTCTCTCAGCTCAACTCAGATCCTAAAATGAAGGAGGACCTGGAATGATATATTCTAAGCTCTAAAAGAAAATAATTGACAGCCAAATCTGCTATATCCAGTAATGATATCTTTCAAAATTGATGGAAAATCAAAAACTTTCCATGACAAGGATAAAGTAAAATATTCATGACCATTAAGCCAGAATTGCAAAGAATACTTAAAGATATACTGCACACAGAGGAAATCCAGAATAGCCCAGAACTCCAAATACATAAAGATTTCTAGAACAATAAACAAATAAGAGAAAATTAAGACAATTAAATATAACAATTAAATAAAAATTGCTGGAAATAAGAAACACCTAGACAAAATAATGCTAAATATAAATGACCACAATCCTCCTATTAAAGGACATAGATCAGCAGCATAGATAAAAAACAGATTCAACTATTTTCTGTTTGTGAGAGATTCATCTTATAGGTGAAAAGTAAAAGGGAAAGTAAAAGAATGGATAAATGATTCCATGCAAGTGGAGATTGAAGAAAATATGCAATAGCTATTCTCATCTGACAAAGCAGATTTGAATCAAAATTAATCAGAAGAGGCAAAGCCACTGGTAAAGGAAATAATCTCAACAAGATACAACAATAATAAATATATATGCCCCAAATATTAGTATACCAAATTACATTAAAAATTTCTTGAAAGTAAATATTAAACGGACAGACTCCACTATGATAATACTTGATTATTTCAACACACCCTGATCACCAGATGATAGGATAATCAAATCTAAAATTAATAAAGATCTTTCCAACCCAAATAATACTATAAATAAAATGGATAAATCTAATAGACATCCACAGAATATTTTAACCCAAAATAGCTGAATTTACTTTCTGCTCAGCAGTTCATGAAATCTTTTCCAAAAGAGACCATATTCTAGGTCAAAATGTAAGACTTAGAAAATCCAAAAGAAATGATAAAATCCTATAATCCTGTGTATTCTATCAGATTATAATGGAAAGAAACTAGAATTTGACAGCAAGAAAAATAATAGAACTAATCCCAGTCTTTCTCCATTTGTTCTATCATATTGAGATTGAACAATACTCTTTTATTTTTATTTATTTTTTATTAAAGAGAGAGTGAGAGAGAATTTTTAACATTTATTTTTAGTTCTCGGCAGACACAACATCTTTGTTGGTATGTGGTGCTGAGGATCAAACCCGGGCCACACGCATGCCAGGCGAGCGCGCTACCGCTTGAGCCACATCCCCAGCCCGAACAATACTCTTTTAAATGAGGACTGGATCATAGAAGAAATCAAGAAAATTTTAGATACAAAGGATGAAAGAAGTACATCATACCCAAATCTCCAGGTCTCTGTGAAAGAAGTTCAAAGGAAAATATTTATAGCATTGAGTGCCTATATTAAAAAATAGAGAGATCCTAATAAATAAGCTTATGCCCCACCTCAAAGCCTTAGGAAAGGAGAACAGATTAATTTAAAAATTGATAGAAGACAGGAATTAATTAAGATCAAAGCTCAAATTAATGAAATTGAGAATAGAAAAGCAATATACAGGATCAATGTAACAAAGACTTGGTTCTTCAAAAAGATAAATAACATTGATTAAACACTTAGGCAAACTAACCAAAAGAAAGGAAAGACCCAAATAAACAAAATCAGTGGTGAAAAAGTGGTATCAGCAGAGACACTTTATAAATAGATAGGATCATTAGAAAAATGTTTTGAAAAAATTATACTCCAATAAACTAGAAAATCTAAAGGACATGGAAAAATTTCTAGACACATATGACTTGCCCAAATTTAACCAGGAAGATACAGAAAACCTGAACAGACCAATATCACATAATGAAATTGAAACAGCAATTAAAAGCCTTCCAAAACAACAACAACAACAATTTCAGGACCAGATGGATTCTCAGCTGAATTCTACAAGACATTTAAGAAAGAACTAAACCCAGTCTTTCTCCATTTGTTCTATGGAATTAAAAAGAGTAACATTCCCAAATAAATTCTATGAAGCCAGTATAATCCTAATTCCAAAACCGGAAAAAGACACATCAAGGAAAGAAAACTACAGATTAACATCTCTGATAAACATGGATGCAAAAATCTTCAATAAAATATTAGCAAACTACATTCAAAAAACAGATAAAGAAGATAAAACACTATAATAATTTTTTTTTGTTTATGTAGGGAAGAAAAGTTGATTCAACTTAGGCAAATGAATAAATGTAATTCACCATATAAACAGACTTAAAGACAAGAATCACAAGATCATCTCAGTAGATGCAGAAAGAGCCTTTGATCAAACCTAGTATCCATTTATATTTAAAATACTGGAAAAGTAGGGATAGAAGGAACTTATCTCATAAAGGCTATATTGGACAAACGAAAGCCAAAACCATACTGAGCAAAGAAAAATAGAAGCATTTTTTTTCTAAAATTAGGAACAAGACAAAGATGTCCACTCTCCCAACTATTATTCAATATAGTTCTCTAAGTGAGTCAGAGCAATCAGACAAGAGAAAGTAAATTAAACAGATTCAAAAAGGAAAAGAAGTCAAAAGATCTATTTTTGCTGATGACATGATTCTTTATCTAGAATACCCAGCAATTCCACCGGAAGACTTCCAAGATTCTGATAAATGAATTCAGCAAAGTAGCAGGAGACAAGATCAATACTCATATGTCAAAACTTCCCTATACTTTAATAGCAATACTGCTGAGAAAGAAATGAGGAAAACCATCCATTTCAAAATAACCTCAAAAAAAGGGCACCATATTTGGGAATAATCTAAACAAGGAGGTGAAAAATCTTGATGATGAAAATTATAGAACACTGAACAAAGAAATCAGAGAACTTAGAATATGGAAAGACCTCCCATATTCTTGGATAAGCAGAATTAATATTGTCAGTTAACCATATTATCAAGAACAATCTACAGATCCAATGCACTCTCCATTAAAATACCAATGAAATTCTTGACAGAACTAGTACAAAAATCCCAAAATTTATTTGGTAGAATAAGAGACACATATTAGATAAAGCAGTCCTGAGCAAGAACAGAAATACAGGAGGCAACTCAAATTATATTGTAGAGTTACAGTAACAAAACCAGCAGATTTTGGCATCAAAATTTATATGAAGACCAGTGGAATACGATGTAAGACACAGAGACAAACCCACATACTTGCAGTCATCTCATACTTGACAAAAGTGCCAAAAATATATGTTTGAGAAGAGAGTACCTTTTGGACAAATGATGCTAGGAAAACTGGAATATATAGAAGAATTAAAATAGGTACCTATCTTTCACCCTGCACCAAAGTGAAATCAAAGCAGATCAAAGACAGTAATTTGACAGAAAGTCTGCAACTGCTAGAAGAAAACAAACGATCAACACCCCCCATTATATTGGTGCAGGCACTGACTTCCTAAACAAGATCCACAAAGCTCAAGAAATTAACTTAAGTCAATAAATTGGATAATGTCAGATTAAGGAGCTTTTGAATAACAAACAAGATGATTAAAGGTGTGCAGAGATATTCTTTTCCAGTTACAATTTTGACAGGGGATTATTATCTGGAATATATAAAGAACCCAAAAAAGATTAACAACAACAACAATAAAACAAATAAACCAATCAATGAATGGGCAAAAAAAGCTAAATTTCCTTTCTTAAAGGAAGAAATACAAATGGCCAACAAATATATGAAAAATGTTTACAGTTTTAGCAATTAGGGAATTGCAAATTGAAACTACACCAAGATTTCATCTCATTCTGGTCAAAATAGCAATTATCAAGAATACAATTAATAATAAATGCGGGTGAGGATGTGAAGGAAAAGGTACCTTTATACATTGTTGGTGTGACTGCAAATTAGCACAACTCTGAAAAGCAGTATGGAGATGTCTCCAAACACAATGAATGGAACCACCATATGACCCAGCTATCCCAGTCCTTGGTGTTTATCCCGAGAAACTAAAATCAGCATAATGTGATACAGCCACAGCAATGTTTATAGCAGCGCAATTCATAATAGCCAAATTGTGGAACCAGCCCAGTTCCTATTAATAGATGAATGGATGAAGAACATATACACATACACATATTCTCTCTCTGTCACACACATACACACGCAATGGAGTCTTACTTAACCATAAAGAAGAATGAAATTATTTATCATTTGCTGTTAATTGTATGGAACTGGAGAATATCATGCTAAGTGAAATAAGCCAGACTGGTAAATCAAGGGTTTAATGTCTTCTCTCATACACACACAAAAAAGTAAAATAAAGTAAAAATGGAGTGGAATCCAATATCATAAATATATAAGAGAGATCAGTGGATTAGAATAATTAAATCAAGAGGGAGGTAGGGGGGATGAGAGAAGGAAGGTTATGCAGCATAAATATAAAAAAAATCCCAAACTTATATATAGATATATCACAGTGAATTCCACATTTCTGTGTGTGTGTCTGTGTGTGTGTGTGTGTGTGTGTGTGTGTGTGTGTGTGTGAGTACAACTTAAATCCTGTAGAGTGGAAGAAGCAAGGGAGAGAGTTGGGGGCATCAGTGACTTAAATGGAACAAACTGAGTTCTATGCATGTATGATTTTGTCAAAATGAATCCAACTATTATGTATAACTATAATGCTCTACAAAAAATGTAGAAAACTACAAAAATGTAGAAAACTCTACAAAAAAGTAGAAAAGCTTAACTAAGTTTTGTTAATGATTCAGGAGATATCCCAACAGTGTTCTCAACTATTGTCCATTTGATCATACAATAATAGAGGACAAGTTGTGTAAAGACTGGTTAGGTTTCTTTTCTATATGACTCACCAGGAATCCGCATTCCCTGAAGTCTTCTGAAAATTTCCATCTTATTACTTCAAATCTAACATGGAACAATTACAGGTTGCTCTTGGGCTCCTCTTTTTACCTGAACATGAGTTTCCATGATATTAATTTTATTCATGATATTATCAACATCCCAGAATTTAAATAAATGGTGTTTTTTTCTCAGCTACTCATTACTTTTTCTCAAATTAAATTGAATCTTCCTGCTGAAGAGTATTTTTCTCAATCCTATCACTTTTTTAACTTTCAGACATATGGCTGTGGGCTTAAAGAAGATTCTTGTACTATCTAACTTGAATGTTGGAGTAATCATCTAAATGGTTTTCCTATTCCAATTTATATTTCCTCAATTCCCCCAACATGATGAAGCTAATTTTCTCTTAAAACATAAAAATAATCCTGGTATTATCTTGCGTGATGGCTAACATTTATTATTAATTACTTACAGAATACAGAAAAAAATGACTGTTTGATATTTGACTTTTATTTCCAACAATATCTCCAATATTATTCCTCATACAAGCTTTTAACTAGATTTTCAGATATATTTCAATATTTCAAGTTTCCTGAAAGACAACCAACACACACACACACACACACACACACACACACACACACACATCTAATCTACTTAACAATTTATTGACTAAAGGAGAAATCATCACATTTTGGTTTGTATATTTTGCTTTAGTTTTTGTCAATGACAAGTATAAAATTATTTTTCCTCAAAGAAAAGTGGGTTTTCAAATGTAGTCTACTAGTGCATTACCTAAAGTGTTTTGATTTGAAGACAGGTACTGAGTTACATAGTATAATTAGCCAATCATTTCTCTGACATTTTACATGACCCTTGTAGGAGGAAATTGTTCAAAGAATGTGTTCAATATAATAATGGCACATTTTCTTTTCTCTACTTCTGATGCTTTGTTAGTTTTCTCATTTCTAATAAAATCCTCAATCAAAGACTGCAGTTAATACCACACATTTGCATACTGATTAGTAATGACATTATCAAATACATTAAACCCTTTGTACAGTATTGGAATAACTGATAACAATAAAGAGGTCATCAAAATGTGACCTTATTAAGGTGCTTTTGATTTCCTTAATAACTGATTAGAGATTAAATTTCATCAACTTTTCACACAAGATCATCTACTATGTATAGAGCAATATTGTAAATTAATCCCATGTATTTTTACTTCTCTTGCTTATTACTGTAATTGTGGAAGAATGAAATGAAATACAGGATGAAGACATGCCAGAAAGCTCTACTTGCCTTCCATCCTGATTAATCATACTTGAAATGTGAATTTGAAAATAAGAAAATACTAACAGTCAACATCAGCTTGTAAAAAATGTCATTTAGTATTTATTTTTAAAATATTTAAAAAATATTTTTAAATACTTTTCAACAAGGAATGATTTATATCAGAATTCTTATATGGAGATCATGGTCCCTAAGTGTTTCTAAAGCCCAAAGAAATTATGCAAACAATTAAATGTTTGTATACTTTTGATTTGAGGATTCATATACAGTCTTTTACATATTCAAAGGACTTTGAAGTTAGCAATCATAGATTTATGCTAATAAATATCACTACACTAATATTATTTGTCCTGATAAATAGTCTTTTTCTTGACTGTGTATTTTCAATGATTAAATTTCATTGAACTCAGTAGTTATACAAGAATTTTGTGGAATTTGGGGTTTTCTGTTTAATTGGACTTTACTTTTATGTATCAGATAATGGTTAAGAAGGAATTACCACCAAAGAGACTTGGTAGAAAACACAGGAGAGTGATTGAAGGAGGAAATAAAGGGCAAAAAACTTTATTGAGGGTCTGGGGATGTGGCTCAAGTGGTAACGCACTCCCCTGGCACGTGCAGGGCGCTGGGTTCGATTCTCAGCACCACATAAAAATAAAATAAAGATGTTGTATCCACCGAAAACTGAAAAATAAATATTAAAAAATTCTCTCTCTCTCTCTTTAAAAAAAACTTTATTGACTGGTAGCTGCTGTTAGGCAGGCATTGTTCTAGGTGATGACATAGGCTACATTATTTCATTCCTATAGCACCTTGGAGAACTTAAGCCACAAATTCAGAAGTAAGACAGATAACTTTAGGGTGATTTTACTGTAGGATATAGGTCTAAAACACAAACGTATATATGTGAGGAATAATATGTCCATCATCTACTTTAAGAAAAATAATTTTCTTTCTTTCTTTTTTTAAATTTTATTATTATTATTATTATTATTAGTAGTAGTAGTAGTAGTAGTAGTAGTATCAGGGATTAAACACAGGGGAAATTAACCACTGTGCCACATCCTATCCCCTTTTATTCTTTATTTTGAGACAGGATCTCACCAAGTTGCTCAGAGCCTTGCTAAATTGCTGAGACTTGCTTTGAACTTGAAATCCTTCCACCTCAGCCTACAAAGCCACTGGACCAGAAGTATATACCATCACGCCCAGGAAAGAAACTGAATTTTATTAGTGCTGTAGTGGATTGAAAGGTTCCTTTTTCCTTCTGAAGCCCTGTCCCTCTTTATAACCCTGCAGTCACAATAATGATTTTGTGCTATTCATTTCTGTCTCTCCACATAATTTTGTTCCCTAAGAAATTATATAATAGAATTTCTGTTATGTGGACTTACATAATTAAATATGTTGTTCAGCATTATTTTTTAGTTATATATGTTATGCCTTTGGTTATAGATCATTCATATCTATACTGTAATGAATTAGCTTGTATACACTGTATATGAATCTGCCTATTTACATGTTTCTGTCCCACTTGATTTGTGCTTTAGTAATCCCCATATTTTTCTCCTGGATCTGTTGACTATTTTTCTTTCTTTAATAATACAGAAAATAATTTTATACATAAGTCAGTGATTTCATTTCCAGTCTATTAACTTTTTTCCCTTAAAATGGTATATATACTTTACTTATAGCATTTATGTGAGAATAAGTAAAGTAAGTAAAAATCCAATATTTATGTTATATAAAACACCATGAACACTATTGCTGAAAGAATAGTTGTTTTTTTTAAATTTTTTATTTATAAGTCAATATTCTTACTCTCCCAGTCTTACCTCACCCTCAATAACCTATGGATATAAGTGTCACTATTTTAATGCTTATATAAGTCCTAACAAAGCTTATCTGTACATACATACATTTATCAGAATTTTCCCTATTTTTTACAATAAGAAACTATTTTTTAGTTCATGGATTTAATATTCAAACTCAAAAAACAGAAATGCTGAAGAGGTTTTGAAATTATCCATTCAAGGTTCAATAGACAATGACAGTTTATCTGAGCATGAGGAATTTAATTAATATAAAGTTTTGATAATGACATAAGATTTGGATTCAGATTTGCATTTGGTAAATTAAGTGCCTAACTTTGGCTAACTTGTTTAATCTTCAGTGTCAGTTTCCTCAAATTAAAACAAAATATAATAATACACATACACTATTGTTGTGACAAAGATAGGAGGTGTGAAAAAAATACTTTGTGTACTCCAGTGTGCTATTTAAATCCTATGTGTCACTATTAAACTGCAGATGTCAACTTGCCACACTATAGATGTCAAAACAAATTTGAAGTGTTCTCAGGAATCTTACTTTTGAAACAAATTCTGGTAAATATATTTTAAAAGTAAATAATCATTTAAGTAATCCCACCCATGTTAAATGTATAAACTGATATTCTTGAATAACCATCATCATAAGATGATTCAGTTGTTCATTCATCCTAAAATTTGTTTTCATTTATATATCAGGAGCACTTCAGTTTCTGTTTAACCAGAGGGAAAGAAAGAAGAATGAATTTAATTATTAAAAGAATCTCCTGAGACCATGAAACCAACAAATAATTAGGTGTTCATCTACTAAGCCATTTATGTGTTATGAGTATTAATTAGTATTTGTTTCACCTTGACTTAGAAATTAAGTGAAGGTTAACTGATTACTTTGAAAAGTTCTTCAATTTAAGAGACAGAAAGTGTCAAAAAAAAAGCAAGTGTACAAATCAATGAATGTTTTCTGTTTTTTTTAAATAAGAATATATGTATACAGGCGATAGGCAGAAGACCAGAGCCTGGGGGGGGGGGCAGCCAGCCGGGAGCTGGGATCAGACCAAAGGAGGCAAAGAATGCAGAAACTTGGCTTGCAGGCCACCAGACTGAGCTCTGGACAAACATAAGGACTCCCCAACACCCCCCGCCTCATCAAACACGTTAGGAGAAAAACAGATGTATCCCATCTTGGAAAATCCCACCAACCCTTAAAACCCATCAACCGGTGGGCATGGCTACCAGTGCATTCTGGGACCAATCAGGCACCTGGTTTCCATCTCAGACACTAAAAGTAGAGAGGCTACAGGTGGAAGTGCAAGTCCACTCACACTAGCTACATTCATCACCCTGAACACAGGGACTCAAACTAGGATCAGGCAAAGCCACTTACTGGAAGGGAAAAAAAATAATAATCATAAAACAAAATAGAGTTCGGAGAGACTTTTTTTTTCTTTTCTTTCCTCACTTTCTTTTTCCCCTCCCTCTTTTTTCTCTTTCTTGTTATTTTTTCTTCTTTTTCTTCTTTCCTTGTTACTCCCTCTATCCTACTTTCAACCCCCTAAAGTTTACTATGTATAAGTAGGGTAATCTTCTAAATACAGAAGGAGTTTGAATCTATACATTCTTCCATGAATTATCTGTCTATTGGTTAGAGCTCTCCAAAGTTGCTAAGTTAGATCAACCCCATACCCTCACTCTTTTCCCTCTAAACATAGCATCCTACACCTGAAGTTCAGTTTTCTTCATGCTACAAGAAATGGTAGGCCTTTTATGAAACTAAAGACTATATTTTTAAATGATAATTTAAGCTAACATTGGTAGACATAGAGCCTAGCTATAATTGTATTAATAATGAAAACTTGTGCCTAGATGATGTACTATTGATATTGGGAATTGTTAACAATTCTTTCTCCACAAAATAGATACTTTGGAACTAAACAAGAGCAATATAAATATATAGGGAGAAAATCAATAACACAACAGTTTCACAAAGCTGAAAAGAAACGTGAGCAGTATGAAAAGACAAGGAAAAAAAGGACCACAAATAATGAAGTTCAATTCAACATTAGAAGAGGTAATATCTGCAGCAGATGGAATGTCAGATAAAGAGTTAAGGATATACATGCTTCAGATGATCTGGAGTTTCAAGGAAGACATTAGACAGCAAATTCAGACAATGAAAGATCACTTTGACAAGGAATTACATAAACAAATCCAAGAAGCAAAAGATCAACTTTACAGGGAGATAGAGGATATTAAAAAAATCCTGGAATTGAAGGAAAAAATAAACCAAATTAAAAACTCAAATGAGAGTATTACCAGCAGAGTAGAACACTTAGAAGATAGAACATCAGACAACGAAAACAAAGTATTTTAACTTGAAAAGAACATAGACAGCTCAACGAGACTGTTAAGAAACCATGAGGAGAACATCCAAGAAATATGGGATAACATAAAAAGACCAAACTTAAGAGTTATTGGGATACAGGAAGGTATAGAGGTCCAAACCAAAGGAATGAGCAATATGTTCAATGAAATAATACTAGAAAACTTCCCAGACATGAAGAATGAAACAGAATGCCAAATCCTAGAAGCCTACAGGATGCCAAATGTGCAAAATCACAAGAGATCCACTCCAAGACACATTATAATGAAGATGCCCAACATAGAGAATAAGGAGAGAATTTTAAAAGCTACAAGAGAAAGGAAGCAGATTACATTTAGGGGTAAACCAATTAGGTTAATGGCTGATCTCTCAGCACAGACTTTGAAAGCTAGAAGATCCTGGAACAACATATTTCAAATGCTGAAAGAAAATGGGTTCCAACCAAGAATTGTGTATCCAGTGAAATTAAGCTTAAGGATTGAAGATGAAATTAAAACCTTCCACGACAAACGAAAGTTAAAAGAATTTGCAGCTAGAAAACCAGCGCTACAAAATATCCTTGGCAAAACATTACAGGAAGAGGAAATGGAAAATAACAATGAAAATCAACTGTGGGAGGTAGTATAGTAAAGGAAAAAGTAATCAAAGAGGAAAAACAAATCTTGTTAAGTAATAAAAATAAACAAATATGGCTGGAAGTACAAATCATGTCTCAATAGTAACTCTAAATGTTAACAGCTTAAACTCACCAATCAAGAGACATAGGCCAGTAGATTGGATAAAAAAATCCAACAATATGCTGCCTATAGGAGACTCATCTGATAAGAAAAGACATACACAGACTGAAGGTGAAGGGTTGGGAAAAATCATACCACTCACATGGACCTTGGAAGCAAGCAGGAGTGTCCATACTCATATCAAATAAAATAGACTTTAAGCCAAAGTTAATCAAAAGGGATAAAGAAGGACACTACATGCTGCTCAAGGGAACCATACACCAACAAGACATAACAATCATTAATATATATGCCCCAAACAATGATGCAACTATTTTCATCAAACTCTTCTTAAGTTCAAGAGTCAAATAGACCACAACACAATTATTATGGGTGACTTCAATACACCTCTCTAACTACTGGACAGATCTTCCAAACAAAAATTGAATAAAGAAACTATAGAACTCAATAATACAATTAATAACTTAGACTTAATTGACATATATAGAATATACCATTCAACATCAAGCGGTTACACTTTTTTCTCAGCAGCACACGGATCCTTCTCAAAAACTGACCATATATTATGGCACAGGGCAACTCTTAGAAATTATAAAGGAATAGAGATAATACCATGCATCCTATCTGATCATAATGGAATGAAACTGGAAATCAATGATAAAAGAAGGAAGGAAAAATCCTATATCAGTTGGAGAATGAACAATATGTTACTCAATGATCAATGGGTTACAGAAGACATCAAGGAGGAAATTAAAATTTTAGAGATAAATGAAAACATAGACACAACGTACTGGAATCTATGGGACACAATGAAAGCAGTTCTAAGAGGAAAATTCATTACTTGGAGTTCATTCCTCAAAAAAATTAAAAACTACAAATAAATGATTTCACACTTCATCTCAAAACCCTAGAAAAGAAGAGAAAAAAAATATATGTATGCAGAATGGAGTATTCCTCAGCCATTAAGAAGAATGACTATGACATTTGAAAATAAATGGATGGATCTGGAGACTATCATGCTGGATGAAATAAGCCAATCCCCCAAAAAACAAGATACATGAATTCTCTGATATGTGAATTATAACCCACAATAAGTTGGGGGGAAGAGAAGAATAGAAGTTCAGTAGTGTAGACAAAGGGGAAAAGAAGGGAAGGTTGGAGGTATAGGGAAAGGAAAGACAGGGTAATGAACCTTACAGTGAATAAATTACAGTGAATCTCAACATCGTGTACAAGAATGGGATCCTAATTAGAATAAGTTATATTCCATGCTTGTATTATTATATCAAAATAGATTCTACTGTTATGTATACCAAAAGAATGAGTAAAAAAGAATACATGAACTGAAGGAGAGGTAAAAGAAGGTACAAAAGTATGAATTAACCATTTTTTATTACAGAAAGTCAGTGAATATTCCCTAAAACTGAAATATTTTTTAAAGATGACTTCAACTTCTGATTTATTTTCATAATCATGGATACTTGAGTTAGAGTAACTGTTTAGGGAATAATATTTTATATGATAAAATATCTTGATCTGAAAATTTGTGAATTTTTTTGAGATTGTTATTTTTTATAGTATTTTACATTGAATTAAATTTCAACATTAAACTTGAGCTCAGATTTGCTATTTCTATATTAATATTATCTAACCATGAGAAATAAATTCACACATTCCTAACAATAATAAAAATATTATACATTTCTACTAATTTTATGGAATTTTGCCCAGAGAGAGTTTAAGAGAAACAGGATATCAAATCTGTATATTTCTCTTAAGTCTTCTTGGAAAACTTAGTGTTTTAGAGTAGCTGAAATTACATTGTGAATATACAAATTCTTATCATTTTGGCTGGTAATTTATAATGAATGAAAACAGGCCAATACAATACAAAACAAAACAAAACAAAACCCTAGTGCTTAGAAATGTAGTCGGGTTCAATAAACGTTGGCTTATCCTGGAAGAGTGTTTAAGAATGTGACTGCTCAGGAGAAATGACATTTGATGCCTAGCTTGTTTACAAGAGCCTAAGTTTGATCCCTAGCAACACACACAAACACACACATACACACACACACACACAATCACACAAGCATGCTTTTCTGATTTCTTCCCTGGCAAAAACTTGACCAAATAAAAAGGGGGGGTGGATTGCAGGTGGTGATCAAAGTAGTAAGCTTTCAAGATGTATTGCTGAGGGAAAGACAGCCTTTGTAAATCAGAATTTTGTTCGTGTAATCATATTACCTTCTACTTTTGCTTTGGTGTTTACTTTGCATGAAAATAAACTGAATACGTATCTTAGAACAATGACAATTGGCAAGGAAGAGTATGCACAGGGCTTACATTCCTCATTGCCTATTTTAATAGGTTTTATTGAATTAAAATCTAATTGCACAACAAGAAGCAACCATCAGTGAGTTCCATGAGGTTTGGCCAATTGATTCACATGGAGAGCCATCACCACAGTCAAGATAAACAATAATGCCATAATTTCTTTCCCAGTTTCTCCTTCAGTTCCTTTGATCTGCTTTGTGTAACTATAGATTTGAGTTACCTTTTGAAAAATGTCTTGTGTTGGAAGCTGTATAAAATTAAGGGTTTGTTTGAGCCAACATAAGGCAGGGAAGCTGCTTTTCTGGGAACTCCTGGGTGAAATTCTCCAGTTCCAAAAGCCCACATCATGCTGGAGTCCTGCCTTGGCTCACAGCCTTAGGATCAAACACAGCCCTCAGGAGATGGGCATAACCTGCCAAGCACCAAACCACCTGTTTACTGCAAGATCCCTGCCACATGGAGAAACAAGATCCCTCCCCCTCTGAGACCTTATTCCTGCCTTTAATGTACTTCCCTTTAGATAAAGAACTGGGGTCTTTTTTCAGTTGTGCAGTTCCAGTTCCTATTGCGGCTGGAAGACCCATTAGGTGCCCCACTTTTTAAATCCAGTTTCTGGCTTTGTCTTTATTACTTACTGATTATTTCAGACTTTTTGTTTTCACAGACAGTTCACACTTCCTAGCAGGAACCTGCTCTTCTGGGGTGCTGGTTACCTATAAATGGAATTATGCAAATTGTACTCTTTTGAACTTGTCCCCCAGTATTTTGCTTGCTTTGTAATGATTTATCCTCATTGGACCATGTTGTACATGCTGATTTATTCTTTTCACTATTGATTTCATGTTATGAAATCATATCACACATACTACAAATCATTCCATATAACACACTTAATGGATAGCGTGTGATTTCTGATTTTGGCTTTTACCAATGCAGCTGCTATAAACTTGTATGTGTGCATCTTTGTGAAGAAACACATTATGTCTTGGATAAATACCTGAGTATAATGGGTAGATTTATATGATAAGTGAGTTTTTAATTTTTCAAGAAACAGATAAACTGCTTGCCAAATTGACAGTAAGATTTTATATTCTTACCAGCAATAAGTGAGTTGTAGATGCTCCGTATCTTTGCAAACATATGGTTCATCATTCTTCAATTTCACATATGCTAACGGTGTGTCATGATATCTCATCATGGTCTTAAGTTGAATGTTCCTGATTAGGTTCATCTTCTTGTTTTTAATCATTCATTTAACTCTTTTTCCATTTCATCCATTTTGATGGATTCTTTGTCTTATAAATTTACAGGATAATTTTAGGTACTATGAACATGTTCAGTGACAGATATAATGCATTTTCTACCAGAATATGGGTAATTTCTTTTATTTTTTCAACTTAAATTTTTGTCAAATTTTAAATTTTGTTGAGTTTCAATTCCTTAATTTTTATTTTATGGTTTGTCACTTTGCCTACTATACTATTGCAAAGATCAATCTTTTGTTATACTTTAGAAATATTAGGAGGATTTTTTGTATCAGTATTTAGGTTTACAATCATTCTGACTTAATTTCATGTATAGCAAGAGAAGGTCAAGTCATGACTAATTATTTTTCTTGTGGAGAATTAATTGTTTGGGACAATTTTTCCTATTAAAAAATCTTCGCACCAGGTTGCAAATCAATTTAACTTTGTGTTAAACTCATCTGTTTCTGAATTCTGTATTCTGTTCCACTGACACACGTGTATTTTTATGTCAATATATTCTTGTCATCAATACAAATTATGATAAATTTTGAAATAAGGTGGTATTAATCTTCTAACTTTTGTCTTTGTTTTCAAAATAATTTTATCTATTTTAATTTTTTATATCTCAATATAAAATTTAAACTATGCTGACATATTGTAAAAAATTGCACGCTGAGATGTTGTTTAGGATTGCAACAAATTTAAAGATGCAAATTTTTAGGAAGTTGAGAGTTAACCTCTTGACCTGTATCTCATGCGTGAGCATCTCATATTGCTCCATTTATTAGATTTTTTTCACTAATGCTTTATAGTTTTCATTTCTTTATTTTTTGGATTGACAAAATATTTGTATATATTTGTGAAACACAATGTAATGTTTTAGTCTATGGATAGTTGTTACATTTATCATTATTTTTTATGCTATTTTAAATAGTATATTTTTTCAGTTTCAGTAATTTATTACTTCATAGATTATGTAGACTTTTTTCTATGTATATGATCATGCTTTATGTGAATAAGGAGATTTTGCTTGTTTTTCCCCCCATCAATATATATTCTTGTATTCATTTTATTTATTTTATGGCATGTTGTAGAATTTCCATTGTAATTTAGAATTGAAGTATTATTACAAATCTTAGGCAGGAAGCATTGCATATTTTACCAATAATTTTGATATTTGTTATAGATTGTTTTAGCAGATTAAGAAATTTTCTATTAATAGCCTGCTGAAATTTTTATTGTGAGATTTATAATGAGCTTGTGAAATATGTTTTGTCCCTCTATTGTGACTATAATATTTTACTCCCTTAATATGATAAATTGATTAATTTAATTTTAGTCTTTTACATTTTTTAATTACTTTGGTACTGGGGAGTGAGCCCAGAAATGCTTTATTACTACGCCACATCTGACCCCTTTTTGTTTTTATTTTGAGACAGCATCTGACTAAGTTGGTCAGATGCCTTAACAATAAGCCTTAATAATTGCTGAGACTATTCTTGAACTTGTGCTCTTCCTGTCTCAGCCTCCTGAGTCACTGGGATTAAAGGCACCAGAGTGCCTGGTTTAGATGATTGATTTTAAAAAGGGTAGACCAACCTTGTGTCTTATCATAAACTTCTTATCATAAATCCTACTTCTCAATGAATATTTGTTTTGCTAATTTGATTCAATAGTATCTTTTTAGTGATTTGATAATGTTTATATGAGATATGCATCTATATTTTTATTTTCTTATATTGTCTTTATCTAATTGTTGGCATAAGTGCAAATTGACATCAAAATATTAACTAGGAAATATATCTTTCTTCCATATGTAAAGTATATGAGTATATGTAAAGATGTTACAAAATATTCCATAAAACATGGAGAAATTCAATGGTAAATAATTAAGTCATGGAATATATTTCACAGTAAAAATTATGTATACAAATATAATTTAATTGTTATACATCTATTTGTGTTTTGTTATTTTGTTATTCGCTTTTGGCAATATTTGCCTTGAAAATAATTTATGATTCCTTAAGTTGCAAAATTTTGCTTTCATATATAGTAGAAGATCTTTATACCCCTCTCCTTCCTAATTCCAATTGCTTGTGCTATTATATTTCTACAATTTTTACAATCATACAATACCTTTTGGTTTCATTTAGTGACTGTTTTAAATAAGAAAAAAAATATTTTGTATATTTTGCATTTCTCTTTTTTTGGTACTCAAGTTGCTTGTAAAGTACCATAAATCATTATATCTTTGTTTTTTCTTTTCAGTCTTTTATTTTTCAATGTTTCATTTGTATTTTATATTGCTATATCCTCGAAATCACTGATGTACTGATGTTATCTTCAACAATTACAAATTCTGCATTAATATAATTCAGTGAAATTTATCTCCAACATCATATATTATTTTAAAAGTTTTAGTTGGTTCTCTATATTCCACCTTTGTTTCTATTATGTTCACATTTATATTTAAATATTTGAGCACTGAGAATATTCATAACACTTTTTTTCTGCTGATTTGATCATCTTTTTCATTCCTGTGTCTGCTTTTATTGACTGATTTTTCCTCCTGGCCATCTGTTTTGCTTCTCACATATGTGTTAATTTTTATTGAAGGCTGGTCATTATAAATTTCACAACCTTTACTGACTTTCTCTACACCTTACACAAATTTTTGTGTTTATCTCTGATCTTAGGTTACTCACTTTTAGAGCAACTTTATTATTTGAGATTTGATTTGTTTTCTTTTTTTAATTTCATGGAGTAGGCAGATATAAAGGAGTATTTATCCTAGGGTACTTTATGCCCACTTCTAAGCTGTTGTGCCCCTGTGTTTGCTACCAAAAAGGCCCTTGAATTTATCTTGATTTCTGCATTATGAACAGTAAGGATTCTAATTATTCCTGCCATTTTGTATGTTTGGGATTTTGTGGATGACAGGTCCTTCATAATTTTTCTCTCCTTGAAGTTGATCCTTGCTAGGACTTAATAGTTTTTTGTTTTGTTTTGTTTTTTTTTTTTTACTAAGTTTAGAATGTTCTCTATGCTGGATTCTGAAGGCTTTGTTTTCTGTATGGTTCCACATAATCTGTCATGCATATTCTAATCTTCTTAGATTTCCCATTTAAAATTCCTCCTGCTTTGATTTTTTTCATCATTATGCTATGGTCTTGAATTTGCCTCATGTAGATGTTAGGATGATGGTAAGAATCACCTTATTTATTTCTTATTCTTAGATTAACAGTCCTAAAATCTTTGTTGTATATAATATGAAAAAGGTTCATGACTTTTTTTTTCCAGATTTGTCTATTATTCACTCATGGTCACAGTGGAAGTATGTCATTATATTTTAGAAGGACGCACAAAGATGTTTCAGGACACAGACAATTGGTAAAGGAACCTAACTGTTGGGTAACACAGCTTTTAACGTATAAGATTAGAGATGGGCACATGGTACACACCTGTAATCTTAGCATTTCTGGAGGCTGAGACAGTATGAAAATAACAAGTTTAACACTAGCCTTAGCAATTTAGTGAGCCCCTCAGCAACTTAGCAAGATGCTCTCTCAAAAATAAAAATGACTAGGGATGCAGCTTAATGCTACATCCCTGGATTCAATCTCCAGTCCTCAAAAAAAAAAAAAAAAGACAAAAAACAACAACAAAAATAAGATGTGTGATTAGAGAAATACCACTTTTTCCCTTTTTCTCTTGCCTTTGTCAGAATCCAAGAGGTTAACACCAATATAACATGGAAAACCCTTTCTACAATCCCATTCTGCCAGTAAACTATAAGGAACAACTGTCTCTTCCCTTTCCATACTCAGGGTCATGGGCTAAACACTTGCAATTCCATTTTATAGCATGTCAAATCAATGGCAGGATTGACCATATCAGTATTTATTGTTGGTGAAGCCAGATCTCTTCCCTGTTATCAGTAAGAGCTGAAGTTTAAGGATTCTCATTGACTGAGAAATGCTTGTTTTAAACACTGGGTCTCAGTCATTTTTCATGGACTTTTGTAAAGGCTAATTTCTCATCTAAAAATGGGATGTTCCTACAGGGACAGATGACCTGATTTTGTGACTTATTTAAAAGTAGACTAAGAGAATTTCCAAAATCCTAACATAGATTGCACCTTTATGTGTGTATGAAATAGCCTGGTGCATAAAGCTTGTACTACTCCACCAAATATTTATTATATTAATTTGTGGCTTAAATTTTTTATTTGCTTCTAAAAACTCAGTTTATTAGTGATCTGTTATTGCATAATTTAAATTCAAAATAATTAACACTCTAAAACAACAAGTATCCATCATCTCAGAGTTTCTAAGGGTCAAAAATCATGATGAAGTTTAGCTCAGTGGTCTGGTTTGGGTTCTCTGGCAACGTTGTGGTCTAGCTATTGGCTAGTCTTCCATTCATTTGAAAGCTTGACTCATATGGCTGTTTTGCAATAGATTGCTGTCTCTTATCAGATAGGTTTTCTCATGGGATGGTAGCTGGCTTCCTCCAACAGGAGAAAAATCCAAAACTGAGAGTCAACAAGAAAGAAACTGCATTGTCTTTTATAAGTTAATATCAGAGGTGGCACCCTCTTGATTGAGTAGAGGAACAACTTTGATACAATGTGGAAGGGACCTACACAAGGACATTAGTACCAGGAAGCATAATCACTGGGGTCCTTTTTGGAGGCTGTCTACCATAGCCCTCCCTCTAGCACCTACTGGTTCATATCTCTCCCATCTAGTAAATACTCTTTTGCCTATACCCCCCAAAACAATGTCTCATTCCATTACATAGCATTGTCTAGAATATAGCAGAAAATAAGATGTTTTTAATTATCAGGGATGTAAACTTAATCCAAATTCATTAGACTATTTTAAAAAAATAGAATTTACAGAGTACTGAGAAAAAAAACAGTCTGTGAATTTGCAAAATTTATGGCATTGTAAATAATTTTCTCCAGTTTCTGTATAATTTATATTTTACACCTTTTCTCATACTACTTAAAATAGTAATTCTTTTACCTCTAAAATTTTTTTAATCTCCTCCTTGATATCTTTTACAATCCACTGTTCACTCAATAGCATATTATTTAGTCTTTTATTTTTTATCTTATCATTGATTTCTAATTTCATTCCATTGTGGTCTGATATATGGCAGGTAGTATCTCTACTTTGTTGTATTTACTAAGATTTGCTTTGTGGCATAATATTTGGTCTATGTTATAGAAGGATCTATGTTCTGCTGAGAAGAAAGTATATTTGCTCATTGATTGATAAATATACTCTATATATGTCAGTTAAGTATAAGATATTGATTGTATTATTGTGTTCTATAGTTTCTTTGTTTAGTTTTGTTTGGAAGATCTATCCAGTGGTGAAAGAGGTGTATTAAAGTCACCCAGAATTATTATATTGTGGTTTGTTTGACTCTTAAGAAGAGTGTAATTGATGAACATAGATGCTCCATTTTCTGGGGCATATATGTTTATAATTGTTATGTCTTGTTGATATATGGTTCCCTTAAGAAGTATAAAATGTCCATCTTTATCCCTTTCGATTAACTTTGGCTTGAAGTCTACTTTATTTGATATGAGGATGGAAACTCCTGCTTATTTGCATAGACCATGTGAATGATATATTTTATCCCAACCTTTCTCCTTCAGTCTGTGTGCATCTTTTCCTCTGAGATGAGTCCCTTGAAGGCAACATATTGACAGATTCAATGAAATCCCAATCAAAATCTCAATGACATTCCTCATAGAAATAGAAAAAGCAATCATGAAATTCATTGGGAAAAACAAAAGACCCAGAATAGCCAAAGCAATACTTAGCAAGAAGAGTGAAGCTGGTGGCATTACTATTCCAGACCTTAAATTATACTATAGAGTAATGGTAACAAAAACAGCATGATATTGGCACCAATATAACCTGTAGACCAATGGTACAGAATAGAGGACACAGAGACTAACCCACATAACTACAATTATCTTATATTAGACAAAGGCACCAAAAACATACATTGGAGAAAAGATGGTACTGGAAAAACTTGAAATCCACATGCAACAAAATGAAATTATACCTCTATCTTGCACTATGCACAAAACTCAACTGAAAGTGGAACAAGGATCTAAGAATTAAGCCACAGACCTTGTGCCTAATGGAAGAAAAAGTAGGCCCAAATCTCCATCATGTCAGATTAGGCTCCAACTTTCTTAGTAAGACTACTATAGCATTAGAATTAAAGTCAAGAATCAATAAATTGGATGGATTCAAACTAAAAAACTTCTTTTCAGCAAAAGAAACAATCAGTGTGGTGAATGGAGAGCCTATAGAATGAGAGCAAATCTTTACCACAAGCACACCAGATAGAGCACTAATCTCTAGGATAGATAAAGCACTCAAAAACTACCAAACAAAAAAACAACACCAAAAAAAAAAAAAAAAAAAAAACAAACCCTGAAATAACCCAATCAACAAATGGGCCAAGGAACTGAACAGACACTTCTCAGAAGAGGATATACAATCATTTGACAAACATATGAAAAAATGTTCAACATCTCTAGCAATTAGAGAAATGCAAATCAAAACTACTCGGGGCATGAAAGGAATGGAGGAACTTTAGATAGGGCAAAGGGGAGAGCTGGGAAGGGAGAGGGCAAAGGGATAGGAATGATGGTAAACTGAGTTAGACATCTTTACCCTAAGTACATGTATGAAGACAGGAATGGTGTGAAAATACTTGTGTACAATCAGTACAATTTTTCAATTGTGCTCTATATGTGTAATATGAAATGAATTGCATTCTGCCATCATGTATAACAAATTAGAATAAATAAATAATTCAATAAAAAATCACATATAAAAATAAAATGGTAATTCTTTTGATAAGACTTAATAATATATTAATAATATATTTATTCCTTTGATCAGAAATGCAAGAGCCTCAGGCACTCATATGTGTTTCTCATTCCATTAAATCATGTGTTGAATTTGATAGAACTATCAAAAATGTTGTGATTTTAGGATTGCTTTCAATAAAATTAGAATGACTTCTTACAAAATTATTATGAGAGCATCCATAAGGCAGATCTTTTAATCTAATGAGTTTTCCCCTGATGATATAATCAAAGATGTCATACTGAATAAAGAAATCTTTTATTTGATCATAGTTTTCCATACTAGTGTAGTTAAGTTTATGCAATGTGTTGTATTTAATTCAAATAGAGTCTAACCAAATCTCAATAATCACTTCATATTTTCCAAGAATTATGTTAGGTATTTCCAAATGTATGCAGTAGCACTCTCTCCTGTCCTTCTCTTTTATTCTTCATAAAAAACAATAAATTTCTAAAGATTAAAAACAAAGGTCTCAAAAAGTTTAGTAGATTGGAAAAGGCATCCTATGATTAGATTAGGATCCAAGTTTGGATTTCGATACCAAGAACATTTTTTTTCATGTTATCATCTCTGATTCTCATGATACAATGGCTAGTACTAATTATTTGTTTCTATAATTGTTTTTAAAAACTAAATAATAAAACATTTTCACAAGAATTATCACAGTAAACTGAGATTATAGGAAATATGGAAAGAAGTACGTAATTTTTTATAACAACAGATATTAATGTAAAAGTTAGCAATTGGGGATAATTGTAATAGTTTTATTATGTTGTCTTAAAATAATCAGTAGAGGCATATATTTTCTTTGGTGTGCATTTTGGAAACTAAATAAACCACTGTGAAGAAAACTGTGTTAAGAATTTTGATATTCTTTTGACTATTCCTTATGCATACTAAATGTTAGATAATCATACCAGAGATGGGAGCACTGAAAAAATTGAACTGAGATTTGGTAAATATTTAAGAATGTATTTTCCTAATATAAAAATATAAATTGAGTAAGATTGTATGCGTCTACTATAGAAGCACAGAATACAACCAACAAGAAAATTATTTAAAATCTGTTTTTATATCAAAATTCAAAAAAGTTATGGAATTTGAACATCTAATAAATAAGGTAAAAATTTATATACACAGTTATACATAACTGTAAGGGATGCATTTATTTAAAAAATAATTATAATTTTTATATTTATCTAGAACAAAAATATTATTTATTTTATACATTGCCTCATGTGGAAGTTATATATGAGTTTTATTACATTATTCAATATTATATATTTAGGATAGATATTAAAAGAGAGCATTTGAAAAAAACTGGATACTATTGCATGTAAGAATAATCTAGTTTAACTAGCATTTTTTTCCCTTAGACACCGATATATTTATCCAGCAGTGTATCTAGTACAAATAGGTTTTTGTATTAAGCCAGTGAGCGAAAAATTGGTGGCCTTAGGAAAAAATGCTGTTAAGGTAAATCTTAAAAATTTAGTTAATTTTTTCTAATATCTATAATTTATCTTTGGGAATTCTTCCTGTTTTGCTACATGAATCATGTTTTGGTCACTTAATATTAGGATAAAATTTATTTTTCAGAAGTAATTATTTCAATTTTTTATTATCATTTTGTCTTAGTGTGGGGGGTATGAAATTTAATTTTTTTGGAGTAGATTTTGTCTTTAATATGAAAACAATATTTTTAAAGTGGTAAACATAAGCACATTCATATGTTTATTTTATTTCTAATTCTTATCAATATAGTTAGTTAAAAGATATTGGAAAATTTATAATTTTATAAAACTTGTTGGTTCATCCAGTGTACTTCATTTATATGAACTCATAGCTTCTAAATGATTTTATTTAATATCTTTTCAGAACTTAATTTTTTAAAAAAATGGAGATTACTTTGGCATAATTTAACTAATACAAATTAATGTGCTTTAATTCAAGAACATTTTGTTTGATCATGTACTTAAGACTCCCATTTATTTTCTCCTGTTGGATAAAAAGGAATATTAATAACACTTAAATACATTGATGAAATGTTAAAACCAAATATAATAAAACCAAGTCCATTAATAGCTGCTAGATCCAAAGGCATGTCTAGCTTGGAAGTAACTGAAGAATTCCAACAGTGTTTTTCTTAAGGCCTTTACCCAGAGAAAGGTAGGAGAATCTTATGGATGTAAAATACAAGTTGCATGATCATTATCTTCTTGAAAAATGGGTATTAGTCTTAATAAATATTTGTAAAATAACTTTTAAAAATGTGTAATTTATCTTTATACACTATAATACTCAACTCAATCTTAATCATATTATATATTTGTGCATAAATGGAATAGAATCAAACTTCACAGCAAAGGAAATAATCAAGGGAGTGAAGAGAGAGCCTACAGAATGGGAAAAAATCCATAGCAGCTCAATTCACAATAGCTGAGCAATGGAACTGACCTAGGTGTCCTTCAACAGATGAATGGATAAAGAAATGTAATAAAATATACACAATGGAATATTAGCCAAAAAATGTCTCATAACTTTTGCTGGTAAATGGATGGATCTGTAGACCATCATGCTAGTGAAATAGGCCAATCACAAAATATCAGAGGTCAAATGTTCTCTTAGATAAGTGGATGCTAATACTCTACAAGTGGGGAGGGGAAGAACAGAAATTCATTGGATTAAACAAAGGGGAATGAAAGGGAGGGAGGGGTATAAGAATACTAAAGACAGTAGAATGAATTGGACATAATTTTTAAATGTTCATATATGAATACACTGCCAGTGAAACTCACATCATGTATAGCCATAAGACTGGGGTCCTAATTAGAATAAATTATACTCCATGTATGTATAATATGTCAAAACACACTATACTGTCATGTATCTCTAAAAAAGAACAAATTTAAAAATATAAAATTTAAATCTAAAAAAGAAATATATAGAGCACTTTCTTAATCTCTTTTTCCAGGTTTACCAGAATTTTGTATGAAGTTATCAGAAACTGATAATTATAATATAATATTAATGTTATTAATACTATTTTAATAGATTAATAATAATAATTATAGTATAACTGAATCATAATAAGGTGCTAATTTAAGTCTAACAAATAAAATTGTAAATGACAGAGTTTTAAAATACATCATGCTCCAGGATGTCTTCATTTGAAGGATTGGACTTCTTTGTGAGTGGTACTTTCTGCTTTGAAGTTCCTGTATGATGCCTAATGGCATTCTCAGAAAATTCCAACTACACATTTTATTCAAAATCCATCCTTGCATAAGCAAATGTACTAAAACATTCTTTCATTTCAGTGACCTGATGTGTGAACATCAGTCTTCATGTCTACACTTAGGTAAATGATAATCATGAAAGGCTGCATTTTGAATCACTAAAAAAGGTAAATCTGCAATGTAACCACATAAGAAAGACAAAAATTATAATAATTAAATGGAAAACAAGGATGTTCACAGTATTCTCAACATCTGTTAGTTTTGTTAGTGGGAATTAAAACTGTGAGCAACTATCATGTGAAGGAGCTTATTTTGATTGATGAATTTTTAAATTACACTACATTTCAATGATTATTTTTGCACTCATGCATAATACAGGCACATAAAACATCATCTTCACACAGTTATAGAATATAGCTAATATTCAAAAGGCTCTTGTGCACCTCTATAGCTGTAGATCAAATTCACCATCTTGGAAATTTTCAAATTAATAATAATCATATAGTATGTACTCTTAGGTGCCAGGCTTTTTATTTAAAATTAGGATGATGACTGTCAAATTCATCTTTGTTGCCAGACAGTCAGAATTTTCTCCTAATGCTACATAATATTCTGCTAGGTGGATATACCAGTTTACTTGTCCAATCTAGTTTTTAGGAATGTTTGAAACTTTCCAGTTTGAAGTAAATGTGAGTAATGTTGCTACATATATATTTGAAGTAGAATTTTATAAATACATGTTTTAAATTGTATAGGGAAAATCAATGGGAGTAAATTTCTAAATTATTGTGTATAATAATTTCTTGTGTACAATTATTGTATATAAGCAGAGATTAGTAGATACTGTGTAATAGATTGGTAGATTGCTTGTGTCTGTTTTTACATTCTCAACAGCAAGGCAGGAGAAATCCAATTGCCTATGTGTTTATTAGAACTTTTTGTTGTGTTATAAGATTAATTTTAAATATTCTGAAGGGTATTTTGGGGTACCTTTTATGATTTTAATTTTAATTTCTTTCTTTTTTTGTGACAACTCCATTTATTTAATCCACCATTGAAAACCGTAGTTTAAGCTGCCAACTATTTTTAGTACTATTCAGAGTTGATTTTTCTTTATCCCCTATCACCCAATCATCGTCACTTCATCTTCTACAAATCAGCATGTGGATCATTCTTTTTATTTTTTTTCCTTTTTTTATTGTTGGTCGTTCAAAACATTACATAGTTCTTGATATATCATATTTCACAGTTTGATTCAAGTGGGTTATGAACTCCCATTTTTACCCCGTATACAGATTGCTAAATCACATCATTTACACTTCCATTGATTTACACATTGCCATTCTAGTGTCTGTTGTATTCTGCTGCCTTTCCTATCCTCTACTATCTCCCCTCCCCTCCCCTATCCTACCCTCTTCTCTCTCTACCCCCTCTACTGTAAATCATTTCTTCCACTTGTATTATTCTTCCCTTACCCCTCACTTCCTCTTGTATGCAATATTGTATAACCCTGAGGATCACCTTCTATTTCCATGCAATTTCCCTTCTCTCTCCCTTTCCCTCCCACCTCTCATCCCTGTTTAATGTTAATCTTCTTCTCATGCTCTTCGTCCCTACTCTGTCCTTAGTTACTCCCCTTATATCAAAGAAGACATTTGGCATTTGGTTTTTAGGGATTGGCTAGCTTCACTTAGCATAATCTGCTCTAATGCCATCCATTTCCCTCCAAATTCTATGATTTTGTCATTTTTTAATGCAGAGTAATACTCCATTGTGTATAAATGCCACATTTTTTATCCATTCATCTATTGAAGGGCATCTAGATTGGTTCCACAATCTTGGTATCGTGAATTGTGCTGCTATGAACATCGATGTAGCAGTGTCTCTGTAGCATGCTCTTATTAGGTCTTTAGGGAATAGACCGAGAAGGGGAATAGCTGGGTCAAATGGTGGTTCCATTCCCAGCTTTCCAAGAAATCTCCATACTGCTTTCCAAATTGGCTGCACCAATTTGCAGTCCCACCAACAATGAACAAGTGTACCCTTTTCCCCACATACTTGTTGTTGTTTGACTTTGTAATGGCTGGAGTGAGATGGTATCTTAGGGTGGTTTTGATTTGCATTTCTCTGACTGCTAGCAATGGTGAGCATTTTTTCATGAACTTGTTGATTGATTGTATGTCCTCCTCTGAGAAGTGTCTGTTGAGGTCCTTGGCCCATTTGTTGATTGGGTTATTTGTTATCTTATTGTCTAATTTTTTGAGTTCTTTGTATACTCTGGATATTAGGGCTCTATCTGAAGTGTGTGGAGTAAAGATTTGTTCCCATTATGTAGGCTCCCTATTTACCTCTCTTATTGTTTCTTTTGCTGAGAAAAAACTTTTTAGTTTGAGTAAGTCCCATTTGTTGATTCTAGTTATTAACTCTTGCGCTATGGGTGTCCTATTGAGGAATTTGGAGCCCGACCCCACAGTATGTAGATCATAGCCAACTTTTTCTTCTATCAGACGCCATGTCTCTGACTTGATATCAAGCTCCTTGATCCATTTTGAGTTAACTTTTGTGCATGGCGAGATAAAGGGATTCAGTTTCATTTTGATGCAAATGGATTTCCAGTTTTCCCAACACCATTTATTGAAGATGCTATCCTTCCTCCATTGCATGCTTTTAGCCCCTTTATCAAATATAAGATAGTTGTAGTTTTGTGGATTGGTTTCTGTGTCCTCTATTCTGTACCATTGGTCCACCTGCCTGTTTTGGTACCACTACCATGCTGTTTTTGTTACTATTGCTCTGTAGTATAGTTTGAAGTCTGGAATCGCTATACCGCCTGATTCATACTTCCTGCTTAGCATTTTTTTGCTATTCTGGGTCTTTTATTTTTCCATATGAATTTCATGATTGCTTTCTCTATTTCTACAAGAAATGCCGTTGGGATTTTGATTGGCATTGCATTGAACTTATAGAGAACTTTTGGTAATATCGCCATTTTGATGATGTTAGTTCTGCCTATCCATGAACAGGGTATATTTTTCCATCTTCTAAGATCTTCTTCAATTTCTCTCTTTAGGGTTCTGTAGTTTTCATTGTATAAGTCTTTTACCTCTTTAGTTAGGTTGATTCCCAAGTATTTTATTGTTTTTGAGGATATTGTGAATGGAGTGGTTGTCCTCATTTCCATTTCAGAGGGTTTGTCGCTGATATACAGGAATGCCTTTGATTTATGCGTGTTGATTTTATATCCTGCCACTTTGCTGAATTCATTTATTAGCTCTAATAGTTTCTTTGTAGACCCTTTTGGGTCTGCTAGGTATAAAATCATGTCATCTGCAAATAGTGATAATTTAAGTTCTTCTTTTCCTATTTTTATGCCTTTAATTTCTTTCGTCTGTCTAATTGCTCTGGCCAGTGTTTCGAGGACTATGTTGAACAGAAGTGGTGAGAGAGGGCATCCCTGTCTTGTTCCAGATTTTCGAGGGAATGCCTTCAATTTTTCTCCATTCAGAATGATGCTAGCCTGTGGCTTAGCATAGATTGCTTTTACAATATTGAGGTATGTTCCTGTTATCCCTAATTTTTCTAGAGTTTTGAACATAAAGGGATGCTGTACTTTGTTGAATGCTTTTTCTGCATCTATCGAGATGATCATATGGTTCTTATTTTTAAGTCTATTGATGTGGTGAATAACATTTATTGATTTCCGTATATTGAACCAGCCTTGCATCCCAGGGATGAATCCTACTTGATCATGGTGTACAATTTTTTTGATATGTTTTTGAATCCGATTCGCCAGAATTTTATTGAGGAGTTTGCATCTATGTTCATTAGAGATATTGGTCTGTAGTTTTCTTTATTTGAAGTGTCTTTGTCTGGTTTAGGCATCAGGGTGATGTTGGCCTCATAGAATGAATTTGGAAGTTCTCCCTCTTTTTCTATTTCCTGAAATAGCTTGAAAAGTATTGGTATTAGTTCCTCTTTAAAGGTTGTTTAAAACTCTGCTGTATACCCATCCGGTCCTGGGCTTTTCTTAGTTGGTAGTCTTTTGATGGTTTCTTCTATTTCCTCTATTGTTATTGGTCTGTTTAGGTTGTCTATACCCTCCTGACTCAATCTAGGCAGATCATATGACTTAAGAAATTTATCTATGCCTTCACTATCTTCTATTTTATTGCAGTATAAGGATTCAAAATAATTTCTGATTATCTTCTGTATTTCTGATGTGTCTGTTGTGATATTGCCTTTTTCATCCCATATGCTAGTAATTTCAGTTCTCTCTCTTCTTCTCTTCGCTAGCATAGCTAAGGGTCTGTCGATTTTATTTATTTTTTCAAAGAACCAACTTTTAGTCTGGTCATTTTTTCAATTGTTTCTTTTGTTTTGATTTCATTAGTTTCAACTCTGATTTTAATTATTTCTTGCCTTCTACTTCTTTTGCTGTTGTTTTGCTCTTCTTTTTCTAGGATTTTGAGATGAAGTATGAGATCATTTATTTGTTGTTTTTTTCTTTTTTTAAGGAATGAACTCCAAGCAATGAATTTTCCTCTTAGAACTGCTTTCAATGTGTCCCATAGATTCCGACATGTTGTGTCTCTGTTTTCATTTAACTCTAAGAATTTTTTAATTTCCTCCTTAATGTCTTCTATAACCCATTGATCATTCAGTAACCTATTGTTCATTCTCCAAGTGATGCATGATTTTTCCTTCCTTCTTTTATCGTTGATTTTCAGTTTCATTCCATTATGATAGGATAAGATGCATGGTATTATCTCTGCTCCTTTATATTGTCTAAGAGTTGCCCTGTGACATAATATATGATCTATTTTTGAGAAGGATCCATGTGCTGCTGAGAAAAAAGTGTAACTGCTTGATGTTGGGTGGTATATTCTATATATGTCAATTAAGTCTAGGTTGTTAATTGTGTTATTAAGTTCAATAGTTTCCATATTCAACTTTTGTTTGGAAGATCTGTCCAGTGGTGAGAGGTGTGTTGAAGTCTCCCATGATTATTGTATGGTGGTCTATTAGACTCTTGAACTTGAGAAGAGTTTGCTTGATGAACATAGCTGCTCCATTGTTTGGGGCATATATATTTATGATTGTTATGTCTTGTTGGTATATGGTTCCCTTGAGCAGTATGTAGTGTCCCTCTTTATCCCTGTTGATTAACTTTGGCTTGAAATCTATTTTATTTGATATGAGTATGGACACTCCTGCTTGTTTCCAAAGTCCATATGAGTGATATGATTTTTCCCAACCTTTCACCTTCAGTCTATGTATATCTTTTCCTATCAGATGAGTCTCCTGTAGGCAGAATATTGTTGGGTCATGTTTTGTGATCCATTCGACTAGCCTGTGTCTCTTAATTGGTGAGTTTAAGCCATTAACATTTAGGGTTATTATTGAGATATGGTTTGTTCTTCCAGCCATATTTGTTTATTAATGTTACTAAACCTGATTTGTTTTCTTCTTTGATTATTTTCCCCCCTTTACTGTCCTACCTCCCACTGTTGGTTTTCATTGTTATTTTCCATTTCCTCTTCCTGTAATGTTTTGCCAAGGATTTTTTGAAGAGACGGTTTTCTAGCTGAAAATTCTTTTAACTTTTGTTTATCGTGGAAGGTTTTAATTTCATCTTCCATCCTGAAGCTTAATTTCGCCGGGTACACCATTCTTGGTTGGAACTCATTTTCTTTCAGTGTTTGAAATATGTTATTCCAGGATCTTCTAGGTTTCAGAGTCTGTGTTGAAAGATCAGCTGTTATCCTGATTGGTTTACCCCTAAATGTAATCTGCTTCCTTTCTCTTGTAGCTTTTAAAATTCTCTCCATATTCTGTATGTTGGGCATCTTCATTATAATGTGACTAGGTGTGGATATCTTATGATTTTACATATTTGGCGTCCTGTAGGCTTCTAGGATTTGGGATTCTGTCTCATTCTTCAAGTCTGGGAAGTTTTCTCGTATTATTTCATTGAATAGATTGTTTATTCCTTTGGTTTGGACCTCTGTGCCTTCTTGTATCCCAATGAATCTTAAGTTTGGTCTCTTTATGTTATCCCATATCTCTTGGATGTTCTGTTCATGGTTTCTTAACTGTCTTGCTGAGCTGTCTATGTTCTTTTCAAGTTGAAATTCTTTGTCTTCATTGTCTGATGTTCTATCTTCTAAGTATTCTACTCTGCTGGTAGTATTCTCAATTGAGTTTTTAAGTTGGTTTATTGATTCCTGCATTTCTAGGATTTCTATTTGTTTGTTTTTTATTACCTCTATCTCCCTGTATAATTGATCCTTTGCTTCTTGGATTTGTTTATGTAATTCCTTGTCAAAGTGATCTTTCATTGTCTGATTTTGCTCTCTCATGTCTTCCTTGAGACTCCAGATCATCTGAAGCATGTATATCCTGAATGCTTTATCTGACATTCCATCTGTTGCATCTATTACCTCTTCTAATGTTGAGTTGACCTGCATTGCTTGTGGTCCTTTCTTGCCTTGTCTTTTCATACTGCTCGCGTTTCTTTCTGCTTGGTAAAACTGTTGTATTTTTGAAATTTTCCCCCTATTTATTTATATTGCTCTTGTATAGTTGAAAAATCTCCCTTGCAGGGCGGGTAGTGGCTGTGCTCCTCCTCCAATTGGGGTGACCTGTGTAACATGCTGGCGGGCCGCTAGGCCTACTCTGCAGGTCAGTCGCAGGTCTGCCCACCCTGCGGGCGCGGGTGGTGGCTCTGCTCTGCCCCCACTCCAATTGTGGTGATGTGACTACCACGCCCTCGGGTCGTTGGACCTGATCCGGGTGCGGGCGGCGGCTCTGCTTGGCCCCTACTCCAATTGGTGTGACGTGTCTACCACGCTGGCAGGCCTCTGGGCCTGTTCCGCCGGTGGGTCGCAGGTCTGCCTACCTTGCAGGCTCGGGTGGCAACTCTGCTCGGCCCCCACTCCAAATGGGGCTACCTGACTGCCACTCTAGCGGGTCGCTAGGCCTTTTCCGGACACGGGCGGTGGCTCTGCTCTGCCCCCACTCCAACCAGTGTGACGTGTCTGTCTCGCCGGCCGGCCGCTGGGCCCATTCCGCTGGTGGGCCGTCGGTCTGCCTACCTTGTGAGCTCGGGCGGCTCTGCTCGGCCCCCACTCCAAATGGGGTGACTTGACTGCCACGCCGGTGGGTCACTGGGCCTTTTCTGGGCACAGGCAGCGGCCCCGCTCAGCCCCTACTCCAATCGTTGCGATGTGTCCACCACGCTGGCAGGCCACCTGGCCTGTCCCGCCGGTGGGTCGCGGGTCTGCCTACCTTGCAGGCTTGGGCGGCGGCTCTGCTCGGCCTCTACTCCAAATGGGGTGACTTGACTACCACGCCATTGGGTCGCTGGACCTGATCCAGGCGTGGGCGGCTGCTCTCTTCGGCCCCAGCTGCACTTGGGGTGACGTGATACCACGCCTGCGGGTCGCTTGGCCTGTTCTGGGCGCAGGCGGCAGATCCACTCTGCCCCTCTGGCCCCCACAGCACCCAGCAGGACCCGGACCGAGAAGCAGTTTCCGCGGGTTCCCCAGCCCTGGGCCAAAGCAGCTCCGGGACCCTGAACTCGGCCGCTCCGAGCTTGGTGCACGCTCTGCTAGGAGCAGGCTCCAAGAAGCAGTCTCCGCGCGTTCCCCAGCCCTGGGCCAAAGCAGCTCCGGGAGCCAGAACCCAGCCGCTCCGAGCTCGGTGCACGCTCTGCTAGGAGCAGGCTCCAAGAAGCAGTCTCCACGGGTTCCCCAGTCCTAGGCCAAAGCAGCTCTGGAAGCCAGAACCCGGCCGCTCCGAGCTCATTGCACGCTCTGCTAGGAGCAGGCTCCAAGAAGCAGTCTCCGCGGGTTACCCAGCCCTGGGCCAAAGCAGCTCCGGGAGCCAGAACCCAACCGCTCGGAGCTCGGTGCACGCTCTTCTGGGAGCAGGCTCCAAGAAGCAGTCTCCGCGGGTTCCCCAGCCCTGGGCCAAAACAGTTCCGGGAGTCAGCACCCGGCCGCTCCGAGCTCGGGGCATGGTCCGCTAGGAGCAGGCTCCAAGAAGCAGTCTCCGCGGGTTCCCCAGCCCTGGGCCAAAGAAGCTCTAGGAGCCAGAACCCGGCCGCTCCGAGCTCGGTGCACGCTCTGCTAGGAGCAAGCTCCAAGAAGCAGTCTCCGCGGCTTCTCTAGCCCTGAGCCTGAGCTATCTGTCTGCGAGATGCAGGCAAATAACAGCCTGAAATCACCTGTTCTGTAGCTGAATGAGCTGAGATCAGCAGAAAACAGGGATGATTACATCAGCTCTCCAAGATGGCTGCCGCTGGCCTCCTCCGTGGTCCGACCAGTGTGGAGAACCGAACTGGACCGCTTCCCTCCTCTGTCTCAAACCCAGAACTAAGCACTGAGCATAGCCATTGCACCGCTGGCAGGAGCCCACAGAATCCGCAGCGCTGCACCTCCTCGCCGCCACCTCGCCGCTTCCCAGCGTGCACCGCAGACTCCAGCCGTGGGGCAATTCGCTGAACAAATTTTAATTTCTTTCAAGTTAACTGTTATGTTTTTTATGTTGTATTGAAAGAAACTATCCAGAGGTTTTTTTCCATCACTTTATTACTATCTATTCTTTAATTAATTTTATAGTGTTCTTTCTATGATATATGAGTTATTGTTCATATCTATGCATGACCATGATCTTCTTTCAGACTGAAACATGCATTTTTTGCACTCAATATTACCTACTGATTAGCATAAATTTTAATATTAATGAAAAATTAAATTATAATCTTTTAAAACATGGTTTAATGATAATTTGTCCTGTTTAAGAAATCTTTGATTTAGTGCCTACAAATACTGATACCTCTTTTTTTTCTGTTAAAAGCTATTTTACTCTACATTCTATAGTTGAATTTGTCACTGGAAATTATTTTTTTATGTAAAAATTCAGAAAAGGATCTAGATATGTTGTTTTGTAGTGCATACCTAATTATTCTGGAACCACTGAAAAGTGTAAATCTTTCAAGACAAATAAACAGTGGTGATTTTGCTGTAAATCATTTGATTGGTTTCTGGGTTCTTTCAGGACATGTTTTATTGACCTATGTTGTGTCTTCACACTAATACTTACTATTTGATGTACATTATCTTTTTGACGCACCTTGACATAAAGTAGTGTGGGTTCTCCATCTATTTTTTTCTTTCATGACTGCCTTTGCAACTTCAATATTACCTTTCATTTCTATATAAATTCTAGGATGAGGGTGTTAATTTCAAAAAAAGTTTCCTGCTGGGATTTTGATTAGAATTTCATTAAATCTATAGAACAGTCTTGGGAACTTGACATATTAATAATATTAGATCTTGTGAAGTACAGCTACAGCATAGTCTTCCATTTATTTAGGATTTCTTTAGTTTCTCAGTCTGTAATTTTCACTGTAGAGATTTTATATAACTTTAGTGTGAATTCTAGGTAATTAATGGTGTTTGGTACTGTAGTAAATATCTTTAAAATTCTGTGTCCCAATACTTTCATATATAGAAAGATAATTGATATTTGTTTGTTTATTTATTTACTTATTAATTATGGTGGTGATTGAACCCAGAGCCTAATGCATGCTAAGCACATGCTTGGCCAATGAACTTACAGCCCTCAGATCATAATATTTATATATTGGCCTTGCTAGATTCACATGCTTATTTTTAGTAGTTTGTAGATGGATTTTCCAGTTATACAGTTACCATCAGTGATGAAGCTTTGTGTGTGTGTGTTGCGTTTCTTGTTAAATTCAGTCAATAGGTTTTAAATATCAACAATTGCCTGTAATCCTAGCAGTCTGGGAGGCTGAGGCAGGAGAATTGCAAGTTTGAGGCCAGTCTCAGCAACTTATCAAGACCCTAAGCAAATTAGCGAGACTCTGTGTCTAATCAAATATAAAAATGGCTGGGGATGTTGCTCAGTGGTTAACTGCCCCTGTACCAAAAAAAATATATATATATAGACATATATTGATATATATATTGATATTTATTTAAATATATAGCAATATATATATGCATATGTATAAATATATAGCAATATATGCATATATATGTTTAAATATATATTTAAATATATATCAATATATATATATGTGTATATATCTATGTTTATATTATATAGACTTTCTATCTCAAGTATCTATTTAATTTCTAATCTTTTCATCCATTTTTATCTTTTCCTCTATAGTATATATTGATGACATCTATTTTAATTATAACTTTTCTTTCTTTTTACATCTAAACTAATAATTTTTAATTGTGTTTATTACTTTGTGTATAAGAAAACTGTCATAACAGGATAGTTTTATATTTTATCATTTAAGTCTTATGTGATCACATGAACTGTGGGCTGGTTTGGGGCCACTTTGTAGGGTTAATGAGATTTCATCCACCTCTCTAATTCCTTGTTCCATGAGATGCCACCTGGGTTTCATGTGCAGTGCACAGCAGGTCTCGTTCTTAGCCTTGTTCATCCTTCAGAGATTTGACCTTTACTTCTTGGTCTACCACTACGCTCTGCTCCCCGTTTTTTTTCTTTTCTTTTTCTGGAGGAGGAGGCCACATACATTCACTACAAAAGAATTTGAAAGAATAAAAAATGCACCATGGAGAAATGGGGCACATATTTCGAGATTTCCATTTCCAAGTTATTCCAAGTTACATGTCAGTACCTGTAGATGAGGTTGATATGCAGCCTACATTTAGAATTACTAAATTATCCCATGAAAGGAAACAGGTATAGACACATTTTTTCATATAGGAAAAGCTCTTCTCTCTGTGAAATTTTATTTCATGTAATCCTATTTCCTTCCAACACTTTCAATGTCTTTTAAAATATGATTTGAAATATCTGTGGAATTTTTTATTTAGTGCAGTAAGAAAATGATCTATCATTATTTTTATATTACAAGTAAAACCAGATTCTCTTTTGATAATAAAATCTAGTACTCTGGTTTTGTTTAAATATGTAGAGACAGACATTAATTTGTCATAAATATGGATTGCACATTAAGGAGTCTTGAATGATTCTATTTGATGCATTTTATCTTAGATTCATATAATAACACTTTCCCAACACGTGTGAACATGTGTTCCTAATGTGTGAGCATGGAAATTCAAAACTGCAGACTGATTCTAAAATCTTCAACTCCTACTTATACGAAACAGCTATTTTGAGTATGATATCTTTGCAAATTTCAATGTAAAACTTCAGTTCAAAACTAACTAAAAGTCTTGGAAATATTGTTATTATTTATTTACAAAAGGAAAACAATTGTCAAAGAAAACCATGATAATGTGTACCTGCCCAAATGATCAAAATCCCTCAATTAAAAGGATCCTGACACATTTTAGGGATAGAGGAGAATAACTTCAACATGCACAATAGAGTTATTATTTTTAAATGTGATATATACAGATATGATTTCAAGAGACATAAACTGGGAATGTTGATGTGGGTGGCAATAGGCTAACCAACAAGTATCCACCAAAAATAAATGAAAGAACATTCAGACATGCATTTCATATGAAATGTATAAAATTTAGTGAGATGTGAAAAGATAGTGTTAATATAAAAGACAACCCCCATTAAGTTTTTTTTTCTTATGTAAGAAAATATTATTTTTTTAAAAAACCTTATATATCATTTAGCCAAATTTGTTTATGGGATGAGCTTAGGTTGAAAGGAAGAAAGGCAATTTTCTTATGATTGGGCTTAATGCTGAGGACCTCAAGAACATTCTTCCACATAAGTTTTAGTGTGGTCTTCTTCCCGGCATCTGTTTCCCACAACTGATCATAATACTGATCTCAGTATTTCTAGTCCTGAGTGGTGAACATAGAGCAAATATATGCAGGAAGATTGAGCAGAGGTTGACCAAATAATATCCAAAGGTATCTACATGCCCAAGACCCTTCTAGTATATTGATACTAGATTTGAGTACTCAGAAGTGCGCTAGCAGTAAAACCAAAGCTGGAGCCCAATCTTTCTATTATACTATGTTGCAGCATAAAATTCTGAAGCATTTAAGAATTTTAGTCTTAATCTTTACCTTTCAGGTGATTATAAAGACACATTTGTCTGTGTTGGATAATAAAACATGTACTATTTAGTATTTTGCTAGCTTGACATAATTTTAAAATATTTAATTTCATGAGTTTAATGCACTAAGAAAAAGAGCAAACAGAATATTTTTTAAAGGAGAATTTAATGCAAGGAAAGACAAGCCATTTGTAAAGAAGACCAGGTGGTGATTCTTTTCCTGAAGGGCTTGATTTCATGCAAAGTGCATGAAATTTAAATATTGCATTGTACATGTGAAGAAATCTCTCCTACCCTAGACAGAAGCAGAGGCAATGAATGGAAACTTCTTGAGGACACACACTCATCCTTCTGAGAAAAACATCTATGAGTATGTCTGTACATTTGTAGTTTTCTCATCTAGTTAGTCAATCAGACCTTCATTCTCCTGAGTTCTTTTTTAAAAATGTCTTATTCATATGGAAAAAAATATAAATTTTTACATTTTTTCCAGTTTTATTAAAGGCCTAAATGGAATGATTAAAAGTAGATATAAGTTCCAACAATCATGTCTATCATTTTGGCAAGTATGAACTTAGCTATTATTGCTTTGATTGATTGCCAAGAAAAATAAAATTTTCTTGTAAAGAAAAATTGATTGAGAGGACTTCTTTAAAAGCCCAGGCTTAAAACAACTGCTAACCCAAGGATTGCTATTGAAATAACTAATAAAATATAAAATTGCAAGAGCCCTTTTTACTAAGACATTTCTCTAGTAGACAATATATTCATGGACAGTTTGAATATAGCATCAAGGGCTTCACTCCTTCAATTCCTCAGAAAAATCAACTTTACAAGCAAAAAGATGTAGATTTTCTTGGCAGAGGTGCACCTCCTCCAAATAAGACTTGAAAGAAATCATAGTTTATATAATTGAAGATCATAATTTGTAGTGCTTTCCATCTTTAATGTTGGATTCATGCACAGCATTTAAAGATAAAAGTCAAATCCTTCCCCTGTGCCTTCTCATACATATTTATTTCTGCAGTCTTCCCTGTTGGGCATCTAAATCAAGATGTCCATATATGGTAAAAACAAATATGTATAAACTTTTGTTTCCCTTCAGTATATTTTCTTGGATCAGAAATTTTAGGAGGTTTCATGAAATAAACTCAAACATGAACTTTTACTACCTATGATTAAGAGTAGTCAAATAGATCTGTAATAGTAGACCTAGAGTAGTAGTTTGATCATCTATTGAATCATCCTTATGATTAAAGGTGAAAAATTATCTCTTCAAAAATGACTAGAATTTTTAAAATTATGTCATAATGCAAAAGAGGAAAACCCTTATAGAAAGGATATAGTGTAGAAATGTTTAAGTAATTTCTCATTTTATTTTTAATAAGACACAAGCTGTTTACCTTTGTACCTAATATTTCATTAAAGTAGAATCATATGAGATAAATAAACATAAATGGAAAATAAAGCATAGTAAATAAATAAGGGCCATAATGAGGGAAGTTATGAGCTTTTAGATACCATCCTCAAAAGTGAATTAATAAAAAACTGAAACCTAAGAAATCCTCACAAAATTTACAGAACAAAAAGAAGATTAATATTGCTAATAAAATCATAAAACATGCAAGTAAGATCAGGGATGGAAAGTTAATAAAAATTTGTATAATTTTGCTGGCTGAAATAATATCCATACTCTATGCCAAATTCACTAAGTCTGATTAGGCTTTAACCAGTTCTGTGCAGAATCATTCAGATAACACTTCATCCTAAGCTTGCGCCATGCCATGAACTTTTTGCTGCTTTCCAGGACTATGGCATGGAATGCATATGCAACTCTTCAATTGTAATAACCTGTAGAAGATGGGAGCCATAAACTTGCTGTTGCTTCCTTTGATTCCTCAGGCAAATAATTGTGAGACACATTCCAAAGGCTCTTCAGAACATTCTGAGAATTCAAACCTTAGTCATCCATATCACAGGCCATATGGAGAATGCATTTTTTTAAAAATTTTTCCTCCACTTCGGTTCCACTATTAGCTTTTACTCCCTTGATTATTTCCTGGCCAAACCACCTGTTTGCAAATTTTTGCATTAGGTGTTGTTCTCAGGTAGGTTTATTTACACATATGTTACAAAAATATTGAACTTTAGTATAGGATTTATGAAATGTGTCACATGACAGGTGACAACAATGTCCCTCATGCAGGTGACAATTGAGGGTGGTGAAAGCCCTTGGCATTACAGACATCACTATGACCTGGGATGTGCAGGTGCTACAGCACTCAGCATAGACACAATAATTAGCATAAGCAGTATGGAGAATTTTGGCCTTTTTAAAATGCTTTAAGACCCTAAAAAAGACCAGGTCAGCCAAATTTCCAGTACATTCATACTATGTTGATTGGATTTCCTGAAAACAAAATAACAAGCACCCTGGATGGTCATACCTGCATCTGCATGCAGGTCAGGATCAAGTTTTAGGATTCTGCTACTGGATAAAATATAAGAAATTTAGCAGCATGGAGCAATCTAGAATGTCTGCACTACTGAAGTGTGCAGTTTTACCTCCTGCTCCTTTGAAAGACTGAATAGTACATGCTGTACCTCTTTGGAATATTCTATACATAGGAAAACACTTTTCTGGCACGTTAATTGGTGATTCTGAAATATTTCAATTCTAAGTGGGGCCCAGCACAAGCAATAGTGCTGTAGCAAATTGTTACGTGGACAATTTTGAAACTGGAGTTTTGAGATTCAAACTTGATTCCCTGCCCTTGCTGGGAGGTGGGGTCTGCACATGCTGCAAGCCTCTTCATTTGAGAAGTGTTAAAGCTCTTATTGGTGGGATATGCCCTCCAGTGTTGTAGCAGCAGCTCACCATCATTCTTTCTGGGTCTTGTCTTGTGAATTTGAAGAATGAATTTCAGAGACTAAAATGGGTGAGTATAAAAGCAGGATTTATTATAGTGTGCAGAGAATGAACACAGGGCAAAGGGGACCCAACAAAGATTGCCCTCCACATATGCTAGTCTAGGGATTTATATAGCATTTCTGTCAGTGCTATTGGTTCAAACTTATGCTAATCAGGGTTTGAAAAAATGCACTAATGTTATTGGTCCCGCATTATGCTAATTTGGGATTGGAAAAATACTAATTTTATTGCTTAGACCTGAATCCTATTCAGGTTTGTCTTATTTACATTTTCTCCTTGCTTCTCAGGGAGGTTGAAGTCAGTGAATTGAGCATGCTTGGTGGTGGGTCTGGAACTAGAGCACTGTAGCACTGTGTGGAGCTGCTTCCTCAGCAGGCACACACATTGTGTGCAAGCTGGGCTGCCCTGGCATGAGCTGTTGGCTTGCCCTGGTTCACCTCCACAGGCATGAGACTCCTACCCACTCATGCCTCAGGCCCCAGCTGGCATGGTGGGCTCTGCTAGGCCAGTGCTTCTGCACATCAGGGCTGCTACACTGCCACTTCACCACTCCCCTGCTGCTTCTCAGCAGGGATCAGTGGGCTGGCTGCACATCTTGGTGGCCAGGGAGCCATATCAATTTGATACAGCAGTCATCATAGTGCTATAGGTACTCATGGTAGATAAGAATCCTGTGTAACATAGCTGGTAATTCCCATAGGAAAACTCCAGCACAGGTGTCTAGGGTTCTAGAATAAGTTCTTTTATAGTAGAAAACTTCTTTTCTCTAATAATAGTAAGGAAAGTTCCTATTATGCCACTATGATTACAGGGATCCAGTAGGATCTGAGATCCTTAAGTGGTCAGATTGAGCTGGGCATTTTTAGATAACCCAGAGTCAGACAGTCAAGCAATCTGTAGTACTTTTTTGTTCAGTGAAAGCATGTCAGCTTCCTTCAGCATCTACTATTTTTGCACCGAAAACTCTCTTTTTGCATCTGTGATGATTTTGAAGAACAAAGAAAAATATGTCAGGTCTAGTTCACAAGTGGATGAAACAGTATGTTGTTATTAACTGTAAATGAGTTACTGGCACACTATTGCCACAATTAGCAATGCCCTTTTAGTTACCCTGTGAGTCAAAAAGAATTAATCCCAAGAATCAGAAGTGTGAACTGTCTACTTTGTATTTTTTTTTGTGTGTGTGATGCTAGGGATTTAACCTGGGGCCTTTTGCCTGCAAGGCAAGCACTCTACCAATTGAGCTATATCCCCAGCTATCATTCATTTGTATAGTGTCAGTCATTACCTGAGTTATGAACAAGCACAATCTAGAGAACACAGGTAAATAGTTTGGCTAGTTGATCAAATATCTGTAAAGAAAACAATTTGTTGGGATATGAGCTATCTTAGTTTTATATATATATATATATATATATATATATATATATATATATATATATAGTTATACAGATGGACTACTGGGTTACCACACAGCCCAGGGGAGGTTAGAAGTACTCAACAGCTACATCGTGGTTTAATAATCCCTGTATTTAGGGTAAAAATGGGAGTTCATAACCCACTTGAATCTAATGTATGAAATATGATATGTCAAGAGCTTTGTAATGTTTTGAAAAACAAATAAAAAAAAAAGAAAAAAAAAATCCCACAGCTGACAGCCATTCTCTCCATGTAGATGTCATCATGAACATAATGGTCTCATTAAAGGCCTGGCTATGGTGGCACGGGGAGAGAAGATACTTGGGCATAATGGCCCAGGTTTCCTCTCTCCAGGTTTCACCCTTTCATTACCATTATTTAATTCTTCTCTGGTTAAAGCAGGTACTTGTAACAAGCCCTCAGCCATCTGCTTCCAGGGGGAGATGAAGGAAAGGTTTTCTAAACTGGAAGTCACAACTACTTTCTGCTCAATTTGCGTTCATTATACCCATAGCTTTGGGATACTAGCAAAGCCAAGGGAAAAGGTCATAGAAACTGCTAAGTAAATTTTGTTTTCAGGAAAATTAAACAACTGCAATATAAATATGTGTTTTCCTCATGTAATATATGTAATGTATACGGTGTGTGTGTGTGTCAAATATTTATGTCAGAAAGGAAAGTTGTCTCCATCTACTATGTAAGAAAAGAGAAGGGTGATAAAATAAAATTAAAAATTTATATGTGGAAATTGTAATGAATGGTTTAAGTAGAGGGGAGAGACAACAGAAATTAAAGAGTCAGTGAATAATTATCCCCAAAGCATTATCAAATAATTAAAAAATGTTA
Source organism: Spermophilus citellus (assembly GCF_964194105.1). Lineage (NCBI taxonomy): Eukaryota > Metazoa > Chordata > Mammalia > Rodentia > Sciuridae > Spermophilus > Spermophilus citellus. The sequence goes on from NC_138195.1 coordinate 39,650,164, forward strand.
TTCCAGGGTTGTTGCAAACATGGTTGTATGCTGTTTCCTCGTGATGTCGTTCAGTCTCATTCCAGGAAGGAATTTACAGTCGTGATAAACACCTAAGAAGTTTTCATATAAACTTTAAAGAAATTATGACTTCCTCTGGGAAAATAACTGCTCACACTCTTAGGTGAATGAGTTCAAATTCTAGTAACCTCTAGCTAGCATTCAATTTGCTTGAATTCAGTCTAAAAATGATTATATAACAATTATCTTTCTATACAAACAAAATCTCTGTAAAAAAATTCTTTCAAGTGGCCTGATAGAAATTTCTTTCTTATAGCATTAAAACTAGTAATCAAAAGTTGACGCATATTCAGAACAAATTTTGAGAAATACTTTAACTTAATGGAACTATAATAACAATTTATTTAAATGGGCTAAATTCCTTGTGTCATAGAGAGACACCATCAAACTGGATTTATTAATATAAATTAGCTGTCCTGTGAGATAACTTTGATGAATAAATGAAAAAATTTACATAAATGTATTTACATTTTGCTTTATTGTTACTTAAAAAAATATTTACTGTTAATATCTACTGTGCTACACTAGAATACTCCTTAGACTGTATGTGCCTGTACATAGAATGTAAATACATATTCCACATATATATGTATATGTATATATATATATATATATATGTGTGTGTATATATATGTGTATATGTACATATATATGGAACCTATGTATGTGTATATATCATTTGCATTTGGTCTTGTTCAATTCAACTCATTCCACGTAAAGAAGAGGTTGGTGTCTCCTTTAGCCATTTAAAAAATTATTTCTTCTTCTAGCTTTGTAAAATATGCAAATTTGGCTAACATTGCAGTAATAACAGGAAGATATTGAGCCAGGCGCATCACTAGAGATTTTCTTTCAATCAATAGTGTCTTACATTAACTTAAAACCTTTTAACTGTATGCTTTCACCATAATTTGATTGAATGACTAGTTTTCAAAGTGTTTCTGCAATAAAAGAAACTTTGAAACTGAAGTAATACAAGTCTTCAAAAATCATATTTTCCTCTAATAAAGTACTTCCAGACTGATTCCCCTTTAAGTGAGTGTTCATATAGTACAGTTTTTGCTGAAAGCCCCTTAGAGGTATGTCATGCAAAGGTGAACAGAGATGCAATGCTGTAAAACCTTTTTTATGCTTTTTATAAGTACAGAACATCTAATGCCCCTGGCGTCATTCCATGTAATTTAAAGGAAGGCGCTAACATTTGTCTTACTCATTTTGCCTGAGCAATCTTTAGTGAGAAATTGGTTCTCATTTCATATAAATAAATGATGCCATCACAAATGTCAATACTGGGAAAGTTCCCACCTGTCGAGTGCTGAGAAACTTGACTACAGCCTAGGGCAATGAGGAGGAAGTTTAGGAGTAACACTGTTGGGAATTTCTATCCAGTAATTTATTGTCAAATGCATTGATGTGAGGCCCCAAATGACTCCAAAACTGCTTGCTCCAATGACAAGAGCGACAAAGCACTCCTTTCCAATTATCAAGGGTTTTAAACTGTAAACTGAATTCCTCTTCTGTCAGCTGCTCAGAAACCTGGAAAGGGAAATCAGCAACATTTCAACACTAAATTGTTCAACTCTGTTGCATATGTTTATGTAGCATCCTTGGACAGCATACATAATGTTAATGTGGCATGTTTGAGCCACTGCTTCCTGTGTGCTAGATTTTGCTTAGAATAAAAAAAAAGTCTTTCTTGGAAATCAAACATTGTATTTAAAGAAACTGAAGTATTATATAAGCAAGACTCTCTCAACACATTTAAAAAGTCATGAAAAGAATATTTTAATATGAACCTTGTTTTTAGAAAGAAAGTAATTTTTTGTAATTATAACCCACATATAGAAAAATGACCCAATTTAAATATACTTTAATTTGGTGATCTGAGAATTAACTCTGATTCCAGACTTTAGTGATTTAATTTTTTTTAAAAATTTGTTCTCATTAGTTACACATGATAATAGAATGTATTTTGACATATTATACATACATGCAGTATAACTTCTGGTTGTAGATGTTGTAGAATTACATTGGTTGTATAATTATTCATATCTATATCTATATCTATGAATGCAGGATAGTAATGTTCAATTCATTCTATTTCCTTTCCTATTCCCATTGCCCCTCCCTTCTCTTCACTCCCCTTGTCTAATCCAAATTACCTCTATTTTTCCCTTTTCCCTACCTAACCCTTATTGCAAGTTAGCATCTACATATCAGAAAACTTTCAGCCTTTGGATCACATAGTACTTTAGAAATTTAGGTGTGGTTAAGTTTTGGATCTTAAATGTCCCTAAAAGAATTTGCCACCAGCCTGTGGTACCATAGTGAAGTAGAGAAACCTTTGAGAAGTGAGGCCTAAGTGGAAGGAATTTAGGCTATTGGGGCCATGCCCTTGAAGAGAATATCGGGACTCTGATCCCTTTCTCTCTCTCCCTCTCTCTTTCCTGGTTGCCACAATGTGAGCAGTTTCGTTTCACCCCCCAGTCCCTGCCATGATATTCTGCTTTGGCATAGGCACCTGAACAAATCTCTGAAACCATGAGCCAAAAATAAACCTTTTTTTTTTTCATTTGTTTATGTCTGCATTTTGTTTCAGTGAGGGAAAGCTGACTAATGTAGGTTTACATAGGATGATATTATTGCTAGATTTGATAGAAAGCTAGGTAATGCTACCCATTTGGATCATAAACTAATGTGACCGCTAAAAAGAAGTTACTTGTTTCTCAGGCAAAATCTGTTCTTTAATGAAGAGCTAACCATTAACTGCTGTAAAAATGTATGCATAAAATCATAGATAATCTTGGCCAGCCATGTCCTTGGTATGATGATTGAAAGAATATGCCACCCACATTTTTACAATCTTTCTAAATTGGGAATAATTTTTCGAACATACATAAGGAGGCATACTCAGAGAAAGCACCATGAAACAAAAAGGAAAGCATTATAATTCAAACCTGTATTCTATAGCCTGAATTTCTGTGTCCTTGACAGCACAAGTAACTGAATACTAAACGACTCTCAGTGGAAAATAGAGGTTTGAATTTTTTTTTTTTAGATAGAAGGGAAATGTTTGAAAATTAATTTCATAATCATTTTGACTTTCTTGTTATAACCATCTTTCCTTTATGAAATGACTTTGATTCTTGATCCTGTTCCAGGAACTCATCCAGCCTATCACATTACATTTATTCATTATATCTCTTTAAACTTCTCTTGGCTCTGAGTTTCTCAAGATTTTCTTATTTGATGTCCTTGATTCTTTAATGAGTACTAGCAAAATATTTTGTAGAAATCTATGAAGATCTGACTATTTTTTTCCCATGATTCAACTGAGGTTTGGGTTTGTAGAAGACAACAGAGGTTAAGCTCCATTTTCATCAAGTCACATCCAGGGTACACATTACCAATATGGCTTTTCTCTGTCACTGTTGAACTTGATCACTTGGCTAAGTGCTACTTGTCAGATCTCATCCCTTTAAAGCTACTTGCTAGGTGTGGTTGCAAACACCTATAATCCCAACAATTTGAGAGGCTGAGATTGGAGGATCACAAGTTCAAGGACAGTCTTACAAAATTAGGGAGGCCCTAAGCAACTTAGTGAGATCTTGTCTCAAAATAAAAATGCCTGGGGACATAGCTCAGTGGTAAAGCATCTCTGGGTTAAATCCCCAGCACCAATAAATAAAAATAAAGTTAACTTTTTCCAAGTTTCCATATTGCATTCTTTGGAAGGAAGTCACTTATACCTTCTTCTTGAGAGTAGGATACCTGCAGAATTTATTTGGAAATATTTTGCATGAGAAATTTTTTATTCTTTCTATTCATCTATTCAACAATATACTAATACATATGTAAATTTATGAATATTCATTTCTTACTTAGAGTTATAGTCCAATACTAATTTAATTTGTTGCTGAAAATTTTCCAGTTTTGGGCATTGAGATCTCTTTAGGTTAGCTCCTGTGTACTTTGGACATGCTCTTTCCGACGTTTCTTTTTTTAAGTCCATCCTTATTTCTTATCATTACAAGATGCTCTATACTCTCTTTGTAGATGTGTTTCCCAAGTTATATTTAACCATTTTTCTAAGTAACTCTGGTTTTATTAATTGAAAAAGCATACTAGAAACCTGTGCTAGGCAGCTTTCTGTTACTGTAATTAAATCCTTGAGATAAAAAGGAGAAAGGTTTGATTTTGGCTCACAAATTTGGAACTTTCAATTCATGATCAATTTCATCTTGGCCTGTGGCAAGGCAGTACATTGTGGAAGGAGTATATGGTGCAGGAAACCCATTTACCACGTAGCAAGAAGAAAGTAAAAGTGAAAGAGGAGGGAAGGGATTCCTTTTATCCCCTTCAAGGTCATACCCCCTAGTGAACTAAAATCTCCCTCTAGGCCTTATGTCTTAAAAGAGTTTCAACATCTTCTAAAAATGTCAAGGTGAGAACCAAGTCTTTCACATCGTGGTCACTGGGGGACTTTCCAGATCCAAACTATAGCAAAACAAAACTCAGGGCACCAAATATTCTGCTACTTAGGTGACATATCCTTTAGAACTCTTCATCAAATAGGGCACGGAAATGTGTGCATAGTAATCCTTTGATGACAACATATCCACACATATTTCCATAGGCCATCTGTAAGTCATGCTAGTCCTATGTCTGTACTGTCCTCCAGAACTAATTCATTATCACACGCTTCATTCTATTCTTCCCCCTGATTTTAGATTTTATCCATCAATGTCCACCACAGAAATGGAAAATCTGACTTCTACCATTCACCACGCATTTATTTTATTGGTCAATTCCAGTATACGTGATGAACAATGTCAAAATTTTAATCCATACTTCATGAAGCACAGAGTTATCAACTAAAGCAAAATGTTTGTGTACAGTTCCATCTGCCTTTATTCCTACAATCCCCACTCATTTCCAAAGCTATCCTTTTCCCCCACCCCTTCAGTGAAGTTGTTTCATGCATATGTAATTACAGATAGATTCATTTGTCACAAACTGTATTCTATCCTGAGATTTCCTGATCTCCTGAATGATTTTTAAAATTTGCATATTTCAGGTTTACTCTTGATAATGTAAAGATCCATGGGTTTCGAAAAATACATAACGTCCTGTTTCACCATAAATATCACACAGAAGGGTTTTGTTATCAAAAATATTTCATGAGCTTTACTTATTTACCTCTACTCGTAAACGTCTGTCAATTGCTAATCTATTTATTGTCTTAATAATTTTGACTTTCTGAAAATGCCACATAATTGAAAACAAAAATACGTTTTTGATGCAGACTGACTTCTATTTAGCAATGAGAGCCATCAATGTCTTTTTGTTGCAAGAGCTCATTATTTTTAAATACTAAATATTGTTCAATTGTGTCGATATGCAACAGCTAATTTGTATATTCCCCTGTTAAAAGACATGTTTGTTGCGTCCAGGTCTGGTGATTACAGATAAAACTGATGCAAACATTCATAGGCAGATTTTTATAGACTTGCACTTTCAAATGAGCTGGATAAATAATTGCGAAGGTCACTACTGAGTTGTATGTAGAATTATAGCTTTGTAAAATCTTCCAACTGTCGTTCAAATTTGCTGTGCCAATTTGCCTTTCCACTAGAAATTAATTCAGTTGCTAATACTTTCTTGAATATGTGCATGAAAGATATTTGTAATTTCCTTGAAATGTCTGTGTTTTTGTTATTAGGGTATACTGGCCTCAGAAAGTGAGTGAGTGTTTTTCCCTGCTTCTGTTTCTAGAACAGAATGTGGAACTTTTGTGCTATTGCTTCCTTAAATTATAGGTAGAATTCACCATTGAAACCATCTGGGTCTGATATGTTCCTTCTTGGAATATAAAGAATTATCTAGTCAATTTCCTTCATAGAAATATATTCTGGTAATCTTTTTCCTTTATGTGAGTTTGACTAGTTTATGTCTTTCAAACAATTAATCAATTTTATTTAGGCTATGAAATTGGTGGGTGTGGAGTTGTTCATAGTTTTTATTATCTTCTTCAATGTTCATGGGAACAGTTGTGATGACCTCTCTTATTTTTTCATACTGGTAGCTCCTGTAAATCTCTCTCTCTCCAACCACTCCCCATCTCATTAATTTTGGCTATAGATTTATTAATTCCATTGATATTTCTCAAAGAACTGGACTTCAATTTTATTAATTTTCTCTATTTTCCTACCTTCTGATTTCTGCTTCACTTATTTTTTTTTTCCTTTTGCTAGTGGGGATTGAACCCAGTGGTGCATTACTGCTGAGTCATATCCCATTTCTTCTTATTTTTTTTTTAAATTTTGAGACAAGGTATCACTAGGTTGCCCAAGATGGCCTTGAACTTGGAATTCTCCTTTCTCAGTCTCCTGAGTCTCTGGGATTATAGGCGTGCACCACCATGCCTGGCTTTGCTTCACATGGCATTGTCTTATTTTTCCTGTTTGTTACAGACTTAACTTGCCCTCTTTTTCTAGTTGCTTGAAATGGATTTTCCCAATGATCTTTCTGTTGTTTATCTCCATTTGAATGTCTTTTTTACTTAAAAACATAACATTGTGTGATTTCTATTACTTTCAACTTATTAATGTGTGCATTGCAGCTTAAAATGTGGTAATTTTGGTTAATATTTTATGAACATATATTCTGCTCTTGTTTGGACTGAATCTTGTCTAATATCAATTCGATAAAGTTACTTCATAAAATTATATCCACTACATTCTTACCAATTTTCTCCCTTCTTGATGTATTAATCACTTAAATATAGTGTAAATGCCTCCATGAAAAATAATGGATTGGTCAATTCCTTTTTTCAGTTCTATCAGTTTTTGATGCACATATTTTGATGTTCTGTTAGTTGTGTACTTATTTCATTTTATTTTATTGAAAGACATAAACTAGTCAAACTCACTTATTTCTGTTAGTTGTTGTACTTATTATGCAATCTTGGGGAACTAACTTCTTTATTATTATGTCATGACCCTCTTTATCCCGAATAATTTCATTATTGTGGTTGTACCGAAGTCTGTTTTGTCTGAAATTAATGTAGTACTACCCCTGATTTCTTTTGATTATGGTTAATATGATATATCTATTTCCTTCCCTTTATTTTTACCCTGAGTCTAAATATTTATTGGTTTATTATGAACCACATATATTGGTTCTTTATTTTTAATCCAATCAGACACCTCTCTGATTTGATTGATATGCTTACACCATTTATATTTAAAGAGTTCATGGATACACTTGGATTAATATCTACCATGTCTGTAACTATTGAGCATTATATTTGTTCTTTCTTTATTATTCCTTTATTTGTTTGCATTCTCTGGTTATAATTGCATATTTCCACACTTTATCTTTTTTCTTAGCATACTAATGATACTTTAAAAAAACAGCAGTTACTCTAGAGTTTGAAATATACATTTTGACTTCTCTAAACTTACTTTCCAGTGACACAATACCCCTGCATGTGTAGTGTAAATAGACTATAAGAGTAGTCCCAATTCTTACATCCTTATTTTGCTTAGCATGATATTCTCCATCTTCCTGTGGGTTGTGACTCTGTTGTTAATTTTATTTTAAATACGCTACAGTCCCAAATCCATTGCTACCATTTATTTTTAATGTTAAAAATAAGATATATGAAGTTTCATTTTACTTTCACTTATTTTTCTCTGGTGCTCTTTCATTATATAAACTCAATTTCTGGCTTTTATCATTATCCTTCCTCCTGAAGAACTTATTTTATGTTTTGCCTGACAGGTCTCCTGGAAATGAATTTTTATGTATGTATCAATATTTTATGCATGATTAAATATGCATTTCTCCTTCATTTTTTAATTTGTTCTAATTAGTTATACATGCCAGTAGAATACATTTTGACACATCATACATATATGGAGTACAGCTTCTCATTCTTCTGGTTGTACATGATGTAGAATCACACCAGTCACATAATCATACATGTACATAGGGTCATAATGTCTGATTCATTCTACTATACTTTCTACTTGCACCCCCTCCTTCGCCTTCATTCTTTTCTGCCTAATCCAAAGTACTGTTATTCTTCCATATCCCCTTCTCTGACCCCTATTGTTAATTATTAGCTGCATATCAGAGAAAACATATAGCCTTTGGTTTTGGGGGGACTGGCTTGTTTTGCTTAGAATGATATTCTCCAGCTCAATCCATTTACCAGCAAATGCCATAATTTGATTCTTCTTTAAGGCCAAGTAATATTCCATTATGTGTATATATCACATCTTCTTTATCCATTTATCTGTTGAATGGCACCTAGGTTGGTTCCATGGTTTAGCTATTGTGAATTGAGATGCTATAAACACTGATGTGGATGTGTCACTATAGTATGGGGATTTTAAGTCCTTTAGGTATATACCTAAGAGTGGGATAGCTGGGTCAAGTAGTGGTTCCATTCCAAATTTTCTGAGGAATCTCCAACCACTTTCTGTAATGGTTGCACAATTTGCAGACCCACCAGCAATGTAGGTTTCTCTTCAGATTTTGTAAATATCCTCATTTTTAAAGTGTTGTTTCACTAGATATAGAATATTAATTTTTTTTTCCATTCAATACCTTAATTATTCTACTTTTTCTTTCATATTTGTGGGTTTTTTTAAATTTGTTTGCTGAGGTTTTTTTATTGTTGTTTGTTTTTTTTTTTTGTTTTGTACTAGGGATTGTACCAGGGGTGCTTTATGACTGAGTTATAGTGCCGAGTCCTTTTTTAATTTAAAAATTTATATTTTTAATTTAATTTATGGTGCTGGGGATTGAACCCAGGGCCTTGTGCATGCCGGGCAGGCACTTTGCCAACTGAGCTATATCCCTAGCTCCCCCAACTTTTAAAATTTTGATGCAGAGTCTTGCTAAATTGCCCAGGTTGGACTCTAACCTATGATTCTCCTGACTCAGCCTTCCAAGTCACGGGAATTATAGGCATGCACCACCACACCTAACTCCTGTTCTTATGATTTTCTTTTTTTTGGTACCAGGGATTGAACTCAGGATTGAACTCAACCATTGAGGCACATCCTCAGCCCTATTTTGTATATTTATTTAGAGACAGGGTCTCACTGAGTTGCTTAGCACCGCACCATTGCTGAGGCTGGCTTTGAACTTGACATCCTCATGCCTCAGCCTCCTGAGCTGCTGGGTTTACAGGCGTGCACCACAGTGCCTGGCTCCTTTTTATGTATTCTTGATAGAGTGCTCATAAGCAGTGTCCATATTAGGTTCTATGGACTGGGCCTACTATGCTGACCCCCATGTGCTTTCTTTTGAAGGGCAATTTTTGTGAGACTGCTTTGGCCCTGCCTGGCTTAAATTAATAGGATATGCTACATTGCTCAGCAAATAACCTGTTATCTGCAGGAGAAATGCAGACCCAATAGGCTCCTCCCTGGTTATAAGAAGAATACATGTTACCCTGAAGGGTTGGGGAGAGATATCTGTGATCTTTACACAGACCGTATTCTAAGACTCAGAGATACACAGTAATTAGAAGCAAAGCCCCCCCCCCCAAAAAAAAAAAACCAAAAAAATCTGTAAGAACAAGTTCAAATTAAAACTGGTTTGCCTGGGCCAAGGTGTCTCAGCATTGCTTGGATCTTTAGCACCTCATTATAATAGTAAAAGCTCCCCTCCATGGTGTAAGACCATGTACAGTGGGGACTTGAAAAACAGTTGCAATCCTGGTGTCAGTCGAAATTGAAGGGGCAGAACTAGGTGGGACTCTCTAGAAACTTCCTTGGGACCCCCAATAAAGCAGGACAGGAGGGGCATACCATCCCTGTCCTCTCTGAGAGAACCTACTACCATTCCGCCTTCAGATTGTTTCCCTGTTCTCCTTCCTATTCTGTCTAGTAAACTCCTATCTGCTACTTTGAGTGAATCACCTGGACTTCTTCTAGAATGATCACAAAGAACAGGTGACTGAGGACCTCCATAGTCACTCCATGGATGTCCTTGCTGAAATATTCTGACAAGAAGCCTGCTGGATTTCTAATCCCTATTTCTTATAGGTAAGTATTTTTTTTTCTTTTGCTTTCTCTTAAGATTAATTTTTGGTTTTCTGTAGTTGAAGATTGCATTCATTGGTGTGTTTTCTTTTTGTTGTGGTTATTCATCTTGCTTGATGTTTGCTTTCTTGGCTCCGGGCTCTGAGGTTTGTCGTCTGTCTTAATTGTAGGACATGCTCAGCCATTATTGTGTCAAATCTTGTTCATCTCTGCACTCTCTTTTCACATTGCAATTCACTGTTCTTGAATGTTCTGTTTTATTGTTTTGTGTCTGTTTTGCCTTAGGTTTCAGTTTGTGAAGATTCTATTTACTGTCTTCAACCTCACTGTTTCTTTCCTTATCTGTGTTGAGTCTACCCTGAGCTGACATAAGGCATCCTTCATTTCTGTACTGGCATTTTATTTCTAGAATTTCCTTTTGATTTCTCCTCAGAGCATCTATCTCTCTGCTCCCATTAAGCATCTGTTCATGCACATTGTCCATTTTTTTATGAGCAATTAACATTAATTTTAGTTTTTTAAAAATCCCCCTCCCACCTAATTCTAGCATCTGTGTTAAATCTCGGTCTGGTTTTAATGCTTTCTTTGTCTCTTTAGACTGTGGCTTTTCTCACCTTTTGGCATACATTGCAACTTTTTGTTGAAAGTCAGAAATGTTTGTCTTGGTGTTTGCTTTATGTTAGTGTACTTATGTTAGTGTGCTTGGGAATGAAGATATCTTTTTTTTTTTTCTGTACCTAAATGTACTAAAGGATTTGAATCCTTCTAGATTTCTGGTGTTTTTCCTCATTCTTTTTTTCCTTCCCTTGCTTTGAGTTTCTCTAAATAGCTCTTTTTAGAAAAAGTCTGGGAATTGCATCTTTCTCAGTTGGATTATACTCTTGACCCTTTGATGATTTGGTAAGGTGTGTAGCAGAGATGCAGAGTTCTTTAATTTTCCAATTTAAATTCAGTCTTTCTTGGGTCAATATTTTGGTCTTATGACCTTCATAAGTTTAGACCATTAGTAGTCTAAATTTCCTTCCTGCCATCATGCCCAACCCTGGCTTCAGTATTTCCCTTTTTTTTTCTTTAAAAAACAAAACAAACAAAATTAATTGTAGATGGACACAATACCTTTATTTTATTTATTTATTTTTATGTGGTGCTAAGGATTGAATCCAGTGCCTCATATATTCAAGGCAAGTGCTCTTCACTGAGCTACAATCCCTGCCCCCTCATTTATTTTCTTGAAGCCCTGACTCCTAGTGACTATGGCTTCCCTCTCTTAGAGACAGAGAAACTAAATGAAACAAGGCTCTGGCCCTGGAGAGTAGGCTTCATTATGGCGAAGCCTCTGTATGTGTTTCACAATGCCCATTGTACCTCTGCCTCTGGCAAAGGCACACAGACACCATTCTCAGATGCTGACCAGGAGAACACTGCTGAGTTCCTGAAGACAAAGGCTACAAATGTGTGGGGGTCCCCTAAGATTGCAGACCCCATGAATGTCTTTTACACTAGCCCATAGTCAGCCTCCAGAAATTCATGAAAATTCCTATTCAAGTGTTCCTACCAGTTTATACACCAGTGGTTCTGCTCCAGCTTAGCAGAATCTAAAGACACTTAACAGATCTTGGCTCTGTCTCTGAATTTGCCTCTTTCCAGGTTTTGGGATGGTGATTTGCTCTGCAACTTCTGCTCTCTGATCCAAGAAAAGTAATTGGTTCTCAGTTTTCTCAGCTTTCTCATGTTGTAGGCTGTACATTATGACTTTTGAGTTCTTTCTACGTTGATGCTAAAACTAGAAGTTGTATATGGTGTCTTTTCAAAAACAGATATTGCCTGAAAACATTCGCTTTCTCATTTCTTCTTTTACCAATTATGTAAATATGTGAAATGCTATAGTTATCATCAACTCTGATTAAATTTCCCTAACTATGAAAATATAAGAACCTATATAAAACAAAGAGATAAATACAAATATTGATGTTAGCAAGCTTCCTTTCATTTAAGTCTTAAAATACCCTCCTTCTTCTTTATTCCATTTCTTGAAGAGGTACGTTTACAATCTATTTTTATTGGTTTATTTTAAATGACAAATAAAAATTATGTACATGGGGTACAATGTGACTTGCAATCTATTTATACATAATACAAAGATTCAATCAAATTAATTAATATATCAATCACATAATTACTTTATCTTATTTTTCATGGTGGTAAACATTAAAATTCTATTCTTTTGGCAATGTTCTTTAAAATTATTTTTGAAATTTTGTAATGTCTCTTCTCAATTGTCAAAACAATTCAAAGGGAATTAACATCTAGGGTCCAATGGCTATAAAAATTTTTAATGACTATTGTTTTTGATGATATTGTTTTTTGCAATAATAAAGTATGCTGAGATTATAAAATAAATATATCAATGTGTAATATCCACTACATTAATTAAGAAAAAATTCTAAAGAAGGTGAAGAATAAAAGTATAAATGAGAAAGGTACACAGTGTACATTTCTCATTTAAGTGTTTACCAGTTCATTTTAATTATTAAGTTCTCAAATCATTATCACACTAATAATTCATTAATTACTCTTGATATAGAACTCATCCATTTTATTTTAAATTATTGTCATTTAGAATGTTACAGAAATTATATACTTTGCAATTATACAATCATAATAACTTTTAAATGTCAAACTGAAAATATCTAATAGTTATATAGTATTTTTTAAAGTATTTACTGGGTTATAAAAGAAAGACCAAATGTTATAAAGGATACTAGGATTTGTTAAGATTTGAATCAGAGTCCAGATTTTATACCAACAATCTGCTTTTGGAGAAGATTTTCCCTAAAAGATTCATACAGAACTGAATAAGGAATTCCCTTTCAATAATTATATTAATGTACTAGAAATAGTAAGTTGGGCTGGGCATGGTGACACATGCCTGTAATCCCAGAAGCTTTGGAGGCTGAGGCAAGAGGATCACAAGTTCAAAGCCAGCCTCAGCAATTTAGCAAGGCCCTGTCCAACTTAGTGAGACCCTGTGTCTAAATAAAATGTAAAAAGGACTGGGAATGTGGTTCAGTGGTTAAGCACCCCTGGGTTCAATCCCCAATACCAAAGGGAAAAAAAAACAGAAATAAGAAATAGTGAGTTGGGTATTTTAAGATGGCAAGAGATATTTACAATGGACCTGAGCAGCCAGAACTCAGATCACAGGCCCTGGCTTTTAAAGATTTTTATTCTAGTTCTTGTTATCACAAGTGTAGTCTGAAAACCTAATAACCCTTAGGAGACTGTGAGACTCTAGGACTCAACCCCAGTGATTTATATGCACTGGAGTTTGAAATAGAGACATTCATTGCCAAGCGTGCCAGATTACTAGAATCACCTGGAGCACTGTCAACTAATCCCAAACTGGCTCTCATACCAGACTGCTGTATTCAGACTGTTGTGTGGACTGGGTCCATTAATCTCAATTTCAAAAAATGTCTGAAGTAATTATTATAGAAAGCAAGTTCATGACTCTGTTTCTCTCTCTCTCTCTCTCCCTCCCTCTCTCCCTGCTTTATTGAGTTATAATTATGGTAAATAGCATGATTATAAGAAAGAAAGTTTTGGAAAGTATTTGAGAAGACTGAGTTCTAAATGAGGTGTGCGCATGAATTATAATGTAGACAGAAAACCAGGTTCTGAAGACGAGTGTAGAGTGCAGGAGGGAGGAATGTTCATGCACAAGGCTGACTAAACTCATTCAAATGGTTTTGTTCTTGTTTCTGTTGCTGATATTATTCTTCTTGTCTTTAAACTTACCTAGATGCTCTTTCACAAACCCCTTGAAAACTTCAGTTCTGGAACTAAATTTCTTCTCTCCACAGATGGAGTATTTCCTTCATTAGAGTCTTAGCAATCAATACATTTTTATAGTTCTTGTTCATTCAGTGTTGCATTTCTTCCCCAATAGAGTAGAAATTCCTACAAAACAAGGATTGTTCATGTTTAATCATGGTGTGCCACTGGGCCACTATAAGTGCCACATCTCATCTGATCTTCAATCCCTCTCATTTATTGTCTTTTGTTCTCATTTACTCCAAATAGCCACTGTCCCCTCTTTGCTGTTACTTAGATACACCAAACATGTCCCAGCCTTGAGGACTTTCTACTGACTTTCTTTTCTGCCTGGGATACTCTCCTCCAGATTTCTACATGATAGGCTCATTTCATTCAGGTTATAATAAATTGTTTCCTTATCAGAGAAATACTTTCTGATCATACTGTCTAAACTAGAATGCACTTCACTATGACCACTTGTTCTTTAATTTTTCACAAAGCAATTACAATACACAATACAAACCTACAATGACAGGTTTGACCCATTGTGACAGAGATAATCTGGCTTACACAGCCTATAATATTTACTTTCTGAGCCTTTCTACAAAAAATTATAAACATCCCTTGCTCAGTCTAGCATCATGATTCATTCATTACTTTTGGAGATCTAAGAAACACATGGGATACTTAAAACATGAAATAAGAAAATCTACATTGGGTTAAATACAGAGATCAGATTTAAGGTTCAATGCATATGCAAATAATTAAGTTTCATAAATAACAGTCATTTTGAAGAATTTCTACTGCTACAGAATTATGTCTATGCCAATGGATTGTGTATATTTTCTCAGAAATTTCCCTATTGTTACTGGTAGAAATTGTCACTTAAAGCACTACACCAAAAAACAAACAAAAAAATACTTCTCTTTGGACCATTTTGGAAACTGCCAACAAGCAGGAAATTGAATGTTGATTAAAAACAAAGGCAAGAATAAAACATATACTTCTTTCCAAATACACCAAAGTTCCAAGATCCTGCTTCTTGATCTTTATCATTTCTATCACATCATAGAGACCTGGCAGTTGAAATATAATATCAAATGCCTGAAGAATAAAATACTAGTTATTTGCCTCAGGCACTTACTCTAAACTAACCAACAATTGCAAATATAATGAAGGAGGGCACTCAGCCACCTCCAGCCTTCACAAACGTTTGGATGTCAAAATGGTTATGTACTTCCATTTGTAGGTGAGGTGACACAACAGAATTTTCAGGTGTTGTTTCTGCCATTTATTTCCTTCAATTAAAACAACCAGTTAATGCAGTCCATTAGGGTTACAAATTCATTCACTAATTTGAAAAGAGAATAATGTCTCCTGAAAAATGGTGATAATATAAAAATAAATTTGGAGTATTCATTAAAAGAGAATTTTCCACAAACCTAGCATTTCTATGTGTCCGGGCATTAAAAGACAATGGGCTTTGAAACTCTATTTCTGGGAGTATTTACAGAAATATACAACTCTAGGACCATAAAAATAGGAAATCTTTCCGTAAAAAATTACTTGGAATTTAGACAGGTTTGACAGTAGTATCTATATAAGATCCAAATTTACTAAACTTGGAGTTTGTATCCTGTAATATATCCTCTCAACCTTTTTTGAGTAGTTACTGTTAGGGTCTGTAAACAAGTCTGGATGGCACCTGGCATTTTGCCAGAGGGAGTGGTTTGTAACTCCAGCGAGCCATTAAGTGTGGAGATTTCTTATTGGTTGACTGCTGTATCTAGTTTATGTTAATTAGATAAGCTATGTGGAATGTATAAATACCTCTGTTGTCCTACAATAAACGGCTCCTACTCCTGCTGTATCAATCTACACAAGTTGTTCGTCACCCCCGGGTTGTTTTGCCCAGCCAGCCGGGATGCGGCAGTTACCATTAGTTTCCTACCATCCATTTACTCTGAGGAATTGGGGCATGGGGAACTAGTACTACATTATTACTTTGGTCCCTGCATTTGTTTTATATAATAAACCATCTGTTTCTGACTCAGAGATCTCTTCTCTAATAATATATATATATATATATATATATATACACACACATATATATTATATTATATATTATATATTTATAAATTTTATTTGTACACATGCACATATATAGTCACATATATATATGTATATAGAATTTGTGGTAGGATGACCTGTTATCTTTAAAAAGCACTAATTTTTGGAACTTTCATAATACCTGATTTATTTAAAATTATTTTTTCTGATTAAAAGCATGTATATGTTCACATATTCACCAAAGAAAATCTGGTAAATCAAAAATATACAAATACAATTAAGACTGTAAGTCAAAATTTCAACAATCAGACACAGTATCACATTCTGAGTATTCTTTTCCTTGGTTGTTTTACATTCTGTTCTCCATCTAAAGCAGTATGTGCGTATTATTGCATATGTGTATATACTTAACATAGTATACAGAAACATACCATGAAATTTATATTTATAAACAATTATATAAGTGATATAATTTGACCTTTTTTATTATATGCATTTAAGGTATTTTATTGTATTCATCTAAGGTATAAATATGTTTTGACATTCATATATATAGTAAAGTGATTGCTATAGTCTAGAAAGTGGAAACATCATCACCTCATATACATACCTTTCTGTGTTTGTGTGCATGTGTGTGTGAGAGAGAGAGATTTCCTAAAATAACTTACTTAGAAAATTTTCAATACAAAAATAATATTAAATGTAATCCTCATTTCTAATCACATCACAGAGACCTGGGAGCTGGAGTAGGGATTCTGAAATATAATATCAATTACCTGAAGAATAAAACACTAGAGAACTTCTACAGCTACAAAGTTATGAAGGCACAATTTTGCAGCAGTAGAAATTAGAGCTCTAGAATTATTTGTCTTACCTAACTGCAACTTTGTACCATTTGATCAACATCTCTCCAATTCTCCCACTCCTGGTGACTACCATTGTATGTTTCTATATATTTGAATTTTTTTAAAGATCTCACATGTGAGATGACAGTGATGTTTTTTCTGTGTCTGAGACTTATTTTAGTAAGCGTAATATCTAGTTTTATTCACACTGTCACATATAATAGAATTCACCTTTTAAAAAAGACTAAATAGTACTGAGTATTTTATTTTATACTATGTTTTCATTATTTCATTCATTTGTTGATGGCTAACATCTTGGCTATTGTTACAAATGTTACAGTGAAAATAGTATTGCAGTTATATTTAAGGGAATGGTGATTTATTTAATTTATGTTCAGAATATACTCTGTAACGGGATTGCTGTGCCATATAATACTATTATTTTCATCAGTTAACTACCATACTGATTTTTTAGATGATTGTTAAACATTGTATATGATTCATCTTATTTAACCCTCTCATTAAATGTATGAACTATGTCATCCTTTTTTTAATGTAAATTTTTAAACAATTTATATATAATAGCAGAATACATTACAATTCTTATTACATCTATAGAGCATAATTTTTCGTATCTCTGGTTTTAGACATAGTATATTCACAGCAATTCGTGTCTTCATACATGTACTTTGAATAGTAATGATCATCACATTCCACCATCATTAATTACCCCATGCCCCTCCCGTCCCCTCCCACCCCTCTGCCCCACCAGCAGTGTTTTTCCCCACATCCTCGCCAACACTTATTGTTGTTTGCCTTCATAGTAGCTGTCCTTCTGACTGGAGTGAGATGAAATCTTAGAGTGGTTTTGATTTGCATTTCTCTAATTGCTAGTGATGATGAACCTTTTTTCATGTGTTTGTTGATTGATTGTATATCATCTTCTGAGAAGATGTCTCTTCAGGTCCTTGGCCCATTTATTGATTGGGTTATTTGGGGGGGGGGCGGTTTGTGTGTGTGTTTAGCTTTTTGAGTTCTTTATATACCTTAGTGATTAGTGCTCTATCTGCTGCGTGAGGGGTAAAGATTTCCTCCCAAGATGTAGACTCTCTATTCACTCACAGATTGTTTTTTTTTTTTTTTCTGAGAAGAACCTTTTTAGTTTGAGTCCATCCCATTTATTGATTCTTGATTTTAATTCTGTGCTACAGGAGTTTATTAAGGAAGTTGGGGCCTAATCCCACATGATGGAGATTAGGACCTACTTTTTCTTCTATTAGACTCAGGGTCTCTGGTTGTTTTCCTAAGTCCTTGATACATTTTTAGTTGAGTTTTGTGCATGGTAAGAGATAGGGGTTTAATTTCATTTGGTTGCATATGGAGTTCCAATTTTCCCAACACCATTTGTTGAAGAGGCTATCTTTTTTTTATGCATGTTCTTGGCAACTTTCTCTAATATAACATAATTGTAGTTTTGTGGGTTAGTCTCTGTGTCCTCTGTTATGTACCATTGGTCTACCAGTCTGTTTTGGTGCCAATACCATGCTGTTTTGGTTACTGTTGCTCTGTAGTATAGTTTAAGGTCTGGTATAGTAATGCCACCTGCTTCACTCTTCTTGCTAATGATTGCTTTAGCTATTCTGGGTTTCTTATTTTTCCAGATGAATTTCATGATTTTTTTTACTATTACAATGTGGAATGTCATTGGAATTTTGATCGAAATTGCATTAAATCTGTATAGTGCTTTTGGAAGTATGGTTATTTTGATAATATTAATTCTGCCTATTCAAAAGCAAGGTAGATCTTGCCATTTTCTAAGGTCTTCTTTGATTTCTTTCTTTAGGGTTCTGTAATTTTCACTATATAGATCTTTCACCTCTTTTTTTTTTTTTTTGAGGCTATTGAGAATGAGGTAGTTTTCCTCATTTCCTCATTTCCCTTTCTGAGGTTTTGTCACTGCTATATAGAAATGCCTTTGATTTATTTGGGTGTTGATTTTATATCCTGCTACTTTGCTGAATACATTTACTCATTCTAGGAGTTTTCTGGTGGAACTTTTAGGGTCTTCCAGGCATAGAATCATATAAACAGCAAATAGTGCCAATTTGAGTTCTTGTTTTCCTGTGTGTATCCCTTTTATTTCTTTTGTCTGTCTAATTGCTCTGACCAGTGTTTCAAAAACTCTGTTAAATAGAAGTGGTGAAAGAGGGCATCCCTGTCTTGTTCCAGTTTTTAGAGGGAATGCCTTCAATTTTTCTCCTTTTAGAATGATGTTGGCCTGGGGCTTAGCATTGATTATCTTTATGATGTTGAGATATGTTCCTGTTATCCTAAGTTTTTCTAGTGTTTTGAACATAAAGGGGTGCTGTATTTTGTCAAACGCTTTTTCTGCCTCTATTGAGATGATCATATGATTCTTATCTCTAAGTCTATTGATGTGATGAATTATGTATTATTGATTTCTGCAAATTGAACCAATCTTGCATCATGGGATGAGGGATGAATCCCACTTGATCATGGTGCATGTTCTTTTTGATATGTTATTGTATTCGATTTGCCAGAATTTTATTAAGAGTTTTTGCATCTATGTTCATTAGAGATATTGGTCTAAAGTTTTTTTTTTTTTTTGATGTGTTTTTGCCTGGTTTTGGAATCAGAGTGATATTGTCCTCATATCATGAGTTTAGAAGTGCTGCTCTTTTTCTATTTCCTGAAATAAATTGGAGAGTATTGGTACTAATTCTTCTTTAAAGGTCTTCTAGAACTCGGCTGTGTATCCATCCAATCCTAGGCTTTTCTTGGTTGGTAGACTTTTGATGGCATCTGCTATTTTGTCACTTGAAATTGATCTGTTTAAATTCTGTGTATCATCCTGATTCAATTTTGGCAAATCATATAACTCTAGAAATTTGTTGATGCCTTCGGTATTTTCTATTTTATTGGAGTACAGGTTTTCAAAATAATTTCTAATTATCTTCTGTTTTTCTGTAATGTCTGTTGTGACATTTCCTTTTTCATCATGTATGCTAGTGATTTGTGTTTTCTCTCTCCTTCTCTTTGTTAGCATGGCTAAAGGTCTGTCAACTTTATTTATTTTTTTCAAAGAGCCAACTTTTTGTTCTGTCAATTTTTTCAATTGTTTCTTTTGTTTCAATTTCACTGATTTCAGCTCTGATTTTAATTATTTCCTGTCTTCTGCAGTTTTTGGTGTTGATTTGTTAGAAGCTGTCTTCTGCAGCTTTTGGTGTTGATTTGTTAAGGCTTTGAGATATAATTTTAAGTAATTTATTTGTTGACTTTTTTTTTCTTTTAAGGAAAGAACTCCATGTAATGAACTTTCCACTTAGAACTGCTTTCATAGTGTCCCAGAGATTTCAATATGTTATATCTATGTTCTCATTCGCCTCTAAAAACTTTTTAGTCTCCTCCTTGATGTTTTCTGTAACCCATTATTCATTCAGTAGTATAATATTTAGTCTCTAGGTGTTGGAGTGGATTTTATTTCTTATTTTATCATTGATTTTTAATTTAATTCCAATATCATCTGATAGAATGCAGGGTAGTATCTCTACTTTTTTTTTTTGCTAAGAGTTGCTTTGTGGCATAATATATGGTCTGTTTTAGAGAAGGATCCATATTCTGCTGAGAAGAAAGAATTTTCTCTTGTTGAAGGTTGGAATATTCTATATATACCAGTTAAGTCCAAGTTGTTGATTGTATTATTGAGTTGTACAGTTTCTTTTTCAGCTTTTGTTTGGAAGATCTATCTAGTGATGAAGAGGTGTGTTAAAGTCACCCAAAGTTATTGTGATGTGGTCTATTTGACTCTTGAAATTTAGAAGAGTTTGTCTGATGAATATAGCTGCTCCATTGTTTGGAGCATATATATTTATAATTGTTAAGCCTTGTTAGTTGAGCAATATGTAGTATCCTTCTTTATACTTTTGGATTGACTTTATAGCTTGAAGTCTAATTTATTTGATATGAGGATGGAAACCCCTGCTTGCTTCCGCAGTCTATGTGAGTGGTATGATTTTTCCCAACCCTTCACCTTCAGTCTGTGAATGTCTTTTTCTATGAGATATGTCTTAGAGGCAACATATTGTTGGATCTTTTTATTTAAATTCAATCTGCTAGTCTATGTCTTTTGATTGATGATTTTAGGGCATTAACATTCAGAGTTATTATTGAGACATGATTTGTATTCCCAGCCATTTTTGTTTATTTTTGGTACTTAACATGACTTGGTTTATCCTCTGATTAGATTTTCCTTAGTATAATCCCTCCCTCTGCTGATTTTCTTTATTGTTTTTCATTTCCTCTTCTTGGAATATTTTGTTGAGGATGTTCTGTAATGCAGGATTTCTAGTTGTAAATTCTTTCAACTTTTGTTTATCATGGAAATTTTTTATTTCATCATCCAATCTAAAGCTTAGTTTTGCTGAATATAATATTCTTGGTTGGCATTCATTTTTCTTTCAGAGCTTGGTATATGTTGTTCCATGATCTCCTGTCTTTGAGGGTCTGTGTTGAAAATTCTGCTGAGATATGAATTGGTCTCCCCCATATGTGATCTGATTCCATTATCTTGCAGTTCTTAAGATTCTATCCTTATCCTGTATGCTAGGCATTTCATTATAATGTGCCTTGGTATAGATCTGTTGTAATTTTGTATGCTTGGTGTTGTATAAGCCTCTTATATTTGTTTTTCCAATTCATTCTTCATGCTTGGTAAATTTTCTGATATTATCTCATTGAAGAGATTGTGCATTCCTTTGGTTTGAAACTCTTTACCTTCCTCTATCCCAATAACTCTTAGATTTCGTCTTTTGATACTGTCCCATAATTCTTGGAAGTTCTGTTCATGGTTTCTAACTTTCTTCACTATGTGATCACATTTTTTTTTCAGATTGTATACTTTGGGTTCATTATTTGACATTCTTTCTTCCAAGTGATCTAGTCTGTTCTTTATGCTTTCTATTGAGTTTTTTATTCAATTTATTGTATCCTTCATTTCAAGGATTTATGACTAGTTTTTTTTTCAGGGTCTCTCTCTCTCTCTTGAAGTAATCTTTTGCTACCTATATTTGCTCTCTTATCTCAATGATTCTTTAATTCACAGATCATTTTAATTATGAACCTTCTGAACTCCTTCTTTGACATTTCATCATTTCATCAACAATTTCTTCCATGGGTTTTTTAATTATAGTGTCCTTGTTTGTTTGGGACACTTTACTCCCTTGTTTTTTCATATTGTCTATGTGTCTTCCTTTCTGATAGTGTGGATCTGAGATATTACAGTTTCTTCCCTATACTCTTGTAGTACCTGTGCAGACTGTCTGTATCTCTCCTTGATGTCGGGCTTCCAGACCCTGCTGGTGTCCCTCAGTGGATGCTACTGCATCCTGGGTTAGGGACCTGCATAAGTTGAAGTGTGTGGATTTGGGCCACTGAGCTTGACCTCCAGTGGTATTCTGCTGGTAGGAAGGGGCGGTTCTGCACCAAAGGCTAGGCTCTATCAGTGTCTGCCCCACTGGAGGAGTGGTGAAATGGGCCTACTGAAATTCTGGATCCCAAGTGGGCTGTTGTGAGCTGTCTAGGCTGGATCTGGGCTCTGGCCATAGTACACTGGTCAGAAGGGGTGGTCCTGCACCAGAGGCTAGGCTGTGACAAGTGTCTGCCCCACCAGGAAAGGAACCTGCAGAGGCTGTTGTGGGTGGATCTGGGCCTCTGGGCTTGACTTCTAATGTTAGTCTGCTGGTAGGAAAGGGTGGTCTTGTGCCAAAGGCTAACCTCTGGCAGTGTCTGCTCCACCAGGGGAGGGGTGAACCCGGCCTATTGATATTCTAGATGTCATGTGGGCCATTGTGAGCCATCTGAACTTTGTAATCTTAGTAGTCTCATTTTACTGTTGGAGAAAACAAGGAGAGATTAATTAATAAATTTTATGTAGCTTCTAGCCTTTTTGGAAAAGACCAACTGAAGCAAGTTTTATGAGTTCCTCAATACTGGTAACAGGAGCTAGGGCAAATATGTCATTCATTTCACTAAATCCTACTAGGTTGAGAAATAAATAAAGAAAGAAAATACAAATTACATCAGCAATAAAAGAGGTAACATCATTGCAGACACTAAAAATATTATGGAGAAAATGAGTAAATATTATAACAAATACTGACAAATATTTATTAACTTTTAAGAAATAAGGACATTTATTAAAAGACACAAACTACCAAACTTAAGTCAAGGATGGATATATAAATTGTCAATTATCTATTAAAATATTGACTTTTGCAGTAAAATATCATTCCCTACAAAAAAAAGATCACTAAATGCTGATCACTGATGTTTTTCCTATTGAATTCTAAAAAAAAAAAATGATGCTACAACTACTGTACATTCATGTGAAAAAAATCAAGCAATATTTCATTACTTCACACAAGATGCATAAATTGACTCAAAAAAGGCCAGAAATGTATTTCAATGATCTTTATCTTTAAATATGTTAGCACTGAACAATTATGGAGGAACATGTAGGACAACTTGGTTTGAGCAAATTTTTTAGTACATAAAAATTGTGGAAAAAATGATAATTAATCATCAAATTAAAAGTCAGTCTCTTCAAAAGGCATATTTAATAAAATAAAAAGAAAAAAAACTGGAAGCAAATATCTGTATATGACATCAAGGATATATATATAAAATAGAAGGGATATTGGTAGAGTAAATGTAGGGGATGAAGGGGAGGGAAGAAGGGAGGGAATATGGAAGAACTGGGAAGTAAAATTTACCAAATTTTGCTATAAGCTCATATGACTTTATTACTATAAATCTGATTTCCATATATATATATATATATATATATATATATATATATATGAAAACAGTAGAATCGAGGAAGTGGATTGGAGAGGGAGGAGAAGAGGAGTAGGACTTGTACTAGGAAATGAAATGGAGCAAATGAGTTTATGTGCATACATGAATCTGTCACAATGAACCCCACTATGTATAATTATAATGTACTAATAAGGCATAAAAAAACCCAGAAATATCCTTCTAATATCCTTACTCTATGCACAAGAGAAATTAAAGCTTATGTCCACACAAGAACTTGTATATAAATGCTCAGTTATATTTATAATAGTTAAAATATGGTATATACCCAATTTTCCATCAAATGATGAATAAATAAATTGTGGTCTATTCTTAAAATGGGCTATTAAGAAATAATGACACATGAATTGATATTAAAATCATTATGCTGAATGAAAAAAATACAGAGGGAAACCACTGCTTACATAAATATTTAGACTATCTATGTCTATTTTCATCTACATTTATCATCTACATTCTTTCTCTGTACATATCTGATGTTTCTTTAGTTTTAGAATGAATATTTTAATATATGTGAATTGATTATATCTTTAATCCATGACTATAATTTAATGTATTTCTATTTTTATTTGTTCATGAAGTAAAAAAAAAAATACTATAAACCCAATGGCATCTTACATTTAATTAAATACTGTATAACAATATATCTTTTTTAAAAAATGAATCAGGTATGCTTAAATCTGTGAATGGATTGGCCAGGTGCAGGTACACAGAGAAAGGTCAAAAACATGATTCCTGACATCACTTTTCTTAAAATCTGTGGGTTATTATGCACCAAAAGTTATTCAAAAGATGTCCTTGGCAATATAGCCCGCCAGTCTAACCATTATATAGAACAACTGTGAGTCTTGAAATTTATTCATAAAATAGTAGAAGTTTTAGCTCCCACAATCACTTCAGGGTCACTTCTGTCCAGACATTTATTCCCCTGGCTTTGTTTGAAAACATTTAGTCCCCATTAAACTCTCAAACACACACACACACACACACACACACACACACACACACACATATATATATATATATATATATATATATATATATTTGCAACTTAAGTTTTGGATAATTCTCTGCCTTTACAGAGTAGATAATTGGACAGTTTTACAAGATATTATTCCAAAGTGTACATCAGACATTAACCTACTATAATCTAAACCCACCTGAAAAAAAAACATGAATTAATTTCTTGCTAAGATTAAGTAATTTATGCAAATTTACTCTAGGCTTGGGGTTTTCAGATGTAACAAATAAGAATAAACTATACCTGGTTAAATTTGATTTGACCAGAAACAATGGATCATTTTTATATTAAATATGCTCTATGAAATATTTGGGACATATTCAAATTTAAAATTTTTTATTTTTATATAAAATTCAATACTGGAATCCTCTACCTAAGCTTATGATGGAGGCAGAATTTCATTCTTTAGTTATGCAAGTAGTGAAATGCATTATCCTTGGTATGAACAATTCATTTCTAAGATACTTTCATTCAGTAGTTGAAATCTATCCTCTTTGCGGGGAGTTAAGAATTTATTAGAAATCTCTTGGAGTTTTGAAAACTACTGGGTTAGCATCTCCTTTGGAGGCTTAGTATTATCCCCAGAAGCATCCTTCAATGGTAGAGGGAAGATGATCTCAATACTCTATCTCCCTCTGCACTCAGCTGGAATTATTCTGTGATGTGTTTGACATATTCCCTAGGGTTCTTCAGGGAGATTGCACTCCTGTTGTCCACAGTGGTGTCTTGCTTGATGTTAGATCTTTTATTGTCTTTCGTCTGCTTCATCTCTTTACTCACTCCGCTACAAATGTCTCTTGAGAGCAATTTCCAAATGTTCTGCTTACACCTCAATCTTCATCTCAAAGCCTGCTTGAGATAGCAAAACCTAGATTTTATATTTGATTTCACATGACATTTTTAAATAGAGAATAGTTGTTAATATTTTATATAGCTTGATTTGCAAATCTTGTCCTAATTGCTTTCACATTCAAAGTTTTAAAATCAATTCAAGCATGTTTAATCAATATTTTATATTTTCAATTCAACACTAAAATATTTACTTTCTCAATAATAATTACTTTTTATGCTTTAAATTATTAAATAAAATGATATGATTACAAGTGGCTAACTTATTGTTCCTTAACTACTTACTAATACATTAATTTTGATAATGTCACCTTTTTCTTAAAACAAACCTGCATGTCAATTTTCTTCTAATTTTAAACTTTCTATTACATTATATTGCCTCTGTATTCCTATACAACTACCACATTATTTTAAGTATTATAGAGTATGTGTAAATTAAATCTACTTTAGAGAAATTATAGTCACATAATTGTCTTTTCTCTTAGAATTTTCCTGATTATATATCAGAAACAATAACAATTTCATATATTTAATGGGTTACATATAAATATAGAGAAATGATTTTCTCATAAATAAATAATGATTAGGAAATATCCTAGAAACAAATCATCAATCTTAAGAGAAATAAAATCTCCAGTTCCCTATACTAAATTGTGCCCAATTTTTATGTGTTTGTTTTTAGTATTCATTTAAGGAAACTAGAAAATAACTGAATTATTTCTTACTTGTTTTTGTTTGATCTCCTTTGACATGCTTTTGCTCATGTATTTTTCAACATTTATGTGTTTGTTTTCAGTATATTTCTTGCATTATAATGTATTCCTTATCCAATCTGAACATATTTTCTTCTCTTTTTTTAAATGAGGTATATTTGTCATCTTAAATTAAATTGATAGGTAATATATAGGCCCATATTATGTTCAGTTTTTATACTACTAAAATTGTATTACATCTCTTGGTCTTTAATAATAGGTGACTAATGTATATTCTCATCAACAATGTACAGGTTTTTCTGTTTTCCCTATTCATTACACCCTTGCCAATCCTTTTTGTTTTTCATCTTTTTTGATAGTAACCATTACAATAACGATGAAGTGATATCTCACTGTAGTTTCAATATGTATTTCCTTGATAATAAATGATGATGAGTATTTTCACATATCTTTTGGCTATTTGTACATATTCTTTGGGGAAATTTTTATTCAATCCCTTTGCCTCTTTTGAATCATGGTATGTCAAATGTATATCTGAATTCCCATCTTCATTGAAGCAATATATTTATAATACCTGAGATGTGGAAACACCGGAAGTATCCATCAAAAAATGAATTGATAAAGAAAATATGGTATGTGTGTGTGTGTGTGTGTGTGTGTATGTATATATATATATATATATATATATATATATATATATATATATATATATATATATATAACAAATTCTCTCATTTGTGACTACATGAATTAACCTAGAGAACATATTATGAGACTTACTCATATGCGGAACCTGAAAATGTCAAACTCAGATGTAGAGCAGAATGGGTGTTACCAGAGACTCAGGGAAATAAAGGCGAAGGGGGGCAGGTATTGATGAAAGGTTTTTGTTAGAATGAAGTGCTAAGTTTCAGAAATTCATGGCACTGCATGGTGATTGTAATTATTAGTAATATATTCTGTATTTCAAAATTGCTAAATGAAAAAGTAGAACTTAAGTGTTGGCACCAGAAAAAAAGAATATGAGATGACAAATATGTAAATTAACTTGATTTAATTACACAATGGGTACATGTATCAAAGCATCACAGAATATCCCCAAAATATATGCAATATCTGTCAATTAAAAAAACTAGTCTTTAATTTACATATTTAAATATATTAACATCTTTAACATCTTTATTTCTTGAATTATTCCCTTTAAGTGATAGCTATATTAGTCCTTAAAATAAAAAATGAGAAATTTAACCTACCACCCACTTTTCCCTATTTTCTGCCCATTGCTTTTGTTATAGAATGTCTTATTTGCCTTTTGATTTGTAATATAAATTGTAATATTCTGGATCATATTTTCTTCCTCTGAAGGCATTGTGGGCATGATTTTACTATCTCCTAGAAAAAAAAAAAGGTTGTTGTATAAAAGCTTTTTAGACAGACCAATTTTGCCTGACCAAAAAAATATTTCTTTCCTTTTAATTTTAATTTTTTTTTGTTTTCCAGGATTTTAACTGGTTTAGATCTCTTTGTTGATAATTCTTTGTTATCATTGTATCCAAGCAAATTTTCAATTTTGTGATTCATTATTTTTTTTGAAAAGTTTTAATTCTGCCCTTTTTTGCAATTTTCCCATTCTCTTTATCAGAAACTCTGACACATGATACTCAAACATCACAGTTAACAGCATCATTTTCTGTATACTTAGAAAAATGAGATATGATATCCCATCTGATTCAAATGTATGATATGTCAAGGTCATTATACTCTCATGTCTAACTAATTAAAACAAATTCAAAAAATAAATAAATTTTAAAAAAGCATCATTTTCTCTAAAAATATTTCTTTTTTTTAGAGAGAGAGAGAGAGAGAGAGAGAGAGAGAGAGAGAGAGAATTTTTAAAAAAATATTTATTTCCTTTAGTTTTGGGCTGACACAACATCTTTGTTGGTATGTGGGGCTAAGGCTCCAACCAGGCCGCATGCATGCCAGGCGAGCGCGCTACCGCTTGAGCCACATCCCCAGCCCCTCTATAAATATTTCTGACAATAGAATTACCAAAACATTTCCCTCATTTTATAAACCAACTTTCCTACCTCTGTCATTGTTTTTAGCATTATTTAGCTTCTTTAGACTGATTCCAGTGTGGAAGGTTTCTGTGATAATTCATCTTCTTCTCTAACTTCCTCCATTGAATACTGCCAGTTCTTGCCAATACTCTTTGAGCTCACTAGTCCTATTTACATCTCCCCACATCCAGATTTTATATTGATTACATTTATCATGACAGGGAATTTAAGAATATAGATGAGATTATATTTACCCTTTTGATTATCTAAAGTTAGTATTTAGGGGAAAAAATAAGTAATTTTCAGATAACTTAGAATCGTTTATTTTATAACTGGCTATCCAGAAAGTATCTTTTATTCCCTTAATAGATTTTTCATTGATTGTCATGTTTTCCATGTAGATAACTATTTGAAAATAATGAAACATCTGGCATGATTTTTTTACATAGTGTCTCTAAAATGCATTACAATAATTAATACTTTATCTTAAAAGGCATTAAAATAATTCACATTATATTTTAAATTTTTGATGCAGTTTCCTGGAATTCTTGGCAATTAAAATTGTCCTCTGCTTATCAGTTTTTTTATACATCAAATCTTCTATATTACTAATCCAATTGAACTTTCAATTTGTGCTTGTGTTTATTCTTGTCTAGAAAATATATCTTCCCCACAAAGAGTCCAGTGTGTATTTATATGTGTTCAATCACTGTAATGAGAGCTGCACCATCAATAATTCATGCTTTGTGAAGAATTAGTATAATAAGATTCTGACATTTACTGTTGAAGTCTATTGTGCTTGGAAATGCCCTGCATTACATTGTGGATCAGGATGCAATGATTTCATTCTTAAGAGAAAAAATAAATAAATAAAAGCTTTCAGTTTTTAATCTGTAGCCATATAAATGGATATGCAGAGATATTTGAAAATATGACATAGCAATGTTTCTTTCTAGGGAGGTTTTTTTTTAAGCCCTTTACAAATTAAACATGCTGTATCTGACTTAGAGTGCTTCCATTTGTATTGTGGAAGGATGTGATATCCCACTTGACATGATATAAGATAGTTATGCTTTTATGTAAAATTCACTACATTATCAAGGCTGTTAAAACATCCTGTGGCAATTTAGTTTTTTTGAACAAAGTGAATATGCTTCAATTTTTCCTTAGTGAGTTCTGCATTTCTATTTGCTTTTTATTCAGGTTTCTCAATGTCTTTTTATTACATATTGAATAAAGTATTCCTGACGAGTGTGTGTTGTAAATGCATCTTAGTTTTCCCGATATATTAGTTTATCAGGAAAATATTTTGTCATAAATTAGCTAAGATTAAAGTTGTATTCTTCCCTTTGTCTCTAGAAATACTAATTCAAGCTATGACACTTTGAATCTACAATTTTCAAGAAAGAAAAACCTAGTATGCATTTTCTTCAAATTTCCCTTTTCAGAAATGTTAATATAAATGCTTGAATTCTATGGTAAGGCATAATTTTATATTCTGTGAATTGAAACAGAGTACTCAACTACTTATCAGAATTTTGTCTACTTTGAGAATGCATAATGTTTATCCGAGGGACCTCCTACAGCCTCCCTCTGGGCAGTGCATCTGCCCACTGTGGGAAGCATGATTTTTATACGCTGTTTCCACACTCCAATTTCTTGATACCTTTAAATATTTTTTTTCTGGGTAGTTACTAGAGAAAATTCCTTTACAGATCAGGAGTTACACTTTTGGTTTTACAATGATAAAAATTTTAAAATTATTGAACTACAATTGTAAGAAGATTAAAGGGACAGATATTAATTGGACTTAATTTTTACCATTTTATAAAGAAAATATTCAAGCATGTAAAAATCAAAATAATTTTGCATTTAAACACACTTGTGTCTGTACTTAGGTATTTTAGACGTACTTAGGTATGTTTTGTCTAAAGATATTTCCTTGGAAACTTCTTGCATTACATTGTACATTATGACCCAATGAAATTACTTTAATAGAAAAACAATATCAATATTTTGTTAAGGTCTTTGCAAATCTTGATTTATCGTGTATCTGTCCATCCACTTATCTCTCTACATCTCTTTTTTCTTTTACATTTCCTAACCTGTTGGACAATAATTAAATAGAAACAGGAAATCTAGATATGCATGAGGAAGAAAATTTGTCAATGCAAGCCTATAATCCATTTAGAGTATCATATTTTCAACTAATGATTACAAACTGATTTATAATAGCACAAGAGAGAAAAAATAGGATGTGCTTTGGTAATGTCAGGATAGGGTAAATTTATACCAGACCAGTCTATGGTGCCACATATCTTAGGTGAATAAAATGAGTAGGTCAGAATAATTTTCTTGAAAACATATATTTTTACTTTACAATTCCTTAATATTTTTGTCAAAAAATAATTAAAATGGATGTAAATATTTACTTCTGGATAATTTTATCCCATTCCATTGATTTATATGTCTGTCTTTACAATAAGACCACATGGTTTTGATTATATTTGCTTTATGTCAAGTTTTGAAGCATATCTGATAATGAAATTCCTCTAACTATCTTCTTTTTAAAATAGTTTTGGTTGATCTTGATCATTTTCATTTCCATGTTAATTTTAAGAGAGCTTTTACATTTGAAAAACCTTATTTGCTAAGAATTTCATTGATTCTGTAGATGAAATGTGGAGAATTATTATCTTGACATCATAAAGTTTTTCTAAACATTTTACAAAATATCTCCTTACTTGGCCATATAGCCTTTAATTTTTCCAAAATAATGTTTTATACATTTTAGTAGACTATGTTTCTTTTCAATTTATTTCTAAGTGTTTTGTTCCTTTGGTGAAATGTTAATTAAATTAATTTCATTTTTAGATTGTTCATAAAAATATAATTGATTTTTGCATATATTTTGATTCCTTAGACCCTGCCAAATTTATTTGTTTATTTTATAGTTATTGTCTAGACTCCTTAGGACTGTTTACATAAAGAAGCATGCCATCCATAATCAATAAGAGGTTTTGCATGTTTCATTATTTTTATGAGCATGTATATTTCTTTTTTATTAATTCTTTTTAGTTATACATGACAGTAAAATCTATTTTGATATATTTATACAAGCATGGAATATATCTTATTCTAATTAGGATCCCAGTCTTGTGGGTGTACATGATGGTTTCTTATCCAGATGACTTTCATTCTTTCTCCTTCTCTCTTTTTCTTTCTCTTTCTTTCAGTGTTATTTGCATCAATTCAATAAAATATTAAGAAGAATTGTAAATGTAGAAATGTTTGCTATGTTAGCAGGGTTTCAATATCCATCTTTTTTAAGGAAAATTCACTCGATTCCTAACTTACTGTCACTGGATGTCTGATTTGTTCAAATGAATTTTCTGCATTTTATAAGATGATCAAGTTTCTTTTTCCTTTATTCTATTATTATGATGCATTACATGGATTTATTTTTGAATATTTATCCTGTTTGGCTTTCCTGAAATATAATACACATGCTGATTTTGGTGGAATCCTTCTATTTCATTTCTGAATCGCATCTGTTAATATATTGTTAACAATTATGCATCTATATTCACAAAGATACTGGTCTGTAGTCTGGCTTTGTTATAAAAGTGATATTGATGACATAATATAAGATGGGAACCATTTTTTTATCCTTTATTTTTTGCAAGAGTTTGTGCAGGATCATTTCCAACTCACGTCCTATGCAGGCAGTGGGAATGGTATTCCCCTTGGTAGAATGGACTGACTGAGAAATAAAAGCTAGGAAAAATAGAGCAGTGAACAAAATCACAGAACACAGAAAGTAGTTTTAAAAGTGGGGTTAGGGGGCTGGGGTTGTGGCTCAGTGGTAGAGCATTTGCCTGGAAAGTGTGAGGCCCTGAGTTTGATCCTCAGCACCACATAAAGATAAATAAATAAAGGTATTGTGTCCATCTACAACTAAAATATATATATTAAATAAAAGTGAAGGTCAGGATAAGCTTCTGACAAAATGGGGCCCCCTCCTGCTTTATTTATATCGGGAGAAATCAAAGAGATTCTATAGAATGTTCTTTTCCAAAAAAGGTTAAAGCTGGGCTCTTTGATTCCTAATGTGTTATGCCCATATCTGGTAGCACTATAAGGAATCTTTCTAACAGAGCAGAAGGAAAGTCATGTGCATTGGGCAGTCTGTCACTATGGGAGAGCCATAAGAAGTTCCCAGTGCCAGGCGTATCCCTTCCTGGCTTCCATGCCCAGAGAAGTTCCTCTTGTATTTCATGGGTGGCTTCCTGCAATTAGTAACAATTGTTCTTCAAGTATTTAATAAAACTCACCAGTAGCATTGCCAGGCTGGCTTTTCTATGAGAGGAATTTATCTAAAATTCCTACAATTCAATGTGTCTACTTTTTATAAGTCTACTAGAACACTCTATATCATCTTATTTTGTTAATTTTGTCTTTTTTGGACTCTAGCCATTTCATTTTAGTTGTATGATTTGTTGGCAAAAATTCTTCATATTATCTCATAAGCCTATTTGATTTCTGCAGCAGTTGTTTGTGATGTCACTTGTTTAAACTCCAGATTTTCATAATGTTTATTTTTCCTTTGGTAATTCTAGCTAAAAATTTATCAATGCTTTTGGTTTGTTTTTGTTTGTCCTCAATTTTATTGAACTTTGCTCTGACAGTTATTTTCTTCTCTTGTTTTGAGTTTCATTTGCTCTCTTTTGAAGTTTATTGAATAGAAGTTTGCAGTGATTGTAAAACTTTCCTATTTTCAGATACATTTATTTTTCCAATAAGTATATTTTATATTAAAATTTCCCCCAATACACTACTTTAGCTTCATCTCATACATCTTAATATGTTATCTTTTTATTTTAATTTAGTTAAAATAATTTTTAATATTTTTTCTAATTTTTGTTGTGATTTTTTTTGGAACACAACATATATTCAGAAATAAGTTGCTATTATCTTTGATTATTTTGGAATAGCATAAACTTCTGTGTATTGTTTGTTTTAAGCCATTCTGGTTGCCATGCCAAAATATCATAGACTGGGAATATTATAAATAACAATTTTGTTTTTTTATATTTCTGGAGGTTGGGAAGTCCAAGACCATGGCACCAGCAGATTTGGAATTTAGTAAGATCCTCTGCCTTCTCCCTGTACTTTCACATGGTGGAAGAGGCAAATGGATTTTCAGAGTTCTTTATAAAGAAATGAATCCCATTTATAAAGGTATCTTTCAAAGGCTCCCACCTCCTAATAACATCACCTTGAGGCATAGAATTTCAATTTATGTTTTGTGGAGGAACACAATCATTCAAACCACAGATCATTGCAATTTATATTCATTTGATTTAATGGATATCAGTCCTTTCAAAGTTATTGAGAACTGTTCTGTGGCCTAGTATAAGTTTATTCTCATGAATATACTAAATGAACATTGAAGGAGATAAATACAAATGGCATAAAACTATATCAGAATGTTTGACATTATTAATTACTAGGTAAATTAACACCTCCCTTCTGTTAGGATGCTGTATCAAAAATAGAGAAAGTGAGGCTGGGACTGTAGCTCAGTGGCAAAGCACTTGCCTAGCATGTATGAGGCACTGGCGCAATCCTCAGCACCACATAAAAATAAATTAACAGAGATATTGTATGTCCCTCCACAACTAAAAAGATATTTAAAAAAATAGAGATAGTAAGTACTGGTGAGAAAGTAGAGGAATGGGAAATCTTGTACACTATTGGTGACCATGTAGAATGGCACAGCCCTCATGGAACACCCAATGGAGTTTCCTGGAAAATTTTAAAAAATAGAAGTATCAAATTTCCTAGGTCACGTTCTGGTTACATATCCAACAGGGTTGAAATCAGGATCTCACAGATTTATCTTCACTCTCATGTTCATTGCACCATTGCTCACAATAGCCAAGAGACGAAAACCACCCATGTGTCCATCAGCAAATGGTTAAATATAATGTGAAATATATATGTATATATACATATATGTATGTGTTAGAATATTATTTAGCCTTAAAAAAAGACAGCTGACCATTTGCTACAACATGAATGAAATTGGAGGATATATGTTAGTGGAATAAGGCAGGAAATAGAAGAAAACTTACATTAAGTATCTATAATACACAGACTAATAGAAGCAAAAAGTACAACAGTGATTTCTAGGAGCTGAAGCCTAGGGCAAATGGAGAGTTACTGTTCAATGCATATAAGTTTCATTTATACTGGATGAATTGATTTAGAGATCTGCTGGGCAATAAGGTACCAATAGTCAATAATCCGATATTTTGCAGTTCAAAATTGTTAAGTGATCAGATATCATGCTAGAGGTTCACACATATACACATGCACACACATGCACACACATACACAGAGACACACACATTACACACAACAAAGTCAAACACAAGGAGGCACAGGAAACTTTGAGAAGGGTAGAATATGTCTAAAACCTTGTTTGTGAATATAGTATAGTGTGCATTTGCATCAGTCCAAACCCATCAATTTTACATGAGAGATATGTATAGTTATTTGTATACTGAATATACCTCTATAGTTATTTTAAAACCATATGTATTATTCTCTTAATGGATGCAATGTTTCTAAATATTCATTTTTAAAGTTTTTTTCTAATGTCATTTAAATATTTCATGTGTAATGAAGTGAAAAATCAAAAAACACATGGATATATATATTACAAAAAATTGTAGAGGGGAGATTATAATAAATTTATTTATAACATCCCAAATCAGAACAAATATCAAGTGTCCATTACCAAAAGAACGGACTAAAAGTTTCATACAATGAAAGGTGGTTTGGGACTACTAAACTCTATATTACATATTATTTATTTAACTATATGAGTGAATCTCAAAAACATCATTTTGGAAAAAGTAAGAAAAAACACAAGGGCATATGCATTTACATGAAATTTCAAGAAGGAACCAATACATGGTGATAAGAATCAAAGCTATTATAGCCTATGAAAGTTTGATTGACTAGAATGGTGTTCAGGGAATTTTCTGTGGTGACAAAAAATTAGTATATTGTGCTTGGAGTTTTGATTAATAAAATTTACAGAAGTATATATCTGGCAAAACTGACCAAAATATGAAATCTGTGTCTCTCACTAAAATTAACTTATTTCTACACACAGACACACAATACACAATTACAGAGAATATTTCTTTTTCTTTGTGATGTAAAAATTTTCAAATTTGCCCCAATGTCTACTGAATACCTGTGATGACTTGGATATAAATTTTCATATGCTAACATAGTTTATGTCAGAATTTAAGTTAGATGGAAAGACCTATAAAGGTAGGATTAAAGAGAATAAATCTTAAGAGAGCAATTAGGAACCAAAACTGATTCACCTGCTTACTTCTCTGGAAATACTGTGGTTAAGAAAAGCAATTCTTCTGAGGATACGTGCAGAGACTATAGGGTAGCTTCTGCTTCTGACAAATATCCATTTCACATATTGCATTATAATCTACAAAGAGTGTTGAGTCAAGAAACTGCTTTATTTCATCTTTATTACCTGTAGATTGCCATTTTAAATGAGTATAATATAGCAGGTATTTGGCGGTAAAAATAGGGGCAAATTTGATAATAAAGCTTCCCATGAGTGTGATTGTCAGACGTCTTAGGTTACTGACATCAGTGCTTTGACTTTTGACTTTATATTCCATGCTAAAGTAAGGTAATGTAATGGTTGTTTGATTTTATCTGTCAGAAAGAATAATAATCATATCAACATTTTTCATTTGTTAGATACCAGAATGCAATTTCATGAGCAGCCTGAGGATAAAACTCAAACTAGAAAAATAAATAATGTATTTTTTCAGTGATACTAGTGTATCAGTGAAATGCAGAACCTACCCATTTTAGAGTTGGATCCAAATACAGCAACAATTAGAATATTTGACATACATAGGCTCATTTTGTAAATATAAATTGGATAATACTTGAACTGGATTTTCATATATGTTGAGATTTTGTTGAGAGAAAATGCTACTTTTCTAATTAGAAATATACATCATTAAAATTTTCTCCTGCAATTAAAGAGTGGATTCCCCAAAAGTAAATTGAAGACTTTACCCCTTATGAATGAAAATCATTGATTATTTAGACATCACTTTTTCTAAATTCTATCCAACAAAAGCTTCTAAAATCTTAGGGTTTCACAATACCCCTAATGATATTTCAATGCACATTTTATTTTTCAACCAATCCATAGTGGGGTTATTCACCTAAATTTTAGGGGATTTTCTTTTGTTAAAAATGTATCTTAAAAACAATTTAAATAAATACCAGGCTATAAAAATTGGCATTCTCTATATGTTCAACCAGGAAAAATATTATACAAGCTAGACAAACAAAACTGCAATTTCAATTGATTTTGTTGTTATGTTTGGCAGAGGGAGAAAATATAGCTGGCAGTAAAAGATGGTATCATTAATTTTAGACTTTTCAGAACATGTGGTATTTATCTCTGAAGAATAGCAACAGACATATCAAGTTGTGTTTGCACAAATATGGAATAGTTTACAGGCAATTATGATGAAGGATTTCTGGCCAAGTTGTTTAATAGTGTGCTTTGCATTTTATTTTTACTTATCATCCTCCAAGTCCAATCCTAAGTGACTGCCAATTGTTAGGATCATTGCTATTGCACGGATGATTTGGGGCCTCTGGGTTGGTTTGACAAACCTAATTAAACTGATCTTCTAGAAATGATGTGTGATTTGATATCTGGCCGTCACACCCCTGCTTAGCCCCAATCTCATATAAAGATGCTTCATGAAATATATTTTTTCAGTTAAATAAAAAAATGTTAAAAGTAATATTTTAAATACCTGGAGAACTGTCTCAATATTGAAAGCAAGCTAAGAAATATTCCAATTCACTTAAAAAAATTCTCTTTGGGTTTATGAAGGTAGGATTTTTAAAATGCTTCACTATTTCTATCAATTTTAACTTACTATTTTATTTGCTAAAAGAATTGTATTGTATATGGCCTTGAACACTATCTGGCAATGAGACAGTGCTCTTTCTAAAATATATGGAATAGGCAAATATTTCATCTGGAAATTTTGTAGCTCTGTATTTTAATTCAGTGTAAATATTAATCTAATAGCACAAACATAGTTTAAAAGGTCAGGGTTTGCAAGCTTACCATGATATATTTACTCAATTTCATTATATATTGCAATATAATTTAATATTCTTGCACAGACTTACCAAAGAATAATGATGATAGAAAAGGATCTGCTCTTGAAAACGAATGTATAATATGGACAAATATAGAGTGATGATGAGCTTAATGACTTTATAAATGTGAAGGATACTGAAGAGAATATGATTTTGAAGACTGTATGTCTGTCATTGATAAGGCCTGTGAAATAAGAGACAAAATTCTGAGAAACAAAATAGTTTTCTTTTTTTCCCAGTTAGATATATGTAAAAACATTTTTTTCATTGTAATCAGATTCATATTTGTTTATTGCTTATATTTGGTAGTCCAGCCCTTCTTTACTCTCTAATCATAACATTACTAATAATAAAATGAATTAGATGAGGCTGGATTTGAAGCAGTAATGAAATTTTCAACCATAACAATCTTGATTGCAATTTTTAACTTATGAAAGAGTTCATACTGAAAATATTTTTGGAAGGAACATTTTGTCCCCTTTCATTTCCAAAACAGCATTGGTAAGTTGACATAAGTTCACAGGTGTTAGATGATTAGAAAAGTGACTTATCCAAATGTTTTTCAGTTTTCTTCTAATCCAAACTCCAGAAAGTGAATGAATATATTTTAAATCGCTGAGGCCAAATCAATCTTCAAAACTGTGAACTAAATAAACTCTTTTCTTACAAAGCTAGCCTCAGGTGTTTCATTACAAACAATGGACGAATACAGCCAAAAAACAGTATGTAAGTCATGGACAGGATCCAAAGCATATACAAAATAGAGACAAAGCATTGATATAAGTGAACTGCTATTTTGAGTAGAAAATTATATTGTGGTTGATGTATAGAATTACAAAACAATTCTGGCTAGAGAGGTAGACAATAACCATACCACCATGAGCATAAAGGTGAAGAACTTGAAGTTTATTCTGGAGGCTGGAATACTTTTTTAAAGAGTTTCACTCAACTATCAAATGTTTTGTTTGGTTTTGCTTTTGTTTCATTGCATGTTTCTATACCATATATGGTTCAACATAGTAATTCAGTGGTTCTTGACACCTTTATCTTTTCCACATGCTGATTGATTTTTTTTCTTAAGAAATAGAGATAGGAAAACAATATCTTGATATTTGATAAGCTTACTAAAATGACTACAGCTACATTAATTTTAAAAATAATTTCTATAACACTTACCAAACAAGTTAAGGAAAAGAAAAGGCAAAATTATCCAGAAAAATATAAAATTGTCATCCATGTGATAACCGGGATTTTATTCAAGGAAAGCAGAAATGGTCCTTATAGTAACACTCACTCAGTGGGATTCTCCAAATGAACAGATTTGGAAATAAAACCATATAAACATCTTCTGTGAGAACTGAATCTTTTTCATCTGGGGTGAGGAAGAAAAAAGAAAGTTACATTCTCTGATCCTATTCAACATAGTAATGTCTACGTCCAATAATTTAAAACAAAGAAACAAAGGGGATAAATTGTATTTAGAGACTCTATATTTGTTTATATAGAAAAGCCAACAGTCCACACAAAAATGTTATTAGAACTAATAAGCACATTTAGAATGTTTTCAGGGCTCAAAGTTGAATAACAAAATAATTTTAATGAATATTTAGAAACTGAAACAAACAAAACAAATAGCAAAACAAATAGCAAAAATATTAGCAAAAGAAAACCTGTTTATAGTTCTAACAATATGTGTGGATTACTTTTATGCTTTAATTTATCACATTGTAATAAAAGACACTGAAGAAAATCTGATGGAAGAATATGCCACACTCATGAATTGGAGGGCTAATATTGTTAAGATGTTAACTCTCCCAAAATTGATTTATAGACTAGGTGAAAACCAAATAAAAATATTTGCAGGGTTTTTTTTTTTTGTAAAAATCATCACAGTAATTCTAAAAGGGAAGGCACAGGTATTAAAAAATGATTTCTGTTAACAAAGAAGTTGAAGGATTCTCACTAAATGATTTTTAGTCTTATGAATATGATGCAATAATCAGGACTGTGTGGTAGTTGCAAAGAAATAGACACAAAACTCATAGAAGATAATATAAAGCCAGGAATATACCAATGCTTGATCAATTGATTTTCAATGAGAATACAAGACATTCAATGATGCTGAAACAGTTGGGTGTCTATATGCAAAAACAAACAAACAAACAAACAAAAACCTCAAATCATGCAGCACACCATATATGACAATTAACCAAAAACATGTTATGTTTTTATATATTTAGTGGCTTATATTTAGTGGCTTAATAATATTTCTTATTTCTCATCTCATCATCTTTTCTACAAGCAGGGAGAGTTTCTTCTTTTCTCTTAAATCAGTTATTAAAAAATTAAAACTTGTGTATGCCTTGATTTTTGGTGTGAGTTACACAATTGCATGCATTTATTATAACTGAGAATGGTACACTAAAAAAGATTGAATTTAATTTAAAAAGTTAATTTTTATTGAAAAAAGTTACTCATCATGCTAAGAATCAGGAAGTTATTAAGATGGAAGAAAAAGATAAAAAGTTGCCAACCAAGGTAACAAAGATGCTATGATTACATGGTAAATATGTTAAAGGAACAGTTAAGAAATTTATTGAGCAAACAGCTAAACAAATGAACAAAAAAGTAGAATCCTGGCAAAGAAATGAAAGAAGAACCAAAAAGAAATTTTAGAACTGAAAAATAAAAATAACTGCAATAAATGTTTAGTGGCTAGGCTTAAAAGCAAAATGAAGTAATAGAGAAAAAAATATCTGTGAAATGGAATATAGAACAAAAAATTCAGTCTCGAAGGAGTGAAAATATTATTATAAAACTAAAACTAAATGAATGAAGAATATATCCTCAAGAACTTGTGGAACTGTAATGAAATTTTAACTTCCATGTCATTGGAGTTTTTCAAAGAGATGGGGAAAGGTCAGAGCTGAAGAAATACTAAAATAAATAATGATTGCAAATTTCTCAGATTTGGTAAAGGAAAATAAGACTACAGTATAATGAAGAATAAAAAAAAAACTTCAGACAGAATAAACCCAGTGAAATTCATGGCAATATATATCCTACCTAATTAAACTTTTGAAAACTGAAGACAAAAAAATATATTTCGATCAGCCAGACAGAATGACATTCCACCTATTGGAGATAATCAGTTTGAAGATTAGAGAATTTCTCATCAGAAACCACGCAGGTCAGAAAGAAATGGCACAGCTCTCAAGTGCTCAGAGCAAAAAACCACTGAGGTTTGAGACAAAACTCAAATACAAAGAAAATAAAGAATACCTAGTAAATTCTCATTAGACTGTAATAAGCATTTTAGACTCTTTCTAATTTGCATAGAATTTCAACAGTGTAAAAACCAGTTTTTCCTAAGACTTAAAGCTTCTAAATTTATTATTTCTCTTTGCCTGACATTCTAGATGTGCTTGATCTCTGTGATTTAGTCCAGCTTTTATTTTTATCATATGATTGTTAGACTGTGTGTATGTGGCAATGACACTATTGGTACTTGGAGCAGGTGATTAATGAGTTGTAGAGAACGGCTGATAAAGCTGAGGTTAAGATGGTAAACTGGCCTTTAATGACCACCATCCACATAGGCAGCCGTTCACTATAAATAAAAGGAGGTGGTCATCTTCAGAGAATATATAAACTATGCAGGTTGTTGTCTTTGTGATCTCTGCAAAGTCCTGAAAAAGAATTTCTTCATAGCATCTCTTCTCACCTGGTCTATGTTCATTGCATGTATTTCAAATATAGATTAGTGTTCAGGTTTTTTTTTCTTCTTCTAATGGAGCCAATCATGTATGAACCAATAGAAACATACTTGTTTTCTCTAAGAGATAATTGATTATCCATGTTCACTGTAGTCATTTCATAATTGTTAAGATATGGAAAGCAACTCAAATGTCATCATAGACAAATGCATAAAGAAAATGTCTTATATACATAAACTTAAATATTACACATTCTTAAATAAAAGGAAGTTCTGTCACATGTATAACATGAATGTACCTAGGAGACATTATGCTAAGCAAAATCAGCCAGAAACAAAATGACATAATTGCATTATTTCACTCATGGAAAATGTTAAAAGTCAAAATAATAAAAACAGGCTGTACAAATTTGGTACATTACCATTTAGTGGTCATAGAGCTTTAGTTCTGCACGATAAAAATTTCTACAGCCTGTTACACCTCAAGGGGAATATAAATTACTGAATTGTTCACTTAAAAATGGTTTTAAGATAGTGAAGTTAATGTTAGATTTTTTTACCACAATAAACATGCTTACTTTCTATAAGAATAGTGATTCCATTGTTAATTACTTCAAATGGATTAAATTATGACTTCTGGATTTATTGTACTATTAAATGACAACCAAAATTGGCATTCTTGCCATGTATAGTTTACTTTACTCTTAGCCTCAAATTTGGCTTATATTTACCATCAGAATGAAAATGGGGGTTTGTATTTCTGAAACCTCATATCTGGCTCCTGGCCTAACATGAAATTTCTAATAATATTACTTAGTGTTTACATTAGAATCGCTCTTGAAAGATTGAGTTAATGCATTTTAGTACAAGTTAAATGAATACTTATAAGGTAATAGGTGCTATTTTTCCACATGTTAAATAAACTATATCCTAACTGAAATATTGAAGATTATTTAATAAAATCATGAGAAATAATAACATTGACTTGGTTATAAAGAATTTAGCCTCTAGCTCCATCACAAATTGCTTTCTGCAGTCTGTGAATATATAAGTTCCCCCAATATAGACATTGTCATTTAGAAAACAGCATAAAACAAAGTATGTGAAAATGAGCCAAATGTTCTTTATTCCAAAATGGCAGTGTCAGTTAGCCGGAGGCAGTATCTGACTTTGAATAAGATAATTTCTAGAACACAGAAACATTTTAAAGGATAATGTTTATGATTACTCTTAGTAATGAGTTGATAAAGGAAAATTTTAAATATGCATTTCTGGACCAATAATAGATTTTGATATCGGTAAAAATGCTATTTTGCATATATGATATCCTCTTTCCATCGTAGGTATATTTTCTCATTTGAAAATTTTATTAAGCATATATTTCCATAGAACATTATATTCAGTTTCAATGTTACATGATATTTATATATTGTTAAAAAGAAAAAGCCCTCCTATTTATGCCCAAAACAAATTTGCTAAGCCAGAATACAACAGGGAGAGCTTTGGAGCTTATGTGATGCATCTGACTTTGGGATTACTTGGAATGAGACACTCAAATGTTGATACTTAAAGGGTCTTGTGCTCTGTCCTAGAGCTCTAAGAGTGGCCCAACACTCTTTGCTTAATTAGAGTGGTATTGCTGTAATCCTAGAAACTCCAGGTCTAACGTTAATTATCTCAGCAGAGATAAACCAATGCTTATCCTATGTGGGTCATGTGTCATCTACCATGAGATCAATTTCCATATCCAGAGACACTGAGTACTTGGATTGACATGAATCTCATATACATCCTTTTTTACTCAAATGATTATAGTTATTCTGAAAAGAAAAAAAAATAGAGTTATATTCACAGAAGACAGAAATGAGATTCTGGGTGAAGGGAAAAAATAGAAGATGAAAAGAGAAACTAAAATATGCCATAAATATACATAAATGCAAAAAAGATATCATGCTATGTGATTTCCAGGGAGGCATAACCATAAGCCTATAGTTCTCAGAGAGAGAAACTACTCAGAGTGACACAATAAGGAAAGAAATTAGGAGGTTACTGTCATTTTAGGTGTATCTTAAAGACAAATAAGATTTCAACAGTCAGCTATGGAAAGATAATTTTAAATAGAGTGAAGTACAAAACAAGGGAAAGCTTAAAAATGTGAGGACAACTGTTCCTGGATTTTCTAACTTGTTTGTGTTCAAGTAAGACAGAAATGAGAACAACACATCAGTTCTACATAACCTTAGCCAAATACGTTTGAAACTGCTAACTTCTGTTTTAGCCATAAGGAAGAAATTATACTTCTCCAATATAGAAAAAAAGTGAGGCTTAGCTAGGAATTCAAAGTAAATTTAATATTTTAAAAATCAATAAATGTAATACCATATAAATCATTTAATAATACAGATAGCAATGTAATTTCAAAAAGCTGCAGAAATAGTCAAAGACTATTGCAAACTAGTTTGTGTTAAAATAACTCAGTAAACAAGAAATAGGAAGTTATTATAAAAGCCATCAAAATTTTTCTAAATCTAAGAATAAACACGTAGGTCAATAGTACAGGACAAATTATCCAGAAACACACCCACATGTGTATGGTTATTTGCTTGTTGGCAAAGATAAATAACATGGTAAAAAAATTAAAAATTATACTTAAAATTTTGGACATTCATAGAAACTATGGGAACATTGACCCTGTCATACCACTTACAATTTATAATAGAATGCAC
Source organism: Spermophilus citellus (assembly GCF_964194105.1). NCBI lineage: Eukaryota > Metazoa > Chordata > Mammalia > Rodentia > Sciuridae > Spermophilus > Spermophilus citellus. The sequence goes on from NC_138195.1 coordinate 39,694,243, forward strand.
ACCTATATTTAAGGCATGAAATCATAGATTTCTAAAAGAAAACATTATAGAACATCTAAGATAATACCTGAAAATGATCTGTATACAAATTACAAATAAAAAATATCCAAAATTTAAAAGTTGTTCTTTCAAAGACATTGTTAAAAAATTAAAAACATAAGACAATATATGAGTAAAATTCAAAACACATGTCCAGTAAAGAATTTGTATTGGAATATATAATCAATATCCATGATTCAATTAAAGGGAAAGAACTATCAAAAAATGGAGGGTGGGCTGATTGGAAGATGCTTCAGCAAGAAAAGATATATGCATATCAAATAAGCATATAAAATGCTTTAAGATTATAGAACATATAGAATTCTATGTGCTATATTCTATATTGTCCCAAACTAGAAGCATTCTAAATGCCTTCAACTGGAGCATGGTTGTGGTTCTTATTATGAAATACTATTTAGTAATGAATTGTAGCATTGATAGACAACAACATGACTGAATCCAGACCTAACAGACTACTTTTTTATTATTCATTTGATGATCAGTTTAGCCAAAAACAAAGTCAATTGTAATAGAAAACAGATCTGGGATAGCTAGGACTTTGGAGTAAGGCAAAGGTAAGGGGAACAATGACACTTTAGAGAATAATGAGATAATTTCATATCACAAGAATGGGTTTAGATAACTGTTTATGTTAGCTGAGTCATCAAACTGAAATTGATCAACATTATTGTAGATAAGTTTCATTAAATTAAAGTTATTTTAAAAATTGAAATAGCCCAATTTAAACTTAGATATATTAACTTTCTCATTGACCATATATTTTTTTTCAAAAATATGTTCTGACTGCCCAATTTCAATAGATAGCAATTACATTTACTTGAATAATCAGATCTTATAATTATAACTTTCTTCATGACATTTCCCCTGATATTTCAGAAAGTTAGGCAATATATCATCAACAAAAAGGGGAATATTGATTTCTTCCTTTCCTATTTCTTTCATTTATTTTTCTTCATTGCTCCGGTGATATGTTTTAACAATACATTGAATAAGAGAGGGGAAAATTGACACACTTATGATCTTAGAGGACATGCTTTCAGTTTTCCCCCATTAAGTTGATTTGGTGATTGGTTTGTCATATGTATCATGAATTATGATGAGGTGTGGTCCTTGTGTACCTAATTTATTCAGGGTCTTTATCATGAATAGCTGTTGGATTCTTTTAGCATCTAATGAGACTCTTTTAGCATCTAATGAGATTTTCTTATTTTTATTCTAGATTATATTTATGAAATGTATATTTCTTAATTTTCCTATATTTAACTCTCCTTGAATACCTTGAATAAAATCATCTTTATTACCGGGAGCAGTGGTACATGCCTGTTATCCCACTGGCTCAGGAGGTGGAGGCAGAAAGACCATGAGTTCAAAACCATCCTCAGCAAATTAGCGAGGCCCTAAGCAACTTAGTGAGACCCTCTCTCTAAATAAAATATAAAAAGGGGTGGGGATGTGGCTCAGTGGTTAAGTGCCCTTGGGTTCAATCTCCAGTAACCCCTCAAATCAACATTGTTGAAGCATATGATTTTTTAAATGTGATGCTGAATTCAATTTGCAAGATTTTGTTGAGAATTTTAGGTTCATCAGGGATATTGATTGATAGATTTCTTTTTTTGCTGTGCCCTTATCAGGTGTTAATAGCAGGGTGATACTACCTTCATAGTCTGGAAGGATTCCTTCCCTTTTTACTTTTTGAAATAGTTTGAGGAGATTTGGTCTTTTTTAAAAGTCAAGTAAAATTATGCTATGAATCTAATCAGTTCAAGGCTTCTCTTTTGGGGAAAATTTTGTTATTCTTTTAATCTCTTCTCTTGTTATTGATCTATTTAGGCTTCTTACACAATCTTGGTTCAATTTTGGTAGGTCACATGTGTCCATTAATGTGTATGTTTCTCCTAGATTTTATATTTATCAGAATATCTTTTTAAAAAATAGTTCTATAATCCTTTGAGTTTAAATGGAATGCGTGGAAATGTCTTCTTTTTCATCTCTAGATTTGGGTTTCACTGATCCTTTATATTGTTCTTTTAATCTCTATATCATTTATCTCTTCAATAGTTTTTATTTTTTCTTCTATTAAATTTGAGTTGGGTTTGTTCCTGTATTTCTAACAGCATGCATTCATGAGATGCATCATAAGGTTATTTATTTGAGATCTTTACTTTTTCTATAGGCACTCATTTGTACAAATTTCCCTATTAATACTGTTTTGCTATATCCCACAGATTCTGGTTTGTGTTTCCATTTTTGGTTGATTGAAGAAAATTTCTTAAATTTCCCCTGATTTCTTTAGTGATCCACTGTTTTTCAATGATATCTTATTCAATTTCCATGTTCATATATATATATGTATATGTATGTATATATGTAATTTCTGTTGTTTTATTATATATATTTACATATACTAATATATATTAAGTATATATTTATATACTATATAATATAGCATATATATGATTTCTATGTTTCACTTCTTGATTTCCCAGTTTTATTGCAATGGATAAGATGAGATGCAAGAAATTATTTCAATTTTTTAAAAATTTTCTAAGTCTTGCTTTGTGATATATGATCTATTTTTAGAAAACTTTCCATGTGCTGATGAAAATAACAGATACTCTGAAGCTGATGTATTAAGTCCATTTGCACTATTATATAATTTAACTCTGATATTTCTTTGTTGATTTTTTTATCTAGATCATCTATTTATTGGAAGTTATTGAAGTCTCATACTATTATTGCATTGGGGCCTATCTTTTCATTTATGTATAGCAGAGATTATTTTCTAAACAAACTGAACTTTGAATGCTCCAATATTTGAAGCCTTTATATTTATGATCACTAGATCTTCTTGATGAATATTTTTATCAGTATTTAGTAGCATTCTTTGTCTCTTCCAATTGATTTTGTCTTAAAATCTATCTTCTGTAGTATAGCTAGTCCTGCTGATATTCAGATTCCATTTTCTTGGAATATAGTTTTCCATCCTTTGACTTCCAGTCTATATATGTCTTTGCAGGTGACATAATTTCTTGTAGGCAGCATGTTGTTCTTGTTCTGTCATTTTGTTTATGTTTTTCCAGTTGTTTTGCTTATTCTACATTCATTTCTTCTTATTATTCATCTTACAAGTTTGATGATTTACTGTAATTGTAATGTTTGATTTTTTATCATTTATGTGTCAACTCTTCTAGTGAGACTCATTCTGTCACACATTACATGATTGCATTTGTTATTCTTCTTCTGGGCATAGAATCCCTCTAAATATCTCCTGTGACACTGGTCTAATAATCAAGAATTCCTTTACATTATATTTATCTTGTAATCCTTTTATTTATTCTTTGATTCTGAAAAATAACCTTGCTGGATTCAGTAATCTTGGCAGTTAGTTTCTTTCAGGACTTGAAACAAATCATTTCATGTCCTCCCATCCTCCAGGAAGTCTACTGAGAAATTTCCTGTTAATTGAACGTGTTTCCTTTAAATGTGAATTGGTGTTTCTCTCACAGCTTTTAATATTTTTCTTTGCCTTGTATTTTGGCAATTAAATGATATGCAGTAGAGCAGATCTATTTATGGCTATGCTTATTCAGGGTTTTAAAGGCCTCCTGTACCTGAAAGTGCATGTATTTCCCAAGATTTGGGAATTTTTCTGCTATAATCTCATCACATAAGGATTTTTTGCTTTCAACTTGTAGCTATTCTTCCTCAATTATGCCAGTTTTGTGCACACTTGATCTTTTAATGTGTTCTGGAAACCTCGTGTATTTTCTTCAATTTTTTCTGTCTGAATATAATATTTTGTCAGATTTATCCTCAAGCTCTTACATTCCTTTCCTACTCAATCCAGTCCATTGGCAAGGCTTTCAACTGAGTTTTCTAATTGACTTATTGATCTTTTCCTTTCCAAGATTTTGTTTGACTCTTTTCAAAATCTTCTTCTTTTTACTGAATATCTTACATATGTCATGTCCCACATTGATTTCCATAATTCAGCATGAATTATGATCTATTTATATTCTATTGGAATTTTTTGTGCTTTTAGAAAATCTTTCTTTTGCATCCTTTATCTGATATTAAACCTACTTTAGTTTCTTAGAACTGGTTACTATAGAATTATGAACTTTAGGAGTTGCCAGAGTGCTTTGTTTATTCACATTTCTTGTTTTTCTATGTTGAGATTTGCTCCTCAGTTTGGATGGCTGTCTCTTGCACTTTTATGTGAGGGCCTTCTCATTGACTGAACTTCTTTGGATAATATGCCTTGGAGTAGTGGTTTGTTGAAGAGTGTTGAGTCTAAATTCAATTGGGCTTCAAAATGTAATATTTCCGAGTCTTCTTTGACTGTAGTGAGTTTTCACACAATGTGTACCATATTTGCACCTAAGGGATCCATTTTCTTAGTAGGTCTCACAAAGTATGGTTCCTCTGGTAATTCAGGCGGGTATGGTATAAACAACAGAGTATGGAGGCTGCATCTGTGTGTTTACTTCTACAATGGCAATGGAATTCCTTATCAAGTGGTAGGGGTTTTCATAGATAGTCTTGATATTAACTGTTACTTAAAAACAATTCTGATACTGGCTGATACATTTGTGGTGAAGTGCCTAAGGCTTCACACTAGGTTCATGTACCGTGCCAAGTATTTTATTGAGAGTACCATGGGCAAGATCACAATGCCTCTGTGGCACATCCGACCTTGTCAACAGGCAGTTTTAACAGGGTGTGGGAGTGACTCATGCTAAGGATCCTCAGATTTGTGGCATCTATAACAGTTGTGTTTTCTCCCATGTTGTTGTGGGTGTGACTTTACAGGTGAAGGATTTCGGATTCTCCTTAACTGTGTCTACTTGGGTGTGGTTTGTCAACAATGGATGTTTGTCCCCTTGCTGTTTAAGCTGAAGTGTCCACAAATGTTTTAATAGGACTAAGTTTTGACTATAACTAGATGTAATTTCTTTCAACTCTACTATGAGTGTAGCTCAGTGGCAGAGCATCCACAGAATGTGTGTAATGTCTTGGGCTTGATTTATAGCTCTGCAAGAGAGAAAAAAAAGATAAAATGTAGTAAAAGCAACAACAGAAACGAGGGAAAGGGAAAGTATACAAGGAAATAAAAGGAAAATACATTAAAATAAACAAGAGAAGGCAGGAGAAAGTAAATGCAATAAACATAAAAAGGAAGGAATTAAAAATTATAAGGAGAAGAAAATGAAGTAAATCCAACAACCAACAAACATTAAACAAAAATTCCTCCCTACAAGGTGATTGAATGACAGGGGTGAGAGTGGATAATCAAAGCGTAAGCCAATCTACGTTTCTCTCTAGGTCTTCTTAGGCTGTGTGCCCCATAGTTAGAGTAAAGGCTAAGGGTTATTCATCCCTCTTCCATTCTTTCTATTGTGGTATTCACCAGGTGACTGGCAGTAGTAATTTTTAGCTGAACCTAGTTGAAATTCGTCTCAGCTGTTTTTCACATTGGAATGAGCTAGTACAGAATGTAGAGCTCATCAGGCAAAGATTCTCTCTGGAAATTTTTGGGATTATAAGGGTGGGGCAAGTAAACTGAAATATGTCCCCAGACACCCCTGTGGGTAGGAAAAGGGTACTGAGTTTCAAAGATCTGAGCTAGGATACATCAAGACCCATAAGATGCCCATAATTCTAATGCCACCAGTCTTGGCTCCCACATGAAATCTAAACTGCTCACTGTCCTGGATAGCAGGTTTCCAAATAATGCAAACATCTTCTACTCCCCTCTGCATTACAGATCAATTACCCACTGCATAGAACTGAACTTTCATCAATGTTGTGTCGGAGTCCCTCTCAGGCCCAGCCGACTTATTAGTATATCTACCTATCATGCCAGTACCACAAATTGCTATGGAGTCCTAGAGAAAGAAAAATGCAGAGACCAATGTCTTCCAGAACAGCAAACTTGAGCAATAAAACTCTTCTAAAGATGGCCCCTTGTTGTTCCAATGTGAGAATTTGCTGAGCAATATAGAAAACTTTCCCACATCCAACTTGCAATGCTGATCAAAGGTTGCTTATCTATTTAGATTATTATGTCTTCCTGGTGCTGAATTCTGCACTACTGGACCTCACTGGGATGCTTCTTCTTTCACCTATATCCATGCTGAGTTCTACTCCCCTGCCCTCTGCACATTGCCTAACTGCTGCTGAGGCACTCTGTTTATACCACTATTCCTTTGTCTAGAATCTCCAGGTTTCTCCAAATCTCCGTCTTCCCAATTTTTGAGTTCCAGCACTTTCCCATGTCACCACATCCACAACAGCTACACACCTGCTGCTTTGACTCCACTTCTTGGAGAAGCAGAAGTGCTGGGTGAGCCTAATCTGCAATCTTACATCTTCCTCAGCAGTGCCTCCTAGAGACTTTTTTATTCCTTTTCTATAGCACCATCAACATCACTTGGAAAATGGATATTTAAATAAGAGCAAAGGAATGATGGCAAGCAGAAATTACTTATCTCTTATATTTTTTAAAAAATCAGTGAGAGTGAGAGCTCATTTGACAAAAATTTATTTTAGTAATTTAGCATTTAATGTTATTCATGAAAGAGTAGCATGAAATATTTTTTCATTGAAATTATTTATCCAAAGATTCTTAGCATCTCAAATTGCTTAAAATTATAAATAATTATGTGAGGAGATGGCAGAATTGTGATATATGCATTAAAAACTAACATTTATACAGCTCTATATCTGTATAGGATAATTTAATTTATATTTGCTGTTATTGTATTATTATTAAAACAAAACTAACATATAATTTAATATAACATGTAGAACTATGCTGACAAATAACAGGATAAAGGGGTATAAATAAAATTATTGTTATTTTCTTCACTAATGTGAAATTATATTATTTTAAGGTAGAAATGTTAATGATGTTCATATTCCCTAGAGCAACCACTGAAATGTTTATAACAGAATATGAAATTATAAAGCAGAGAAATAAAAGTGAATTCAATTTTTTAAAAAAAGACCCAACTTTCTATCTATACACACACACACACACACACACACACACACACATATATATATATATATATATATATATATATATATATCATGTAGTACTCTTGAAATTTAGGCACATGACAAGATTAAAATAAAAAATTAAATGTATTGATCTATGGATCTTAGACATAGAAAACTACCGAGCTATACTACCAAAAATTTAAAAAAACAACAACAAATAGACTCCAAGACAGGATTATTACTAGATATTAAGGGAGACATTTATAACTTTAAAAAGTTCAGTTTATGAAGAGAAGATAAATCTAAATGTGTTTGCACCAATTAATAGAGACTCAAAATACATGAAGCATAAAATAGACTGTACTAATGGAATGAGAAGATAAATTGACAATTATAGAAGATAATTTTAACTCCTCGAGTAATTGCAAAAATAGACAAAAAATTACAAAGTATATGGAAGATTTGAGCAACACTTTCTACCCTGTTAACTTAATTGGTATTTGCAAAATGAGGAACTAAATACATTTAGAATATACATGTGCAGCCAGAGCACAATGGATATTCAATAAAATATTTCACATACTGCACCACAGAATATTGCACTAATTCTTTAGAAAGCAAAATTATATAAACCTGTTTATATGAAAACTGAATTAAGTTAGAAATCAATAATAAAACACCAGAAATATTTCAAATACTTACAAATTAAGCTATACAATTCTAAAGCCCTTGATCTAAAAATATAACACAAGAGCATATTAAAAATATTTCAAAGAAATAAAAATAACATCACAATATGCTAAATTTTGTGGAAAGCAATTAAAATGATGAACAGAGAATATGAGAAATTAAAAAGTCCATGCTAGTGACCAACAAAAGGTTAGAACCAATAATTTCAGTTTCCTTTTGAAAAAGTAGAAAAAGAAAAGCAAAAGATAAAATCAGAAGGAATAAAATTATAAAGAGAAGAAATAAGTGATAGATAAAATTATCAAATGATAGAGAAAATCGCAAAACCAAAATTGTTTCTTTAAGAATCACATAATTTGAAAGAAAAAAATGTTAGCTACAACAATACAGGAATTAAAAAGGATATTGGCACATAAGTTGCCAATATCAGGAATGAAAAAGGATATATCTTTACAAATTCTAAAGGTATGAAAAGGATAACAAAGGATTGTTATGAGTAACTATGGCAATATAATTTGATAACCCATAAAATTTATGAACTCCTTGAAGACAAATCACCAAAATTTATACTGGAAGAAACAGTAAATCAGAATAGATCTGTATTTTAAAAAGTGTTGAAAACTCAATGCCAAAATGAATTCAATGATGAATTCAAACCAAGTTTTAGGAAAAAAAAAAATAAAACACAATTTTACACAAAAGTTTAGAAAATACAAAAAGGATTAACACTTTCCAAATCATTTTATAGAGTCACATATCTCTTACACCCAAACAACAAATAAATATAAAAAAGAAAATTACTGAACAATACCTTTCATGAACATAGATGGAAAATCACTCAAAATAATTTTTACAACTCAACACAGAAAAATATAAAAACAGGATAATCCATAGAGTGTTTATCACAGGATATCATTTTGTTTAAATAGGGGAAAGTAAATGAGTATTATTCAACTAATGAAGACAATTAAAGTTCTAAAACATATAACAATAACATGAGATGAAGAAAAAAAGCATTTGAAAAGATTTAGCACCCATTTTTGTGAAAAAATAACTCATAAATTGGGTAGACTGTAAAAATAAAGACACAGTAATTGAAAAGGGAGATGCAAAAGTGGCTTTTTTCACAAGTTCCATGATTCTACAAATGGAAAATCCTAGGAAAATTAAGCATATCCTCTTATTAAATGTTATAAGATCTAATACGCTGTCCATTCCTTTGGTTTGAATCTCTGTGCCTTCTTCTATCCCGATGACTCTCAAATTTTTTTTTTTTTTATGACATCCCATATCTCTTGAATAGATTGCTTGTGGGATTTAAGCATACATATTGTGGGGTCGGGCTCCAAATTCCTTAATAGGACGCCCATAGCCCAAGAGTTAATAACAAGAATAAACAAATGGGACTTACTTAAACTAAAAAGTTTTTTCTCAGCAAGAGAAACAATAAAAGAGGTAAATAGAGAGCCTACATCCTGGGAACAAATTTTTACCCCTCACACCTCAGGTAGAGCCCTAATATCCAGAATATACAAAGAACTCAAAAAATTAAACAATAAGATAACAAATAACCCAATCAACAAATGGGCCAAGGACCTGAACAGACACTTCTCAGAGGAGGACATACAATCAATCAACAAGTACATAAAAAAATGCTCACCATCTCTAGCAATCAGAGAAATGCAAATCAAAACCACCCTAAGATACCATCTCACTCCAGTAAGATTGGCAGCCATTATGAAGTCAAACAACAATAAGTGTTGGCGAGGATGTGGGGAAAAGGGTACACTTGTACACTGCTGATGGGACTGCAAATTGGTGAGGCCAATTTGGAAAGCAGTATGGAGATTCCTGGGAAAGCTGGGAATGGATCTACCATTTGACCCAGCTATTGCCCTTCTCAGACTATTCCCTGAGGACCTTAAAAGAGCGCACTATAGGGATACGGCCACATCAATGATTATAGCGGCACAATTCACAATAGCTAGACTGTGGAACCAACCTAGATGCCCTTCAATAGATGAATGGATAAAAAAAATGTGGCATCTATACACAATGGAGTATTATGCAGCACTAAGAAATGACAAAATCATAGAATTTGCAGGGAAATGGATGGCATTAGAGCAGATTATGCTAAGTGAAGCTAGCCAAGCCCTAAAAAACAAATGCCAAATGTCTTCTTTGCTATAAAGAGAGCAACTAAGAACAGAACAGGAAGGAAGAGCATGAGGAAAAGACTAACAGTAAACAAAGACGAATGGGGGGAGAGAAAGGGAGAGAGAAGGGAAAGCAAATGGAAATGGTAGGAGACCTTCAATGATACACAAAATTATAAGAGGTTGTGAGGGGCAAGGGGGAGGGGAAAAAACGGGGAGAGAATTGAACAACAGCAGAGGAGGTAGAGAGGGAAGATGGGAGGGGAGGGGAGGGGAGGGGGGATAGTAGGGGATAGGAATGGTAGCAGAATACAACAGTCACTAATATGCCATTATGTAAAAATGTGAGTGTGTAACAGATGTGATTCTGCAATCTGTATTTGGGGTAAAAATGGGAGTTCAAAACCCAATTGAGTCAAATGTATGAAAGATGATATATCATGAGCTCTGTAATGTTTTGAACAATCAATAAAAAAATTTAAAAAATGTTATAAGATCAAAGAATAAAAAGTCAATCCTTTGTTTTTCCATCAACTAGCAAGGAATATTTAAAAATAAATGTTAATATAATTTATATTGCATCAAAGAAATCAAATGTGTGAAGTATATTTGAGGAAAGATATGTTATACTTCTAGGTTAAAAATTGTAAAACATTGATGAGAATGATTAGTAAGCATGTAAAATTGGATACAAACACCATGTTCTTGCATTGAAATAGATTAACATAAGTTAATTCTCTAGATCTTTCTCCTGAAGAAATTAACAATCTACAAAATTTATATAGAAATATTAAATACTTTAAAAAGCCAAAATAACTTCATAAAGAGAACAAAATTTTAGTACTTACACAATATGATTTCAAAACTTCAAATTGGTGTCAGTATAAAAATAGACAAATTGATAGTTCTAAGAGAATAAAGGTCCGATGTAGGCCTAAAATATCAGTGCAATTCAAAAGAGAAAGAAAAGTCTTTCAAAAATCGTACAGGAAAGTTGGATATATGTACATAGAAATAAAATAAAATAAACAGCCTTTCTTACATTATATATAGAAAATAATTTGAGATGTGTCATGGAACTAAATATAAAATTTTGAAATATGAGGCTTCTACAATTAAAGGAAGGGATGTAGAATGGGAAAATAGATTTCAGGACACAAAATCAATGGAAGACAAATTGGGAAATCACAGATTATGGAATATATATATATATATATATATATATATATATATACATATTTGAAAAATGACCTATTCGTACTGATTAATAATATCCTATAACATAACATAGTAAATAGAAAATAGCCCAATAGAAATGGAGAAAATATTTACATAGATATTTTAAAATACAAATTTATGAAGAGCAATAAGTATACATAAAAGTATGTTCAACATAACTAAGTATAAGTCAGTACAAAGTAAAAGTACAATTAGATACTCCTGTATCCTCATCAGAATAATTAAATCTTAAAAGTCTGACAATATTAAATATTGTCAATATTATTGACAAAATATTGACAATATTAAATATAGCTATTTTGTGGAAGAACCAGAACTTTCATGCACTGTTAATTGAAAGTAAAAGGATAAAAACATGTTGTAATACTTTTAAATAATTTCTTATAAAATCACACATGAATTAACCATATTATCTTGTAATTCCATCTCTAGGTATTTATCTGAAGTAGGAAAGAAGAAGAAGTGTTACAGGAAAGGTATCAGGTGCTTTATTCATAATAGATCCAAAATTAAAACAATCCAAATGTGCATTTACCAGATATGGGTAAAGAAATTATGGTATATTTACAGAGTAGAAAACTGTTCAAAAGTCTGAGACATGAATTAATCTCCAAAACATATATTATTCTGGGTAAATAAAGCCAAACATGAAAGAATAAAAGCTAAATGATTTCATTTATGTGAAGTTACAGGTTCCAGTAATTGTTAGTAAACTATTGGATAAAAAAACAAAACAAAGCAAACAAACAAACAAACAAACAAAAAATAGTAGTTGCCCAGGGGATAGGTTAGTAGCAGAGGTGGAGGAGAGAAAAGGAAGAGCAGAGTAACCATCAGAGGATATATGGGCATCTTGGGGGGTAATAAAAAAAAATATATATATATATATATATACATGAATGTATATATGTATATAAATATAAATATATATTTACATATATATATATAGGATACATGTATGTCAAAATTTATTGAACAGTCAACATATGTGCATTTACCTTTATACAAATAATGTCTCAACTTTTAAAATTGAAAAATTGAATAGAAATTTAACACCTTCGAATATATAATTTATATTATGTGTGTCTATCTGTCCCCAAAATTCTCCAGGGTTAAAAACTGTGGACTAAACTGAAGTCCATTAATAATATCATATTGCAGTAATTTCCTTTCAATACTAATTTTATTTTACTTTCTCTTTCTTGCTGATTAATTTAAATACTCCCTATATAAGATGGTGGTTATTTATTATCCATGTCATTCTTTTCATCTCTAAACCTATGAGATTTGCACTGATTAATGTTCAAAGGTATTTGGATGACTTTGGACCGACCCGAGCCTATCAGTGAAGATATCCAGAGATCAGCAGGATCTTTCAGCCTATAATCCATCACTTTGAAATACACAGCACAGGATGCGAAGCTGATTTACTGTCACAGCCACTTCAACACTGCTTGCCATCACCTAAGTGAACCTTCTTGAAAATTGATAAAGTATATACCAATGCTTAATCTCACAAAAACATTTATTTTCAAGAAGATAAATTAACTAAATTTTTATTTTAAATCAATATGGCTAGTTTAATTTTTTTGGCAAATCATCTCAATTTGTTTGTACATTTCTCACTCAACTCATCTTTCTTTCTCTCCTTTCTCTATATATGTGGAAAAATAGTCAACACTTTTCTTTTAGAGATCAAGGAACATGTTTTTATATAAGGTAAGAGAACATGATGGAATGTTGGATTATTCCGTTTATATAATATGTGTAATATTAATGAACTCACTTAGCTTTCTGAAACTAATCTCCACTGCATTTAAGGGATAGTAAAATAGTGTCTACCCCATAGGGTTATTGTGAGAAATAAATGCAACATCCATGTCAAGCCCAGTGCCCAGTAACTTTTAATACCGTAACAAATATTAATATTTTTTTCTATAGGTTTTATTTTATCATTAGCAAAAAGATTTTCTGGAATGTAAGAACACCCATGAGAATCATAAATGTACTGAGAATGTTGATACTAAATTATATTATTCACTTAAAATAGATTAATATTTTTACTAAGGCAGAAAAATGCTTGAATTAAAGTCAGTGGAGTAAGTAGATACCATGCATTGCCTAGGCCACAATGATCATTTTTCCGTGTTCAATGATGATTCTGCACTATCAGTGTATAACAGTTAAGATATACAAGATATCTCAATGTCTGTAGATCACAATATTATATAAGTAAGTATTTGGAGAAATGAATAGAGTACCCAAGAACTATACAAATCTGTGTGTGCATGTATATTATATATATACATGTACACGGTGTTTGGTTTTCTTGGAATGAGACTGGTATTAATGGTAAAATTCACTAAGGTAGAACATCAATGGGAAGATTTTGAGTTTCTTAATTTTTTCTGTACTATTCAAATTAGCATTCCACTGCAAAAATAATTAAAGTATTTTTGACATAATGGAATAATCTAGATGAAAATATTATATAATTTTGTTAAAAACACATGGGTACTTTCTGAACTTTCAAAAACTTGGACATTGATTAAAAAGGACCTAAAGAGAGACTTGTCAGAAATGATACAAATTCATTCAACAAATATATGAAAAAAAATGTTCATCATCACTAGCAATTAGAGAAATGCAAACCAAAACCACTCTAAAATTTCATCTCCCTCCAGTCAGAATGGCAGCTACTATGAAGACAAACAATAATAAGTGTTGGTGAGGATGTGGGGAAAAATGTCCACTCATACATTGCTGGTGGGACTGCAAATTGGTACAGCCAATATGGAAAGCAATGTGGAGATTTCTTGGAAAATTGGAAGTAGAACCACCATTTGACCCAGCTATCCCTCTCCTCAGTCTGTACCCAAAAGATTTAAAAACAGCAACATCAATGTTTATAGCAGCACAATTCACAATAGCTAAACTGTGGAACCAACCTAGATGTCCTTCAATAGATTGCACATATAAAAATTAAAATAGAAACACAGACTATCATGTATATGTCTTATACAGAGATCTAAGTGGTACATTCATACAAAGCCCTGAATGTATTTCTAAATTTTGGCAGGCAATGTGCATTTATCCTTTGAATTTAGATAAAAGGTCTAATGTACTGTAATGCTTATCTTGTTTTTAAAATTTACTCCTTACTGATTCTTTCAATTGATTAGAGGTCTGCCATTCCAGACCACATTTGATTAAAGGAGTTATAGAATGTATACCAACTAAGCATTTAATGTCAATCTCAAAAACATACTGATAAATAATGTGTTCTTAGTTAAGATATAAAGTGTTATAGATATATTATTTTTAAAAAATTAATATTTTAATTCATAATCATGGAAACTTCACTGGGAGAATGTCGGTTCTTGTAGTTCATAAAAATATTTTATAAAGACTCTCACAAACACATTGTGTAGTAGCATTGTTTATTTATTTGTTTTATTTCCTCCTGACAGATTCTGGAAAATGTATTTGATAGCTATTAAATTGTATTTTTCATTATTCACTCCTGACTTTCTTGGTTTAAATACTGGAATAAATTTATATAATCTATGAATTAGTATAGAAGCTAGTCGTTTTATGTGGAAGAATAAGAGAACATGCAAAATCTATATATTTATATTTGATTTATTTTATTGTGAGAAAATTTTAGATTCACGGAAGAGTTACAAAAATTCTCCAGAGTTCACATGTTCCTTTTGCCTAGTTTTGCCCAATGTTAACTTACATAATCATCTACACATATCAATACAAAGAATGGCTCTTGTTAAAATACTATTAACTAAACTATATGCTTTATTTAATTTTCATCAGTTTTGCCACTGATTTCCTTTTACTGTGCATTGAATGATCTAACCCAGGCTACCATTTTGCATTTACTTGTCAAGTCTCTTTTGTCCTTTCCCATCAATAACAGTCTCTTCATCTTGTCTTTCATAATCTTAATACTTTTGAAAAGATCTGTTCAGTTATTTTGTGAAATAAGATCAATCTGATATCTTCTCATGATTACATTGGGATTTTCATCTTAATTGCTATTTTTAACAACACATAATAATTGTACCTATTTATGGAGTGAAGTGTGATATTTCAATGCATGCTTAAAACTTCTGGTAAACACTCTTTACTCTCTATTTCTATGGTATCAATTTAGTTAGCCTCCACATATGAGTGAGAATATGTACTGTTTGTCCTTATGTGGTGCTTATTTCACTTAATATTTATTTTTCCATGAATTATAGGATTCCATTTTTCTCTATGGTCAAATGATATTTCATTGTAAATTTATACCATATTTTCTTTATATATGTTTTTAATAATACCCCACTGGACAATTTACATAGGTTTTTAAAGTAAATCCTTACACATAGTATAATGTTTTAAAAGATCATCAATCTTGTATCACATACCTTTTTCTTGTTAAACACTGCTCCATTTTATAGATACATCATATTCTCTTTATTCAAAAAATTTTTGAGCATTAGGCTATTTATACTTTTTGACTCCTATGAATAATGTTGTTACAAACATTCATGTATGTTTTTGTATGGAGATGTTTTTATTTATTTTGACTGTAGATATAAGAAATGGATCATGTGATAACTCTATATTTAACATTTTGAAGAACTTTCACATTGAATACAGTGAGGATACACCATTTGCTATTCACATTAGAAGTGTATATATTATTTTTGAAGATTCAACACTGTTAATATATCAGTTATTTAAAACAATTGCAATCAATATCCAAGATACCTTTGTAGATTTTGAAAATCTGATTATAAAATGTTTATGGAAAAATAAGCTAAGATTGCAAAAACAAAGGTAAATAAAGAACAAAGTTTGAAAACTAATATTACATCATTTCAAGACTTTTTGTGAAGCAATAATAAGAAAGTATGATATTAGCAAAAGGAAACGCACATAGTCTAGTAGAATGGAATAAAAAGCCAATGAACGGATCAGTATGAATATAGCCAACAAAGGTGTAAAGAAAATTCAGTGGAAAAAAGGTTGCCTTTTAGATAAACAATGATTTTTTTAAAAGCATGCCCATATGCAAAAATGTAGTTAAATAAAATAAAATGGAAAAATCAACCTGTATCTCACATCTTATCCAGAATTACAAAATTTACAACTTAAATCTAAATGCAGTATTTAAAAATCATAAAACTTTAAACAAAAGAATAGGAGGTCAGTTCCACTTTGTGTTTACCAGTTTTAGATACAACCCCAAAACCAACCATGCATCTCAAAAAAGAAAAAACACCCTAATACTCGTATAAGTCTAAGTAGTTTTATGCTGCTGCTTCTTTTTCAATATAAAGTAACAAACTTATAGAATTGGTGGAGGCACAGTACAAAGAGGTTGGATTTTTTAAAAAATGAATCATGCTAGAGTAAATAGCTATTTTGATAGTCAATCACCCCCAAATATTTTAGGATGCACTTGCTATTTAATTCTCCAAATATTACTGCTCCCTCTAGGGGGGAACAATGCTTAGCAAACTGTACTAGGAACATAGTATTTTGGAACACTTGGTCACACCGCTCCTCCTTCTCAAACTGACATTCCACTCTACTTCTTCCTGCAATGGATTGTGACTTCCTTGTTGTACTGACACCACATTAAAGGACATGTTTTGCCCAGTGATTTGGCTGGGACTTACTACTGACCTTTATATTCAGATGTCAAATTTAAATAAGATGTCTAGTAAAATTCAAATTCAGATTAACGAAATAATTTTAATATAAGTATATTCCAAATATTGCCCAGGAAATAATTATACTTAAAATTATTATATCCTATATTTTATTCACTAAATTTGGCAACCCTATTTTCAAGTGGGTTCCTTCTCATCCAGCTTTAACTCTGCTTTCTGCTCTGGATCACCAAGTCACCCCCCAAATGTAAATCAAATTGTGACTGTTGTTGATAAATAACAGTTACCACTCATTTCAGTTGTAAGAAATTTTTATTTCTCTTTTGCCGTCATTAATAAGACTTCGGTTTTCTTATCAAAAATAGAGAATACTAAATCAACTATTAGATATTTTTCTTAGACATTGTTTTCATGTCCTGTATCTGTGTATTAATCAATATCAGATCTAAACAAAATGAGATAAAAAGTTTACATTTTAAACAATAGTAAAAAATATTAATAGTCCTGAATCATAGTTCTGACATTATCCCTGCTGTAGTTTTGTTAATGAAGTGTCAACCTACCTTTTAGCTTTCTGATACATTCATCTTGGAAAGTATGGGCAATTGAATTTCTCAGTTACTGTTATTTTCTAACCTAGACAGGAATATTCCTAGACAAGAAACACGTGCATGCGTACACACACCTTTGCTCTTGTTCAAGTTTCAAAAGGAATGTTGTTCTTTTTAAAATTTTATTTTTATTTTTTTTAGTTGTAGATGGACACAATACCTTTATTTTTTAATGTGGTGCTGAGGATTGAACCCAGTGCCTTACAACTGCTAGGTGAGCACTCTACCACTGAGCTACAACCTCAGCCCCAGGAATGTTGTTCTTTAGGTATGTTTTCCTTATATCTTTATATAGTAAATATTTACCCTACTAAAAACAATAGCATGTATATAAAGTTTTAGACAGGTTATTTTAATCTAGTGCAATTTAAATAATGTTTCATACTATAGATTTACAAATAAAAATTTATAAAACTAGGAATGATCTGTGCTATTAGAGGTTAGATATTCTATTAAGCACAGAAAACAAAATCTCTTAGAAGTTCAAAATTACTTTGTTTTAATTACGATATATATATTACATAGTAGAACTATGGATTACAATATACACACCTGTATATATAAACATGTACATTACACAGTCATTATTCACTCCTGACTTTATTGGTTTGAATACTGGAATAAATTTATATAATATATTTAATCAGTATAGAAGCTACTAGTCATTTTATGTGGAAGAATAAGATACAAAATCTATATATTTATTTTTAATTTATTTTATTTTGAGAAAAATTTAGATTCACAGAAGTGTTACAAAAATTCTCCAGAGTTCACACATTCCTTTTGCTTAGTTTTGTTAACTTACATAACCCTACTATGTACTATACATATACATACATATACATATATGACTATGTTTGTATATATGACTATATATATTACATTCATGTTACATAAAACATATGTGTGACATACATGTGGAACAGGGATACATATATACATTTATTAACTAGGATGAAACGTAAGGCAAACATACCTTCCTTGTAGCTGAATATATATGCACACACCCAAATATATGCGATCCTTATATTATATGTTTGAGAAATACTTATGTCAATGTTTTACGTTAACTGAACAAGTAAGTATAATAACTTATAAATTAATATATAATTTTTTATCTAAAGACAATCAGAAATATATAAAATATATGCTGGACAATTATTTACATGACCTATTCTTTATTTTTTAAAATTTGAATTAATTTGTTACATTTGTTTTTAATTTTAGTTATATATGACAAGAGAATTCATTAAAATTCATATTACACATATAGAGAACAATTTTTTATATCTCTGGTTGTACACAAAGTAGAGTCACATCCTTCATGTCTTCATACATGTACTTAGGGTAATAATGACCATCGCATTCCACCATCTTTCCTACCCGTATGCCCCCTCCCTTTCTCTCCCTCCCCTTTTCCCCTTTGCTCTATCTAGAATTCATTTAACCCTCCCATTCCCCCACCCCCTGCAGCATACTTTTCAACCGTTTAGGTGATATTTTTAAAATGTTAATACAAATTTTCCTGGGGAGTTAAAATTACTTCCTTTTTATTGTTAAATGAAAGATATGATTTCTTTTTAAATAACTGATTTACATTCAGCACATTATTTTTTATAAGGAAAAATAGTACTGTATTTGAGTGATTTTGCTTTCTTGACTGATAGGTTTAAACTCTTTCAAACTACTGTATAAACACTTTACTTATACATAACCTAATGACATGTGTTTTATCATTTTGCTGAAAAATAGATTACTTACTGAAAATGACTGACCTAATATGTTTGAATTCATCTCCTATTATATCTGTAATCCTTTGGCACTTGCCCTTTATGTTGCCATTTTAATAGCAATCTGTGACTACTTATTACTTCAAAAAACATTTTTTTTCTTTTCCAACTATTCTATGATATCCTTGAGGGAAGACTCAAAATCTGTCAACCTTTTATATCCACAAGACCCAAAGTTAAAAATGTCTGTCATTGACAGTGTCCCTCCCTCAGGGGCAGCAACTGCCTTCCATATTAATAGTAATAAAAAAGAAAGAAATGAAACAAGAAAGCTCCACATGCATACAAAACAATAACCTTGCCTCATGAACTAATCACTGTGCATCCTCAGATTTTCTCGCTTTATATGTCTCCTAAATAGACAACATGGCTGCTTAACCTAAGTCAGCTACTGGTTGGAACACCAGGAGTCCAGTAAGCTTCCTCCAGAGATCAACCATTGGGGAGCAGAGAATCTCTCCTGCTGCCACGTTCATAGGGTCAAATTAGCCCAGTGGTTGTCAAAGAAGCCAGGTCAGAGAATTTGAAAATTGTAAAACTAAATATTAGTGTGGCGAATCTTCACTAATGGGAAATAGGAACGAGAGAGCAAGGTAGCTGGCACAAAAGTTCTCTCTGTATATTTCCTCAGTTCATCTGGCAGCTTGTCTTAAAGCTATAGTTAGAGTGACAGTGTCACCTTCTTTTGCTTCTCAGTTTTCTCCTCATTGCTTTGTATTCTCCTCACTCTCAATGCCCTGACAAAATGTACTACCTAGTAAAACATTAATAATTTTGATTTTTCCTGAAAATCATCCCAAGCTCAGTTTCTTATGGAAGGTGGGCTAATGTATTTTAAAAGTTACAATAACTGTCCATGTTCATGATATAATTCTATATCAGAACTGTACCTGCCATCTGTATATGCCTTCTTTTTTTGACTATCAACTCAGGCTCTCTGCAGACATAAATGAGCTATATTTTGACTAGGAATTGAGTTATTAACAATCATGAATATTTTAGTACACTAATTTTCATTTAATATATTCACTCAAACCAAGCAAGTAATAATTGACCCATCATTTAAAAACTATTTTCTTTGACTGCAGCTATAACCCAATTATAAAACAACAACAATTGTTAACTCATGATTTATCAGGTACAGACAGATGTGTTATGTGTTAACAAAAGGAAACATTAGGTCTTTGACTCAGTAATAATGGTTACTGTGATTATATAAAATTAGACATGATCACAATGTTGTGGTTTGAATATAAGGTAACCCCCAAAAGCTCAGGAGAGAATGTCTTGATGATTAGAGGTGAAATGATTAGAATTATGAGACCTATATCTTAAACAGTTGATTAATCCATTGATGGACTAATTCGTTGAATGGACTACAGGACCAGGTGATGACTATACGCAGGTAGAATGTGGCTAGAGGAGGTAGGTCATTGGGGGCATGCCTTTGGTGTTAATATTTTGTCCCTGGTAACTTGCTTTTTCTCTGTGCTTCCTGGCCACCATGAGCAGAGCAACTTTCCTCTGCTGTGCTCTTCCAAAATGATGTTATACTTCTCCAGATTCCAAGAGCAATGGATTCAGCTGACTATGAACTGAACCTCTACAACAGTCAGCTGAAGTAAATATTTTTCTTCTTGTCAGGTATCTCAGTCACAGCAATGAAAGCTGACTTGTGCATGAATATATTTTTTTTCCTGACTCCCAATTAAATTGTGTGTTTTGTGATACAGGTTTCTCACAGTTATATTTAAGATACGAAAGACAATAATGTTATTTAAATTTGAGTAGTTATTTTTTCTTGTGATCTTAGTAGGAAACAGTAAAATGATGAAAAGATGCAGAATAGCAAGTAAAATGATCCAATTTAATTATTGTTTTAGAGCCCTTCAGGATATCAGAAATTTTTTAAAATTAATCTTATAGAATACCAAGTATATTATATTATATCCTTTTAAACATGTTTTTTGATGGAAAGATAAAATTATTTTTATAACTTTATCTTTAAGATTTTAAAATTTTTTGTTCACTTATCCATTTTTTATAAGCAATAACACTCTTCACATGAGCTAAATCTTTTTGTTTTTAAATTGTTTTTAGCATTTTTAAAATTAATTTATTTATTCTAATTAGGTATATATGACAGCAGAATGCAGTTTTATTCATTGTACACAAATTGCCATACAATTTTTCATTTCTCTGGTGTACATGATGTAACATTGCACCATATGCGCAGTCATACATGTACCTAGGGTAATAATGTCCATCTCATTCCATTATCTTTCCTGCCCCCACATCCCTTCCCCTCCTCTGCCTCCCCTTTGTTCAAAGTTCCTCCATTTTTCCATGCCCCCTGATTATGGATCAGCATCCACTTATCAGAAAGAACATTCCACCTTTGAGTTTGGTGAATTAGCTTACTTCACTTAGCATGATATCCTCCAACACCATAGTTTTACTTTAAAATGCCATAATTTTATTCCATCTTAATGCTGATTAATATTCCATTTGTATATATACCACAGGTTATTTACCTATTCATACATGGAAGAGCATCTAGGTTGCTTCCACAGTTTAGCTATTGTGAATTGAGCTGCTATAAACATTGATGTGGCTGCAATACTACAGTATGCTGTTTTTATGTCCTTTGGGTATAGACTGAGGAGTGAGATAGCAGGGTCAAATGGTGGTTCCATTCCATGTTTTCTAAGGAATCTCCATACTGCTTTACAGATTGGTTGCATCAATTTGCAGTCCCACCAGCAATGTATGAGTATGCCTTTTCCACCAATCCTCACCAAAATTTATTATTGTCTGCATTCTTGATAACTGCCATTCTGACTGGAGTGAGATGAAATCTTAGAGTAATTTTGATTTGCATTTCTCTAATTACTAGAGATGTTGAATATTTTTTTTAAAGAGAGAGTGAGAGAGGAGAGAGAGAGAGAGAGAGAGAGAGAGAGAGAGAGAATTTTTTTAAATATCTTTTTATTGATTATTTAAAGCATTACATAGTTCATGATATATCATCTTTCATACATTTGACTCAAATTGTGTTTTGAACTCCCAATTTCACCCCAAATACAGATTGCAGAATCACATTTGTTACATATTCACATTTTTACATAATGCCATATTAGTGACTGTTGTATTCTGCTACCTTTCCTATCCCCTACTATCCCCCCTCCCCTCCCATCTTCCCTCTCTACCTCCCCTGCTGTTGTTCAGTTCTCTCCCTCTTTTTCCCTCCCCCTTGCCCCTCATAACCTCTTATAATTTTATGTATCATTGAAGGTCTCCTATCATTTCCATGTGCTTTCCCTTCTCTCCCCGTTGCTCTCCCCCCATTCGTCTTTGTTTACTGTAGTCTTTTCCTCATGCTCTTCCTTCCTGTTCTGTTCTTAGTTGTTCTCATTATATCAAAGCAGACATTTGGCATTTGATTTTTAGGGCTTGGCTAGCTTCACTTAGCATAATCTGTTCTAATGCCATCCATTTCCCTGCAAATTCTATGATTTTGTCATTTCTTAGTGCTGCATAATACTCCATTGTGTATATATGCCACATTTTTTTTATCCATTCATCTATTGAGGGGCATCTAGATTGGTTCCACAGTCTAGCTATTGTGAATTGTGCCGCTATAATCATTGATGCAGCCGTATCCCTATAGAGCGCTTTTTTAAGGTCCTCTGGGAATAGTCCGAGAAGTGCGATAGCTGGGTCAAATGGTGGATCCATTCCCAGCTTTCCCAGGAATCTCCATACTGCTTTCCAAATTGGCCTCACCATTTTGCAGCCCCACCAGCAGTGTATAAGTGTGCCCTTTTCCCCACATCCCCGCCAACACTTATTGTTGTTTGACTTCATAATGGCTGCCAATCTCACTGGAGTGAGATGGTGGTTTTGATTTGCATTTCTCTGATTGCTAGAGATGGTGAGCATTTTTTCATGTACTTGTTGATTGATTGTATGTCCTCCTCTGAGAAGTGTCTGTTCAGGTCCTTGGCCCATTTGTTAATTGGGTTATTTGTTATCTTATTGTTTAATTTTTTGAGTTCTTTGTACATTCTGGATATTAGGGCTCTATCTGAGGTGTGGGGGGTAAAAATTTGTTCCCAGGATGTAGGCTCTCTATTTACCTCTTTTATTATTTCTCTTGCTGAGAAAAAACTTTTTAGTTTAAGTAAGTCCCATTTGTTTATTCTTGTTGTTAACTCTTGGGCTATGGGTGTCCTATTAAGGAATTTGGAGCCCGACCCCACAATATGTATATCGTATCCAACTTTTTCTTCTATAAGACGCAGTGTCTCTGATTTGATATCTAGCTCCCTGATGCATTTTGAGTTAATTTTTGTGGATGGCGAGAGAAAGGGATTCAATTTCATTTTGTTGCATATGGATTTCCAATTTTCCCAGCACCATTTGTTGAAGATGCTATCCTTCCTCCATTGCATGCTCTTAGCCCCTTTATCAAATATAAGATAGTTGTAACTTTGTGGATTAGTCTCTGTGTCTTCTATTCTGTACCATTGGTCCACCTGCCTGTTTTGGTACCAGTACCATGCTGTTTTTGTTACTATTGCTTTGTAGTACAGTTTCACCTCCGGTATCGCTATACCTCCAGATTCACACTTCCTGCTTAGAATTGCTTTTGCTATTCTGGGTCTTTTATTTTTCCATATGAATTTCATGATTGCTTTGTCTATTTCTACAAGATATGCCATTGGAATTTTGATTGGCATCGCATTAAACCTGTTGAGAACTTTGGGTAATATCGCCATTTTGATGATGTTAGTTCTGCCTATCCATGAACAGGGTACATTTTTCCATCTTCTGAGATCTTCTTCTATCTCTCTCTTTAGGGTTCTGTAGTTTTCATTGTATAAATCTTTCACCTCTTTTGTTAGGTTGATTCCCAAGTATCTTATTTTCTTTGAGGATATTGTGAATGGAGTGGTTTTCCTTATTTCCATTTCAGAGGTTTTGTTGCTGATATACAGGAATGCCTTTGATTTATGTGTGTTGATTTTATAACCTGCCACTTTGCTGAATTCATTTATTAACTCTAGCAGCTTCTTTGTAGACTCTTTTGGGTCTGTTAAGTATATTATCATGTCATCCGCAAATAGCGATAGTTTAATTTCTTCTTTTCCTATTTTTATGCCTTTAATTTCTTTTGTCTGTCTAATTGCTCTGGCTAGTACTTCGAGAACTAAATTGAATAGAAGTGGTGATAGAGGGCATCCCTGTCTTGTTCCGGATTTTAGAGGGAATGCCTTCAGTTTTTCTCCGTTTAGGATGATGCTAGCCTGAGGTTTAGCATATATAGCTTTTACAATGTTGAGGTAAGTTCCTGTTATCCCTAGTTTTTCTAATGTTTTGAACATAAAGGGATGCTGTACTTTGTCAAATGCTTTTTCTGCATCCATCGAGATGATCATGTGGTTCTTGTCTTTAAGTCTATTAATGTGGTGAATAGCATTTATTGATTTCCGTATATTGAACCATCCTTGCATCCCAGGAATGAATCCTACTTGATCATGGTGCACAAGTTTTCTGATATATTTTTGTATTCGATTCGCCAGAATTTTATTGAGAATTTTTGCATCCAAGTTCATTAGAGATATTGGTCTGTAGTTTTCTTTCTTTGAAGTATCTTTGTCTGGTTTTGGGATCAAAGTGATGTTGGCCTCATAGAATGAATTTGGAAGAGCTCCTTCTTTTTCTATTTCTTCAAATAGCTTGAAAAGTATTGGTATTAATTCTTCTTTGAAGGTTTTGTAGAACTCCGCTGTATACCCATCCGGTCCCGGGCTTTTCTTGGTTGGTAGTCTTTTGATGGCTTCTTCTATTTCTTCTTTTGTTATTGGTCTGTTTAAATTGTGTGTTTCTTCCTGTCTCAATCTGGGCAAATCATATGCCTTAAGAAATTTATCGATATCTTCATTATCTTCTATTTTATTGGAATATAGGGTTTCAAAATACTTTCTAATTATCTTCTGTATTTCTGTAGTGTCTGTTGTGATATTGCCTTTTTCATCCCCTATGTTAGTAATTTGAGTTCTCTCTCTTCTTCTTTTCGTTAGCATGGCTAAGGGCTTGTCTATCTTATTTATTTTTTCAAAGAACCAACTTTTAGTTTTATCAATTTTTTCAATGGTTTCTTTTGTTTCAATTTTGTTGATTTCTGCTCTAATTTTAATTATTTCTTGTCTTCTACTACATTTGCTGTTGTTTTGCTCTTCCTTTTCTAGGTTTTTGAGGTGTTGCGTGAGTTCATTTATTTGTTGGTTTTTTCTTTTTTTGAGGTAAGAACTCCAAGAAATGAATTTCCCTCTTAAAACTGCTTTCATTGTGTCCCATAGATTCCGGTATGTTGTGTCTGTGTTATCATTTGATTCTAAGAATTTTTTCATCTCCTCCTTTATGTCTTCTATAACCCATTGATCATTCAATAACATATTGTTCATTTTCCATGTGGTGTAGGATTTTTCCTTCCTTCTTTTATCATTGATTTCCAATTTCATTCCATTATGATCAGATATGGTGCATGGTATTATCTCCACACCTTTATATTTACTAAGAGTTGCCTTATGGCATAATATATGGTCTATCTTTGAGTAGGATCCATGTGCTGCTGAGAAGAACGTGTATCCACTTGATGATGGTTGATATATTCTATATATGTCAGTTAAGTCTAGGTTATTGATAGTGCTGTTGAGTTCTATAGTTTCTTTATTCAGCTTTTGTCTAGAGGATCTGTCTAATGGCGAGAGTGGTGTGTTGAATTCACCCATAATTATTGTGTTATGGTCTATTTGACTCTTGAACTTGAGGAGAGTTTGTTTTATGAACATTGCAGCTCCATTGTTTGGTGCATACAAATTGATGATTGTTATGTCTTGTTGGTGGATGGTTCCTTTTAACAGTATATAGTGACCTTCTTCATCCTTCTTGATTAACTTCGGTTTGAAGTTGATTTTATTCGATATGAGTATGGCCACTCCTGCTTGCTTCCGAGGGCCATGTGAGTGGTATGATTTTTCCCAACCTTTTACTTTCAGCCTGTGTATGTCTTTTCCTATCATATGAGTCTCCTGAAGGCAGCATATTGTTGGATTTGTTTTTTTGATCCAGGTTACTAGCCTATGTCTCTTGATTGGTGAGTTTAGGCCATTAACATTTAAGGTTACAATTGAGATATGATTTGTACTTCCAGTCATGCTTCTTTATTTATTTATTTTAGTTTGGCTAGTTTTGCTTTTTGGTTATTTTCCTCCCCGTTTACTGAGATACCTCCTGCTGTTAGTTTTGGGCACTATTTTCCAATTGCTCTTCTTGTAGTGTTTTGTTCAAAATGCTTTGCAGTGCTGGTTTTCTTGCTGCAAATTCTTTTACCTTTTGTTTATCGTGAAAGATTTTAATTTCATTGTCAAATTTGAAGCTCAATTTTGCTGGATATAGTATTCTTGGTTGAAATCCATTATTTTTCAGCGTTTGAAATACATTATTCCAGGATCTTCTTGCTTTCAAAGTCTGTGATGAGAAATCGGTCGTTAACCTAATTGGTTTACCCCTGAATGTAATCTGCCTCTTTTCTCTCGTAGCTTTTAATATTCTCTCCTTGTTCTGTACGTTGGCTATCTTCATAATTATATGTCTTGGAGTTGGTCTATTATGGTTTTGAATGTTTGGGGTCCTGTAGGCTTCCAGGATTTGTCAATCCATTCCATCTTTCATCTCTGGGAAGTTTTCTAGAATTATTTCATTTAATATGCTGTCCATTCCTTTGGTTTGAAACTCTGTGCCTTCTTCTATCCCTATGACTCCCAGATTTGGTTTTTTTATGACATCCCATATCTCTTGAATAGATTGCTCGTGGGATTTAAGCATCTTTTCAGTGTTGACTATATTCTTTTCAAGTTGATAAACCTTGTCTTCATTATCTGATGTTCTGACTTCTACTTGATCAAGTCTATTTGTAATATTCTCGTTTGAGTTTTTAATTTGGTTTATAGTTTCCTGCAATTCTAGGATTATTGTTTGATTTTTTTTTAAGATCTCTATCTCCTGGTAGAGCTCATTCTTTGCCATTTGAATTTGTTTGTTTAATTCATTTTCAAAATATACTTTTATTTCTTGGACTTGCTGTCTCATGTCTTCTCTAATATTCCTTTCCATTCGAGTTAGGTATGCCTTGAGTTCTTTCGCTATCCCTGTTTCTGATGTTTCTATGTCCTCCTGTAGAATTGAGTTGTCTTGCATTGTTTGTAATCCTTTTTTCCCTTGTTTTTTCATGTTGTCCACGTTACTTTCCAGCTCTTTTTGATTGTCGTGTTTCTGCTCTCTTCTATAGATTTGTTTTGTTTCTGTATTACTCTGATGTCTCTCCTTTGTGTTGTTAAACTATGCCTGCTAACGTGGATTCCCCTGGGGAGGAATTCCGACGTCCGAGCTCCAGTGACGACACTACTCTGCTATGACGGGCCCCAGTCTCCTTGCCGGGGTGCCCTAATGGGGGGGTGTGACTGGACTGTCTCTGTTTGCTTTCAGCTCCCTGTCGTGGCAGGCGGGCAGTCTCCAGCCGCCTAGTATCACAGGCCGCCGGCAGGTGATCAGACGCCAGCGGGTGGGCGTTCTCCTACCGCCCAGTTACGCGGGCAGTGGGTGAGCTGTCGCCGGCGGGCCTGCAGTGTACAGCTGCCCAGTCGCAAGGGCCTTGCCTCTAGTCTCCTGGTTTCTCCTGCTAGACCAGATTTCCCCTGAGTGATGGTTCTCGGCAGTTCAAACTGTACTCTGGGCCTGCCGTTTGTTGGGTGTGGAGGGTGGCTATTGGGAACCCCTGCACTCTATTGTTTTGTTTCCCTTGTGGGGAATAGAACTGTACCGCTTCCTTCCTCGTCTGAAATCCCGTACTCAGCCCGGGGGTCAGTGCGGGCTTGGCTGGCGGGATTCCACTTTGTGGAAACCACTTATCTCCCTGCTTGCTAGTTAATCCCTTCTCTGCAGCACCACGCCTTCTGTAGCCGCGGGGCAGGCCGCCAGAATCAGACAGCCTGGATCCCCGGGGTCACACCGTTGGCTTTTGGGATCCCCGGCACTCTATGGTTTTGATTATTTCTGCTAGCCCCTCCCCCAGCGCTGGCTAGATAGGTTTTGTTTTGGCTGCTGTTGGGAGGAGGAGTTGGAGGTCAGGTGCCTCTAGTTCTCCTTTAGTCTTTATGCAGGCTCACTGTGATACTCCCTCCCCTGAAAGTCTAGGAGAGATTTTATGCGAAATCCCCCTATGTATTGGGGCTGAACTGAGTGACACACACCTGTTTTGTTGTTGCAATCTGTCGGAGAGTGACGGTGGATAATTCAGCTCTCCAAGTTGGTGGCCGCTGGTTGCCTTAGTGGAGTGTCCCTTGTGGGGGAAGGGACTGTACCACTTCCTTCCCCGTCCGCAATCCCGAACTCAGCCCGGGGGTCAGTGCCCGCTTGGCAGTTGGGAAACCACCATGTCGCAGGCACTTATCCTCCTGCTTACTATTTAATCCCTTCTCTGTGGCGCCACGCCTTCTGTAGCTGCGGGGCAGGCCGCCAGAATCAGACAGCCTGGATCTCCGGGGTCACACCGTTGGCTTTTGGGATCCCCGGCACTGTGGCGCCACGCCTTCTGTAGCCGTGGGGCAGGCCGCCATAATCAGACAGCCTGGATCCCCGGGGTCACACCGTTGGCTTTTGGGATCCCCGGAACTCTATGGTTTTGATTATTTCTGCTTGCTCCTCCCCCAGCGCTGGCTAGACAGGTTTTGTTTTGGCTGCTGTTGGGAGGGGGAGTTGGAGGTCAGGTGCCTCTAGTTCTCCTTTAGTCTTTATGCAGGCTCACTGTGATACTCCCTCCCCTGAAAGTCTAGGAGAGATTTTATGCGAAATCCCCCTATGTATTGGGGCTGAACTGAGTGACACACACCTGTTTTGCTGTTGCAATCTGTCGGAGAGTGGCGGTGGATACTTCAGCTCTCCAAGATGGTGGCCACTGGTTGCCTTAGTGGAGTGTCCCTTGTGGGGGAAGGGACTGTACCGCTTTCTTCCCCGTCCGCAATCCCGAACTCAGCCCGGGGGTCAGTGTCCGCTTGGCAGTTGGGAAACCATCATGTCGCAGGCACTTATCTACCTGCTTAGTATTTAATCCCTTCTCTGTGGCGCCACGCCTTCTGTAGCCGCGGGGCAGGCCGCCAGAATCAGACCGAGAGAATTTTTTTTAATATTTATTTCTTAGTTCTCGACGGACACAACATCTTTGTTGGTATGTGGTGCTGAGGATCGAACCCGGGCCGCACGCATGCCAGGCGAGCGCGCTACCGCCTGAGCCACATCCCCAGCCCAAATATTTTTTAAAATTTGTTGATTGACTGTGTATCTTCTTCTGAGAAGTTCCTTAGCCCATTTATTGATTGTGTTGTTTCTTTTTGGGTGTTAATTTTTTTTTGAGTTCTTTATATATTGTGGAGATCAGTGCTATATCTGCTGTGCATGTGCTAAAAATTTGCTCCCATTCTGTAGGCTCCCTCTTCAACTCATTGCTTTTCCCTTTTGTTGAGAAGAAGCTTTTCAGTTTGAATCCATACTATCCATTGACCCTTTATTTTATTTTTTGTATTTCAGGAGGATTGTTAAGGAAGTCAGGGCCTAATCTGACATGATGAAGATTTGGGCCTACTTTTCCCTAAGGTGCAGGGTGTTTGGTCTAATTCCTAGATCCTTGATCCTCTTTTAGATGAGTTTTGAGCATGGTGAGAGACAGGGTTTTAGTTTCATTTTGCTGCATATGGATTTCCAGCTCTCCCATCACCATTTGTTGAAGAGGCTATCTTTGCTTTTGTTTTTGGTGCCTCTGTCTAGTATGAAACAACTATTTATGTGAGTTTGTCTCTGTGTCTTCTATTCTGTACCATTGATCTACATGTCTATTTTGGTGCCACTACCATATGCCATTTTTGTTACTATAGCTTTGTAGTGTAGTTTAAGGTCTGGTATTGTGATTTCTCCTGTTTCACTCTTCTTGCTAAGGATTACTTTGTCTATTCTGGGTCTTTTATTTTTCCAAATGAATTTCATGATTGCCTTTTCTATTTCTATAAGAATGATGATGGTATTTTAATTGGAATTGCTTTGCATGTATTTAGTGTTTGGGTAGTATGGCCATTTTGTCAATATTAATTTTTTGTTTTGTTTTTAAAATGTTTTTATTAGTTTTTTATAGGTATTCATTATAGTGTGGGTTTATTGTGACATAATCATTCAAGCATGGACTATAATTTGCTCCATTTCTGTCCCCAGTGCTTCTCCTCTCTCTCCTCCTCCCTCCCTCTAGTCGCCTTCCGCTACTCCACTAATCTTTCTTCTATTTATGTTATGCTTTTAAAGTTGTATGTTATAGATATTCATAAAGGTTTAAATGCACTGTGGCATATTCGTATATGTACATAGTACAAATTGGTCAATTTCGTTCTGCAGTTCCTCCCTTCTCCTGACCCTCCTTCTTCCCACACTATCTCCTTCCTCTATTTTATTGATATCCCTTCTATTTTCATGGGACCTCCTCTTTTTTACCCCTGAAATTGCTCTAGCTTCTTCATAGAGAGAAAACAGAATCCTTGACTTTCTAGTCTGCTTATTTCAGATAACATAATATTCTCCAGTTCCATCTATTTGTCTGTTGACACACACCTGGACTGGTTCCATAACTTGGATATTGTAAAATGTGCTGCTACAAATATCAATCTGCCTGTATCACTATAGTATGCTGATAATAGTTATTCAGGATAAATGCCATGGACAGGGATACTAGGTTATATGGTGGGAGATCTTTCCATCATCTAAGGTCTTCTTCAACTTCTTTCTTTAGTGTTCATTAGTTTTTCTTGTAGTGATCTTTCACCTCTCTCTCTCTCTCTCTCTCTCTCTCTCTCTCTCTCTCGTTAGATTGGTTCCCACATTTTTTTTTTTTGAGGCTGTTGTGAATGGGGCAGTTTTCCTAATTTCTCGCTCAGAAGAATCATCACTGATGTATAGAAATACATTTGATTTATGGCTATTGATTTTATATCATGCTACTTTGCTGAATCCATTTACTCATTTTGGAATTTTTTAGATCTGCTAAATATAGAATATGTCAGCAGCAAATAGTGATAGTTTAAGTCCTTCTTTTCCTGTTTGAATCCCTTTAATTTCTTTCATCTGTCTGATTGCTCTGACTAGAGCTTCAAGGACTATGTTGAATAGAAGTGGTGAAAGAGAGCATCCTTTTCTTGTTCCAGTTTTTAGAGGGAATGCTTCCAATTTTTCTCTGTTTAGAATGATGTTGGCCTTGGGTTTAGCTTTTTAAATGTTGAGGTATGTTCCTACTATCCCTAGTTTCCCTAGTGTTTTGAACATGGAAAGGTGCTGTATTTTGTCAAATTCTTTCTCTGCATCTACTGTTATAATCATATGATACTTTTTTGAGTCTGTTGATGTGATGAATTACATTTATTGATTTCTGTATGTTGAACCAAACTTGTATCCCTAGAATGAAACTCACTTGATCATGGTGCTCTATTTTAATATGTTTTTGTTTGTTATTTGCCAGAATTTTTTTGAGAATTTTTGCATCAATGTTCATCAGGGATATTGGTCTGAAATTTTCTTTTCTTGGTGAGTCTTTGCCTGGTTTTGGTTTCAGGATAATACTAGCTTCATAGAATGAGTTTGAAAGAGTTCCTTCCTTTTCTATTTTATGAAATAATTTGAGGAATATTGGTATTAATTCTTCTTTGTAGATCTTGTAGAACTCAGTTGAGAATCTATCTGATCCTGGGCTTTTCTCAGCTGGTAGGCTTTTGATGGCATCTTCTATTTACTTGCTTGAAATTTATCTGTTTAAATTGTGTATGTCCTCTTGACTCAGTTTGTGTTGATCATATGCTTCTAGAAATTTGTTCAAGGTTTTCTATTTTAGTGGAGTAAATATAGTTTCTAATTGTCTTCTGTATTTCTATAGTTTCTGTTTTGATATTTTATTTTTCATCATCTATTTTAGTAATTTGAGTTTTCTCTCTCCTTTTCTTAAGGGTGGCTAAGGGTTTGTCAATTTTTTTATTTTTTTTCAAAAAACAGCCTTTGTTTTGTCACTTTTTTGAATTATTTCTTTTGTTTCAATTTCATTGATTTCTGACTTGATTTTAATTATTTTCTGTCTTCTATTACTTTTGGTGTTGATTTGTTCTTCTATTTCTAGGGTTTCAGATATAATATCAAGTTATTTATTTGCTGACTTTTTATTCTTTTAGTGAATGAGCTAAATATGATTAACTTTCCTCTTAAGTTGTGTTATTCACTTGTAAGAATTTTTTTATCTCCTCCCTGATGTCTTCTGTTATCCATGCATCATTTGATAGTGTATTGTTTAGTTTCTAGGTATTGGAGTAGCTTCTTTGTTTATTTTTATCATTGATTTCTAATTTCATTCCATTATGGTCAGATAGAATGCAGGGTACTATCTTTATTTCTTTATATTTGCTAAGACATGTTTTGTCACATAACATATAGTCTATTTTGAAGAAGGATCCATGTACTGCTGAGAACAAAGTATAATCTCTTGTTGAGGGATGAAATATTTTATATATGTCTGTTAAGCCTAACTTACTAATTGTTTTATTGAGTTCTGTAGTTTCTTTGTTTAGTTTTTGTTTGGAGATCTATCAAGTGGTGAGAGAGGTGTATTAAAGTCACCCAGTATTATTGTGTTGTGGTCTATTCTGTTCTTGGAGTTAAAAAGGGTTTGTTTGATATACATAGATGCCCCCATGCTTGGGGCATAGATATTTATGACTGTTATGTCTTGTTGATGCATGACTCCTTTAAGCAGTAATGAAATGTCTTTATTTATCCCTTTTCACTAGTTTGGTTTAGAGTTCACTTTATCCGATATGTGGATGGAAATCTCTTCTTGTTTACGTGGTTCATGTGAGTGGTACATTTTTTCCCATCCTTTCACCTTCGATCTGTGGAGGTCTTTTCCTGTGAGATGAGTCTCTTGAAGGCAGCACATTGTTGGGTCCTTTTGTTGTTGTTGTTGTTGTTGTTAATCCAATCTTCCAGTCTATGTCTTTTAATTGATGAGTTTAGGCTGTTCACATTCAGGGTTATAATTGAAATATTATTTGTATTCCCATTTTGGTTTGTTTTTGGTTTTGAACTTAACTTGGTTTCTCCTTTGATTGGTCTTTCCTTTAGTGTAGTTACTCCCTTTCTTGATTTTTATTGTTGTTTTTCATTTCCTCTTCATGGAAAATTTTGCTGAGAATGCTCTGTAGTGCCGGCATTCTCACTGTATGTTCTTTTAACTTCTGTTTATTATAAAATGTGTTTCATTTTATATTATATTTTATTTTATATTTATGCTTTATCATCCATGTTTGAGAAATTTTCTGATATTATTTTATTGAAGAGATTGTACATTCCCTTGGTTTGAATCTTTGTACCTTTCTCTATCCCAGTAAATCTTAGATTTGGTCTTTTGAAAATTATCCCAATATTCTTGGATGTTTTGTTCATGGTTTATTAACATTTTCACTGTGTAGTCAACTTTATTTTCAAGATTGTATATTTTGTCCTCATTATATGACATTCTGTCTTGCAAGTGATCTAGTCTGGTGATGCTTTGTATGTTCTATTTCCTTTATTGTTTCCTTCATTTCAAGGATTTCTGATGTTTTTTTTTTTTTTTTCAGAATCTCTATCTCTTTTTTGAAGTAGTCTTTTGCTACCTGTATTTGCTCCCTTATCTCTTTCTTGGTTTGATCAAGGGTTGCCTGTATTTGCTTTATTTTCTCTTTGTTGGAGTGATCAATTTTTGCCTGTATTTGCTCACTTAGGTCATTCTTTAATTGGCAGATCATTTTAATTATGTACATTCTGAACTCCTTCTATGACATTTCCTCAACTGCTCTGTTCATGGATTCTATTATTGTAGTATCTTGGTTTGTTTGGGGTGCTTTCTTCCCTTGTTTTTTCATGTTGTCTATGTGTTTTCCTTTCTTGCGGTGAAGATCTGAGGATTATAGGTTTCTAGCCTATAATCTTGTAGTGTCCCTGTAGATTACCTGTACCTCACCTTGGTGTTGGGCTTCCTGTCCTTGGCTGGTGTTCCATGATAGATGTTACTGCAACTAAAGGTTGTGGTGGCAATAGCAGCAGTAACTCAAGTTAGCTGTGAGGGTGTCCCAAGATGGTTGCAACCACCTTCAGAGATGGAGCTGAAAGGGTAGGCTGCCCATTTGGGGATATATCTGCCTCCAGGCTCTATCTCTTGTCCCAAGCTAGAGGCTACTGTGTGGAGAGACCTATGGCAATGGCTGAAGTATCCCAAGATGGAGGTGGGCTAGGCCTGGGCTTCTGGGTGAATCAGTGAAAATGGTCCTGGGCCCAGACCCTAGGCTCCATGAGCCTAATCTGGGCCTGGGCTTCTGCATAGGTGTGGGGGGAAATCCTAGGTCTGTACCTGGATTCTGGCATGGGACTCTGCAATGACATCCTTGAAAAGGAAAGAAATTTTATTCTAAATTTTGGCTAACTATAACACATTTATGAATACTATATTAATAATTACTGAAGTTGACATAATAAAATTATTGGCATTTAGCTGAAACTAATACTGAGTGTTCTTTTCTTTTTGTATCCAGGAGTAGTAGTTAATTTAATATAATATGGGTTCTTCAAGCAAAGTCAAGTAAAACATGCTTCCCACTTATTTTCATAATATAGTGTAGTTTGGAATGTTTCAATAAAGGGATCACAAAAAGAAGACTTTGGATGATAAAGAATAATGATTACAAATGACTCCTAGGGCTTCTGAAACTATCAAAGGCTGATAACACTTGAAAATCTATAAGATATATTGCAAACTTTATGTGTTTTGATAGAAAATCTTTATAAATCTGTATGCTTTTGAAAACTAGCTAAATTCAGTGAACTCACTGCTAATTGTTTTCATTTCTTTGCTTGGCACTAGTGCCTTCTTTACTCAGAGCTTCCAAAGTAGTCATACTATCTGTGCTGCCTGGCACAGCCTGACTGCATATGCCAAGGTTATTCTCATATGACTCACCCCTACTGTCAGCAGGCAGCTGTCAAAATATGACTAGCTCCTGGGAAGTGTCTGAAGTCAGTGGGATCAATCTAGGGTTTCTCAAATTCAACCTTAGCACTAGCAACACTTTGCGACAACAATTCTCAGGGAAAGGAAAAAGCTGTTCTATGCATTGATGGTGTTTTAGCTGCCTCTATCCACAAGATGCTAATAACACTGTCCCTTCAATTCATTAGCACTGAAATGTCTGCAAATACTGTCAGGGTTTAGGGGATAAAGTCAGATGTAAAGAAGAACTGGATATCTGGCCATCATGTCATTTCAGAAAGTTTGTACTCCTCCTTATGCTTCGCACTTCAGATTCTCATTGAGCCTGGAGCTACCTAACCGTCCCTTGGCTGAGATCCTGGAAAAATTGTTAACAGTTAAGGCAATGGGTTCTGGAATCTGAGAGATTTAAAGTCAAACACTAGCAACTCCACTTACTATTTTATGATCTTGGAGAAATTACTTATCTCTTTGATTTCAGATATCTTACCTTAAATGAGAGAAAAGGATAAATTCATATTTGTGTTATTATTAGAATGACTAAATTAGATACTACAGATGAAAGGCACTATCTGCATGATTTGCACTCCATAAATATTGTCTCGATCATCTCTCTGAAGCAGAATTTCATCTTAAAACTATTATCAATAGTATTTATACAAGGTCTAGTTCATGCAAAATCCTTTATTCTGCATTTCCCTTCTGCATCTCTCATATGCTTTAAAGGGAGACTCATCTCTACTTTCACATTGATACAGGTTTTGGGAGATCCCTTCTTGTGTCAGGGTGAGTGATCTTAATCCATATGTCCCATAGACATTGGCAGGAGTCATTTCTTTGAATAAGATGATTATGTACAATTATGATCATATCATGAAGATTTTGTCGCAAGAATTTTCTACTGTCTATTCTTACTGTAACTCACCAATTGTATTAGACATAATACTTTCTTCTTTAAATACATGTAAGCTTACTTAAACAAATGTGCATACTCTTCCATACATACATAGATGCCCACAGAGGGTAATCCAACACTAACTTCAGCTTCTGCACATGAGCTTCCTTCTCCTTCCAATGGACTCACCAGCATTACTTAGGGTCCAGAACATTGGAG
Source organism: Spermophilus citellus (assembly GCF_964194105.1). NCBI lineage: Eukaryota > Metazoa > Chordata > Mammalia > Rodentia > Sciuridae > Spermophilus > Spermophilus citellus. Next base: position 39,730,751 of record NC_138195.1, read on the forward strand.
CAAGTGCTCAATTTATATACCTCGTTTTCTATGTAATGCACAAAGCTGTGTGTTTTCATGACTGCATTTGTTTTTGATGACTAAAATAGTGTCCTACTATCTGCCTCTGAAATTCATAACAATGTTTCAAATGTGTAAGAAAAAAAATAGATATTAGAAGGAGATCAAACATTCAAGCAAACAAATACATTAAAATATAGTTATTTTATTTGAGTAAATGTAGCATGTTAATATGCTTGCTTCTTTATTAGCTCATTAAATAAAGAGAACTAATTGTGGGTCTAATTACTACTGTAAATACCTCATAATATTTCAAGATACTGGCAACAGTTATGAAATAATTAGTAAATATGTATAATTTCAGCTGGTGAAAATTATCAGATACTATTAGCTACAGTGGCTTGTTGCCAACATTCATAAATGAAGGAACACTATATTAGCTTAGAAGCTAGTGAAAAAAAAGATGCTTTTTAAAGTATCAAAATTGACCTAGAACTTCAAATTTGTTGTGGATTCTATTTTTGGATTGCTTGGACCCCACGGGTAAGATCCACTGAACGAAAATATTTGGCATTGTTTCACATTGCCCTTAGGTAGAAGGCATATTCTTTAAAGGGAGACTCATCTCTACTTTCATATTGATACAGGTCTTGGGAGATCAGGGATGGGTCCTCCTTCCCCTAGTGTTGAAGATTAAACACTCTAGAAAGGTCAAGGCAAGCACAGAAAGCAAGTTTATTTAAGAAAGGGATAGAGAGAGAGATTTCTCCAGAGAGAAGTAGGGCCCAGAGCTGGATGCTCAGGGGAGTGGGTGTGTCTTGCTCTTTTATAGACCCCAGAATCCCCCTTTAAATCCCTGCCTTCCTTTTTTTTCTCTGTAGTATGTAAGTGCAGGAAGGAACAGCACAGGTGGTAATTGCTAGCAACTACTTGTGCTGGGAAATGCAGTTTGGATCCTGGAGATTAGCTGTTAGCATTGCAATGATAACCAGCCATCATCTTCTCTCAACCCCCCACCATTCATTATCTACACTGACTGCCAGGGCTTTAGCCCCCTGCCTCTGTTTGTTGAGAAATGTGACATTTCCTCTCCCCTTAAGCCAGTTGGGCTTCAGGCAGATTGCATTTTGACAAAGAAAGCATGTGGGGAGTTAGTATAGTGGGCTCATTTGATAGCATTATTCCCTTAACCTTATGTTCCCACCATCCTCATCTATTCACAACATCACTTAGAAGTAAAGCTATACTCAAATATTTTGGTAGGGCTAATTCAATCTGCTTGCAGTTTAGATGCAATTTCCATTTATTCCCATTTCAATTCTCAAAAAGTTAAAGTAATGTAGATTGGGGTGTTCAGCTTCAAACCCTCTTCCTCTCTATTGTGCTCAACACTGCTGATTAGAACAATCTCCTCTCTCTGTGTAGTGAGCTGATTTTCTCAGGTTGATTGATATTTCAATAGACTGACTCCCTTTGAAGTGTTGTCTGCCCTATAGCCAGAACTTAAAAGCTAGAAATGAAGTCCACAGTAGTTACTCCAGTTTGTTTCTAGTAAAAATGTACTAAGAGAGATCACAAAGTTAAAATGGTACCAAAGAAAAAAGGGGGGAAATGGTGGTCTATTGTCTTTAATCCATTGATGGGAATGACCATTTTATTGTACCACTATATATTGGAGGGTTGACTTGAAATGTTTGAAACTGTAGCATTGAATGCTTTCCATTCTGTTCAGTACTTAAAAGTCCTAACTTTTACCTTTAGAACTGTGTTCTTATTAGTCTTCCCTCTGCTTGCAGTAAATTAGTAGAGTTTCCAGAAATTAAGCTAGAACTAAAAGTGCTTAGTCTCTGCTTTGTCATTAAAAATATGTAAATTTTTAAAAATTGCTTAATATTTCTAGGCCTCTACTAACATGAGGGGTGGAGAGAGATGAGCGAGGTATTTCTTACTTAGGGCTCACAGGAGGTTATTTGCTTACTTGGCCTATTCCTAAGAACAAAAGCAAACTGGAAGGCTTTTAAAAAAAAGGAAGAAAAACAGCTCTGAGGACATCATAAAGTGAAAGGGCTTCCTATCGACAGAACTGTATCCCTTTAAAAATCTATATGTTGAAGTCCTCAGCCCCATTGTGATGACACTTCACTTGGAGGTGGTGCCTTTGGAAAAGAACTAGGCTCAGATGAGGTCATGATGTAATCAGTGCCCTTTTAAAAAAGAGTCAACACAAAGGTAATGACCTTCCTCTCTCCTTTCTTTCTCTCTCTCTCTCTCTCTTTCTCTCTCTCTCTCTTTCCCTCCCTCCCTCCCTCCCCTTCCCCCCCCCAAGCAAAACATTATGAGAAAGCCAATGAGAAAGCCCTGTTCCTGCCTACAAATCAGGAACAAGGCCCTCACCAGAACAGAACCATGCTGACATCCTGATATCAGAGTTCCAATCTTCAGAACTGTGCAAAAATATATTTCTTTTGTTTAAGCCATCTAGTCCAGTCTATGGTATTTTTTTAAGGCAGCCTGAGCATATTAAGACAGGTCTGAAATAAGAGACAGATGACAAATATAAAAATGAGGAAAAATAAAAATGTTTTAAAAGACATTAATTGTCAAACTTGAGTGAAAATGTGTGCTTGTCAGATGTACAAAATGGATACACTTGTCAGGTTAGGGCTGTGCTTAGTTTTATTCTCACAAATATTTTCTGTGTTCTCCTTATCATTAGGCTCACCTTTAGGTTTCCTTGTCCTACTCCTGGAAGATAGTAACTATGTATTATTAATTTTTGCTTTCTTAACCTTACATGTCATCCAGCATATTGTAGAAGTTTGGATAAATACTTGTTGAAATAAAATGGTGTATTGTATTTTGATTTCCTATTCTGTAAAGACACTATACTCTGTGTTACAAATTATTAATTTTAATTCTCAAAAAATGTTTGATATTAATTCTGTATCATTCTGTCATTCCTTTCAACATGTGCATGAAATACCACTAGGTCATAAGAATGTATTTAAATAGTAATAGAAAAGTAATTGAAATTGTATTTTATTTCATTTTTCCTGTAGAATGTGTGCAACATGTTCATTGCTCAGCATACTGTCTGTGTATTTTGCAATACCTATAATAAAAACAATAACTAAGTTTCTTCAAAACAAAAGTCAACTTACTTTAGTAGTTGTTTCAAGAGTCATAATTCAAAATTCATGTCTGTTTTCAAGGACATCAATTTTACTTAGAGAAAGAGCAGAGAGAGCACACAGGTACTGAGTCCGAGATAAAAAGCTGATTTATTGCTATTGCTTCATTCTCTGTAGACTTTCTGCTCCCCTGAATGACAGTGTGAGCATTTAATTCAAAATGAATTCTTTAATCGATAGGGATCATCTTTAAGAGTGTCAATCTGGGTAGATACATCAGGGTTGTCCAGTGTAATCTCAGAAGGAGTATCCTGCAGGGCTACCTGCTTATTGTTCCACTGACCTTTGGCTTCAAATTTCTTTGAGTTGAAAAGCCCCCATGCACTATCTTCCATATATCCTTAGCTTCTACCTGTTGTGAATGTAAGCTGCTATGTATTGTGAAATAAATGAACTTCACTGGATACAGAGGAAGGTGAATCCTATCTAATTAACTGACTTTCCTATATAGTACTCTCTGTATTAACACTGTGCATCATATTTTTCTTCTGATTTAAATAAAACAGCAGTTTGCAATTTGGAGGTGGTGCCTTTATTGTATGTTTCCTCAGTCACATAATTCTCATGTCCAGGCATTCTTTTATTCTTCACATCTCCACAGATGGTCCTATTGACACTCTCCTTAGCACCAAGTTAAAGTACCACACAGAAAAAATCCTAAGCATACTCATAATATGTGACTTAAAATATAATGACTCCAAATTTCCCAGTGTTCTTCTCTGACTTTTTATTCTATCTGAAAAACGTTGCTTTCTTGCATTTTATTTGAGACTTTATCTCTAGTTCTATTAAAACATGCAACTCTTAGTTGATTTTATGAATTTATATTTAATTAGGTTGTTGCAAACATGAAAACAAGAAGATATCTACCCTAATGTTTTTCAGTTTTGATTGCACATTAGTATCATTAATGGAACTTTTAAAAAATGCTGCATCCCAGGATTGACAAACTGAATATTAATCTTTGATTTTGGAACCCAGATATCCTTTTTTAAATGAAATATGTCTTCAAGTGATACTGATTTAATCCACAGGTTGAAAACCAATAGAATAACCAAATTTCACACACCTCTATAATATTCTTACTACTATTTATGCAGGGCCGGTAACATAATTTGTGGACTCCACTATAAAATGAAAGTGGAGGGCCTCTGTTCAAAAAAGTAGGGGGAAGATCCACTAAACATACTAAATTATACAGCCCTATTTTTTTTCTTCTGGAGTCTCTTTGACTTGTTATGATATTTTGCATTTGATAGTTAATGATGTTTGTTTTCCTTCCTCCTTCCTTCCTTCCTTCCTTCCTTCTTCCTTCCTTCCTTCCTTCCTTCCTTCCTTCCTTCCTTCCTTCCTTCCTTTCTTTCTGTGCTGGGGATTAAACCCAGGGCCTTGTGCATGTGAGACAAGCACTCTACCAACTGAGCTACATCCCCAGCTGAATGATGTTTTTCAAGTAAAAAAAAAAAATTCTTAGCATGAATTTTGCCATTTGTCTCTATTTATACAGAATCACCAAACTGCACAACTTATATTTTTTATCTCATAGATATCATATGCCATCCTTGCATACTAGAACAGTGGAATTAATACACAAAACTAGCTCAAGTATTTTTGATCTCACCTCTTTCATATGCACACATTCTACTAACTCTACCTTCAGGTTACCATGAATACCAGAGACTGTCTATGAAATCATACTTAGAGTAAGTCATAGATGTAATGCTGCTATCTGCTTTGAATCTTGTTCAACTCCCATTTACCATGAGTGTACCGGAATTCTGTTCACACTACATGCAAGAAATGGTAGAAGGCTCACTTACTGTGTATTCCACTCAACTCATTCATTCTTCATTATTCTGTCAAGGTTCACTTACAAAACACAAGCTTACAGAGAAATCTATAAAGTATTATGAGGTTGTCAGTAGCCAAGCATTAAACTAAGGTTAGGCCGTTTGAGCATAGATTCCTGTGTGCCTACAAAGGTCAAACACCCATGAAGCTGGCCCTGCTTTTACCTTCTGAAGTAGAATTCCCCCAGGTTAATGATCTGCTATACCAAAATGTTTGCAGTGAACTCAAGTTGAAGTTCTAACATTAATTACTTTAAGTGATTTAATTTTCTAAGCCTCGGATTTTAACAAAAATAGAATAGTGACATCATTTTTATAACTGGAGGAGAAGAATAAGTCATTTCCTAAAGCAATCAACCTTGCTTTTATGTCTACTTGGTTTTTGTAACTACCTTAGCTAGTTTGCAGTCCCTTTGCCTGATCTAAATATAAAGATCCTAATAGCTCTAAGGATTTGATGCTTCCTCTTTCTTTGCCAAGGTATCTGGATACATCATGTTTCTTGAGAAAACAAAGCTTCTCAGCAAAGGGCCACTCTGAAGATTGTGTCCAGGTCTTTTCTTTCATTCATAAATTCTCCATATCAAAATTGAAAATATGTATATTATATTTTATGTATAAAGCATACACATTTTATATTTACATACATATTATATATTCTATATGTACATGTGATACACATATATATGCACATGATTATATGTAATACCCACATATATGTAAATTCATATGTGCCTATCATGTGATAGTTTTCAGAACCATTTCTCACTCTTTTGTTTGATCTTAATTGAAGGGCTGAATTCTGCTAATTGTGTTTTCCAGGCTTTCTGCTGGGTTGAGCCTAGGGGAGAAGGCTGGGAGTGCAATCTGCTTTATTGAGTCTACATATTCAAATGTTGGTGTTATTCAGAAGCAATTTTTAGACACACCCTGAATAATGATTAATAAAATAACTGAGAGCCCACAGCCCAACATGTGGATATTTAAAATCAACCCCAATAACGAATGCTGAATTCAAGCATCCTCTGCTCACTTGACAGAAACCAAAGGTGGGGATACCAGCCAAGGAACCCCAATTTTGCTGCCAAAGACAACTGTCATTTGTAGTTCATTATTAAAACTTGGAATATAAAATTCAGTAGCAATCTTTTGTCACATCAGTCATCAGAGACAGGCAGCATATTGAAGAATCTTGAATACAACACCTGTCTGTTGCTCTAGGCAGATTTTCAATTGATTTAGTTCCTCATTCTTTTAGTTTTCCCTGATCGGTTAATTTGCCTGAAGTTTTCCTTGGTTTGGGTGGTAAGTTTAACTTTTCCTGCTCAAAACATTATTAGATATTTGAGTATCTTGCTGAGGCAATTCAACCACTAAGAACCATCCTTTCTTAGTCTCATAAATTGCTAATGACACACCTACACACCTATTTCTTGCTGTCACTACTATTTTTTTTTTTTTGCTTTTGAAAGTAAGAAATGCTTCCAATTTTAATTCTTTAGTCTGTCTTTTAGAGCTTGTAGGTATAGGTATCTGCAAACAAGATTAGTCTCACACTAAAAATATAGTTTATAGTTAGGATTAAGTCAAACTTCAACAAATCAGTCTTTTACTAGAATTCGCAATTTAGGAAATTTTAAAATATAATATTTTCTGATTGGAGCATTAAACCATGAAAATTTATTATAAATAAAATTTTCAAACACTGTATTTAGAGCATGTAAGTAAAATCTTGAATGAATATTGTATAAAATAATTTTAATAAATTATAATTATTGTAACAATCAATATATAAGTAAAATGATTACTATAATTTATTTTATAATTTCTTAGTCACCAAATCTTTTACATAAAAAATGTTATGACCTTAGAGAGTATCACATTTCCCATAATCCCATATCTCATTAACTTTAATATTATTTCTACTTATTTTAGAAGTCATTTGTGCACTATCATATATTAAACCATAGGGTAATATTGCTTTGGTCTTGGGCCTGTTTAGGTTCTTCTTTAGCAATAATTACAAGTTTAACTATTGGATTCCCCCTAAATCGATATTCATGTGGAAAATAAAGGGATGGAATACGTGATTTAAGGTGATCACCAGAAAATCTGAAATAAATTTTTATTACTTTGAAAGTCTTCACTTAAATGTAAATCCAAATTTCCCTATATGGTGGGATTACAATGCAGATTTACTTTGACCCACCAGTTCCTCTAATTTCCTCCAACAAACTAGCTGCTGCATTATCTGGGAAAACATTCTCCCATTATAATTCCCAGGAGCTTAGCATTCTACCACTACCAGTACACTCATGTCCAAGTCCTAATCTAACTTTTCTAAGCAGTCACATACTTGTTTTTCTGAGAAAGGGACTATGTATTTGTTTTTATAGAAAACTGACTTTTGTTTGTTTTATGTTCAAAACACAACATTTGTCCCCTTTAAAGAAATAACAGAATAACATGAAAGACCAAGTAGCTAAGTACTCATTTCTGGCAAGTTCTGCTTCCTGGGGAGGAGTCCTCTCTGGTTTCCATACTGAAGTATTCCTTGCCACAGTTTGGATGTAGGTGTCAAAGACATTTTACATCAAATGTACTAAGTTCCCCTAGCAGTGAACTGAAGCAACAGAGAGCTAAAGAAAAGCTGCCTTGGGCGTTCGATTCCATTAATCTACCCACTCTCAAATATAGAAAACTGACTCTTGACCCTGAGGTCTACCCTTGTCTGTTAATGTATTATTAAGTTTATAATAAAACTACAGTTAGCATTAAAATTCGGTGTTATTTGGAGCATTGGATTTTAGCTCATACAACTTTGATGTTAGATCAAGTTACTCAGTCATGTAAATTTCTTAAGTTTAATTTAAAACATTTTCTGAGTTGCATTTTTTCAAATTCCTAAAAAACTATAGCACAATTATTTCATAGTAATGCAAAATATAGGAGACATTGTGTTAATTTCTATAAATGCTATATTTCACCATTTGTACCCTTGAGTATCTTAATTTACTATATAGAAGAGAAAACTAAAAGACCAGAAAGGTAGTGATTTTCCAGTAAGGTAAACTCTATATAAACTTTATAAATGGAAATTTTTCATCAGTATGCCTAGATTCAGAATCAGTTCAGCAAATAGAATGTGTGAATTTGATAAATTTCTCCATCTTTCTATACCTCTGTTTTCTTTTAATTATTAAGAGGCATGAAAATAATAATGCCTACTTTCATGGTTTAGAATTAAATGACTGAATAGATCTCAAATAATTAGTAGAGTACCAGGTATTTATTAAGCACTCAAGAAATGTTAAGCATTATTATCTCCACAGATCACATAGCTGGTTGTCAATGGAGTAAGAGGTTAAACTTCCTTCTGACTTGGAACAATTAATGACATTTAGGAATATATAAGTAGTACTTATTTCTGCTCTCAAATGATCATGAGAAAATATGTCAAAGTTTTATAATTATAAAGTCCTGTGCAAACACTATATGACTATCTAAAATGAATGTCTATAAATGTGAGTGAATTTGTCTGTAATTAAATATTTCTATTTAATAATTATTTTTAACCTTGACTGTTTTCATGGATGCATGGCAGAATGTAAATTGCCACCTGTTTTAATATGAACAACTCAACATCTTTGAGTTTTCTTTGATTTGTTTGTGGATGAGACTTTCCCCACATGGTGTTTAGGTGTCGTAGGGGAGTGGCTGCTTTCAGTCAGGGGTTCTTTGGGCTCACATCATATTAAGTTCTGCATGGCACTTCCTAAAAGGCCAAGGAAGTTTATTTTAGAGGTGGGCACTGAAAGGATTGTCATGAGGACAGATAAAGAAGAGACAATAAAACCTAAGGAATTTTGTGCATGGTGAGAGATACAGGTTTAATTTCATTTTGTTGCATAAGGATTTCCAGTTTTCCCATCACCATTTGTTGAAGAGTCTGTCTTTTCTCTAATGCATGTTTTTGGCACCTTTGTCTAATATAAGATAATTGTAATTTTGTGTCCTCTATTCCGTACCACTGATCTACTAGTCTGTTTTGGTGCCAATACCATGCTGTTTTTGTTACTATTACTCTACAGTATAGTTTAAGGTCTGGTATAGTGATGCCACCTGTTTCACTCCTCCTGCTAAGGATTGCTTTAGCTATTCTGGGTCTATTATTTTTTCAGATGAATTTCATGATTGCTTTTTCTATTTCTATGAGGAATGCCATTGGGATTTTGATTGGAATTGCATTAAATCTGTATAATGCTTTTGGTAGTATGGTCATTTTGATGATATCAATTTGCCTATCCAAGAGCAAGGTAGATCTTTTCATCTTCTAAGGTGTTCTTTGACTTCTTTCTTTAGGGTTCTGTAGTTTTCATTGTGTAGATCTTTCATCCCTTTTGTTGATTCCCAAGTTGTTTTTTTTTTTTTTTGACGCTATTGTAAATGGAATAGTTTTCCTCATTTCCCTTTCAGAGTATTTGTCACTGATATACAGAAATACCTTTGATTTATGGGTGTTGATTTTATGTCCTGCTACTTTGCTGAATTCATTTACTAGTTATAGAATTTTTCTAGTGGAGCTTTTTGGGTCTTCTAGGTATAGAATCATATCATCAGCAAATAATGCTAATTTAAGTTCTTCTTTTCCTATACATATCCCTTTAATTTCTTTTGTCTGTCTAATTGCTCTGGCCAGTGTTTCAAGAACTATGTTAAATATAAGTGGTGAAAACAGGGCATCCCTATCTTGTTCTGGTTTTTAGAGGGAATGCCTGCAATTTTTCTCCATTTGGAATGATGGTGACCTGGGGCTTAGCATGGATAGCCTTTACAATGTTGAGATATGTTCCTGTTATCCCTAGTTATTCTAGCGTTTTTAACACGAAGGGGTGCTGTATTTTTTCAAATGCTTTTTCTGCATCATTGAGATGATCATATGATTCTTATCTTTGAGTCTATTGGTGTGATGGATTACACTTATTGATTTTCTTGTGTCGAACCAACCTTGCATCCCTGGGATGAATCCCACTCGATCATGGTGCATGATCTTTTTGATATGTTTTTGTATTCAATTTGCCTGAATTTTATTGAGAATTTTCACATCAATGTTCATTAGAGATATTAGGTGACGAGAGAGCTTACAACTTGGGAGCAAATTTTTACCCCTCACACACCAGAGAGAACACTAATCTCTAGGGTAAATAAAGAACTCAAAAAGCTAAGCATAAAAAAAAAACCCAATCAATAAATGGGCCAAGGACCTGAACAGACACTTCTCAGAAGAGGATTACATCAATCAACAAATATATGAAAAAATGTTCATCATCACTAGCAATTAGAGAAATGCAAATAAAAACTTCTCTAACATATCATCTCACTCTAGTCAGAATGGCAGCTATTAAGAATAAAAACAACAATAAGTGTTGGCGAGGATGTGGGGAAAAAGGTACATTCATACATTGCTGGTGGGACTGCAAATTGGTGCAGCCAATATGGAAAGCAGTATGGAGATTTCTTGGACAATTGGGAATGGAACCACCATTTGAACCAGCTATCCCTCTCCTTGGTCTATACTCCAAGGACTTAAAAACAGCATATTACAGGGACTCTACCCATTTCCATTAATGACTAGTATTGTTATAATGAGGTGCTGACCATGAAATATGATTTATCTATATATACTTTAAAGTTTGTAATCTTTTATTTTCCAAACTGTTTTAAATTTGTCCTTTAAATCTCTTTGTTCACTGTTTGTATATTATTATAACCCTTTATAAAGCTTCAATAGTCTTGATATTTGAAATCTCTCAAATATTTTTCCTTTCAGCATCATTTTTTTTATCCTTGGAAATAGTCCCAGTTTATTTACTCATACTCCTCCTTCACAAGAGAATCTGGTTTTCAATAACCTCTAGTATATGTTGATCATGTGTCACATTGTCTTATTTAAAACTCTTATTAATCTCTTGCTATTTTACCTACATTAATATTAATATTTACTTATGTTAGTAGTGCACTCAACTGTTAAAATTTGAGTGTATGTGTGTAAAGATAGGAGAAATGTGACTACAAATATTATATTGTGCTAGAATTAAGGTGTGTTCAAATTACATATGCATGTATATGCCCATATCTGTCATTTAGGAAGGTCTCCCTAAAAGATGCTTCCTTCTTAGCAATCTTTTGGGAGAGTCAGATACATTTCCATGTGCAGACACTGTGGCACCCAGATTTCCTGTATCTAAAATGACAAATATTTACTGTAGAAGTAACCTGACTAGCCATTTGTCATGATCAAATATGCATAAAGCATACCCACTGTTCATAAGGAACTTTGAATACAGTGCAATCTTAAGCTATAGGTGATGGATTGACTTACTTTACCAATCATTCATTGGAAAAGCCTAGATAAATGTTATTGAGATAACCATTTTTTTCACAGACACAGTAAGGATAATGTCCCTATACAGTCACTACATGTATATTGTTTTCCTTTAGCCCTCATTTAGTCTCATTTTTCCATGTAACTAAATAGTCTCATTACTAATCTTCATGTCGAGGTCTTTCTATTCATTTGGGTTTGTCCATGGCTTATTAGTAAATTTCTTTGAATTTTATGAGAACCAAATTCTCTAGCGTTTTGCATGTTATCTGTGTCCTTTGTACTTGAATATCAAATCAGTTGGATCTGAAATCAGTGGCTTGAAACCTTCTTTATATGACTATTGAAAATATTTTACTCAATTTTTTTCTGGTACAAAATTTATTTTGCTAAAAAATCCAGTGATACTATATTGCCCTCTCTACAATAATGGATTATTTTTGTGGGTATTTAAAAGGAAATTTTTTTTTCTCTTTTATAAATTCTAATAGTTTTTCTAAACCATCTCTTTGTCCTGCTCATTTGGGAATGACATTCTCAGGTTTCAAGTAGTGCTCTTTAATATGTAACAAACTATTCTATGTTATAATTACTTAAGGAGAGTTTTCTTGGGTTATAGATTTTATTATTTGTCCTAATCCATTTTAGGGATATTTGTCATATGTATTGCATGTCCTCATTTTTGTCAATCTCTCTTAAATATGCTTTATCTCTTTCTCTTTTTATTGAGTTTTAAAATTTTCCTTCATCTCATCATCTCATGTGTCATTTATTTTGAGGCATTATTATGATAATTTGATTCTACATTATTTCTTATTTGCTCTTCATTTCTGAAATTATTTTCATTTTTATTTCCATTCCGTTCTGACTTCTGCTTCCTGCCTTCCAAGTCCTTCTGCTTTGGAGCATTCTTTCTTTAATTCACCATATGAGGAAATACACTCTCCCTCCTGCCCTTCCTTTGTTTTCCTTGTAACAAATTTTTATGAAAATTTAGTGCAATATTGTGCTATAAATTTATACATCAATTTAGCTCTCCTGGGTTTGGGGGAGGAGGTTTTGTTCTAATAGCTTTTCTAATTTCAAAAAAGTAAATCATATTTTATAATATTTAAAAGTACTTAACTGTCATTCTGTTTTTCTTCCTCTTTGGGTATCTTTACTTCCTGAACAATTTTGTCCTAAAGCTTTAGATGAGGTCAAGAAAATAGGAAAGCTGTAGAGAAGAACGATGGAGGCTCCGTAGGAGGAGGTTGGTATTCTTAGAGTTGGCAGTAGGATGTCAGATCCTGAAGGATAAAAAAAACTTCTTTCATGGTGTCATAGATTACATTTGTTGAAAGGGTTTAAAAAAATACTAAGAGAGTGGGAATTAGGTATTCTTACCACAATGATAAATACATCAGGTGATATAGATTGTAGTTAGTGAGAACAATTTATATCTATCTATCTAATCTATATACCTACAAGTGTGTGTGTATTTTATATATATATATATATATATATATATATATATATATATATATATATATATCTCAGGGAAGTATATATAAACTATCAAATTCTTCTTCAAATTATCACTGTCTTCATTGACTCATAGACAGCAATGTATGATATTAAATCACAACTTCTGAACACAGTTCTTTGAAAAGATTATATATTATACTCCAAATGCTTTTTATCGTATTTCTCACACTTAATACAGTAAAATAAGATGTGATTATAGGAGAATGAAATATTCATGTGGCCCTCAGCCAATCTCACATAATACATGTTTGAAGAAAGCCTTTGGCAAAAGCAACATCCACTCATAACTGAATTCACTGTATTTATGAATTCATTATATTGTACCTCTACTTCAGTGTTCAACTGAAGTGAAACCCCCGGAGCAGTTCTTCTGTGTGATTCCGGGTATATCTATCCTCCTCTCTGGTGTAGTGATTTTTAGTCCTGCATATAGAATAGCCAAGATTGTATAGTATTTTTCAAGTTCATTCAACTACCCAATGTATGATCTTCTTAATTAAAAATCAATAATGATTAAAAATTTAATAAAACTTTATTGTTTAAAGTAGTGGGAAAGATCCTTCCATCCCTATTTGACCCTCTACTGGGCAAGTATATCACAAACCCTGCAGATTGTATCTATAATGGGAATAAAATAATCAAGAGAACACATCTCAAAATATGAGGTTAAGTTTTACTTTTCACAATCATTCAATCTCTTTGAAATTAGGGCCATAAAATTCTGGAAATACTAATATGTGGAACAAGTCAGACCCCAGAGAAAATAGCTACTTTATTTCTCAGAGTCAGTTGAGCTGCAATACCATTTAGTGTTCACTTTAAGTTTCTAAACAGTACACTGGTCAGCTTCTATATACTAAATAGCATTCTGGAATTAGATTCATTTTGATTCTACTGATATTAAAGCTATAAAAATTCAGAAAGCTTAGTCTCAAATTTACCATTTTTCTTGCAGGAACAACTCATTTTTCTCTTAAATGAATAGCATAAACAAGTTTGAATGTAGAAATGTCTAACCAATTTAAGGTAAAATAAAAAGTGTTTACAAATACTTTTTTGTAATAGAAGATTCCCTGTAGAATTTTTTCTAACAATAAAATTATTAATTCTATTCAAGTTTCTAAATAGAATTGAAAGAATAAAAGATTGATTTATTTTATAGTGCTATTTAGTTCATATTCTTCATCCTTTCAGGCTAGATTCCCTCAATCATCACAAGCTAATAATATTTATAAATTATTGGTGAATCTTTGTGTGTAGCATTTTCAGCAACTATTATGTTTAAAAAACCAATTCAAATCAAATGCATTTTTAGCACACAACATGTTTATGTAGAATTTATCTTTAGACTACAGCTTTTATTTGTCCCTTCCAAAATAACTGCTTATGTATTAGTTAATAATAACAATTTTTCTGTGACTTCTCAGAATTCTTCAAGTAGAATATGTTGTTTAATAATGTAAGATATCTTTTTCACAGTTGTAGACAAAATGGTTACATTAGATATTATTTGCCTTTATTTTCCTTATAATATTTTATATATATTAATGGTAAAAGTAAATAAAAGTGGAATATTGCTGAATTTTAAATAACTGGTACTATTGTTATATATAATTGAATGATATATGAAATTTTTATTCTTTTAAAGATAGCTTTATATTTCACTGTAATTTTTACCTGTGATATGCCATCTTTTTTTTTCTTGTTAAATGTATCACTATAACTATATACCCCCATTCTTTCACATGCTATTATGAATACAGTATAGATGCATTACAGGTCACAAGAGGTCTTTAATTAAATCTTAGTTTCAATTAGATGAAGGAGTAGATGTTGCAGCACATGAAAATTGAAAGTTTCAGTGTTGAAAGGTAAGAAAACTCACATGTATGTGATATATATATTATATATATTAATATATATATAATATATATAATATATATATATGTGCAAAAATGTCTGTGCTCTATTATCAATAATATCAATATCAATAATATCAATATTATCAATAAAATTTCATTTGAATTCTAGTTCCATTTTAGTTCATAGAGCAGCTCCTAGTTTCCATTGAAACTAAATTTTTAATAAATCCAATCTTTTCTTCACTGTTTAGACTCTCCAGATACCAGTGTGTTATGTCTAGACTTTGAACTTGTGGTGCCAGACATAACAAAGACCCACAAAGTGGCAAAGGGATATTTATGTGTCTTGATGAAAAAATTTATCATATTTTAAGATGTGTAAGATTTCTCTGCAATGAGGAAGTACCCTTCCAACTAGGATCATAAACAAGCAAGGGGATCTCAGTTTTCTCCACATGGTTCATATGTTGAGGGTAGTAAAGCTACCCTTCAGCCTCTGTAGTCAGACTTGCTAGCATTGTCTATTTTCTCCTGAAACTCTTATGGTTAATTGTGCTAAATACCCAACAATATCACCAATGGTGATTAGTCCAAATAACTGTTATTCCCATTAATTGCAATAAGGGAGAATGCAATTTTAGAAATCACTTCAGTGTCTCCAACAGAGACATCAGAAGTAGAGAAGTTACAGTTAAAGTAGTTATACTTAATAAAGTTAATGTACTTACAGGTAGTTTTAATGTGGTTTAAATGGTTTGAAATAGACTTTACAAGGCAGATAAGAGACTGGAACTGGGCAAAGTTCATGATATAACAGCTTAACAAAGGTGGACACAACTAAGACAGATCATGAAGCTGATCTTCATAAGTAAAAATTGTTATCTGCAACAAACTCTGCAATAAACTGATCTGTAAGAATTTCCAAAGGGCGAAAAGGAGAGAGTAAAGGGTATTTTGTTGTTGTTGTTTTATTGGTGCAGTCTTATCTTTCTCAATTAAGATTTGCTTGACACAATTATAGTATAGTATAGTATAGTATAGTATAGTATAGTATAGTACAGTACAGTACGGCATGGCACGGCATGGCATGGCATGGCATGGCATGGCATAGCATAGCATAGCATAGCATCTGGTGATCAGTGGTCCACTCTGAGCCCTAATAACATAGATGGTCTTGACTCGGAGTAGAAGTCACTATAATTCTCAGTTGTGTTAGGAAGGATTCACCTACAGTTGGTATGCTTAGAAGGATCCACAGTGCTTTGACTAAAAGGATTATAGTTGGTTATTAAAGAAAAAAAGAGAGAAAACAGACTGTGCTCTATTCTAGTCACAATGAAAAGACATATTGTTTAAAAAAAATTATTGTTTAGAGCATGCAATTAGAAAATGTAAAATACAGTGTCATATGAAACCACATCAAACTCTGTTAACATACCTGTTGGATCTCAGAGAAAAATTAATTATTATCAAAACTTTATTTTAAGCCAGGCGTGGTGGTGCATGCTTGTAATTCCAGCGACTCCAGAGGCTGAGATTGGAGGATCGCGAGTTCAAAGCCAGCTTCAGCAATTTAGCAAGGCCCTTGCAACTCACTGAGACCCAGTCTCTAAATAAAATGTAAAAAAGGGCTGGGGATGTGACTCAGTGGTCAAGTCAATTCCCAGTACCAAAAACAAACAAACAAACAAACAAAAAACCCTTTTATTTTAAAAAATAATAAAAATCATTATAGAATATGAGCTTTATTTTTCCTTTGGGTACCAGGGATTAAACCCATTGGTATTTAACTACTGAGCCACATCCCCAGTCGATTTTTAATATTTTAGTTAGAGACAGGGTCTCAGTGAGTTGCTGAGGCTGGCATTGAATTTTCGATTCTGCTGCCTCAGCCTCCCAAGCTGCCGGAATTAAAGATGTGCACCACCATGCCCAGCAGAATATGAGCTATTTCACGCTAAAATTGGACTGATCTGAGAAGACTATACTAATGTGATTTGTAGTGCAGATTGTAGGATAAACGTAAGGTAAATTATTAATAATATTATGAATAGTAATATTTATAATATTATGATTATAATCAGTGTGCTATACAATAGATCTTATTCCTTCTATCTAATGGAAATTTTGTAAACTTTGTAAAATTCCCTATTATTTTTAGTTTTTACAAATACATTTAAAATATTAAAGGATCCATGTTTCCATTTCTGAATTCCAATGATATTTAAGATAATGTATAGCATTATTGGATATATTATTCTTATTTTTAATGGCTTGGATTACAAAGGTATAATTTGGGTTCTTTAAAAAAAAGTATGGGTATTATTTAATTCCCTTGGAATCCAAATTGATTTTTCCTGTTTTCTTTGTCAAATAGAATTTTAAATTCTAATATTTTAATTACAAAATTTCAGCTAGATAGAAGGAATAAATTCAAGAGATCTATAGTACAGTACATTGATTATATTTAATAATAATATATTATTTTTTCAAAAATCACTAAAAGTAAGTGTTAAGGGTTCTAACCAGAAAAAGTAGATTGACATGGGTGATAATGCATATGTTAATTAGTTTGATATTGCTAACATATCAGATTTTACACAATATATGCAATTTTGTCAATTAAAATTTTTTAAAAAGGTAGTTGAATGCTCTTAATGTAAATATTCTTAATCTCCTATTGTCAGGCCTAGAACCGTCTGAATTCCTATTAAGTCTAAGAGTTTTGTCCTCGGGGAAATGCATATACGTGCAAAGTATTGCAGGTAATTTCATGTCTTAAAGGCATTCCTGAAGTCCAGTCGTTAACTTTTTTAGGGAGGATGTATGTAACAATGAAACAATAGAGATGCTATTACTAAAGATAGGGACGAAGAGAATTATGTCACCTAGTACTATCGTCACCTAATTATTAAAAATGTTCCCAGCAATAAGAAATTAAACAAGCATAAAATGTAAAAATAATTAGAGCGAGACAAAATTTCCCTTTTCAGTCATCAGTTTGGTGTACTCAGTCCCCACAGAATCCTGGATCCTGAAAATAATAAATTATTAGAAATAATGAGTCCAGTTAACATCTAGTTGCAAGTAAAATATGCAAAATTTAATGGCTTTCTCATCCTAGTTATAACCAGGGAGAAGATATAATAGGAAAGGGAAATATTATTTTCATAATAGTAATGATAAATGTGAAATGTTCAAGAATTTCCCATAAGCAAGATGTAGGAACTGCATAAAGAAAACAAAGTTTCTAAGAAGTATGACAGTAGAGTTTCATAAATGGAACAGCAGCAGTGTACTGTGGTAAAGGAAGACAAAATTGTATAAAGGTAATAATTCTTTAAAGTCTAATTAAGGCTCAATAGAATTTTAATTAAATTCCTGATGGCATCTTGTCGGAACTCGGAAATTTGTTTCTTAAATTAAAATGAGATTTTAAGTAAACTGGAAAAACTCCAAGCAAATTGAAAATAAAAGATTAATGATTGCAGACATATTATCTGTGATAATACAACGTTTTATACAAGTGTAACAATTAAAAGGGAACAGAGCGATACTGACAAATGAATCCATAAGACATCAATGATATTGAACATGTAATTTTGAAATAAAACCTAGTACAACATGATCAAATGTGTTCCTTGACATTTCATTAAGAAGGCTCTTATTTTACTTTTTCAAGAATTAAGAGGAAAGATCTCAATCCCAGTAGTTTTGGAAAACTGATTATATGCATTATATAAAAACTTGATCAAATATAAAAATATAGACTATAAATATCTAAAAAAGGCATATAGTTAGCAACTTTCAGTAAATGGAAATATTGTTTATAAGGGACTTTCAGGATCGGTAACATACCACAGAAATTATCTTTGTATTTACATGAAATTATATGTACCTTTATATCTATCTATCTATCTATCTATCTATCTATCTATCTATCTATCTATCTATCTGTCTGTCTGTCTATCTATCTACACACATCTATGCTAGGCAAAATATTACATTCCAATTGTTTTAGAAACAGATGTAGGTTTTTGAAATATCCACAAGTTATTCAGATGGGAAAGACTGATTTTAAGTCCTTTGGTTATATACTGAAGAGTGGGATAACTGGGTATTATGGTGGTTCCATTCTAAGTTTTCAAAGGAATCACCATACTGCTTTCCAGATTGGTGGCACCAATTTGCAGTCCCACCAGCAATGTATGAGTGCACCTTTTCCCCCAACATCGTTGCCAAAATTTATTGTTATTTGCATTCTTGATAATGTTATTCTGACTGAAATGAGCTGGAATCTAGTATAGTTTTAATTTGAATTTCTCTAATTGCTAGAGATGTTATTTTACAGATTTTAAGCCGGATAAGAAATTTCTAAAGATAATAATAATGGAAGAAAGAAATGAGGGGGAAATGTCCCTTTTGCATTCTTAAAATTAGAATTTTAGGGAACTGATACAACTACTAATGACATTTAAAGAAAAATGAATTAGAGGATACAATCACAAAAAATATGTAAACTGAGGGTTAGTATCCATAATCTAAAAATACGGATTTAGTAACCATGCTATTCTTACCATGATATTTTTTAATTAAAACAATAATCCCAAGTCGATAAATTTTCTAAAGTTTTTAAAACCATTTTATAAGTTAAATTAAAATTTTGGGGTAGTAATTTAAAGACAGGTTCACCTATAATCATTGTTCCTCACATTTTTAAAACGCTCATTTCAGTCAATACAGGTTACATAAAGAACTTTTGGATTTTTCTTCTTAAGTTTCTGTGTTTAATCAGGGTACGTTTGTCAATGTCTGTTATCTTTATCATCATCATCATCATCATCATCTCCATATATTGACTTTCAGAACAAAACAGATAATCCCTGAACAGATTGCATCTTTTATTAAAACTTTAATAATTTTATTAAGATTTAGAGGTAACTTCTACCACAGACATATAAAGGACATTTTATTTTAAATAATAGCATGGATGTTACATATAAGAAGTCAAGTTGCCCTGATTCAACCTGGCCTATTTTTATGAGTTTAGTCTTCCTGTGGTAGTAACTTTACTAGTAGAAAAATGAGAGTTATGAAACAGATGTGTATTTTATTCTCTGTTTATGTCTTAAAATTATTTGGACTAACCATCATGGTATCTAAAAAAAGCTGGTAAGTTGTCATTATGGCCATAAAGAAGACAAAAACCTGATTGATAATGAATAGAAATACTTAGAGTTTGATTTGAAGTGATGAATAAGCATCATGTAATTTTAAATAACTAAATAAGCAATCAGGTCCCTAATTAAGTGAATAGAAATTCATCTTATAGTACCAAAATATTTAGACCATTGATTTATTGATAGATACAGTCTAAGGAACCAAGAGACAATATTCTGGCAGCACCTAAATTATTATAGTGTTTTCTGTAAACTGAGCTGATTGCCCTACGTGATTTGCTTCTGATTTTCATTAAACATTAAGCTTCTATGATATTATACTATTTAATCTCATTATTAACTCATAAAACCTTAATTCTACCCTCTGTATTCTTGCAAACCTGTCATCAGTTTATCAAAGAGGTAAATCACTTATTTAAAAAAGTTATTTCTCTAATGGAAATTGAATACTAGTTAGTATTAGTTTAAGTTGAGCAGATCTATGCCAAGACAACATGTAAGAAATATTTTACATAACTATAATATATTCAGGTGACTTTTGAGTAAACTACTTTAGGAGTAGATGAAGTATTAGTTATAAAAAGCATCCATATTTTCATGTCATGGACAAATCCACCATCAAAATCCACAGATGTGTAGGGCACAGTAGCACACACTTGAACCCCAGTGTCTTGGGAGACCAAGGCAGGAGGATCACAAGTTTAAAGACAGCCTCAACAAAAACAAGGCACTAAGCAACTCAATGAGACTCTGTCTCTAAATAAAATGCAAAATAGGGCTGAGGACATGGCTCAGTGGTCCAGTGGCCCTGAGTTCAATCCCCAGTACCCACTCCCCACAAAAATCCACAGATGTACAACTCCCTGTGTTTTATGAGAATTAAATTCTCATGTGATGGTTAATCTTAGTTGTCACGTTGAATAGATTGAGAGACCCAATAAATGGGCAAAGCTCATTTCTGGTTGTGTCTATGAGGGTATTTCTAGACAATTGTTATGCAGGTCAATGAAAGGAAGGGGAAAAAGACCTTTATTGAATGTGGATGGTGCTGTGCAACAGGCAGGAGGCTGGATACTACAAAAAGTGGAAGGGAGAAGCTAGCACATGCATGCATGCTCTGCTCCTCTTGAGCATGTGTAATTTTTCTCTGTTCATGTAATTTTTCATTGCCTATCACCTGTGGACATCTATTCAAGCTGCTTCACCATTTAAATACAGACTTGCACCAATGACTCTCCAAGGAACTACCAGACCTTTAATTTCAGGCTGGGGCTGCATCATTGGTGCCTCTTGTTCTTGAGGCTTCCAGCTTCTTGAATTGTAGCTACTGCTGTCCCTTGGATCTTCAGTGTGCAGACAACCATTGTGGGACCATACAATTCCTAACTTTGTAAGCCAATCTAAGTTCCCTTTTCAAATTATATATGCATTCTCATGAGACCGTCCTCTGGAGAGGCCTAAAACAATTATATACACACATATATATACACACACATATATATGTATATGTGTGTGTGTGTGTGTGTGTATATATATATACATATATGTGTGTATATATATATATATATATAATTAACTCACATTCTTTAGTGCTTTGTAATAGCACTTTGCTACATGCTTCACATGTACAAACACAGTTCATTTTTACACTTTCTTTTTTTTATTGGTTGCTCAAAACCTTACAAAGCTCTTGACATATCATATTTCATGCATTAGCTTCAAGTGAGTTATGAACTCCCATTTTTACCCCAAATACAGATTGCAGAATCACATCGGTTACACATCCACATTTTTACATAATGGCATATTAGTGACTGTTGTATTTTGCTACCTTTCCTATCCTCTACTATCCCCCCTCCCCTCCCCTCCCATCTTCTCTTTCTATCCCATCTACTGTAATTCATTTCTCTCCTTGTTTATTTTCCAATTCCCCTCACAACCTCTTATATGTAATTTTGTATAACAATGAGGGTCTCTCTCCATTTCCATGCAATTCCCCTTTTCTCTCCCTTTCCCTCCCACCTCATGTCTCTGTTTAATGTTAATCTTTTCTTCCTGCTCTTCCTCCCTTCTCTATTCTTAGTTGCTTTCATTATATCAAAGAAGACATTTGGTATTTGTTTTTTAGGGATTGGCTAGCTTCACTAAGCATAATCAGCTCTAGTGCCATCCATTTCCCTGCGAATTCCATGATTTTGTCAATTTTTAGTGCTGCGTAATACTCCATGGTGTATAGATGCCACATTTTTTTAATCCATTCATCCATTGAAGGGCATCTGGGTTGGTTCCACAGTCTAGCTATTGTGAATTGTGCTGCTGTGAACATCGATGTGGCAGTATCCCTGTAGTACGCTCTTTTAAGGTCTTCAGGGAATAGTCCGAGAAGGGCAATAGCAGGGTAAAATGGTGGTTCCATTCCCAGCTTTCCCAGGAATCTCCATACTGCTTTTCAAATTGGCCGCACCAATTTGCAGTCCCACCAGCAATGTACAAGAGTACCCTTTTCCCCACATCCTCTCCAGCACTTGTTATTGACTTCATAATGGCTGCCAATCTTACTGGAGTGAGATGGTATCTTAGGGTGGTTTTGATTTGCATTTCTCTGACTGCTAGAGATGGTGAGCATTTTTTCATGTACTTGTTGATTGATTGTATGTCCTCCTCTGAGAAGTGTCTGTTCAGGTCTTTGGCCCATTTGTTGATTGGGTTATTTGTTGTCTTATTGTCTAATTTTTTGAGTTCTTTGTATACTCTGGATATTAGGGCTCTATCTGAAGTGTGAGGAGTAAAAATTTGTTCCCATGATGTAGGCTCCCTATTTACCTCTCTTATTGTTTCTCTTGCTGTGAAAAAACTTTTTAGTTTAAGTAAGTCGCATTTGTTGATTTTTGCTATTTACTCTTGTGCTATGGGTGTCCTATTAAGGAATTTGGAGCCAGACCCCACAATATGTAGATCGGAGCCAACTTTCTCTTCTATCAGACGCAGAGTCTCTGATTTGACATCAAGGTCCTTGATCCATTTTGAGTTAACCTTTGTGCATGGTGAGAGGAAGGGATTCAGTTTCATTTTGTTGCATATGGATTTCCAGTTTTCCCAACATCATTTGTTGAAGATGCTATCCTTCCTCCATTGCATGCTTTTAGCCCCTTTATCAAATATAAGATAGTTGTAACTTTGTGGATTAGTCTCTGTATCCTCTATTCTGTACCATTGGTCCACCTGCCTGTTTTGGTACCAGTACCATGCTGTTTTTGTTACTATTGCTCTATAATATAGTTTGAAATCTGGTATCACTATACCACCTGATTCACACTTCCTGCTTAGAAGTGTTTTTGCTATTCTGGGTCTTTTATTTTTGCATATGAATTTCAGGATTGCTTTCTCTATTTCTTCAAGAAATGCCATTGGGATTTTGATTGGCATTGCATTAAACCTATAGAGAACTTTTGGTAATATCGCCATTTTGATGATGTTAGTTCTGCCTATCCATGAACAGGGTATATTTTTCCATCTTCTAGATCTTCTTCTACTTCTCTCTTTAGGGTTCTGTAGTTTTCATTGTATAAATCTTTCACCTCTTTTGTTAGGTTGATTCCCAAGTATTTTATTTTTTTTTGAGGATATTGTGAATGGGGTGTTTTTCCTCATTTCTGATTCAAAAGTTTTGTCACTGATATACAGAAATGCCTTTGATTTATGCATGTTGATTTTATATCCTGCCACTTTGCTGAATTCATTTATTAGTTCTAGTAGTTTTTTTGTAGACCCTTTTGGGTCTTCTAGGTATAGAATCCTGTCATCCGCAAATACTGATAATTTAAGTTCTTCTTTTCCAATTTTTAGGCCTTTAATTTCTTTCGTCTGTCTAATTGCTCTGGCCAGTGTTTTGAGAACTATATTGAATAGAAGTGGTGATAGAGGGCATCCCTGTCTTGTTCCAGATTTTAGAGGGAATGCCTTCAATTTTTCTCCATTCAGAATGATGCTAGCCTGAGGCTTAGCATAGTTAGCTTTTACAAAGTTGAGGTAAGTTCCTGTTATCCCTAGTTTTTCTAGTGTTTTGAACATAAAGGGATGCTGTACTTTGTCGAATGCTTTTTCTGCGTCCATCGAGATGATCATATGGTTCTTATCTTTAAGTCTATTGATGTGGTGAATAACATTTATTGATTTCCGTATGTTGAACCATCCTTGCATCCCAGGGATGAATCCTACTTGATCATGGTGCACAATTTTTTTGATGTGCCTTTGTATCCGATTCGCCAGAATTTTATTGAGGATTTTTGCATCTAGGTTCATCAGAGATATTGGTCTGTAGTTTTCTTTCTTTTAGGTGTCTTTGTCTGGTTTCGGAATAAATGTGATGTTGTCCTCATAGAATGAATTTGGAAGAGCTCCCTCTTTTTCTATTTCCTGAAATAACTTGAAAAGTATTGGTATTAATTCTTCTTTAAAGGTTTTGTAAAACTCCGCTGTATACCCATCCGGTCCTGGGCTTTTCTTGGTTGGAAGTCTTTTGATTGCTTCTTCAATTTCATCCATTGATATTGGTCTTTTCAAATTGTGTGTATCCTCCTGACTAAGTCTGGGCAAATCATATAACTTAAGAAATTTATCGATGTCTTCACTATCTTCTATTTTATTGGAATATAGGTTTTCAAAATGATTTCTAATTGTCTTCTGTATTTCTGTAGCATCTGTTTTGATATTGCCTTTTTCATCCTGTATGTTAGTAATTTGAGTTCTCGCTCTTCTTCTCTTCGTTAGCGTGGCTAAGGGTCTGTCAATCTTGTTTATATTTTCAAAGAACCAACTTTTAGTTTTGTTAATTTTTTCAATAGTTTCTTTTGTTTCAATTTTGTTGATTTCCGCTCTGATTTTAATTATTTCTTGCCTTCTGCTGCATTTGCTGTTGTTTTGCTCTTCCTTTTCTAGGGCTTTGAGATGAAGTGTGAGCTCATTTATTTGTTGGTTTTTCCTTTTTTGAGGAATTACCTGCAGGCGATGAATTTCCCTCTTAAAACTGCTTTCATTGTGTCCCTTAGATTCCGATATGTTGTGTCTGTATTTTCGTTTATCTCCAAGAATTTTTTGATTTCCTCCTTTATGTCTTCTGTAACCCATTGATCATTCAGTAACATATTGTTCATTTTCCATGTGATGTAGGATTTTTCCTTCCTTCTTTTATCATTGATTTCCAGTTTCATTCCATTATGATCAGATAAAATGCATGGTATTATCTCCACCCCTTTATATTTACTGAGGGTTTCCCTATGGCATAATATATGGTCTATTTTTGAGAAGGATCCATGTGCTGCTGAGAAGAAAGTATATCCATTTGATGATGGTTGATATATTCTATATATGTCAGTTAAGTCTAGGTTATTGGTTGTGATATTGAGTTCTATAGTTTCTGTATTCAACTTTTGTTTGGAGGATCTGTCCAATGGTGAGAGAGGTGTGTTAAAGTCACCCATAATTATTGTGTTGTGGTCTATTTGATTCTTGAACTTGAGGAGAATTTGTTTTATGAACTTCGCAGCACCATTATTTGGTGCATAAATATTGATAATTCTTATATCTTGTTGTTGAATGGTTCCTTTTAACAGTATATAATTTCCTTCCTTATCCGTTTGGATTAACTTAGTCTTGAAGTCGATTTTATTCGATATGAGGATGGCCACCCCTGCTTGCTTCCAAGGACCGTGTGCGTGGTATATTTTTTCCCAACCTTTCACCTTCAGCCTGTGTATGTCTTTTCCAGTCAGATGTGTCTCCTGGAGGCAGCATATTGTTGCATTTGTTTTTTTAATCTATGTTACCAGCCTATGTCGCTTTATTGGAGTGTTTAAACCATTAACGTTTAGAGTTACTCTTGATATATGGTTTGTACTTCCAGCCATGTTTGATTATTTATCTCTCTTTTTTTTTAATTTAGTTTGTTTTTCCATGATTAGCTTTCCCCCCTCCGTCTGTCTTTACTGAGGTACTTCCCACTGTTGGCTTTGGTTATTGTTTTTCATTTCTTCCTCGTGTAGTGTTTTGCTCAAGATGCTTTGCAATGCTGGTTTTCTGGGTGCAAATTCTTTTAGCTTTTGTTTATCATGAAAGATTTTTATTTCGTTGTCGTCGTACCTGAAGCTTAATTTTGCTGGATACAGAATTCTTGGTTGGCATCCATTGTCTTTCAGTGTTTGAATTACATTGTTCCATGGCCTTCTTGCTTTCAGTGTCTATGATGAAAAATCCGTTGTTAACCTTATTGGTTTACCCCTGAATGTAATCTGTCTCCTTTCTCTTGTAGCTTTTAATATTTTCTCTTTGTTCTGTATACTGGATATCTTCATAACAATGTGTCTTGGCATTGGTCTACTGTGATTTTGTGTGCTCGGTGTCCTGTATGCATCTTCAATTTGTATATCTGTTTCCTTTTTTATTTCTGGAAAGTTTTCTGTAATTATTTCATTCAGCAGGTTACTCATTCCCTTGGTTTGAATCTCTGTACCTTCTTCTATCCCGATGACTCGTAAGTTTGGCTTTTTTATGTTATCCCATAACTCTTGGATGTTTTTCTCGTGATTTTTTACCAGCCTTTCTGAGTTGGCTAGACTCTTTTCAAGATGATATATTTTGTCTTCATTATCTGACGTTCTGGCTTCTACTTACTCCACTCTGTTAGTGATACTCTCAGTTGAGTTTTTAATTTGGTTTATCGTTTCCTTCATTTCTAGAATTATTGTTTATTTTTTATAATCTCTATTTCCTGATAAAGATGCTTAACTTCTTCTTTTATCTGTTTATGTAATTCATTCTCAATGTGTTCTTTCGCTGCTTGAATTTGCTGTCTTGTATCCTCTTTAAGGTTCCATTCCATCTGTCTAAGGTATTCCTTGAGTTCTTTATATGACCATTTTTCTGATGACTCTATATGCTCCTGAATATTTAGGCTGTCCTGCATTGTTTGTACTCTTTTTCTTCCTTGCTTTTTCATACTGCTCATGTTGCTTCTTGTTCTGTTTGACTGCTGAGTTACTGTTTACTCCTATAAATTTATTTGATGTAATTCCCAGCAGGTCTCCTTTCAGCAGAATTTTGCTAGAAGTTTCGCATGTAGGTGTATTAATGGGTCTCTCTGATCCCGTTACTGCGGAGGCATTGAAAGTGCTGCCTCCTCGCTGGCCACCATGTTGGGTCCTCCTCAGAATGGGAGGACGCTGGAGCTTGGTCTCGCTGCGGCAGATGTCCACCTTGCACACCCGCTCAGCCGTGCTGCCCGCCAGCCTGCCTGCGGAGGAGCGCCTCACCTGGGAAGAGGTGGGAAGCCATCTTTACACTTTCTTATGAAGCACTTATTCTTATTTTCTTCATTTTATATTTAAGATATCTGAATCACCAAATATTAAGGAATTTCAAAATATACACACCCAGCAAACGACAAGATATTAAAATCTGAGCCCTAGAGTTTCAAAGTGTTCCCTTGAAACTGCTACACTATATTGCATCTCAATTGAAACACACTATTTTATAAAATTTATATTGAAGAAGATTTAAGGGCTAAAGAGAAGTCATCACTAGAATATTTCATAGAAGAAATAAAACTTAGGCCTTAAACTATGAGTTCCACAGGTGTATATAAGGCAAATAAATGTATAAAAATAACACCTTGATAAAAAGCCTCAACTATGAAATCTATGGCTTCCCAGTATGTAAACCCCATGAGGCTAATTACTTGTGCATGCCTCTATCTCCAGTGCATAAACATAAATGCTGGGTTATTGCCCATTGTCATTAAGCTCACACCAAAAAAGGTACTAAATTTAATATTCTAAATCATAAACTAAATTGTTAGTAGTCATAAGTGTATATTGAAATGATCATTGCAAGGATACCTGCTAGACTATTTTTATATTATATTGTCTTTACTAGCCATCATCTTAAAACCAAATACTTTTCAAACTTACATATCCCTCCTAATTTTTTTTCAGAAAAATTCCTTTTGTAAAGCTGTTAAAATTATGAAGGTAACATCCCATAGGAGAATTTGATAATCTAGGTCAACAAAATTGTAATTATAATTCAGGAATATTCACAAATTATTGAGAAGAACATACTGAGAAGAACAACTGAACTTTTATAAATATAGAAATTGATCCTAGATAAATGACTCAGAACCACAGTGAAGTTTAAGTAACAAGAAAAAGGCAGTACAAAATGCATTGTTATTAAAACACATTCACCCTGATGAAAGAAAATAATTGTCAGGCAAAAATAATTCCTGCCCAGGTAATTGAGCAGAGCGCTGATCATCAAGAATGAATAGAGTCATGTGTTTAGAATTATAGTACCATAGATTAAATGTTGCTGTTGGAAATACCACACAGACAATGGTCCTGCCACATGGCATCCTTCTTAGTGAAGCATTATAGTTTCCTGACATTCTTCTGAAGTTTCAGGGAACTAGTAACAGCTAACAGGGAAGTGCCTTTTGAAAGGTCCTCTTAAAGGTCTCCTTGCCAAAGACTTGCTCTACAGGGAAGTTACCTATTCATTCCTCTCTGGGAAGGGCTCTTCAGTATCACACAAAGTATTCTTTATAGATGTGCTCAGCTGCTGATTTGTCAGTGCTTCAATGATTTCATAATGATTAATGAAAACCAAAGTAGGAATACATGAAACATGAGATGATTTTTATATTCAAAGTCATTAGTAGCCATATAGGGAGTTCTGAAAAGGCCCATTAAAATAGATTATGATAACAAGGCAAATTAATGACTTCTTCAGAGTTTAGAAAATAAACTTGATTAGTTATATGAGAAATTCATTACCAGAAATAATTTTTTTATACCTGCACAACAATTTACAGGCTATGTACAACTAATTTAGATCCATTTTTGTGATGACATATTTGACCTGCCTTTGTTTATGAAATACGTGCAGCTGCTAAGTGTGTTTATATAATAATTAATTAATGTTTGATGGCCTGTCAACTTGATCTGTGAATTCTGTTGTTAAAAACACAAATAAAACTCCAAAATTACAGGTCATGCTCTGAGTTAGTTAAGATTCTTCTAGAGAAATACTTTGAAATAATATTTTTAGTAAGGTACTTTTTGTTATATTTTACCTTAGTAGGCAAATTAAATATATCACTTCATTTTTTTTCTTTTTTTGCAAAGTAAATTGATTACCAACACAATTCTTCCTCATCTCTTTCTAAAAGTAGTCTACATTAATTTTAAAACATCACTTTAAAAATAATGTAGTTAGATGTGAATAACTTTTAGAGCAAGTGAAGTTAATGGAGGAAATAGTTTTCATGATAGAAAATTGCATACATAAATTGTATTTATTTATGTGGATGTTTTTTATTCAAAATAAGAATATAAAATTTAATTTTAAAATGTTTATTGAAATTATGGTTAGAGAGAAGATATTTGTCATTTCTCCCTTTTCACATCCCGTGGTTATTCAGTCAAAACTGCAAGAATGGTGAATTCATAAAACCAAACAGAAAGAATATGATGTAGTTACCAGCAGAGAAGAACTTGCAATACATTTTTGGAAAACAGAATATCTAATGTTAGTTGGTGGATAAATATTAGAAGAGTAAGATTTTTCCCAGGATATGTACAGCTGAATTGAAGATGCTTTGTGGTCCCTGGTACAGGAAATAGGCAAAGCAGATCAAGTTAAAAATGGAGGAATGGTCAATTGTTTAAAACATTGAACCACTATACAACCCAATAGTCTTATATACTTTCTTAAACATGAGGACATAAAAGCATGGTTTTTGAACTCTAGTCAAAAAATAAAAGAAGCTCAGTGATTAACATGTACAAGGTCCTGTGTTCAATTGCCAATACTAAATAAATGAATTACTAAAAGTAATAAAAAATAACCAGATATGCACACCTATAACTCTGACTATTTGGGAGGCTGAGGCAAGAGTATCACAAGATTGAGGCCAGCCTTGGCAAGTTAGTGAGATTGTCTTGAAATCTGAAAAGACTAGGGATATAAGTCAGTGATAGAGAACCCCTGAATTCAATCCCCAGCACTGAAAAAAAAAAAAAAAAAAAAAAAAACAACCTGGTTGCTAATACTGTAGTTAACACTTTAAGTTAAGTGTTCTTTGCTCTGGCATTACCATATGAGGGTACAGAAAAACCACAATAAATTGGTAGGAAAAACATGAACCAGTAACTTTGTTTCTGCCCATTTGCACTCTATAAAGTAACACCAGAGCATGACAGAGACAATTCAAGGAAAGCTAAAGGAATTGTTAATTTCATAATGGAGGTAGAAAAATAATTTGAAATATAGAACAATCATCATCACTGGAGTCTTAAAATAAATCTTAAAAATAAAATAGAGCAACATCTAATTGGAATTAAAATATAATAGGGAACTAAAAAAATAATGTTTCTTAGAAAGTTATTTCTTCAGAGCAAGGGAGATAAGTAAACATGGAGGATAACCTGGGATCCGGGGTACAGTGAATTAAAGACAGAAATTCCTGAAATGAGATTTTAGGATGAGAGATGTGGTTCAGATCTAAAATGAAAACACACCTCCGTAGAGCAGGGAGGTGACGGGTGGCAAAGGACTGGAGGAGAACAGGAGATCCAGATAAGGTGGGTTTACTGTGAGGGGACGATGATCGGATGATTTGTTATTCTTTTGTCAGCAGAAAGAAGGCAATTAAAAGCCTCAGGAAACAAAATATGTATAAGAATATCATCAACTGTTTACAAAATATGCATTAAATGTGGTTTGAATTTAGGTAAATGGTAGAGAGTAGACACCAAATGCTGTGAGGATAAATGGTCAAAGAAGAGTTGGTAGCAAAGGACAGGGATTCTGAAATTTTCATGTTGAATAGTGGCACATTTAGAAAAAAAAACTCTAAAATACTTGAGGTAAGAAGCAGAGCATTAAGCACACTTTTTTATACTAATTGTATCTAAGGGAAACATACAGATAAGGCACTTCTCAATCATCATCAGCTGCATGGAATAATATCTCATTACCTGGATCTACCCACATTTATTTATCCATTTATCTACTGAAGGGAATCTTGCTTGCTTCCAGGTTTTGGTTATCATGAATAAATCTGTTGTAAATATTATGTACAGGTTTTTGTGTTTATATAAGTTTTCAAATCACTTGTGGAAATACTTAGGAACATACTGCTGGATCATACAATAAGCTTATTTTGACTTCTGTGAGAAAATGCCAAACTGTCTTCCAAAGTGGTTGTTTCATTTTACATTTTCACCAACAATGAATGTGAGTACTTCTTGCTCCCCATTCTTGCCAGCATTTGTCATGGACAGAGTTTTGGATGTTAGGCAACTTAAGAGGTGTGTAGTGGCATCTCATTATTATTTTAATTTGAAATTACCTAATGACATACAATATTAAGCATCTTTGCTTATATGTATTTGCCATCCGTGTGTCTTTCAGATCTTTTGCCTATTTAAAGTAAGATCATTGTAGGTGTTCTTTGTATATTCCAGATAGCAGTCCTTTATCAGACATGTGTTTTGCAAATGTTCTCTCCATCTTTGCCTTGCCTACTCCTTCTCTTGACATCTTTCAGAGAGCAGACATTTTTTAATTTTAATGAAGCCCATTGTGTCTATTATTTCTTTCATAGATTTCGACAATGGTATTTTATCTAAAAAGTTACCACAATATAAAAGGTCAACTCAACCTTTTCTGATGTCCTTGTTTTAGAGTTTTGTAGTTTGTACTTAGTTGTATCATTTTGAGTGAACTTTGGTGAAAGTGTATGTCCATTGTCATCATTTTACATGCACTCATGTTCCTGTTCCAGAACCATTCCCTGGAAAGACCATGGCGGCTCCATTGTCAAAGGACCATGGACTACGTTTGTGTAGATATGATGTGTGACCTTTAGAAAGCTAATATATTGTGCATAATGTAACATTTTTACTATATCTCTTTGGAGATATCTTTGATTTAGTAACTGGTACAGACTCGACATTAACAAAGTAAGAAAAAATGGAAAGAGCGAGAGTTTTAAAACTTAATTCTACACAAATTTACATGTCAGATTTGCACACTTATTAAAGTAATGTTCAAGATGGAAATCATATATATGATATTCTGTTATCAGTAATGATTCCTTGAATTAAATGCCCACTAGAATTGTGGTTTGAGATCCTTTTCAATGTGTATTTTTTAAAGTATATATAAAGCCCTTATCTATTTTATTATCTTCCAGTTAATACTAGTACAACATACTATTTTCTCTTTTATCAACTTCAAATTTATTTTTACTGTTTTGGAGAAATAAAAGACACTGCATTTTTTTTTCCTTGTTGTTCTGTTGATATTTTTTTTCTTTTAATGGTTCTGTTGATTTTTTTTTCTTTTAATGGTACTGAGAATTGAACCCAAGGACATTTTACCACTGAACTACGTCTCCAGACTTTTTATTTTTTTATTTTGAGATAAGGTCTCCCTAAGTTGCCTAGGCTGGCCTTGAATTTGCAATCTGCCTGCTTCAATCTGCTTAGTTATTGTGATTACAGGCATGCACCAAGAAAGACTATTGATTTTTAATCTGGTTTCTGGAATGTAAAGGTTGAAGATCCAAGTACCAAAAAAAAAAAAAAAAACCTGAAGTAAACTGCTTTGATTTTTGTTGTTGTTGAGTATAATTATTGTGAGATCCTGTCACAGACTCAAATCTATGATATGTTGTATTCAAGATAAAACATTTGTATCTACATATTACCAGTGAATAAGCAGACCTCATTATTAATATCATTATAGGTAGCTTGATCCAATTAAGGTCTGATATATATAGTATTTACTGAAGATTCAGTAAATATTCTATTATAGGAGCACATTTATTTTCTGGAACTAAGTTTATATGCACAAATATGCATTGTAAAAATAAATTAGGAACAAATTAGAATGAATTATGATACATGCATCTCTTTTTTTAAAGAAACTGTATCAAAGTATACATTGAATATCCAAAGGGATCAGCAGTTTCATCTTTAATGGAAGGCAAGATCGTTTATGTAGAGTTCTGTGATGATTTTTTTCTCTCTACTTAAATAGCACTATTTGCTTCTCACATATGCTTTACATGTCCTTTATTCTATTAATAATTCATTGCTCAGTGTAATAGTTTCCCCAATAGACAATTATATCATGATGCTCTGGGTTTTTTGCACATGTAAAAATGTCTAAGGTTTATTAAAACAAAAATGATAATAATAAATTAGGAGAGTCAAGCCATGGAGATGTACACCACTGTTGCATTAGATTATTTCTTCTCCTGACACAGCTTTAAAACTTTGGTTACTCCCCATATGTTATTGCAATATCTCTTCAGATGATTCATCAAAAGACTAGGAATAGAAACATCATATGACCCAGCAATCCTACATTTATTCAAAAGAACTAAAATCAACATATGACAGTAATATAGGCACATCAATGTTTATAGCAGGGCAATTCACCATGGTCAAGTTATGGAACCATTCCAGGTGCCCATTATAATGAATGGATAAAGAAAATGTGATATAGATACACAACAATGTTTTACTCTGCCATAAAGAAGAATAAAATTATGGCATTTTCTGGTAAATGGATGGAACTGTAGACCACCATTCTAAGTGAAATAAACCAGATCACAAAAGCCAAAGATCTAATGTTTTCTTTCTTATTTGGAAGCTAAAGCAAATTAAGGGGAAAAAAGGGGAGGTATGTCACTTGAAAATAGAAAGGAGGTGAGTGGAGTAGGGAAAGGGAATTAAGGGGGAGGGCAGAAGGGACAGGAAGAGGGAGGAACTGTGTAATGAAATTGATCAAATTATGCTGTGTACATATGTGAATATACTACAGCCATTTTCACCTTTCTATTATCTATAAAGTACAAATTTAAAATAGCCCTAAATAAACAGAAGGAAGACCAGTAGAGGAAGGAAAATAGGAGAGAGGGGAGGGAAGGGAAAAGAGAAATATTTGAGATTGAAATGGCTTCATGCATGTGTGATTATATCAAAATGAACCACAAATGAACTACACTATTTTGTATCTAGTTCTAATAAACTAATAAAAACATTTTTAAAAAAATATTTCTAGACATCATCCAAATAGGAAAAATAAAAGCTTTGCTCTAATAACATGTAATACAGAATTATTCTCAGTGTGGTAAAATGAGCAAGATGGCAAAGGCTTCGAGGCTTCACAAAGCATTCATTGCTAAGTGTCTTGTTAGGATTACTAAATGCAACTGGATTTTTTTCCAAATTATAATTTATCCACTGTTTTTACTAACTTGTTAACATGTCCTCATGTCTGTCTCCTTATGGTATCAGTTTCCTTTTGCACTGGATCTTTATGACTCATTTATATAAAGCCGATATATTTTTTATTCCGTAGATACCAGACATCCACTCTGTATCAGGCTCTGTGTTAAGACAGTATGTCTTTAATGATAGAAACTGCAGAGACTAAGTTGTCCATGTACTGCTTCATTTCTGTTTCAAAGCAATCAAAGGCCTGGGTGCAATATAATGGGATATTTTTCTTCTTTACGGCATAGGCTAATGTTCAGGATTACGTACAATCTGTTCATTGATGTTCCACATGCAAAAAAAAAATATTTACCTAATTAAGAAAACCAGCACTTTCTCTGTGGTTATAATCCAATATTTATACCTTAGAAATGCCTCTTAGAGTCAAACCTATTTAAAATATAAAGTTGCTTGTATATTCCTATGGAGGAATTTAAAATGTTTTTGTGTGCAATAAATGAAGTCCAAAATGGGTACATTTTTATGACCTTTGTTTCTGATTTTACTTTGTCTCTCTCTCTCTCTCTCTCTCTCTCTCTCTCTCTCTCTCTCTCTCTCTCTCTCTCCTCTCTCTCTCTCTCTCTCTCTCTCACACACACACACACACACACAGTCATTTATTTGATGAAGTTTTTCTTTTATTTAGTGTCATTTTGCTAGAGATCCTTAAAAAAATTTCAGCAATGTAACAACTCAAATCATTTGCTTTGAGCCAAAAATTATTTAATCAGACATTGATAGAGAGCAAGAGAAGGATGGCTGCCTCACAACTAAAATTGAAATAATAAGTCACATGCATATTTGAAGAAGTAAAACTCAAGGGGAAATTGAAATAAAGGAGGTGTCTTTCTCTGGGAGAGACCACAAAAACTGCCATTTTCATTTACCATTTATGTTAGATACTTCTGGAAAACTGACTTTCATAGTCCTCGTTTTTTTATTAATATTTTGACTAAGCAAATGTTGTGTAACTTTTTAGCTACATTTATATTTTGTGTGCTCTAAAGCACCACAAGCAAACCCTTCCACTAAGGAAGCAACAAAATCCAAATGTATGCTTTATTTTATGTCAGCTTCTGCCTGCTTATATTTTTGCTTGAGTATCGTGTAACAATGGTTGAATGAGTGTGTAGCAATTTTGCAGCTGTGTGAGACAGTCTGAATTAAAATATAGTCGAAATAACATATTTCAAATTCCTATGGGGCCTCTAGGAGCACTTCGGGAAACGGGTTGTTACACTCCAAGGTGACAGAATCTGGGGTATAATGAGAAGACCGCATAATATTGATCAAGAGAAAGTCCCTGCAACGTCTGACACCATAACGAGTGGTTTCAGACTGAACATCAAATCCAAAATCAAAAAGGTTAAATACTAGAATTTTAGGCATTTTGTGACCAAGGGAATAATTCTTTTTTAAAGCAATGCTGTTTCAGGTAAAGCTGCATCAATTTTCTTTTTGTAGTTTTGTTTTTTGTTTGTTTGTTTGTTTTAGTGAAGGATGAGAATTCTCAGAGTATTTTCAGGTAAGCCTGAATGTATTTTGAAAATATGGAAACATGAGCCTTTAACTCACGAACAGCATCATGAAGAGAGGAGCGCACCGGGAGCATCTACTCTTATACTTCTAGGCATCTATCCCAAGCAATTTGGTTTGCATAGTCACAGAATTTTAAAACCTAAACTTGTTGATTTATACATAGGCTGCTGCCACTGCATTTATAGTCAACCATCTAAAGTACCAGAACACGCATTAATCATGGCACTCCCAAATTCACAGTCCTTGTTGTCCAATTAATCAGCAATTGCATTTACCTTCCCATTTATTATGAGATATGTATATGTTCAGAATTCTGTTTTCAAAAATATTGTTGAACTTGGTTTTAGAGAACTTTAATCATAGAAAGAATAACCTGTTCTTAATTGTTGAATTATTTATTTCCTATTCCTAAATTTTATTATTAACATATTTTCACTTCCTCTTTCATTTCATTTTGTTTACTTTTAATCCATTTCCCCAGCTTAATTGTAGTATATTTGATGATTAACATTTGTGTATACTGCAGGTATAACATGTGATGTTTTGAGCATACATTGTGAAACATTCCACAACCATCAAGCTAATTAACATATCCATCATCTCACATTTGTACAAAATTTTTACATTTGTTGTGGGAAACCTTTAGGTTTTGAAGAGTTCTGTTTAAAACCTCCTATGAAAATGTAAGTAATATTTTAGTTTTTTAGTCTATAAATTCTCTATAATTTGTTTAGCTCATGTTTTCAAATAAATATTCTAAACTCTTTCTAGAAATGTAGTACTTTTCATTTCTGGATGGATAAGTGAAAAATTTGGGGATTTTTGTATTCAGTGTGTTTTCAATTAGGAATAATTTAAATTATGAGATATGACCAGATTGAACTATATATTTTCATGTCACCAATTGGTGAGTAACATCTTTGGAAAAATGTAATTACAGTGTGTAGAGAGTAGGGTTAACTATGGTATTATAAATTTTTAGCATGCATGTGATATATTCTAGACAAATTTGAACCTAGCACATACAGAATACTTTATGATTTTAGCAGTGTCAATTAATGTTTAAGAAGATCTCTGTTTTCAAAAATGCGCTAATCAGTAAAGAAAAACTTTTAACGTTATAGTAGCCTAAGGAAAGGAAATTTAGATATATGCAATGTAAGCCCATAGTCTAGACTTACACACAAAGATGGCTCCATTGAGTTTGCTTTATTAACCACATTTTTAAAATTTTGTAAGATTGAAATTTGAAAATCTTTTAATAAAAATTGATCTGTATCATAAAATAATTTGGTACTGATTATTTAATTTTTCTTGAGTGTAATTAAGAAAAGTGTGCCTTTTATTTTGTCTTTAAATGTAGATGATCTTGAAATATTAATTTCTAATTACTGAAATAAAATCCACTTCACATTTTAAACAACTAGTAGGAGAAAAGCTGATAAATTCACTGTTGAGAAATTAGATAGATGGAAATAATATTATCAGTGTTGTTTACCTGGTATCTGTGTCCATTTCTTATCATACTTAAGGCATTTCTTTTCACTTGACAGTTCATTTCTGAGAAACTAGAAATTAATAAATTATTTTAGCCTACTTTTCCCTAATTTTTAACAAGCATTTAATAAAAATCCAAAATGTATTCACTAAAATTCAATCCGGATTGCATAATTAATTGATATCCACCATCAATAATATTACATAATATATAAATAATATATAATTCTACACATTTTTGGCAATTATTATGTGTACCATTGATTTAACTTTAAGATATTCATTTTGTTCTGTGTATGAAACCTATCTATTACAACGGATTGTATTCTATACCAAAATTAACCCAATAGTACTGTGGAACAACACTAAAAATATTCTTAAGATTCTAGGAATTGAGTTATGATACAAATGTTTCCTTATTGTACCTTGAGAATTCCTTTCAGTCAGTTCTCAGTTTGCAAGGCATAACTTTAGAAATCCCCTCTTCCTGGTCCATCCATCTCTTCTATTTTGTAAGGGGAAAAAGTCACTCATCAGTTAGTAAGGTTTATTGTCACTTATAGAAATGACTGTTTTAAGGGTTATTCAATAAATGCAAATGTCTCCACTCATTTCCCATGTATTACTTTCTGGGGGGGATTGTCTTTTAGTCTTGCAAGTGAAGGGGCATGAAGTCATGCTGCATACCATTCATAAGACATCAATATATGCAAAAACCTGTAAATCCTCCAGGGATAAAAAGTTACATCATTTCACCTATTGTTAGCATCAACTTTTCCTCCTGTCTCTAAGCACTTCAGAGTAACTTCTTCAACTTTCCTGTCATTGTCCTTCATTTTGATAAGCAGAACATAAATATACATGACTTCTAAAAATCTGTGACCAATTCAGGGAATCTGTCAGGGCTGAGAAAGCAGGGAGTGACAGGAGGTCAATAACTCTTTTAAATGTGAACTAGAGTGCAAGGATGCAAATCATTTGAATTCCCATTACTTTTATAGCTTTTAGGTATATTCCTAAGAGAAAAAATGTAGGATATTTAAACACAAATTCATTTCAGTCTTTATCATTCAGAATCTCATTATGAACATATGAGTATACAATAATTGGTGGGATATTTAATATAAAAAATTTTGTTTGTTAGATTTTAAGGAAAGAGAAAGAAACATGAAAAATACCAGTCAGTAAATGATATTTGCTTCCAAAATATGTAAAGCATCAGCTGACTTTGTTGGAAAATTAATATCATATTCATGTGTATGTGGGAAAAGTGATGGACATTTAATAATGAAAATAAATGAAAGTATGGAGACGAAAATAGCACATATAGAACTGTTAACATTTCAGTAAGCTATTTAAATATATTCAGTAAAACTTTTTGAATTACAAGAATAGTTTAGTAAGAATTATAGTATGAAATGATGCTTGCTAAAAAATAAATGAGTAGAAACCAACAGTGAATTTGAGATACTTTACAATCATCTTTTGAGATACTTTACAATCATCAATTTTGATCAATGTGTATATATATAAATGACGTATATGCCACAGTTTTACACCAAACAAAGCCATATTACTTAACACGGGCAAAACGTCTCTTCTACAATATGTGCATAGATGTTATGTTTATCTTATTCAAGAATATGAATTTTTTCAGCTTGTTTGTTTATTTGTTGTACTGGGGATTGAACCCAGGGATGCTTTGCTATTGAGCTACATTTCCAGCCCTTTTCTTTTTTATTTTGAGAGGGGGGTCTCACTCAGTTGCTTAGGTCCTCACTAAATTGCCAAGGCTAGTCTAGAACTTGTGATCCTCCTGCCTCAGCCTCCCAAATTGCTGGGATTACAGACATGTGCCACTGTGTCTAGCTATCATTTCTTATTTTAGTCTAGGAGATACTATTTTTATTAAGGTATGATTAACATACAAAAAATACATATTTAATATCTTGATCCATTAAAGATAAGAATAGATTTTCCCCCTTTTTCCCTGCATTTTTTATTTGTTCTTTTTAGTTATGCATGACAGTAGAATGTATTTTGACATATTATACATAAATGGAGTATAACTCCCCAATTTTGTGGTTGTACATGATGTGTATGCAGTTACACTGGTTGTGTATTCATATATGAAAATAGGAAAGTTATGTCTGATTCATTCTACTGTCTTTCCCATTTCATTCTCCCTCCCTTCTTCGCATCCCCTCTTCCAATTCTATAAACCTATACTCCCCTCCCACATTGTGACTTAGCATCCTCATATCAGAGAGAAGGTTGGGTCTTTGTTTTTTGTTTTTTTTTTTCCTATTAGGACTGACTTACGTCACTTAGCATGATTGTCTCCAGGAAATGGATATTTTTAAAGATATCTATATATTTCCTGTTTTGATATATTGTTTAAGATAATTAATTTCCCCTTATTGTGATTTGAAAAAGAAAAAGTCCCTTCTTTTTTTCCTCTCTGTCCTAAAGTTTACCCTAAGTTATAAAAAAGACATAGGAAAATAATTTTTAACATATAGAGTATTTAGGAAAAGTAAGTCCAGTATGTTCAAATTATTTTTAAAATAGTCTTTTTTTTGTGGGACACTTCAAATCATAGTGTCCTGTACATATTTAAGAATGGGGATGCAGAACATCAACAAATATACAAAACTACCAATTTACAAATGTCATTAAATAAGAATAATAGCATATCATAAATATTAGATAACCAAAGAATATAAGATGCGTGAAATGGAGCATCAATCAACTAGAGTTATAAAGATGAGTAAGAGAAATAGAGAGGGACAGGCAAGTTGGGTTTGTGGGAAACCAAGGATCATAAGTCAGGAATCCTAAAAAGGTTTCATCTGTTACAGAGAGACCTTGGCAACTAAAGGTCAAGTACCTGCATACACACACGAACACAGTAGTATAGAGAGAGTGCCCCACATTTCCAGTCACTCCATCTCTTGAAAGGTAAGGGTTCATTTTCCTGCTTTTAAAATTCTACAGCAGTGTGATTTGTTTTGACAAACAGAATGTATCACAAGTGATTCTTGGTAGTCTGTGACTGGGCTTTATTTTTTTTTTTATTTTTTTTTTTTAAGAGAGAGTGAGAGAGGGGGGAGAGAGAGAGAGAGAGAGAGAGAGAGAGAGAGAGAGAGAGAGAGAGAGAGAGAGAGAATTTTTTTTTAATATTTATTTTTTAGTTCTCGGCGGACACAACATCTTTGTTGGTATGTGGTGCTGAGGATCGAACCCGGGCCGCACGCATGCCAGGCGAGCGCGCTACCGCTTGAGCCACATCCCCAGCCCTGTGACTGGGCTTTAAATCCTTTCTTTTACCTCTTATGGAAAGTCCTCTCTCAGAAGAAATCAATCATTTAAGATGCCTGACTACTATTTTTAGAAGGAAATGTGAGGGAGCACATGCTTGCTAGCCATCCATGGGAAGAGAGGAGGACAGTGTCAACGAGGAGATGTGTAGGACATCAGGTGGAAAGGATATGAATTAATACTTGAAACTTCCACTCTGGCCTTGGCATCAGCTAAAAGTGGCTGGGTGTGTAATTCTAGCTGATGGCACTGGAAACTGAAGAATGAATCATCCAAGAGAGTATATCATTTCTGACCCAAACACCCCTGGGTAGATTAAATGATTATTATTTTTTTTAAAGCAAATATGTTTGGGGCTAATTTTTTAAACAGAAATGGATTATGAAACAAAATTGGTACTTAGAAATGAGAGCTCTTGTAAAAGAAATCTAAAACATGTGGCATTAGGGTTTGATCTGGGTGATGGTTGGAAACCTGATGTTGATTGGAAAATAACTGGAGGTTAGAAAGACATAAAGAAAAAATGGCTAGAAGAGACGGGACAAAAGCAGTTTAAATTTTATTCTGACAGAATAGCAAAACCATCACCTGTAGTAACATGGAAGACATAAAATGTATTGAAAAAAAAATTGTTAATGAAGCTATCTTTTCTCCAAACTGTATTTTCAGTGCCTTTGTCTAATGAGATAACTATATTTTTGTGGGTTTATCTCTGTGTTTTCTGTTCTGTACCATTGGTCTACATGTCTATTTTATTGCCAGTACCATGACATTTTTGTTACTCTTGTTCTGTAGTACAGTTTAATGTCTGGTATTGTGATACTTCCTGTTTCACTCATCTTACTAAGGATTGCTTTGGGTATACTTAAAATAAGAGTATTTTTCCAAATGAATTTCATGGTTGCCTTTTCTATTTCTATGAGGTATGATGTTGGGATTTTAATTAGTATCACATTGAATCTCTATAGAGATTTGGGTTGTATGGCCATTTTGACAACATTAATTCTGCCTGTCCAAGAGCATGGGAGATCTTACCATATTTAAGGTCTTCTTCAATTTCTTTCTTTAGTTTTCCTTATAGAGGTGTTTCACCTCTTTTGTTAAATTAATTCCCAAATGTTTTATTTTATTTTGAAACTATTGTTAATGGGGTAGTTTTCCTAATTTCTCTTTCAGGGGATTTATCACTGATGTATGAAATGCATTTGGTTTATGGGTATTGATTTTATATCCTGCTACTTTACTGAATTCATCTATTAAATCTAGAAGTTTTCTGGTGGAATTTTTTGGATCCTCTAAGCATAGTATCATGTTGTCTGCAAATAGTGATAGTTGAGTTCTTCTTTTCCTATTTGAATACCTTTAATTTCTTTTGTTTGTCTAATTGCTCTGGCTAGAGTTTCAAGGATTATGTTAAATGGAAGTGGTGAAAGAGGGCATCCCTGTCTTGTTCCAGTTTATAGAGGGAATGCTTCCAGTTTTCCTCTATTTAGAATGATATTGGCCTTGGGTTTAGCATAGATGGTTTGTACAATGTTGAGGTAGTTCCTACTATCCCTAGTTTTTCTAGTGTTTTGAACATGAAAGGGTGCTGTATTTTTTCAAATGCTTTCTCTGTGACTATTGATATAATCATATGATTCTTTTTTTTAAGTCTATTGATGCAGTGAATATCATTTATTGATTTTCATATGATGAGGCAACCTTGCATCCCTGGGATGAACCCCAGTTGATCATGTTGCACTTTCTTTTTAATGTTTTTGTATGATATTTGACAGGATTTTATTGAGAATTTTTGCATCTATGTTCTTCAGGGATATTGGCCTGTAGCTTTCTTTCCTTATGAGTCTTTGGCTTGGATATTAGGGTGATACTAGCATTATAGTACGAGTTTGGAAGGGTTACCTCCTTTTCTATTTCATGGAATAATTTGAGGAGTATTAGTATTAATTCTTCTCTGAAGGTCTTATAGAACTCCTGAGAATCCATTTGGTCCTGGGCTTTTTTCTTGGTTGGTAGGCTTTTGATGGTGTCTTCTATTTTCTTACTTGAAATTGATCTGTTTAAATTGTGTATGCCTCCTGATTCAGTTTGCACAGATCATATGACTCTAGAAGTTCTTCAGTGTCTTCAGGATTTTCTATTTTACTGGAGTATAGATTTTCAAAAGAGTTTCTAATTATCTTTTGTATTTTAGTAGTGTCTGTTGTGATGTTTCCTTTTTCATCTCAAATTTTAGTAATTTGTATTTTCTCTTTCCTTTTTGTTAGGGTGACTAACAGTGTATCAATTTTATTTTTAAAGAACCAGATTTTTGTTTAGTCATTTTTTTTATTGGTTCTTTTGTTTTAATTTCATTGATTTCATCCCTGATTTTAATTATTTCCTGTCTTCTACTGCTTTTGGTGTTGATTTGTTCTTTTTTCTAGGGCTTTCAGATATAATGTCAGACCATTTATTTGTTGACATTTTATTCTTTTAATGAAAGTCCTTAACGCAATTAACTTTCCTCCTAGCACTGCCTTCATAGTGTCCCAGAGATTTTGATATGTTGTATCTGGGTTCTCATTTACCTCTAAGAGTTATTTTTATCTCCTCCCTGATATCTTCTGTTATACATGCATTATTCAGTAT
Organism: Spermophilus citellus; assembly: GCF_964194105.1. Taxonomy (NCBI): domain Eukaryota; kingdom Metazoa; phylum Chordata; class Mammalia; order Rodentia; family Sciuridae; genus Spermophilus; species Spermophilus citellus. The sequence goes on from NC_138195.1 coordinate 39,774,082, forward strand.
CTTATTATTTAGATTTCAGGTGTTAGAGTAACTTGTATTTTTTTTCATTAATTTCTAATTGCATTCCATTATTGCCAGATAGAATGCAGGGTAGTGTCTCTATTTTTTTTTGTATTTGCTAAGAATTTCTTTGGGGCATAATGTATAGTCTATTTTGGAGAAGGTTTCATGTGCTGCTGAGAAGAAAGAGTATTCAGTCATTGATGGATGCAATATTCTGTATATGTCTGTTAAGTCTAAATTATTGATTTTATTATTTAGTTCTATAGTTTCTTTATTTTTGTCTGGAGGATCTATCCAGTGGAAAGAGAGGTGTGTTATAGTCACTCATTATTATTGTGTTGTTATCTATTTTATTCTTTATGTTGAGAGAGGTTTTTTTGATGTAAATAGATGCTCCATTGTTTGGGGCATAGATATTTACATTATTATGTCTTCTTGATGTATGATTCCCTTAAGCTGTATGAAATGTCCTTTATTCCTTTGACTTGACTAACTTTGATTTGAAATCTACTTTATCTGATATAGGGATGGAAACCCTTCTTGTTTACATGGGCCATGTGAGTGGTATGTTTTTTCCCATCATTTTTCCTTCAGAATATGGTTGTCTTTTCCTGTGAGATAAGTCTCTAGAAGGGAGCATAGTGTTGGATCTTTTTTTTTTTAAATCCAATCAGCCAGGCTGTGTCTTTTAATTGATGAGTTTTGGTCATTATCATTCAGGGTTATTGTTGAGATATGGTATATACTCCTGGTCATTTTGGTCTGTTTTTGTTTTTTTTTTATTTGACTTGGTTTCTCCTTTGATTGGTTTTTCCTTTAGTGTAGTTCCTCCCTTTGCTGATTTTCATTGTTGTTTTTATTTCTTCCTCATGGAATATTTTGCTAAGGATATTCTATAGGCTTACTGGTTGTATATTCTTATAACTTCAGTTTATCATGGATGGTTTTTATTTTGCCATCAAATTTGAAGCTTAATTTTGCTGCATATATGATTCTTGGTTGGCATCTATTTCCTTTCAGAGCTTGGTATATGTTGTTCCAGGATCTCTTAGCTTTGAAGATCTGATTTGAGAAATCTGCTGAGACCTAAATTGGTTTCCCCTATATATAATCTGAAACTTTTCTCTTGCAGCTTTTAAAATTCTATCCTTATTCTGTATGCTAAGCATTTTCATTATAATATGCCTTGGTGTAGATCTGTTGTAATTTTGTATTTTTTCTTTCCTGTAAGCCACTTGTATTTGGTCTTGCAATTCATATTTCATGCTTGGGAAATTTTCTGATATGATTTCATTGAAAAGATTGTTCATTCCTTTGGTTTGTAGCTCTGTGCCATTCTCTATTCCGATAAATCTTAGGTTTGTCTTATAGTTATTCCATAATTCTTGAAGGTTCTGTTCATGGTTTCTTACCATCTTTACTGTGTGGTCAACTTTATTCTAAAGAGTGTATAGTTTGTCTTCATTGTCTGATGTTCTGTCTTCCAAGTTATCTAGTCTGTTGGTGATGCTTTCTACTGAATTTTTTATTTGGTGTATTGTTTCCTTCATTTCAAGGATTTCTGTTTGATTTCTTTTTCAGAATCTCTTTCTCTTTTCTAAAATAATCTTTTGCTATGTGTATTTGCTTTCATATCTCTTTGTCAGAGTGATAAATTGTTGCCTGCATTTGCTCTCTTATGTTATTATTTGATTTGCAGATATTTTAATTATGTACATTCTGAACTCCTTCTCTGACATTTCATCTACTGAGCTGTTGAAGGGGTCTATTATTATATCATCTTGGTTTGTTTGGGGTACTTTTTCCCCTTGTCTTTTCATGTTTTCTGTGTGTCTTCCACTCTAACACTGCAAATCCTACGTGTTACAGTTTCTACTGTATAATCTTAAAGTGTCTCTGCAGGTTTCTCATGTCTTACCTTGATGCTGGGCTTCCAGTACTCCATTGCTGTCCCAAAATGGCAGCCATACCAACTGAAGATGTTGTTGTGAAGAGGGGGAGGAAGTAAACTAAGATGGCAGTGCAGGTGTCACAAGATGGAAATGACCACTTTAAGAGATGGAGCTGAAAGGGCCAGACTTAGGATGGCTTTGGGCCACCTGTTCTGAGATATAGTGCTGTGGCACAGGATGCTTCAGGGGCAGCTGCCTTCATGCCCTGTCAGGTGTCCCAAGGTGGAGGCTACTGAGGGGAAGGCTATGATGATGGTTGTAGTGTCCTAAGATGGAGGAAGGCTGGGAGAAGCCATGTGTTGGGGAGCCACAGCACTGTTCTCCTGCTGCACATGGTGTTCAGCCGTGGGCCTGCTGAGGCCTGTCTGGAACTGGGGCTTCTGGCATGGGTCGTCAACAGTGCACTATTGATTAATATGTCTTTACTGATCTTATCTATATTAGATCATTCTGGGAATAACTAAAGGAAATAAGACTTACCCGTTTACAAGTAGCCAGAGTTAACTATTTATATGTTGTTATATGTGCTTAAAACTTTAAAAAAACTATGCGTCGCAACTACTGCCCTCCATCTAATAACATATTTCTCAGGTTCTCAAATGGGCCACTTGTGACAAATTTTTTGGTGAGCTATCATGGTGCCACTTGAAATCGTATGTTTCCTTGAATTAATAGGTAAACATGTAGCTATAAGTATGAATGCTTAATTATATTTGATTATTTTTGTTTGATTTGTATAAAAATATATTTTATGCACAAATTTACTTTTTGACACCATAATATATACTTATATATTTACTTACTTTGGATGTATGTCTTTTAATAAATATAGATATTGTTCAGTACTTTTAACTTCAGGTCTTATTACATACTAACCCTTTTATTTATCAGCTCTTCTATTGTAGTATAATTCCATTATTTCTGAATTTTCTTAGTTGTTAATTATAGTGTAATGGTTATCTCAGAGTATGCCTCTTTGCAAGCCTGGCAATAAAGTTTTCTTTTTTTAATGTACAATCCTTGAAAGCCTTGTCCAATTTCTAAAGTATGCACATTGTAAACAATAATGTCCCAGATGGATCAGTTCACTTCCAGGCAGCAGTGTGTTTCTGAACAACCATTTCTCTCCACCATGCAAAAACTGGCATTTATTTTGGGATTTTTAATTTCCTGATTTGATTGCTGAAAATTAGACCTTTAGTAAAAATGAACACACTTTTTTTTTTTACTATGGCAGTTGATTTTTAAACTTTCATGTAAATTGCTTTTTCATATACTTTTCCATTTGTCTATTGAATTTTATTATATATATTCACGATAAGAATAACATATATATTCTGTGCATTGATTATCTGAATAATACGAATTGCAAACATATTCTCATGATTTGAAACTGTACGTTAACTTTGTTATGATATGTTTAGTTTTGCAATATTTTCAGTTTTGATTTATGGTTAATATTTTATCAGGTGGTTTAGTGAAGCCTACCTAGATGTCATAAATATATTTTTATATTTCTTATAATAGAATTATATTTTATTATTTTTTGTATTTCATTTTATAAACTACCAGAAATTTGTTTTTGTCTCTGTTATTCTGTATAAATTTCCTTGTCCTTAAACCATTTATATTTTAATAATCTATCTACCATTTCAAAGAGTGCCATTTCTAAAATGTACCTTGGTCCCCAGAAAAGCCTCTGGTCTCCTCCAGGGTTTCAAAACTCCTGAAACATTTGTGTACTTGTGTCTAATAGCATACTTTTAAAATAACATTGGTAGGTATCTAGCATGACAGTTTAAATCTACATTTTTTTCCCTTTTTAAAAAATACTTTTCCTAATTACTTAGGCAACTTTGGAATTTCACAGTTTTTTTTTTTTTTTTTCTGGATCGCCTTTAAGTCATAGATTATTTATGAAAGGGTTTTGTGATAATATTGTCCTATTTGACCCACTAGTTGGTAAAGGAGCTCTATTTGATCTCTATGTCTCTAGTTTATATTATTTGTGCTTTTTCATGAATTAGATATTAGATATTTTTGTTCTTAATCGAGATTGCACATTGTCTAAAATCCCAAATTCTTATCATTGGGTTTTTACTATTTAACATCCATTTACTTTCTAAGTGTCTCTGTAGCTTCATCTGTATTTTTCTATCTATCCACCACCCTCTTTAATCGCTGTTATCATTCACTAATGCTGCTGACATAGCTTTTTACCCAGGCTTCCTATCCCCATTCTGTCTATTACTTTTTATCTTAGACAAATTAGAGTGATTTTGTGAGACCTATTGAACTCACATATTCAGATCTCTGTCAATAGTTACTTCACAGGAAAGGTTTTCTTTTATTCCTGAATTATTTAAAATTTCATTTTTCTACTTTGAAAAAAAAAACAAGTAATTATTTCTCATAGCACTTCTCTTAGTTGCAGCTACATATTATTCATTAACTAATCTACAATCATTTATTTCTCTCAACAAGTTTATAAACCCCAGGTTCATAAGAAGGAGCCTGATCTTTCACACCCATATCATTTTCTTTACCTAATTAGCTATCCATAACATTGCTTAAAATATTTGACAAATAAGAAAATAGAATATTTATTTAGAACTAATTTTAATTTACCATAGCCTAGTGTGTGAGCTTTTAAATTATGGCCCAGAAGCACCAAATTTCTGCAGAAATGCCTGCTTACAACCTCATGGAAGTAGGCTTAAGTATCAAGTACCCAATTTCTGTTTCATTTGCAGCAACGTGTCAGCATCTATAGGATTGTTTCCCATGAAAAATTCTGCTTGAAAAAAATGACTCTGGTGCGTAAGTGTTTAAAATCCCTAGAGAAGATTTATTTCAAAATAAGCATATACTAGTTAAGAAGAATATAAGAACTAATTTATAAGAACCAAAGTGAAATATGCATTTTATTTTTTTAAACTTTTTGTTTATGGTTTGCTTTTGTCTCAACAAAAGCAAAGTAAATTCCAAACTGAGACACCCTCAAGGAAATCTTATTTCTGTTCTTTTCATTTTTGACATTTTAATAATTTACATTCATCTTTAAGGAAAATTCCACCTATGTGCAATGTTTGCCGGTAAATGATTAATGTTTAATCACTATTCATCTCTTCCTCTTTACTTCATCTATTTCTGAATATGGGTAAGTAGAATACCTACTCAAAAATAAATCTAAACCACCATTTCCCACCCTTTAGTACATCAGACTGATTGTTATTATAAAAACAAAAGATTAGAACAAGTGGAAGGTAGAATGTGGAGAGACTGGAATTCTTATGCAATATTGATGGGGATGGAAAATGGCATAACTGCTATGGAAAACAGAAATTTTTTATTTATAAAAGTAAAAATAGAATTACCATGTGATCTATAAACTATAAAGAATTGAAAGCAATGTGTTGAGGGATATCTATGAACTTCTTTTTTACTCCAAGCTTTTATACTGATATTATTTTATTTTTTGTTTTTTTTTCATTGATTCTCTTTAGTTATACATGACTAGCAAATCCATTTTTCCATAATTATAAAAGTATGAAATATAACTTGTTCTAATTCAGTCCCCAATACCTACCCTTCTTTTTGTGTCCACCCACTCCTGCTTCTTTCTCTCTACTCAAATGATCATTGTGCAATTTACCCATAGTAACTTTTTTTAAAAATTAGTATCTTGTGGCATAGTATATTAGTCACAATAGTCAAAAGGCAGAAAAACTCAAGCATCTGCTATAGAATAAATGTAATCACAAAATGTCACACAAACACACGTACACACATACACAGATATTAATTATCCTGTCTTAAAAAGGTAGGGAATTCTGATACATCTTACAACACAAATGACCCTTGAGGACATTGTTTTAAGTAAAATAAGTCAGTTACCAAAGGACAAATATTATAAGATTCCCTTATTTGGTTAACTAAGGTAGTAAAATTTATAGAGACAGAAAGTAGAATGGTGTTTATCAGAAGTTGGACATAGGGAAATGGAGAGTTATTGTTTCATACAGAATTACAATTGATAAGAGGCAAGAGTTCTAAGGAAGAATGGAGATGACTGGTGTTGCTATGGTTAGAATGACTGTCCCCTCCTCCAATTTATATATTCAAAACCCAATCCTGAAGGTCATGATATTAGAATGAAGGCCTTTAAAGAGTGAGCAGTCAAGGGCAAAGCCCTTGTAATTAGGATTAGTAGGTTTTTTGTTTTTGTTTTTGTTTGTGAATAAACTTCAGAGAGCTAGCTGGTCCCTTCCACTATCTATTGTGAGTATACAACTAGAAAATTGTTTGTAAGGTTTGAGTCCATCAGAGACCAAATTGCTGGCATCTTGATTTTATACTTTCTAGTCTCCAGAAATAGAAGTAAATTTCTTTTGATAAGCTGCCTAGTTTATTGTATTTTAATTACACCTGCTAAACTGACTAAGAGAATTACAAAGCAATGTGAATTTGCTGATATCACAAAACAGTGTATTTAAAAAAAATAGTTACAATGGTAAATTTTATGCCATGTGTGTATCATTCTAATTTTTGTAAAAAAAGTTTTAAAAATAAACTTGAGCTTGGAAATGGAAAAGAGGTTGGAAATAGACATTCTGTTTTTAACATATTTAAGTGTGAAATACCTATTAGAAAATGAAATACCTATTAGAAAATGACTCTGTTCTCATAGGAGTTGTCACAATTTCAAATATAAATTTGGAAGTTTCCAAAGTATTAATTTAGGCCAACAGATTGAATGGGATTATTTAATGAAAACATGTAACTGAGTAAATAAAATAATAAGAGAGCTCTGGAAAAGAGAAAAAAAATTTTGACAAAGGAGTCAAAAGTATTTTTTAATGATATAAGAAAAGAAGTAAATGCCAAAAACACAAAGAAAAAGTAGAAGTATATGGTGACTTGGAAAACCGAGGAAAATATTTCTGGAAAGAGGGAGCAGACAAATGTATTAAATAGAGGTGTTAAGTGATGGCAGAACATTGATCATTGACTTTGGAAAGTTGGGGATTTCTTGTGACTTTGTCAAAGATATCGATTGGAAAGACAGAAACAAAATACTGATTACACAGAAAGGAGGATAAGAGAATGGTTCAAGGAAACAAAAGAAAAGAGAAAGAAAAGAGAGAAAGGAAGGACCTAAGGGTCTCTGGATATAAATGACTATTTTGAGAAGTGTTGACATAAACAATGGTAGTAAAGAAATAGGGCAGTATCTGGTGTTTAGAAAACATCATTTTGCTAATACATGATATAAAAGTAGTAACAATTAGAACTGCTAAATGCATAGTAAATACTAGCATTTGAAAGAAGTTTTCATTCACAATTCATAATCATTCTGTGATGTAGACATACAGATGAAAACACGAGTGTTAAGTCACCTTCAAAATATCACAGAGACAGTAAGTGGCAGATTTGGTGATATGAATTAAATACATGGGCTTATAATCATTAGAAAAACACCTGTTCTGGATATATTCACCAATATATGATTGTTTATTCCTATACATTTTTTGCTTAGTATCCTGTCATAATGACAAAAATATATTTAATTAAGTTGAGTTTGTAGTACTTTATCATCTTTAACATCTATGTCAGGGTTTTGATCATCTGTCAAATCAAAATTTATTTCTAAAGTGGACATGTATCTAGCATACAAATACACTGTGAAATTTTAGACAATTTTTTTCATGCAGCAAATTGAATATCTTCCCTCCTATCAAGTGAGGAAAGTACGCTGTATTGCTCTCTACTCAAAATGTACTCCACAGACCAAGACCAGATTCAGAACATTTTTGTCCCAAGTAAAAAGTGATATAAAAACAGAAATTGAGAGATAATGTTCAAATTTCATACTGATATGCTATTGTGATGGAACCCAGGAACATTACTATATTTTCATAATTAGATTACGATTTTTAAAAATATTAGGTTTTTATAGACTATAAATTTAAAAATTTAAGAAAAAAATATCTCTTAAAGTTAGTGTCAAGGCTTCCCAGCTTCCAAGTCACACAGCCAGCCAAGTAATCCCTATTGAGAAGTAGCAGCCCTGAGCAGGCTGGAGTGCAGGCAACACTGGCCCCAGCCACAGGGAACCCATTATGCCAGTGTGGGTCTGAAGCATATCAAGCAAGGGCCCAGGCAAGCAGGGTGTGCAGATTTTTTGCCTCACTACTGCCCAGGTGGCTGTTGTGGATGCACATTCCACATAGGGTTATAGCTCTGAACCTCAAAGCATCTACAATCCACTGACCTAAATTCCTAGGAAGCTGGGATTACAGGCCAGTAGCAAGAAAATGGTGGTGGGACATACCTGAATGGAAGTTCAGAACTAAAAGTGTTAATACTTTAAACCTCATTAGCAAAAATCTTGGGAGAACACTTTCAATGGAAGAGAGAGGAAGGGCCAAAGACCTGAGGAAAACTGAACTAAAATCATTATGAAATAACAATTTCAATGTGCCCAGATTACATTGGTCCAGAGAGGAAGGCTTTGAAGATGCTCTTAGACAGTTGAAGGGCAGGGCAGATCAGGTAGGGCCTTGAAGGTCATGCTAAGGAGTTACTTTTATTTCAAATGTGATAGAAAGTGATGCTAAACTTTTAAAGTGAGATGATAAAATTATGTCCTTTTTTAATACATAAATCTTGCTTCTGTGGAGAAATATTATGACCCAATGAGATGAAGCCAAGATGCCACAAGGGTTTTCTGATTGGTCCAGGATAAACAACTGTGTGATTGTAGAATTATTGTTTGTACCTGTGGTTAAATCGGACAAAATCGGAAAAAAATTAGTTTTCTCTTCATTAAATCTACAAAAATGTTGTATGTGAAAAATATATGCAATTTAAAGTCTTGAAGGAGTTCTCATGGAGGTGTGGTGAGTGGAGTTCTTAATTTTATCTATTAATTTATCTTTATTTATCTGTCTTTTTAAATAGAGATAACTCTAAAAAAAATTTTGCTATGTAGTTAAGATTTCAAGTAAAATTTTTAATACATTTTCTCTATTGCTTTATAAAAAGATGCATATATCTTTTTTATAATAACAGTGACTGCAATTATTACAGAAATGTATAAGAGACAGGAAAGCATAAGGATGAATTAGTGTGCCCAGAGATAATGAGGTTATTGCATTTAAATTCTTTTAGTAACAAAACCCAAGACAAATACTATGGAAAATGAGAATGCTTAATGCCAGCACAAGTCAGTAGCTGGACATCTGTGTTTACAGTTTACCATTAAGCATCCACAGAAAGAAAAAGAAGAAATAAGTATATTACATAGGGTGAGAATTAGAGAAGTGAATTATCACGGTCAGAGGATTTGTGATTGTTAATGATTAAATTCTAATCATAGAGGAGTAATACCAAACAGAAGCTTAAAACCTCCTTCAAAATTTCTTGGACAAAATTTTTTTGTTTTAAGACAACACATTACTAATTAAAAATCCAAATATCCTATGCTGCATATTTAAAAGTGAAATGTTGATATATAAATTTGACAGATTTAGGTTGAGAAATTCAGAATTTCTCAGTAAGGTAAAATAAATTCACTACACAGAAGTTAATTGGACCTGAATTTAGTCACAGTTCTGTAAATATCTAGACTAGGGAACAGATCTAGTGACATACAAAAATTATATTGTTACCTGCAGTTTGAAATGTGTCACAGGGGATCTGAGAGACAGAAATCTTTTAAAAAATTGTACATGCTAACATTTTGAAAATAATGAAATTGTCTTATACAGTGATTTTATATAATTGTTTAAGTAATAAATTCTATTTCTTACTCGTTTTAAAAATTAAAAGCACTTCATGAGGAGTTTTCGCTATCAACTATTGTCTTTTTCTAATGTTGTTCTATATCCAATCTGTTAATTTCATGATTAGTAACAAAGTAAAAAAAAAAAGGGGGCTGCAAATCTGTGGATCTTTAACCCAAACATTGCTTTTTCAGCTTTTATATTTTACCAACAGGCCTTTATCAGGATTAGTAATGCTTTAAACTCCCAGCCTGTTTCCCAATTCTTAGTCCTTCCACTCAACCTTGGCATTTTGACTATGTTCAATGTAATGTTTTTTTGTAAATATTTACCAATTGGAATTATGGCAACAATTCAATAAATTTGGCTGTCTATTAAATTCTAATTTACACATAAATAAAAGTAAAAACAATTTTGATTTTCCCATGAAATGTATAGATTTTATGTTTCTTTAACTTGGTATTTCTGTTTTTATAATTACAAAATTTATAATACCTCTTTCTACTTTGAATATACTCTGTTTTCTATTAGATTTTCTTACTAGTTATTGCACCTGAATAGACTAGAAAAATATTATATTAAAAGTGGACATAAAAGATACAATGATAAAGAACAGAAATTAATATAATGAAAGAAAAGAAAAAAACTAAAGCTATGATAATAAACATTAGTATGATCTTATTGAAAGAATAGACACAATATAATGGAACAGGACAGTCTAGAAATAGAGACTTACATACAAAATCAACTGATTTTTTTCACAAAGTTCTAAGTCAATTAAAGACAGATAACCATTTAAAAAAGTATTCTAGAATAGGTATGCATAAATGCATAAATAAAATGAAACCCTCTGTTTACAGCTTTTACACAAATGAACTCATAGACCTAAATGAAAAATATAAAACTATGCAACATCTAGAAGCAAGTATATAGGAGAAATCATCTAGAAGTAAATATATAGCAGAAAATATATATGCTGACATGGCCATGTTCACTAAAGAATTTTCTGATATCCATTAAGATGTATTTTATAAAATTTAATTTTTTACTATGTGACAAATACTATTTTTAATTTATATGTGACAGCAGAATGCATTACAATTTTTATTACACAAATAGAACAAAATTTGTCATATCTCTGTATACAAAATATATTCATACCAATTCATGTCTTCATACATGTACGTTGGATAATAATGTCCATCACATCTACCATCATTTTGAGTCAGTCCCATTAATTGATTCTTGAATTTAATTCTTGCGCCAAAGGAATCTTATTAAGGAGGTTGGGGGCCTAATTCCACATGATGGAGATTAGGACCTACTTTTTCTTCTATTAGACGCAGGGTCTCTGGTTTTATTCCTAAGTCCTTGATCTATTTTGAGTTGAGTTTTGTGCATCATGAGAGATAAGGGTTTAATTTCATTTTGTTGCACATGAATTTCCAGTTTTCCCAGCACAACCTGTTGAAGAGGCTATCTTTTATCCAATTCATGTTTTTGGCAACTTTGTCTAATGTAAAAGGTAACAGTAATTTTGTGGGTTATTCTTTGTGTCCTCTATTCTGTACCATTTGTCTACCCATCTGTTTTGGTGCCTATACCATGCTGTTTTTGTTACTATTGCTCTGTAGTACAGTTTAAGGTCTGGTATAGTGATGCCCCCTGCTTCACTCTTTCTGCTAAGGATTGCTTTAGCTATTCTGAGTCTCTTATTTTTTCAGATGAATTTCATGATTGATTTTCCTATTTCTATGAGGAATATCATTGGTATTTTAATCAAAATTGCATTAAATCTGTATAGTTCTTTTGGTAGTATGGTCATTTTGATACAATTAATTCTGCCCATCCAAGAACAAGGTAGATTTTTCCATGTTCCAAGGTCTTCTTTGACTTCTTATTTTTTTAGGGTTCTGTAATTTTCATTACATAGATCTTTCACCTCTTTCATTAAATTGATTCCCAAGTATTTTTTTTTTTAGGCTATTGAAAATGGGGTAGTTTTCCTTGTTTCCCTTTCTGAGGATTTGTCACTGATATACCGAAATGCCTGTGATTTATGGGTGTTGATTTTAATCCTGATACTTTGCTGAATTAATTTACTAGTTCTACAAGTTTGCTGGTGAAACTTTTAGGGTCTTCTAGGGATAGAATCATATCATCAACAAATAGTGCCAATTTGAGTTCTTCTTTTCCTATGTGTATGGCTTTAAATTCTTTAGTCTGTCTAATTGCTCTGGCTAGTGTTTCAAGAACTATGTTAAATAAAAGTGGGGAAAGAGGGCATCCTTATTCCAGTTTTTAGAGGGAATGTCTTCAATAATTCTCCATTCAGAATGATGTTGGCCTGGGGCTTAGCATAGATAGCCTTTATGATATTGAGATATATTCCTGTTATCCCTCATTTTTCTAGTGTTTTGAACATAAAGGGGTGCTGTATTTTGTCAAATACTTTTTCTGCATCTGTTGAGATGATCATATGCTTTTATCTTTAAGTCTATTGATATGATGAATTCCATTTATTGATTTCCATATATTGAACCAACCCTGCATCCCTGGGATGAATCTCACTTGATTGTGGTGTATGATCTTTTTGATATGTTTTGTATTTGATTTGCCAGAATTTTATTGAGAATTTTTTTAAGTAACATTTTTTTTTAATTGTAGATGGACACAACACCTCTATTTTATTTATTTACTTGTATGTGGTGCTGAGGATTGAACCCAGTGCCTCACACATGCTAGGCAAGTGCTCTACACTGAGCCACAACCCCAGCCCTTATTAAAAAATTTTGCATCTATGTTCATTAGAGATATTGGTCAAAGATATTGAAATTTCTTTCTTTTTTCTTCTTCTTTTTCTTTTTTTTTTTATGTTTCTTTGCTAGCTTTTGGAATCAGGGTGATATTTGCCTCATAGAATGAGTTTGGAAGTACTCCCTCTTTTTCTATTTTCTGAAATAAATTGAAGAGTATTGGTATTAGTTCTTCTTTAAATGTCTTGTAGAATTCTGCTGTGTATCCATCCATTCCTGGGCTTTTCTTGGTAGAATTTTGATGGCATCTTCTATTTCGTCAACTGAAATTGATCTATTTAAATTTTGTATATCATCCTGATTCAATTTGGGCAAATTGTGTAACTCTACAAATTTGTTGATGCCTTTGGTATTTTCTATTTTATTGGAGTACAAGATTTCAAAATAATTTCTAATTATATTCTGTATTTCTTTAGGGTCTGTTGTGATATTTCCTTTTTCATTACATATGTTAGTAATTTGAGTTTTCTGTCTCCTTCTCTTTGTTCACGTGGCTAAGTGTCTGTTGATTTTATTTTTTCAAAGAACCAACTTTTTGTTCAGTCAATTTTTTTCAATTGTTTCCTTTGTTTCAATTTCGTTGATTTAAGTTTGATTTTAAGTTATTTCCTGTCTTCTGCTGCTTTTGGTGTTGATTTATTTTTCTTTTTCTAGGGCTTTGAGATGTAGTGTTAAGTCATTTATGTGTTGACTTTTTCTTTTAAGGAATGAACTCCATGCAATGAAATTTCCTCTTAAAACTACTTTCATAGTGTCCCAGAGATTTCGATATGTTGTATCTGTGTTCTCATTCACCTCTGAAAACTTCTTAATCTTCTCCTTGATGTTCATTCAGTAGCATATTATTTAGTCTCCAAGTGTTGGAGTGGTTTTTATTTCTTATTTTATCATTGATTTCTAATTTCATTCCATTATGATCTAATAGAATGTGGGATAGTATTTCTACTTTTTATGTTTGCTAATAGTTGTTTTGTGGCATAGTATTCAGTCTATTTTAGAGAAGGATTAATATTCTGTTGAGAAGAAAGTGTATTCTCTCCTTGAAGGATAAAATATCCTATATATGTCAGTTAAGTCTAAGTTATTGATTGTATTATTGAGTTTTTTAGTTTCTTTGTTCAGCTTTTGTTTGGAAGATCTATTTAATGATATAAGAGGAGTGTTAAAGTCACCCAAATTATTGTATTGTTGTTTATTTGACTCTTGAACTTGAGAAGATTTTGTTTGATGAACATAGGTGCTCCATTTTAGGGGGCATGTATATTTATAATTGTTAATTCTGGTCGGTTTATGGTTCCCTTGAGCAGTATGTAGTGTCCTTCTTTGGCCTTTTTGATTGACTTTATCTTAAAGTCTACTTTATTTGATATGGGGATGGAAACCCCTGCTTTTGTCTGCAGTCCATGTCATATGAGTGGTATTATTTTTCCCCAACCCTTCACCTTCAATCTGTGGATGTCTTTTTATATAAGATGAGAATCTTGGAGGCAGCATATAGTTGGGTCTTTTTTTTTTTTTAATCCAATCTGCTAGTTTATGTCTTTTGATTGGTTGATTGGTGAGTTTAGGCCATTCACATTCAGGGTTATTGTTGAGATATGATTTGTATTCCCAGCCATTTTTGTTTATTTTTGGTATTTAAAATGTAATTTGGTTTCTCCTTTGATTAGATTTTCCTTTAGTGTAATCCCTCCCTCTGCTGATTTTCATCATTGTTTTTTATTTCCTCTACATGGAATATTTTGCTGAACATGTTCTGTAGTGTAGGCTTCCTAGTTGTAAATTCTTTTAACTTTTGTTTATCATGGAAGATTTTTATTTCATCATCAAATCGAAAGCTTAGTTTTGCTGGATATAAGATTCTTGGTTGGCATCTATTTTCTTTCATAGCTTGGTATATGTTATTCCACAATCTCCTGGATTTATGGATCTGGGCTGAAAAATCTGCTGAGATATGATCTGATTCCTCTCTATTCCAGCTTTTATGATGCTAGGCATTTTTATTTAATATGTCTTTGTGTAGATCTTTTGTAATTTTGTATTTTGGTGTCCTGTATGCCTTTTGTATTTGGTTTTCCAATTCGTTCTTCATGCTTGGGAAATGTTCTGATACTATCTCATTGAAGAAATTGTGCATTCCTTTGATTTGAAACTCTGTGCCTTCCTCTATCCCAGTAACTCTTAGATTTGGTCTTTTGATGCTGTCCCAGAATTCTTGGAAGTTCTGTTCATGGTTTCTTACCATCTTCACTGTGTGATCAACTTTTTTTTTTTCCAGATTGTATACTTTGTGTTCATTATTTGTCATTCTTTCTTCCAAATGATCTAGTCTGTTGGATATGCTTTCTATTGAGATTTTTATTTGATTTATTATGTCCTTCAATTCAAGGATTTCTGAATGTTTTTTTTTTTTCAGAATTTCTGTCTCTCTCTTGAAGTAATCTTTAGTACCTATATTTAGTTTCTTATCCCTTTGTTGGAGGGATCAATTTTTTGCCTGTATTTTCTCATTTAGGTCATTCTTTAATTCACAGATCATTTTAATTATGAACCTTCTGAACTTCTTCTCTGATATTTCATCAACTTTGCCGTCCATGGGTTCTGTTATTATAGTGTCCTGATTGTTTGGGGCACTTTCCTCCCTTGTTTTTTCATGTCTGTGTGTCTTCCTTTCTTGCAGAGTGGATCTGAGGTATTACAGTTTTTTCCCTATATTCTTGTAGTACACATACAGATTGTCTGTACTTCACCTTGTTGTTGGGCCTCCAGACCCTGCTTGTGTCCCTCAATGTATGCTACTGCATCTAAAGGTGGTGGTGGCTATAGCCAAAGTATCTAGAGATAATAGTTAAGGTGCCCCAAGATGTCTTACAGAGATGGGCCTCATACTCCCTTTGGGATGCCTGCTCTGAGATGCAGTTTCTTCTAGGCCCTGTGTGCTGTCAAAAAGTGTGCTGTCATAGCAAGGGGAAGGCTATGGCAATGGCTGCAGTGTCCCAAGATGCAAATGGGTTAGGCTTAGGCTCCTGGGAGGAGGGGGTTAACTCAGACCTGCCCTGGACCTGGGTCCTGCTCAAGTCAGTTTGGGTGGATCTGGGCCACTGGGCTTGACCTCCTGTGGTAGTCTGCTGATAGGATGGTGTGTTTCTGTTCCAGAACTGTCTCCTCATGGGTGGAGGGGTGGACCTGGGTTTACTGTGAGCCTGGGTCCCTCCTGGGCTGGAGGGGGCAGTCTGCGCTAGGCCTGGGCTCCCATGGTTAGTCTGCTGTTGGGAAGAGGCAGTCCTATGCCAGAGGCTAGGCTCCTGCAACAGGTGTCTGCCCAATGTGTGGTGGGGTGGACCTAGGCCTACTGTGAGCCTGGATCACGCAAAGGGTGGTGTAGTTGGATCTGGGCCACGAGGCTTGACCTCCCCGGGTAGTCTACTGGTAGGAAGGGGCAGTCCTATGCCAGAGGCTAGGCTCTAGCAGGTGTCTGCCCTGCCAGTGGAGGGTTGGACTGGGGCCTACTGTAAGCCTGGGTCCTGAACAAGCCAGTGTCTTGACAGATACTATTAAAAGAATGTAAAGACAAGAGCACAAATGTCAGACACAATTTTTAAATCACACTTCTTACAATCCAAAATATGTCAAGAGCTCTCAAAACTCAATACAAGAAATAAAATAACTCTATTACAAAATCAGCAAATATCTTAACAGACCTTACCAAAGAAAACAAACAGGAGAAAAAGTGAAACAATACACTCAGCTGTAATTAGGGAATTAGTTATTAAAATAATAATGAGGTATTCTTACATGTCTAACATGACAATACTAAATACCAAATTCTTGTGTAGTGCTGAACACTATGACTTTTATACATTTTTGGTGAGAAAGAAAAATGGTATAGACTTCTTAAAAATATCTTGGCATTTTCTTTTAAAGGTAAATGTACCTTTACTCTATGATTCCATAATCCTGTTCCTCTCTATTTTCAAATAAAAAGTGAAGAATTATGTTTACACTAAAACCTGTATGCAAATGTCTATAACAGGCTCTTACACAAGCATCAAGGACTGGAACTACCCCATATGTTCCTGAATTATGGAACATATAAACTGTAGTAAATCCTTACAGTGAAATATTGTGCATTAACTAAAAATTAATGAACAATTGAGTCATGTGACAACATAAATTAATATTAAGTGTAGTTTTCTAAAGTGAAAGGAGCCTGATTCTAAAATGTTCATGTGATATGAAGCCAAACATAAGACATTCTGAAAAAAAGACACAAATATGCATACAGGACTGAGGCAAGTACAAAGGGATGGGGCTTTTGAAGTAATTGAAATTTTTCTAAGTTAAGATTTTTGCAGTGAATACAAGCTTCGTGGATGATCAAAACCCAGAGAATTGGGCTGGGGTTGTGGCTCAGTGGTATACTTCTTTCCTAACACATGTGAGGCACTGGGTTAGAACCTCAGCACCACATAAAAATACATAAATGTTTTGTGTCTATCTACAACTAAAAAAAATTAAAAACCAGAGAATTGTGTATCACAATGCAAATTTTCAGTATTTAAGTTGAAAAATATAGCAACTAAAGTTTGAAGTGAATCCAAATGTTATTAATTTGTAAAATACTCTAGCCAATTTGTTATACAATCTAAAAAACTCTAAAGTTAGTTAAAATGTATCAAATGGCTTTTTTGTATTTTGATGTATGTCTCCATAAATACTCTTGGATAAACATTTGTTTATATTTATAGGATCATATTTTACAAATAAAACTTCACTGTACAAATTGAGAGAAGAATGGTCAGACCTAGGATAAATTTGGACAGCAGCCTATATAGTCATATAAATTTTATATAAAAATAGGAAATGAGCTGGACATGGTGGTGCTTGCCTATAATCCCAGTAGTTCGGTAGGTTAAGGCAGAAGGATCACAAAATCGAAGCAAGCCTCAGCAAGTTAGTGAGGCACTAAAAAAAAATGAAATAAAATAAAATGTTGATGATACCTTGATATATCTATTTCATTAGTCTTATCAAAGAACATAAAAATACATTAGATGTTCTTGACAGCTCTACTAATTAATTTGTGCTAGTGGAGTAATATGTCTTTTTCATAGACACAGATCTCTTTCATAACTCTACTAATTCTTTGCAAAGAAACTTTCAGTGACAGCACCAGAAAGTTTTAAAAGTTTTTTTTTTCTTTTTTAACATACAGTATGTTGGTGCTTATGTACGTGTTTTGGGAAGTCAGATATCATGGAGATCATGGTGCCTCCTTTTTCCAATGGGAAACCATGTAGGGGGCACTGATTATAACTGGGTAAGTTCTCAGGTTATGTCCCTCTTTGTAGAAAATATTCATTGGGTTAACAATCCTTTTGAGAATCAAGTGTAAATGCCCTTTACAGAAGTCATCTACCCAAGTTCCTATACGTGTGTGTGTGTGTGTGTGTGTGTATGTGTGTGTGTGTGTGTGTTTGTGTGTGTGTGTATTTTATACAGATTTTTGCCTCTTCCATTTGAATTTCTTTATTCATAAAAATTCCCCTTGTCAATATTTTGAACAAAAGTATTATTGAAAATTCAACTAACTAGTTCTCATAGGAAATAATTTGTGTTTAATTAGCTTAAACAACTCAAAAGGATACCAGAATTATAATTGAATATTCCATCTAAGTGTCCTAGTTACAGTTGCTACTACTAAACATAACACTTCACAAATAGCAAAGAAGAAAATATCATTTAATTAGAGGAGCTAAGTTGACCAAAGTATGACAACAGAGCTACACTTTTATTTCTAAAACTGGGCTAATTATGTTAATATTGTTATTTTCAAGTGTATTTTAAAGTATCAATTTAGTTACACTCCATGCCATGCTAACATAAATCATATATACTGCTTAAAGAGAATATATGACCTGCCCCATAGAAAGTTCAATAAACTGCACTATACTGGGGTATTAAGTATATTTAAAAATAATTAGCATATGCTAATTACTCCATCATCCTGTATGTCTTCCAGAAATTATCTAAATGGTAGAGTGTTTTGAATTTAAGATCTATGATTTTCATGTGCATCAAGCATCAAAGGTGTTACTGTCCCTTTTAATAAAGCAGGTGATATCAAGACATACTACATATTGTAATATTCCCCTAATATTATGAGCCAGATTCAAATGCATTTTAACCTTTAAATTTATGTAAAATCTTATTAGCTATTAAGACAAAGATTGTTATCTCAATTTTATAGGAGCTATTTAATATTTATTGAGCTATTTAGTATTTATTGAGTATATAATGTGCTGTACTAGGTATTTTTAACACATAATCCCATCTGATATTCAAAGTAATTCTTCAAGACAGACACTACTGTTTTTACTATTTTATTTATTTATTTATTTTTTAAATTTGAAGTGTGTATTTTTTTTTTATTGGTTGTTCAAAACATTACAAAGCTCATGACATATCATCTTCCATACATTTGATTCAAGTGGGTTATGAACTCCCATTTTTTACCCCAAATACAAGTTGCAGAATCACATCGGTTACACATCCACATTTTTACATAATACCATATTAATGACTGTTGTATTCTGCTACCTTTCCTATCCCCTACTTTCCCTCCTCCCCTTCCCTCTCATCTTCCCTCTCTACCCCATCTGCTGTTGTTTAATTCTCTCCCTTGTTTTTTCTTTTCTCCTTTCCCCTCACAAACTCTTATATGTAATTTTGTGTAACAATGAGGGTCTCCTTCCATTTCCATACAGTTTCCCTTCTCTCTCCCTTTCTCTCCCCCCACTCGTATCTGTTTAATATTAATCTTTTCCTCATGCTCTTCTTCCCTGTTCTGATCTTAGTTGCTCTCTTTATATCAAAGAAGACATTTGGCATTTGTTTTTTAAGGATTGGCTAGCTTCACTTAGCATGATCTGCTCTAATGCCATCCATTTCCCTGCAAAATCCATGATTTTGTCATTTTTTAGTGCTGTGTAATACTCCATTGTGTATAAATGCCACAGTTTTTGAATCCATTCATCTATTGAAGGGCATCTAGGTTGATTCCAAAGTCTAGCTATTGTGAATTGTGCTGCTATGATCATTGATGTGGCAGTATCCCTATAGTATGCTCTTTTAAGGTCCTCAGGGAATAGACCGAGAAGGGCGATAGCTGGGTCAAATGGTGGTTCCATTCCCAGATTTCCTAGGAATCTCCATACTGCTTTCCATATTGGCCACACCAATTTGCAGTCCCACCAGCAATGTACAAGTGTACCCTTTTCCCCACATCCTCGCCAGCACTTATTGTTGCTTGACTTCATAACGGCTGCCAATCTTACTGGAGTGAGATGGTATCTTCCATATGCAACAAAATGAAGCTGAACCCCTTTCTCTTGCCATGCACAAAAGTTAATTCAAAATGGATCAAGGAGCTAGATATCAAATCAGAGACTCTGCACCTGATAGAAGAAAAAGTTGGCTCCGATCTACATATTGTGGGGTCGGGCTCCAAATTCCTTAATAGGACGCCCATAGCCCAAGAGTTAAATACAAGAATAAACAAATGGGACTTAATTAAACTAAAAAGTTTTTTCTCAGCAAAAGAAACAACAAGAGAGGTAAATAGGGAACCTACATCCTGGGAACAAATTTTTACTCCTCACACTTCAGATAGAGCCCTAATATCCAGAATATACAAAGAACTCAAAAAATTAAACAATAAGATAACAAACAACCCTATCAACAAATGGGCCAAGGACCTGAACAGACACTTCTCAGAGGAGGACATAGAATCAATCAATTATTACATGAAAAAATGCTCACCATCTCTAGCAGTCAGAGAAATGTTTTTACTATTTTAAAGAGTTAATCACTGATGCTGAGAGGTAAGAGGCAGCACTGAAACTCAGACTCAGGACATGTGAACATTCTTAGTCACCACATGTGGCCACCTTCTGAATGAGGAGGCTGAAAATTCAAGAGCTAATAGAGAGCTGAGTCAGGCATGGAAACCAAATTTCTAATTGCTAATCAACCAAATGTTTGACCCCCCCAACTTGTAAATCATAGTTTACTTGTTTTTATGTAAGCTGATAATTTCTCCAGCACATACATAGTCTGCTTCTACTTATCTTTATATTTCAGAGAGTATATACTTGTTTAGAAATACATACTGCAGAGGCTGTATGCACAAATGATAAACACAAACTGTTTATCATTCTCATTCAGTTATAATAACTCTAAAATAGTTACATTTCTGAATATTGGTTCATCAGAAAACTGTCAAGTTTCTCACAATACCGAATAAGTTCCCAGAAGTTAGTGTTTTTATCCATTTATCTGTATCAGCAAACAAGACAACATAATATATTCAAAAAGTATGGACTTGTGTTTTGTCCACATAGAGAATATTGGACTCTAAAAGTGTTTTAAATATAGGTTTTGATTCTATACCTGTAAAAATAAAGGAATACTGACAGAAGCTCTGAGTCTTACCTAGGTGATATTCATGGATTAATGTAAAAATGTTAAATTGTCTACATCATATGCTAATTGCTCCACCATCCTGCATGTCTACCAGAAATGATCTAAATAGTAGATTGTTTTAAATTTAAGATTCATGATTTCCATGTATATCAAGCATCATAAGGTGTAATTGTCCCCTTTAATAAAGTAGTGGAATTCAAGTGTCATTTTTAATTTATTCCCAATTTTTCTTAAGTACAGTCCTAAAGTCTTTTTCAGTTGGTTGAGTATGAAGTAGAATACAATGCTTTTTAAACAGTTATAAAGATAAACGCGAGTCTATTTTTGAAACAGATAATGCCTCCAGAAATAAGAAGCATGACTAGATTTAATTATGTAGAATTTAGATGTGTTATGTCATTGGCTGGGCTGAGATATATGTTTAAGATGCTCAGTAGAGAAGTCAGTTGTTACAAAAGAGAAAGATGGGATCTGGAGACAGGGTATTTTGTAGTCAAGAAAGCTAAAAGTGAGTGAGATGATTTTTTGTATTACCTTTGAATCCTTGAATAAGCTTTAATTTCTCTAACTAGGCTTCTCTCAATGGCAAATAAGGAATAATATTTTTTATCATGCTTGTATAAGGCAATGTTGTTAAACTCTTATTTTAGATTATCATGGTAAAAAATACTTAAAATGCAATATCTGACTTAATATATTACTTACAAATATCAGTCAAATAAATCATATCAGATGTCATTGGGCAAAATTAAGCACAATATCAATTAACATACAGTTTATAAGTGACCATAAAATGATAAGTTAATTCTATTTTAGTTTACAAGTTAAATTATAATAGTAAATATTTGTAATATTGCAAATATATACAAGAGATAATGCTATGATGAACCTGAGTAATATAATCAATGTTACACAGCTTTCAAATCTTAAAGTTTTACCATGCATTCTTTAGTTACATTTTTTATTTATTTATTTTTATTGTTGCTTTTTTATTTTACATAACAGTGAGCTCATTGGGATATACTTGTACATGCACATAGCAAAATTTATTCAATTTCATTTTCCAGTGCCACCTTTTTCCCTCCCAACCTCTGACTCCCAATATGCTTCTCATCTCTACTTGTCTACCATCTGTTTTTAATGAGGTCCTGACCCAACTTTTTCTTCTAGCTTCAACGTATGATATAGAACATATAACTTCCAACTTTCTGACTCTGGCTTTTTTTATTTAGTAGGATGCTTTCCAGTTCCATACATTTTCCTGCAAATGGCATAATTTCATTCTTCTTTAAGACTGCATAGAACTTATATATGTATTGATGAATACCTAGACTTGTTCTGATGGATAACACACAGATGTAAGTGGTGGGAACATCAGGTTAAGGGTATAATTCCTATAAACTGGGCCTACTGTGTTTACCCCACATGCTTTCTTTGACCAAGCAATTTACTTACAGCCCTCCCTGGCTTAAGTTAATAGGTTATGTTACATTCCTCAGCAAACAACCTGTTATTTGCAGGAGAAATGCAGGCTCCAAAGGCTCTTCTCTGCCTTTAAGAAGAATATAAGTTTCCCTGAAGGAAGAGTTTTGTGACCTTTATGCAGATCAGATTCCAGGACTCAGGAAAATAGAGTAATAAGAAGGAAAGCCCCTAACATAAAATATGTAAGAATAAGTTCCAATTAGATCTGCTCCAACTAGACTATGGTGACTCAAAGTTGTCTTGGATCTTTAGTATCTCATTTTAATAGTAGACTATGTGCAGTGGGGACTTCAAATTCTGATTTGATCCTGCTGCCAATCAAAAGTCAAGAAATGGAACTGGGCGGGATTCTGAAAACTTCCCTGGAATCCTCAATATAATCCCCCCTTCTGATTAATTTCTCCCCCCTTCTGATTAATTAAACAACAAGCAATGTGGCTTAAAGACCGTGCCTGGTAGGTTGTCCAATTCAACATATGGTTCTTACCCGTCATGGGAAAACTGACCTCTAGGCGTCAGCCTCCTGTCTTAGGTTGAATCCACTGCAATCGGATCAACCCGTCACTGACTACCGGTCCAGCATTCAGCCATACTTGTGGATAGGCCTATGCACCAGTGGGGGGGTGAGGTTCTTGCCTCACCTCTTTTGGCCCCCAAATTTAGCTTTGGTGCCAGTGGGGGGGTGAGGTTCTTTGCCTCACCTCTGTTGGCCCCCAAATTTTAGACCATCACTAGTAGAAGGGAGGAGGATACAGAAATGCCACGACACCAAGCCAATTGACGGCTCCTTTGGAAAAAATGCATCACTGGTGACACCATCAGCAAAGATATGCCAGCAGTACCACAATTCGCTGCACCAAACGATAGTTCACAATGCATACAAGTGATATATAGTCCAGGCAAGATCTGCAAACAGTTCAAATCGGAGGAGTCTATCAATATGTCCATTTCCTCCCAAAGTAAATTGACTCCTTGATTGAGCATTACTTGTTGAGTTATATTCATTGATGCATCAGTTTATACAGTTTACTGTGATAGCTATCATAGAAGCTGTAGTTTGGTTTTATCTTAATCTTCACCGGCACTGGGATGGAGATGGGAATTCTGGCAATGATGCTAAAGAGACATTATCCTGAACAGAATTATTAAATATAATGAAAAGGAAAGGTGAAAGTAAACAAACAGATCTGTTAACCTCCTTTAAAAACAATCCTTAACAGCTGTTTACCTAATTTAAATTAGTAAGCAAACATATCTGTTAACCACCTTTAAAAACAATCCTTAACAGCTGTTTACCTAATTTAAATTAAACCATTTAAATCACGTGAATAAAAAAAAAATTCGGATCCATTTTTTCATGAGCACTCCTCATATATGAAATATGGACATACACACAAACAGACATACAACACAAAACAGAAGTGTGCACACATAACATACAACACATAAGACAATAAAGGCCTTGTAGCTTTACCTAGGTGAAATCTCCATTCCAATGTTTAAAAACTCCACAGTCAAAAAATAAAACTGATCAGAAAAATATTAACCTATGTTTGTTTGAGCTCAAAAATAAAATAGAACTGTATGATGTGGGGAAAATGCAATAATAAAATAGATATTGAAAAAAGCACCTTGGTTAATCACTGTCGCAGATGTAAGAATAGCCAAGCTGGAGCTCAGGATATCAGCTATTATGGATTTGAGTCAAATAATCTTCTTTTTGGTCTGTAGAAATTGCTTTAGTTAGTCTCGCTGGAATCCAAATCGGCTGCTGTTCTCCCTGTGGGGAAAAAAAAAAAAACAGAACCCTGACTCCAGACAATCACTGGGTCAGAACCTTTCCATTGTCCTGTTAGAATATCTTTCCAAAGTACCTTAGGCTTATGTACATTTTTTGGATACATATGTCTTTCCGCAGCACTAAGTCCTGATGAATCCAAATTTTAAAAGTTTAGAGTAAAAAGGGTTATTTTAAGTTTATCTTTGGGGGATATATATACCCCTTAAAGATCCTTTTAAATTTAAGTCTTTCAAAAGCATTCTGCCTTAGTTTTTTAGAATTACTTTAGTCCTTTAAATTTTTTGATGTGGTTTTAAATCAATTTTCTTCTATTTTAATGTTTTCTAAATTGGCTCTTGCCTATAAATTTTAACACCCTCATCTGAGACTTCTAATTTCTGCACCACCAGAAATTAAAGTTGATGGGATTTTTGGAAAAAAAATTACTAATAATCTCCTTGTTCTTCTATTTTATCCAATATTTGACTTTAAACTTCTCTCTTTTACCTTTTTTTATCTTGAATGTCTGTATCTAATAGTTGTCTTAGTTTTTTGTATTTTTTATCTGAAATACCTTTACTTGACTTTTTAACCATTTTTATCTTGTTTCTATCTTCTAGTTTTCTTCTAAGGTTTGTACATTTACCCTTAGTTGCTTTTTTTTCCTCCTAGTTTTCTTTTGTTTCCTATTTTTTGGGTTTAAAATTCTTGTCTTCCTACATCTTTTTTATCTGTCTATATCTTTTTTATCTTTTTACATCTTCTCTCTTTTTTTTTTACCTTTCTGTACTTCTGTTTTTAAAGTTTTCCACTTCAAGTTTTTAATCTTCTTTATATAAATATCTTTTATCTTATTATCTTCCCATTTACATGGTTTTTTTTTCCTCCATCATGAAGGCATCTTAACCACCTTCAATTTAACCTTTTAAAGCCTTTTGCAACTTATTTAGACATTTTACAACTTTTTACTTTACCACAAAGATTATCTCTTCTCCCTCTTTTTGGTTTAATAATTACATTTTAATAGTTTGATGAGTAAAGCAATCTTTTTTCGGCCATGAAGGTATCTCGACATGAAGGCATCTTAACCACCTTCAATTTAACCTTTTAAATCCTTCCAGTTATCATCTATACTGTACTTTTAAATGTACTTTTTCACCACCTACAGCTTCACTCTTTTAAACGAGGCTTAGATTCTGTAAAAATCGCTTAATGTTAGTTTACATGGCTGCCCTTCAACCAAAGGCTTTTTTTTTTAACTCCATTAAGAAGCTTTGTCTCAATCTGCCATGTACAAATACCTTTTTCTTCTTTCTTCCTTTCTCAAGCTTATAAAGTAAGTCTAGTTTCCTCAAAATCTTTTTAAATGGCATTTTACAACTTTTTACTTTAAAACAGAGATTATCTCATCTAGAAACATTTCTCTTTCCTTTAACCTTTTATATTAAAATATATTTCCACATCTTGAATATTTTTATCTCTTTTTAACCGTTAACCCTTTTTATAAATTCACATTCTGAAACAACCCTTATAAAATTTTTGAATTTAGACAAATTACTCCACTTTAATAAGATGAAATACTTTCATGTTTTTTTTATGGTACTATAATACTGTAATTGAAACCCAACTGAAACTTCTTATACTCTTTGTATATAAATTACACATGATAGAATCTTAAGACTTAGTAACCTTGTTTCAGCAAAGACACAGACCAAAGCAATATTAAACTTTTTTCCATTTACCAATTTATGAAAACACATAATGTTTAAATATATTACCTTATGGAACTTAATAAGTAAAGAGTACTTGATTTTATATTTAGTGGTTGATATTTTAACACTTTAGCTTTGTAAATTAATCAGATTTCTGTAAAAACCAAAATCTTAGACAAATGTAGTAAACAGAACTAGCCATCTCTTTCTTGTTGAAGAAAAATCCTTCTACAGGATACCATGATGGTGCCATTGATATACTTAATAATTCGTCTTTTAAAAGCCATGGGCTACATTTTTGTATTTTATCAACATATGTCCTAATTTTTCTTGGTCTTACTGGGGTGCCTCCTTCCTCTAACAATTTCTCTTGCTCAGAGGCGAACAACTTCAAACCTTGAGTCAACCATTTTCCCCAGTTTGCCTGAGAAAGTTCTAGGAACAGGCAACTTGAAATAAAAACAAAATAAATCAAAACAAGAACACATTGTTTTTTGAAATGGTCACCCATTTTTTTGCTCTCCTTCAGGAGCGAGCAAATTCACTTACCCCCAAGCTTCAGACGTTCCCCGCACGGACCACCAAATGCCAATGTCTTGGCTGGGCACAGAATCACAAGCCACCACACACCTTGTAGATTCAAACTGCAATTCTTTATTCCCGAACTCACACCGGCCTCTACACACGTTCTGGGGAAATCCCCGTTCTGCCGCACAATTCACGTCCCAAAATACTTTCTCAATTCCACGAGAACTCAACGGGAACTCAGGCAGCAGGATACGCCCTATTCCCAGCAGCAATAACCTTAAACCTGGAACTTCCCTAAACCCAAATTATCTTAAACCGGGATACTTCCTAAAACCTGCAGGATACACCCTAAACCTGGATCCACCCTCGTCCTTGAGCAGGGTCACCTTTCTCAAACACACATGCAATGTCACAGCGAATTTCCAAGGCAAGTCCATTTAACATGGGGTACGCTGGCAAGGAAATTTTGATGCGTCATTCCTATTTGGCAATGGCCCTCAGCAATATAACAGGATGGGGTTGGGGTTGGGGCTGGGGTTGGGATTCAGTCATAGAGCCCTTACCTAGCATGTGTGAGGCACCAGATTCGATTTTCAATACTGCATATAAATAAATGAATAAAATAAAGGCCCCCAACATCCAAAAGAAATTTAAAAAAAAAACCAAAAAACAGGATGGGCAATGGTATGTGTGGGATTTTTCTCCTAAGATCTACTCTTTCCCTTCAGAGTGTTCTCCTTTTCCCTTTTCCTATTCCTTCTAATAAACTCTTGCCTGATTCTCCAAGTGACTTATCTGAAATCTTACCAGTGGGTTGCAAAAACCAGTGACCAAGGCCACCTGTTTCTTAACTTGGCTGTTGTAAATTGTGCTGTCTCACTATACTTTTTAATTAAAAGTTGGAAATGAAGTCAAAGTGTATAATCTACCTTTCTTTAAACCCATGAGCCAGATAATCTTAATGTTGCCCTCAGCTTGACTAAAGACAGACATTTTCTTAACTTTAGGTTCATGATCTCCTTTATCTTTGAATATTTCCTTTAGAAAACTTTTATACTTTTCCTTTGTTCCTTTGAGATGTAAGCAAAACTTTTTTTTTTTTCTTTTGAAAGCCACCTGCCACTTTTATAACACAGAATGTCTTTCTAAAGGATCTGGGGACCATCACTTTGAAATGTAATCACAAAAAGGGATAGCATAAAATATACACCAAATTTCAAAGACTTTTGAAAATAAAGAATATAATGTATCTCAACCTTCCTTATATTAATTATATATTTTGAGTACTAAGCTATATAAAATACATTACATTATTAAAGTAACAGGAGATAGCATCCCTATCTCTCAGTCTCTGTTGAAAAGTAAGAGCCTACCTATAGTTTCAGTGGGAGCTGAGTGCCTTACTCCATGTTACAAAACTACCTCTTGCCATAAAGTCAAGTAGCAAATTCATATGAGTTAATGTCCTCCAATATTCTTTTGATGGCTGACCCCAGCTGTTAAATTGCTACCACTCCCTGCTTCTGCAGAACTGAGTTCAGACTTAGTTCCCACATTTCTTCTCTATGGCAATAATGTAGAATAAAATCTTCCTTCCTTGTTTAAGTTTGTCATGGACAATTTTTACTTTGATATGCATTATCTTCCATCACAAATTCTGCATGATTATGAAAATCATGCAGAATTTGCACAAAATCCAAAAGCAATAAACTGTACTATAGTTAAAAGCAAACAAAAACACAAAGATACACTAAACAAATTGATAACTTTTTAAAGACACTATTCCTCAGTCTTTCAAAGTATATTTGCAAATTTTCTGTAATTGTTTCTAATGCATTTAACTGATCATAAGATTTCTTTCAACACACAATTTATCATTTCCTAGAATTAAGGATAGATTCAAAATTTTGGCACATGTATGTTTTAATAAAAAGGCTTTCTTGCTTTATTATTTTCAATTTTAAGTTAGAACAAAGAAGAACCTATACTCCAAATAATAATTGCCAAAATTTTATTTTGAAAATTTGTATGTAAACAAAATTTATGAGTTTTTTGACAAGTGGTCCTGCTGAATCCTACTCACCACCTAGTGTGACTTTCCATATAAATGAGCTTCATCAAAAAGACTACATGATGCATCATTCATTAATTCTGCTTCTTTAAATTACTCACTAGGACCCTTTCATTTACAATGAGACCAACTAAGGGAACTAATTACCAAACTAAGCAAGAAACAGCAGGGACCAGTAATCATTAGTCACACCTTTAACACTTCTTGTAAAAATAATAAATTCAGCTAAGACAGCTTTTTATCTCTATTATTTTTTTATATGAGCATAAGTAAAATTTTTGACAAAACCTATTGGTGAACAAATGTCCTTTCTAATTACAGACAAACTACTTTTCATAAAAAAAAATTATAGAAAGAAAATAAAAGTAGCTTAAAGAAGATAATTAGAAAAAAATGTTGATGTATTAAGCAGGAAAGTCAGAGCTTTTTTTTGTTTTGTTTTGTTTTCTTTCTCTCTAGGCCTGGTCTTGGCTATCTTTTGAGTAAATAAAAGAATAGTACCATGAATTGATTTTTTTTTAATGAAGAGAAAGATGGCATATTTTACTTCACTGTCATTATGGCTGTAAGCATAGTATAACCAGCACCCCAGGCCAGATGTCCTGCTCCATTCCAGCAGACTATATTCAGTTGTTTAACTGTGTGCATCAAAAAAGAGAGAAAATTATATTTAAAATGAAAAATTAATTTAATCATTGTTTGGAAAACTGAGAAAGCAGCTAACCTGCCTTTGTCCATTTTACAGGAATGTCACAATTTATGGGAACAAAAGCCATATGCATATCTAGACTTAACTAGGCTTCTCTAATCAGAGATATAAGATTGGTTTTTCAACCTTTGCTATACTTTTGGGATATTTTCTCAGCTTCAATTGTCAGCATGAGAAAACTGGGATGAAGAAAATTCAAGTTACCATAAAATAGGAAAAGGAAAAAAACAATTCTAAACCTTTAATTTTAAAGAGGCTCCATTACAATTCACTCCTCTATTTCCCATTCCTTAATCTTAAAGGACTTTGGGCACCATGTCACGTGGCTTCTTATTTATTGCTGGATTGACGTGTGCATCCTGATAAGGTAATCTGAAGAATAAGGAGCCAGGGAGATGCTTGTTTCTGAAATAAGCACCATTAGAAATTATAGACAAGGATGAAAGAAGAAGACAAAGTCTGAATATATGTGATAGCTCCACCTAATAAAAGGATTTTAGTGTTAAATTATCATGCTTCAGAACTCTTTCTGTAATCTCTTGGCTCTGCTTACTTTTTAGAAGGGTCTACAAGTGACTACATTTTATTTTGACAATTTTCCTCCGCTTCTGAATAATTTCCTCCAGATAGTGCTGTTAATTTATCAAGTGGTTCGGTCCCACACTAAAGTAATTTTGTCCTGTCCTTTGGTCTGATGGGTCCATGTTGCAGCGAAAGTGACAGAAGTCATGAATTGGCATCAGAAGACCCTTTGTTAGACAAATTCAAGCAAAGAAAAAAGTTTAGCAAGAGCAGTTTTTAGGCCAAGCTTACTTAGAAGTTAAGCGTTTTGACAGACAAGGAAAATATTAAGCACCAATAAGAACAAAGCTAATACAGTTTGAATAGTAAATTTAAACTAATGATCTCTTTATTACTAACAATGTTACCTAATCAAAGAAAACTGACTTGTCTGTAACAGTGTAAGAGTAGTACTAGGAGAAATTTGGATTTAAGAGTGTTTCTTAGCTAGAATTCTCCTTATGTAAACCAAGATTAACGACCACTTGGGTAGAAAGTGCATCATTTTAAGAATTACATATTATTATACTTTTTAAAGATTTTTGGTACATAAATTTTAAGTGAACTGTAAAATTTTCAATAATGACTACAAGAATCAATGTTATTTCCCAATTTATTCTACATATACCTTGGAAAGCAAGTCATAGTACAACAAGTAAAATTGACAAAATTCTTAAAAATACATATATTAAAATCATTGATTTTAAATATGTTGTGATATGGAAGATAAATAAAACAACTTTACTACAGAGACATGGTTTATATTATTTAAAATGACTATATGCAATAAATAAAATATCACTTCATGATAGTAACTGAGCAAAACAGTTTAGTTACCTTTATAGCATATTAAAATAATAATCATCATTAATAACATTATAATAAGACTCAGATTTTTAAAACTTTATGAAATTTAAGAATATTTGTAGTAATAAAGCATGGTATATCATTACTTTAATAACTAGAGTTACAAACCAAAAATGACTTTAAAACAGATAAAGGTATAAATTAAACCTAGTTCTCTTAAGACAATTTTTCTCAAAAACCCCAAACCTGAAGATAGCAGAAACGTAATAGCAACTTATTATAAATTTTCATAGAAATCCTTTTAAAAATAAAAAAATTAGATTCCAGTTTCATATCTTTGAATAACATTTTGATTTTAGAGAGTAATACAAATAATTATTTTTATTTGTAGCCAAATTAATTTACCTATACATTTCATATAAAACCCTTCTTCTCTAAAACATTTATACAAATAAAAAATATAAAAAATACATTGTTTCTAAATCAGTACTGAAACTACTGCTAGGATTTATTATCAATTTATAATTAAAACACAATTATAAAATGATGTTATTTCAGAAATCAGAAGAACAACCATTCATATATCATTTGCATTTCTAAGTTATTTGCTTGTTTTTATTGCCTATCAGGACTGGGAAAAGAAAAGAAAATCAAATCAAATTAATTTTCTTAAGTTTAAAAATTCTTAAATTATATGTTAAATAATAATTATAAACGTTTTAGAATTCAGTTTATGACTACATTCAGTGTATAGTCTCACTTGTAGATTCCCAAATATTTGTCAAATAATTAACATTTATATATTTATCTATACTCCAGATAAACCATGAGTGTCATATGTGGATGTCAGCATTACACATTTATCAAAAAAGCACAATACATTTGTGGTGTGAAAAGTCCAAAATTTTGGCCTTTGAATCTTCCAAATCTTCCTTGTAAAAGAAAAATGATTTTTGAAAGTTAAATTTTCAAGAACATATCTAAGCAAAGAATAGATAGCAGCCAAGCCCTCAGAGTTTTTATAATAGACTGTTGGAAGTAGGCCACACAAACACTTTCTTCAACAGAATAGTAAGTGTTACAACCATTCTGTTTGGAGCAGCCTTAATTTATAGACCTTCACAGGAAAACAAAGGATTTTTAAAAACTGACTAAATGTGTATAAATATTTATTAAATTAATATTTACCTAATTAAACTCAAAGGAAAAAATATTTACCTAATTTATTCATTTTAACAGATTACTGATGGAAATCAAAGCATAGTTAACATTTCGTTCACAAAAACCCTAAGAATTTCAGTACAAAGTATTAAACATTAGACCTTAAATGTCTAATAGAGACAAATATTATTCTGGTTGTTTAGCAAGCCAGCAACCTAGAGAAAAAAAAGGTGTAACAACTTTACAGATATATTTAGTATTTATAAACAAATTTAACTTATTTATTGAAAATTTACCCAAGTCATATGATCCAAAAGTCATTTTGGCTAATTTAAGTTTTAAATGATGTTATTGCTTGCTTAAATATATGTCAATTTCTTATCATGCAAACCATATACAAATAAAAGCACAAATGTACATAAAGATCTTAAAGGTTTTAGGCTGGGTTGTGGCTCAATGGTAGAGTGCTTGCTTAGTGTGTTTTAGGCACTGGGTTGGATTCTCAGCAACACATATAAATAAATAAAATAAGGTCCATTGACAACTAAAACAAAATTTTGAAAAAAAGATCTCAAAGGTCTTATAAATTTATTATGTACCATTTTTAAAAGCTAGATTTTCTATGCCCTAGCAGACCCAAATCTTCATTTTTTAAGATGTAAACCATAGTAGAAAATGTACATCTCAAAAACTCAGAAATTAACCTAAGCAACATTGGGAAAGTCTTAAGCAAAAAGCCCAGCAGTCTTGAATAGCTAGTTTTCTTAGCAGAGAGAGAGATACTAATTAAAAACCCAAAGAGATCTCCATTCAGACAAAAATGTATACAAATTAAATGAACAGAACCAAAATTAAAGTGAATTTACTGGTAGTAGGAGGAACATGAGCTCAAAATAAAATAATCACAAATGTTCAAACAAAAATCTTTTCTGACCACTAGAGTAAAAAAAAATCAATGTTCAGAAGTGTCTATATACTGTTTATAGAGATTTCTTCCCAGTCTATCACCAACAGGCTGGATAGCTCCTCTTATGTATAGTGGAAAATCCTACACATCAAAGTGTGTGTGTGGTGATTAAAGTATGGGGTACACCACGCACACCCTTATAGACATCTATCTTATGAAATATTAAGAATTCTTCCAACCCAGAGAACAGTGTGTTTTCAAAATGAAACCCCTTATTTAGAGACCAATTGCCTTGACACTCCAGGACTCCAATCATTTAGTCACCCAACATGAACCAGAGGGAGAATTTGTCTCTTACCTTTGGAATCCAAGAACTCTCATGTAGGTAAAATTCTGTTTCTGTTGCTGCAACCATCAGATTTTTAGCTTCTGTTAAGCCAATAATTAAGTTGACAATGAACACACAAAACAGCTGCATTAAATCAGAGAGCAATTTTTGAGTATATAGGCCAGACTGTTCCAAAGTAATAAAATCACTGAATCAAGATTTCTCTAAGGAACTCTGAAATATAAGTAGTGCTTTTCATTTTTTATGCAAATGGCAGCAGATATTTTCAAACAAACACCCTATTTCTCAACCTCTTTTTGTCTCTTCTAAACAAACTGACACCAAACCAAATAAAATACAAATTTTCCTGTCAAAGGCCAAAATTTCTCTGTCAGACAAATAGTTTGATAAGGCACCTCAAATTGGCTTAAGGGAACTCCTAATTGACTAAAAAGATCCAAATAACAGGAAAAGGAAGGGTAAGAGTCAGTAGACACTTCTGGTAAGACTCTGGGAAAACCAAACTTTGAGCCCCCAGATTCCTAAAAATTCATTTTTGATTTTATCAAAAGCAGGAAGGACAGTCTACCCTGCTTTGAAGGGAAAGAAAGGAGAGTCCCTAAAAATTAAGTTTCCCAGCTATGATGATCAATTCCCTTCATGCAGGACCAGCCCACCATTCGCAAAACCCTTTGGAGTGCTAGCCCACCAAACTTGCCAATTTTCTTACCAGCACCCCAGACCACCTGCCAAGTGTTATGGTGGACTGGATTTGTTCACACCCCTACATCAAAAATAAGAAACAAAGATATTTTTAAAAATCAGTTTGGGCCCAAACTGGGAAGTCAGCTAACCTGCCTGTGATATAGAATATGTTATAATTTATAGGAACAAAAGCCAGAAAAATATACTATTCAGATTTACCTAGAACATGCTAGTGAGAAAGTTTATATTTCTAGTTTTTCAAACTTTGCTGGCATCTACGTAGGCTTTGGGGTAAGTTCTTCAGTTTCCGTTTTCAGCATGAGTAAGCTGGAAAAAATTCAGGTTACTAGGAAATGAGGAGGGAAAATAAAACAAAACAATTGGGGCTTTTAATTTATAAGGTTCTAATTACAATAGGAACCTTCCTGGTTACAAACTTTCAGGGTCATTGTACAGATGAGAAATATTATTTTATGATCTGGTAAAGTATGGAACTAAGCAGGCTCAACTAATAAACTTTTATTTTACATGTATTTGGGCACTGATTTATTTTTTGAAACAAGTTCCTTTTTTCTTACAATGAGCTAAAAATGAAACTTCATTTTTTGTGAAAAACTCAGTACTGAATTTTCCTTTTTCATTGTTTAGATTTTCAATTTAGATCAAAATGACTTTGGTTCCACATTAATTTTACTCATTTTCAATTCCAGGTTTCCTTATAGACTTATAACAACAAAAAAAGAATAGTTATTAAGGAATAGTTACTTAAGTTTTTAGATAATAAAATTTTTGCAAATATCAAAGAATTTTATTCTCCTTTCAGTGTTATATTGGTCTGTATTCCCCAGGTCAGCTGATAGAATAGTTCTAATCCAAGTTCAAGTTCACAGTTTGGAGATGACCAATGTTCCAGCTGAAAGATAGAAAACCATCAGGCCAAATAAATATTTCTTAGCCTTATTTTTCCACCAGGCATTCAATAGATGACAGGGGAACTACCCACACTTGGATTATCTGCTTTATTAATCTTATTAACTTAAATTTTAATCTTATCTAAAAATACCAAAACACCAAGATATAATGTTTAACCAAATAACTGAGCATCTCAGTCAAACTGACACATAAAATTAACATTAACAAGTGTCATTAGAACCTTCAAATAGAAATTTAGGTTATTTCTAATATGATTACATTTGTTTAAGCAAATTTCTAAAAATGAAAATAAAGATTTTAAACATGTATTCTGTCAAAGATTAAAAATTAAAAACTCTGATATTATGAAGTAGCATATTAAACATAGAATTATTTAGTTTGTTTTACTGTCATGAGTGTGATTTCTGACAAAACATATGCTTGTGTTACAAATGATACTCCAACAAAAATAAGAAATCTACAGAGCCAAGGACAAAATGCAATCCCTAAAGCCATGCCCTGAGTGACCTACTTCCTGTAATTATATCCTGCCTACCTACAGGTACCACTCAGTAGTCCATTCAAACTTTTAATCCATCAAACAGATTAATCTACTGCTGAGGTTACAATTCTCATCATTTTACCTAAAATCA
Source organism: Spermophilus citellus (assembly GCF_964194105.1). Taxonomy (NCBI): domain Eukaryota; kingdom Metazoa; phylum Chordata; class Mammalia; order Rodentia; family Sciuridae; genus Spermophilus; species Spermophilus citellus. The sequence goes on from NC_138195.1 coordinate 39,809,443, forward strand.
TTTTTGAACCTTGCTGTGTTGGGGACCATGCTTTCAACACATGAGTTTTGGGGGAGAAATTTCTAGATTCAAATCATTAACAAGCACATGCTGTCAAAATCCAAGATCTACATAGATGAATATGTCATTGAAGGCCACTCTTGGTTTGGAAGATGCTATTTCACCTTTGAATTTGTCAAAGGGCGAGAGAGATTAAAAACTGTGTCTGGGCCCATCAAGATAGCTGATAGAGTTTCTCAGTATTTATGCAAAGAGCACAAAGCACTGCACCAGAGGGATAAGAATAACTTGCAAGAAACACACTTTCATGAAGACCAACTCAGTTTTGAGTTTTCTGGTGAGTCCTGGCAATTTCAATCCCTCAATTCTATATTGACAGTTTATATTATCTTCAGTTTTATTTTTCTATTAAAGCAAATTTCTCTCAGGTTTGGTTTATACTCTTCACTTTCTTCCATAAGATGCTTCAGAATTTTTTGTTTTAGGAGAGATTTTCTTTATAAGGACTGGGACACTCAAATGCTTAACTCATACTGTAAAGATGCATAAAGATCTGAAGAAAGAGCATTCCAAGCAGAGGGACAAACTGGTACCAAGGCTTCAAGTTGAGAGTGAGTTTACCAAGTCTGAAGAATGGAAGAGTCCTGCAACTGGAGCGTAGAAGAAGGGTGAGGTAGAAATAGAAGTAGAGAGGTTATCAAATAAGTTTGGAGAAGAGAGACAGTCATAACATAGACATTGATTGGGATTTCATTTTCAGTGTGATAGGAAAAGCCATGGCCAACTAGTGATCTGATGTGATCATTGCTATACTAAGACCTGGATTCCTGACTTGCCCAGAACAGGAAGCCAGATAATACAGTGTTTGTACTCATTAATTGAGGAGAAATAGTACATCAAAAATGGTTAAGAGTTTAATTTTTGTCTGGGTATATGGCGCATGCCTGTAATCCCAGTCATTGGGGAAGCTGAGGCAGGAGGACCCCAAGTTCAAAGCCAGCTTCAGCAAAAGCGAAGTGCTAAGCAACTCAATGAGATGCTGTCTCTAAATAAAATACAAAATAGGGCTGGGGATGTGGCTCAGTGATCGAGTGCTCCTGAGTTCAATTCCTGGTAACCATGCCCCCCCAAAAAAAGAGTATATAATCTTTGGAACTGGGTAAGCCTCATTAAAAATGTTATTTCTGTCTGTTTCTAGGCAGATTTCTTTGGCAATGAATACTCTTATAAATTGGATCTTTTCTACAATAATAGTAATGCTTGTACCTGCATCAAAATGTTGTTGAAAGGGAAAATGTATAATGTACTTATGCAAGTCCAAGATCATAACCTGAAAGAAATGTAAGGCTATTCTTCATGTAGTTGAATTCTATTAAAGTTGAGTACTCATTACACCTGTCCTTCTGTTCACCAAAGATTTTCTCATTTATTTTAAATTGCATCAGTCTCAAAAGGACTAATAGTAAACAGTTTTAACTACTTCACTAATAAAGGAAGAATTAACAGCTGGATTTATAATTAGACTAAAGAAGTTGGATACATACTTGAGGAGCATGTCTTTCAATCCTTAGTCACTAGACAGATAACCAGCAGCATCTAGCTGGGAGGGAAAATATGAGGACAAAAGAAAAGATCTGACTTTCCCCTGTAGAAAAATGAGGCAAAAGACAAACAGCTGTGACTCAGCACTAATCCATCCAGCTGAAACAACTGGTCAGCCCTTCTCATCCTACTGAGGTAAATGCCTACCAAGCCTTCATAGGTAGTGGCCACAGGTTTGAAACGGGGCTTGGGAGAGACGGTAAGGACCCACCCATTGCATTGGTCACCCGGCAAAGGGAAACGAACTGTCGCCATTTGCAAGAGATACCACCATGGCAGAGAACTGACGTCATCAGACTGCGGTGGAGGAGATAACTTCATTGAAACCTGCGGCTAGAGGAGTAAACAGTAACTCATCAGTCAAACAGAACAAGAAGTAACATTAGCAGCTTCAAAAAGCAAGGAAGAAAAGGAGTACAAACAATGCAGGACAACCTAAATATTCAGGAGGACCTAGAGTCATCAGAAAAATGGTCATATAAAGAATTCAAGGAACACCTTGGACAGATGGAATGGAACCTTAAAGAGGATATGAGACAGCAAATTCAAGCAGCGAAAGAACACATTGAGAATGAATTGCATAAACAGATAAAAGAAGAAGTTAAGCATCTTTATCAGGAGATAGAGATTATAAAAAATAATCAAACAATAATTCTAGAAATGAAGGAAACGATAAACCAAATTAAAAACTCAATTGAGAGTATCACTAACAGAGTGGAGCAAGTAGAAGCCAGAACGTCAGATAATGAAGACAAAATATATCATCTTGAAAAGAGTCTAGCCAACTCAGAAAGGCTGGTAAAAAATCACGAGAAAAACATCCAAGAGTTATGGGATAACATAAAAAAACCAAACTTATGAGTCATCGGGATAGAAGAAGGTACAGAGATTCAAACCAAGGGAATGAGTAACCTGCTGAATGAAATAATTACAGAAAACTTTCCAGAAATAAAAAAGGAAACAGATATACAAATTGAAGATGCATACAGGACACCGAGCACACAAAATCACAGTAGACCAACGCCAAGACACATTGTTATGAAGATATCCAATATACAGAACAAAAAGAAAATATTAAAAGCTACAAGAGAAAGGAGACAGATTACATTCAGGGGTAAACCAATAAGGTTAACAACGGATTTTTCATCACAGACACTAAAAGCAAGAAGGTCATGGAACAATGTATTTCAAACACTGAAAGACAATGGATGCCAACCAAGAATTCTGTATACAGCAAAATTAAGCTTCAGGTATGACAACGAAATAAAAATCTTTCATAATAAACAAAAGTTAAAAGAATTTGCAGCCAGAAAACCAGCATTGCAAAGCATTTTGAGCAAAACACTACACGAGGAAGAAATGAAAAACAATAACCAAAACCATCAGTAGGAAGTGCCTTGGTAAAGACAGAAGGCGAGGGGAGGGATAATCATGGAGAAACAAACTAAATTTTTTTAAAAAAGGATAAATAATCAAACATGGAAGAAGTACAAACCATATATCAATAGTAACTCTGAATGTTAATGGCTTAAACTCTCCAATAAAGTGACATAGGCTGGTATCATGGATTAAAAAAAACAAATCCAACAATATGCTGCCTCCAGGAGACACATCTGACTGGAAAAGACATACACAGGCTGAAGGTGAAAGGATGGAAAAAATATAACATGCACAAGGTCCTCGTAAGCAAGCAGGGGTGGCCATCCTCATATCGAATGAAATCGACTTCAAGACTAAGTTAATCAAAAGGGATAATGAAGGACATTATATACTGTTAAAAGGAACCGTTCACCAACAAGACATAACAATTATCAATATTTATGCATCAAACAATGGTGCTGCGACATTCATAAAACAAATTCTCCTCAAGTTCAAGAATCAAATAGACCACAACACAATAATTATGGGTGACTTCAACACACCTCTCTCACCATTGGACAGATCCTCCAAACAAAAGTTGAATAAAGAAACTATAGAACTCAATATCACAATCAATAACCTAGACTTAACTGACATATATAGAATATATCAACCATCATCAAATCGATATACATTTTTCTCAGCATCACATGGATCCTTCTCAAAAATAGACCATATATTATGCAATAGGGCAACCCTCAGTAAATATAAAGGGGTGGAGATAATACCTTGCATTTTATTTGATCATAATGGAATGAAACTGGAAATCAATGATAAAAGAAGGAAGGAAAAATCCTACATCACATGGAAAATGAATAATATGTTACTGAATGATCAATGGGTTACAGAAGACATAAAGGAGGAAATCAAAAAATTCTTAGAGATAAATGAAAATACAGACACAACATATCGGAATCTATGGGACACAATGAAAGCAGTTTTAAGACCTGGTGCTCATTCCTCAAAAAAAGAAAAAATCAACAAATAAATGAGCTCACACTTCATCTCAAAGCCCTAGAAAAGGAAGAGCAAAACAACAGCAAATGTAGCAGAAGGCAAGAAATAATTAAAATCAGAGCAGAAATCAATGAAATTGAAACAAAATAAACTATTGAAAAAATTAACAAAACTAAAAGTTGGTACTTTGAAAAAATAAATAAGATCGACAGACCTTTAGCCATGCTAACGAAGAGAAGAAGAGAGAGAACTCAAATTACTAACATACGGGATGAAAAAGGCAATATCACAACAGATGCTACAGAAATACAGAGACAATTAGAAATTACTTTGAAAACCTATATTCCAATAAAATAGAAGATAGTGAAGACATCGATAAATTTCTTAAGTTATATGATTTGCCCAAACTATATTACAGAGCAATAGTGACAAAAACAGCATGGTACTGGTACCAAAACAGGCGGGTGGACCAATGGTACAGAATAGAGGACACAGAGACTAATCCACAAAGTTATAACTATCTTATATTTGATAAAGGGGCTAAAAGCATGCAATGGAGGATGGATAGCATCTTCAACAAATGGTGTTGGGAAAACTGGAAATCCATATGCAACAAAGTAAAACTGAATCCCTTTCTCTCACCATGCACAAAAGTTAACTCAAATTGGATCAAGGAGCTTGATATCAAATCAGAGACTCTGCGTCTGATAGAAGAAAAAGTTGGCTCCAATCTACATACTGTGGGGTCGGGCTCCAAATTCCTTAATAGGACACCCACAGCACAAGAGTTAATAACAAGAATCAACAAATGGGACTTACTTAAACTAAAAAGTTTTTTCTCAGCAAGAGAAACAATAAGAGAGGTAAATAGGGAGCCTACATCCTGGGAACAGATTTTTACTCCTCACACTTCAGATAGAGCCCTAATATCCAGAGTATACAAAGAACTCAAAAAATTAGACAATAAGATAACAAATAACCCAATCAACAAATGGGCCAAGGACCTGAACAGACACTTCTCAGAGGAGGATATACAATCAATCAACAAGTACATGAAAAAATGCTCACCATCTCTAGCAGTTAGAGAAATGCAAATCAAAACCACCCTAAGATACCATCTCACTCCAGTAAGATTGGCAGCCACTATGAAGTCAAACAACAACAAGTGCTGGCGAGGATGTGGAGAAAAGGGTACACTTGTACATTGCTGGTGGGACTGCAAATTGGTGTGGCCAATTTGGAAAGCAATTTGGAGATTCCTGGGAAAGATGGGAATGGAACCACCATTTGACCCTGCTATTGCCCTTCTCGGACTATTCCCTGAAGACCTTAAAAGGGCATGCTTCAAGGATACTGCCACATCGATGTTCATAGCAGCATAATTCACAATAGCTAGACTGTGGAACCAACCCAGATGCCCTTCAATAGATGAATGGATAAAAAAAATGTGGCATCTATACACAATGGAGTACTATGCAGCAATAAAAAGTGACAAAATCATAGAATTTGCAGGGAAATGGATGGCACTAGAGCAGATTATGCTTAGTGAAGCTAGCCAATCCCTAAAAAACAAATACCAAATGTCTTCTTTGATATAATGAGAGCAACTATGAACAGAGCAGGGAGGAAGAGCAGGAAGAAAAGATTAACATTAAACAGAGACATGAGATGGGAGGGAAAGGGAGAGAAAAGGGAAATTGCATGGAAATGAAGGGAGACCCTCATTGCTATACAAAATTACATATAAGAGGTTTTGAGGGGAATGGGAAAATAAACAAGGAGAGCAATGAATTACAGTAGATGGGGTAGAGAGAGAAGATGGGAGGGGAGGGGAGGGGAAATAGTAGGGGATAGGAAAGGTAGCAGAATACAACAATTACTAATAGGGCATTATGTAAAATTGTGGATGTGTAACCGACGTGATTCTGCAATCTGCATTTGGGGTAAAATTGGGGGTTCATAACCCACTTCAATCTAATGTATGAAATATGATATGTCAAGAGCTTTGTAATGTTGTGAACAACCAATAAAAAAAAAAAAAAGAGAGACGGCCACCAGTAAAAAAATAAAAAAAAATATTAAAAAATAAAAATGTCATCCTCTCTTTGTTAATGGAACCTTTGTTAATATTTAAAAATGAAGATCATGGAAAGGTACAAAATAATATTCAGGTTACATATGAGGAAAAAAAATAGTTCTAGTTCTAAGCTGAAGCAAAAGTTAATGATCTAAAGTGATCAGTGGCTGTATCTGAACAGAAATTGGAATTTTACTTGATAGATTTTAATGAGTTTAAGCAATCCTTTTGTGAACCCCATGTCTATCTATCAACCCAAGAAGCAACCTAATAAACTGTAATCTTTGAAAAAAAAAAAAAAAAGAAAAGTAAAATGAGGCAAAGATTAGTTTGGACTAATGAACCCTAGCAATGCAATGGCCCAGAAAATTTGTCTGATTTCCCTTCTACCAGGAATAGGGGAAGAAGAATTGGAGAACTGAAGGATCACAATGTTATGTAAAAAAAAAAATTAAAATATAACAAAGCCTAATAACAAGAACATAATCTAAACATATGCTTTATGCCTTTCATGCTCTTAAAAATGTATAAAAATAAAACGAGGCAGAAAAGAGAAATGGTTTCAACTTAGAGCTCCTTGATCAGGTGTAACAGTCTTCTTATTACTGTCATCCTTCATTTATGTTTTAAGATAGCTAACAAGAAATTTTATCATCATAAGAACAAAGATGATTTGTCATGAAATATTTATGCATAGAATTCACATTTGCAAAATATATTTTTATTTCTCATTTCAATAGCTTGGAATTTGTTTTTGTTTTTTATTGGTATAACCTAAGGACAAAATTGAAAATGAATACTTAAAATTCGGTGTCCTAATTTTATTATAAAAATGTTTATAAAACTGAAAAAAAATGGTAATATATCACTGAAAATTCCCTAACATTTTTTTTTTATTCAAGAAATCTAAATTTAGTAAGGTTAGCCAAATGTCAAGTCTCCTTTTTGTCATGTTGGGGGATTTTTAGTTATCTAATACTGAAAAACGTATTATCACAAAATTCATAGATTAAAATATAAAAAATGTATTATCTGACTTTTTTCTGGGAGGTCTTTTATTATTTCCCAAACCAAGAAATGTACTTATACAGCACATGATTCAAAATAAGGTAATTCTTGCAAAGCTTTTCCAGCCTTAAAATAATAACAGATAATAGTTTGCTGAATAATAGTCTATTCAAAACTTATGAGTCTACATGGTTTCCTGCTAAATTCCATTAAATATGGAATATATATATAGTACATGTTTTTTATTCATAAGAATGAAGCTGATAATGAAATAATTAAATTCAAATATAAGTACATCCAACTATACCTGTAATATCATGGATATTACCCACTAATAGAAATGGCAAAATTAAAACATTTGATATTGTAACTAAAATACAGAATACAATATTGATTTCTTAAGAGTTTGTTGTGAATAGTTGGGAGGAGGGGGAAGATGGCTGCGAAGGGAGTGCATCACTCCCATGTACCGCGTCACTGTTCGGAAGAATGATGAGTTAGAACAGCTAAAAACTATCTTGTTAGGAATTTCTAGCAAAACTGGGGTGCTCCAAAACCTAGTGGAAGGATTTTCATCTCACGAGAATCAGCTACAGGGGCTCAAACGCAAGCAATTTGTCCGCACGGAGGGTCACGCCACTTATTCAGCAAATCGCCCCGTGGCTAGAATCTGCGGCACGCGCTGGGAAGCAAGAGATAGCAACGCAAAGATACAGCGCTGCGGATTCTGTGGGCTCCTGCCAGCTGTGTAATCACTGTACACAGTGCTGAATTCTGGGTTTAAGACAGGGGAAGGAAGCGGTCCAGTTCGGTTCTCCACCGGTCAGACCACAGATGAAGCCAGTGGCCACCATCTTGGAGAGTTGACGTCATCATCCCTGTTTTCGACTGATCGCAGCTCATTCAACCATTGAACAGGTAATTTCAGGCTGACATTCGCCTGCGTCTCGCAGACAAATTACTCAGGTGCAGTGCTAAAGAACCCGCGGAAATTGCTTCTTGGGGCCTGCTCCTATCAGAACATACAGGGAGCCCGGGGCGGCCAAATTCTGGCTCCCGGCACTGCTCTGGCCCAGGGCTAAGGAGCCCGCGGAGGCTGCTTCTTGGAGCCTGCTCCTATCAGAGCATGCACAGAGCCCAGAGCTGCCGGGTTCTGGATCCCGGAACTGCTCTGGCCCAGGGCTGAAGAACCCGCGGAAACTGCTTCTTGGGGCCTGCTCCTATCAGAACGTACACGGAGGCTGGGAAGATGGCGGCGAAGGAAGTGCATCACCCCAGTGTGCCGAGTCACTGTGCGGGAGAAAGACAAGGTGAAACAGCTGAAGGCTATCTTGTTGGGAATTTCCAGTGAAATTGAGGTGCTCCAGAATCTAGTGGACGGATTTCCATCGCGCGAGGTTCGGCTGCGGGGGCTCGTACACGGGCGATTTCTCCGCACGGAGGATCACATTGCCTGATCAGCGGATTCCCCCGCAGCTGGAGTCTGCGGTGCGCGCTGGGAAGCGGCGAGGTGCCGGAGCGGGGGTGCAGCGATGCGGATTCTGGGGGCTCCTGCCAGTGGTGCAATGGCCGTGCTTAGTGCTGAGTTCCGGCTTTGAGACAGAGGAGAGAAGCGGTCCAGTTCGGTTCTCGAGAGCGGTCGGACTACGGAGGATGACAGCATCTGCCATCTTGGAGAGCTGATATAATCATCCCTGTTTTCTACTGATCTCAGCTCATTCAGCTATGGAACAGGTGATTTCAGGCTGGTATTTGCCTGCGTCTCGCAGACAGATCACTCAGGCTCGGGGCTGGAGAACCTGTGGAGAATACTCCTTGGGGCTTGCTCCTGGCAAGGCGTGCGCCGGGCTCTGAGAGGCTGGATTCTAGTTCCCGGGGCTGCATTGGCCCAGGGCTGGGGAACCTGCGGAGACTGTCTGTTGAGGCCAGCTCCAAGTGGAGCGTGCGCTGAGTTCAGGGCGGCTGGGTTCTGACTCCCGGAACAGTTTTGGCCCGGGGCTAGGGAGCCCGCAGGGACTGTGTCTTTGAGCCTGCTCCCAGGAGAGCGTGCACCGAGCTCGGAGAGCTTGGAGCGGCCGGGCTCTGGCTCCCGGAGTTGCTTTGGCCTGGGGCAGGGGAACCCGCGGGGGTCACTCCTTGGAGCCTGCTCGTAGCGGAGCGTGAGCCGGGATCGGAGAGGCCGGGTTCTGGCTCCCGAAGCTTCTTTGGCCCAGGGTTGGGGAACCTGCGGTGACTGCTTCTCTGTCCGGGTCCTGCTGGGTGCTGTGGGGGCCAGGGGGGGCAGAGTGGAGCTGCCGCCACCTACGCCCAGAGCAGGCCAAGTGACCCGCTGGCGTGGTATCACGACACCCCAACTGCAGCTGGGGCCGAAGAGAGTAGCCGTCCACGCCAAGAACAGGACCAGCAACCCGACGGCGCGGTAGCCAAGTCACCCCATTTGGAGTAGGGGCTGTGCAGAGCCGCCGTCTGAGCCTGCAAGGTAGGCAGACCTGCGTCCCACTGGCAGGACAGGCCTGGTAGCCTGCCAGGTTGGTGGACACGTAGCACCGAGGCAGTCATGTCATACTGGTTGGAGTGGGGGTGGAGCAGAGCCGCCGCCCGTGTCCGGAAAAGGCCCAGCGACCCGTTGGAGAGGCACTCAGGTACCCCCATTGGGAGTGGGGGCTGAGCAGAACTGCCGCCCGAGCCCGCAAGGTAGGCAGACCTGCGACCCACAGGTGGAACAGGCCTAGAGGCCTGCCAGCGTGGTAGACACATAACACAAATTGGAGTAGGGGCTGAGCAGAGCCGCCGCCCACATTCGGATCAGGACCAAGGACCCGAGGGCGTGGTAGTTACGTCACCACAATTGGAGTGCGGGCAGAGCAGAGCTGCCACCCGCGCCCGCAGGGTGGGCACACCTGCGACCGACCGGCGTGGTAGACAGATCACCCTAATTAGAGGAGGAGCACAGCCACTACCCGCCCTGCAAGGGAGATTTTATACCTATACAAGAGCAATATAAGTAAATAGGGGGAAAATTTCAAAAACACAACAGTTTCACCAAGCAGAAAGAAACATGAGCAGTATGAAAAGACAAGGAAAGAAAGGACCACAAGCAATGCAGGTCAACTCAACTTTAGAAGAGGTAATAGCTGCAACAGATGGAATGTCAGATAAAGAGTTCAGGATATACATGCTTCAGATGATCTGGAGTCTCAAGGAAGACATGAGACAGCAAAATCAGACACTGAAAGATCACTTTGACAAGGAACTACATAAACAAATCCAGGAAGTAAAATATCAATTACACAGGGAGATAGAGGTAATAAAATACAAACAAATAGAAATCCTAGAAATGCAGGAAGCAAAAAACCAACTTAAAAACTCAATTGAGAATACTACCAGCAGAGTAGATCACTTAGAAGATAGAACATCAGACAATAAAGACAAAGTATTTCAACTTGAAAAGAACATAGACTGCTCAGCAAGACTGCTAAGAAACCATGAGCAGAACATCGAAGAAATATGGGATAACATTAAAAGACCAAACTTAAGAGTCATTGGGATACAGGAAGGCACAGAGCTCCAAACCAAAGGAATAAAAAATCTATTCAATGAAATAATACGAGAAAACTTCCCAGACTTGAAGAATGAGACAGAATCCCAAATCCTAGAAGCCTACAGGACGCCGAATGTGCAAAATCATAAAAGATCCACACCTAGACACATTATAATTAAGATGCCCAACATACAGAATAAGGAGAGAATTTTAAAAGCTACAAGAGAAAGGAATCAGATTACATTTAGGGGTAAACCAATCAGGATAACAGCTGATCTCTCAACACAGACTCTGAAAGCTAGAAGATCCTGGAATAACATATTTCAAACACTGAAAGAAAATGGGTTCCAACCAAGAATCGTGTATCCGGTGAAATTAAGCTTCAGGATGGAAGATGAAATTAAAACCTTCCACGATAAACAAAAGTTAAAAGAATTTGCAGCTAGAAAACCATCTCTTCAAAAAATCCTTGGCAAAACATTACAGGAAGACGAAATGGAAAATAACAATGAAAACCAACAGTGGGAGGTAGGACAGTAAATGGGGGAAAGTAATCAAAGAGGAAAACAAACCATGTTTAGTAACATAAATAAACAAATATGGCTGGAAGAACAAACCATATCTCAATAATAACCCTAAATGTTAATGGCTTAAACTCACCAATTAAGAGACACAGGCTAGTTGAATGGATCACAAAACAAGAACCAACAATATGCTGCCTACAGGAGACACATTTGATAGGAAAAGATATACATAGACTGAAGGTGAAAGGTTGGGAAAAATCATACCACTCATATGGACTGCAGAAACAAGCAGGAGTGTCCATATTCATATCTAATAAAATAGATTTCAAGCCAAAGTTAATCAAAAGGGATAAAGAGGGACACTACATACTGCTCAAGGGAAACATACACCAAGACATAACAATCATAAATATATATGCCCCAAACAATGGTGCAGCTATGTTCGTCAAGCAAACTCTTCTCAAGTTCAAGAGTCTAATAGACCACCATACAATAATCATGGGAGACTTCAACACACCTCTCTCACCACTGGACAGATCTTCCAAACAAAAGTTAAATAAGGAAACTATAGAACTCAATAACACAATTAACAACCTAGACTTAATTGACATATATAGAATATACCACCCAACATCAAGCAGTTACACTTTTTTCTCGGCAGCACATGGATCCTTCCCAAAAATAGATCATATATTATGTCACAGGGCAACTCTTAGACAACATAAAGGAGTAGAGATAATACCATGCATCTTATCTGATCATAATGGAATGAAACTGAAAATCAACGATAAAAGAAGGAAGGAAAAATCATGCATCACTTCGATAATGAACAATAGGTTACTGAATGATCAATGGGTTATAGAAGACATCAAGGAGGAAATTAAAAAATTCTTAGAGATAAATGAAAACAGAGACACAACATGTCGGAATCTATGGGACACATTGAAAGCAGTTCTAAGAGGAAAATTCATTGCTTGGAGTTCATTCCTTAAAAAAAGAAAAAAAACCAACAAATAAATGATCTCATACTTCATCTCAAAATCCTAGAAAAAGAAGAGCAAAACAACAGCAAAAGAAGTAGAAAGCAAGAAATAATTAAAATCAGAGCTGAAATTAATGAAATCGAAACAAAAGAAACAATTGAAAAAACTGACAAAACTAAAAGTTGGTTCTTTGAAAAAATAAATAAAATTGACAGACCCTTAGCCATGCTAATGAAGAGAAGAAGAGAGAGAACACAAATTACTAGCATACGGGATGAAAAAGGCAACATCACAACAGACACTTCAGAAATACAGAAGATAATCATAAATTATTTTGAATCCTTATACTCCAATAAAATAGAAGATAGTGAAGGCATCGATAAATTTCTTAAGTCATATGATCTGCCCAGATTGAGTCAGGAGGATATAGACAACCTAAACATACCAATATCTATTGAGAAAATAGAGGAAACCATCAAAGGACTACCAACTAAGAAAAGCCCAGGACCGGATGGGTATACAGCAGAGTTTTACAAAACCTTTAAAGAGGAACTAATACCAATACTTTTCAAGCTATTTCAGGAAATAGAAAAAGAGCGATAACTTCCAAATTCCTTCTACGAGGCCAACATCACCCTGCTTCCGAAACCAGACAAAGACACTTCAAAGAAAGAAAACTACAGACCAATATCTCTAATGAACCTAGATGCAAAAATCCTCAATAAAATTCTGGCAAATCGGATTCAAAAACATATCAAAAAAATTGTTCATCATTATCAAGTAGGATTCATCCCTGGGATGTAAGGCTGGTTCAATATACGGAAATCAATAAATGTTATTCACCACGTCAATAGACTTAAAGATAAGAACCATATGATCCTCTCAATAGATGCAGAAAAAGCATTCGACAAAGTACAGCATCCCTTTATGTTCAAAACATTAGAAAAACTAGGGATAACAGGAACATACCTCAACATTGTAAAAGCAATCTATGCTAAGCCTCAGGCTAGCATCATTCTGAATGGAGAAAAATTGAAGGCATTCCCTCTAAAATCTGGAACAAGACAGGGATGCCCTCTCTCACCACTTCTGTTCAACATAGTTCTCGAAACACTGGCCAGAGCAATTAGACAGACGAAAGAAATTAAAGGCATAAAAATAGGAAAAAAAGAACTTAAATTATCACTATTTGCAGATGACATAATTCTATACCTAGCAGACCCAAAAGGGTCTACAAAGAAACTATTAGAGCTAATAAATGAATTTAGCAAAGTGGCAGGATATAAAATCAACATGCATAAATCAAAGGCATTCCTGTATATCAGCGACAAATCCTCTGAAACGGAAATGAGGAAAAACACTCTATTCACAATATCCTCAAAAAAAATAAAATACTTGGGAATCAACCTAACAAAAGAGGTGAAAGACTTATACAATGAAAACTACAGAACCCTAAAGAGAGAAATAGAAGATCTTAGAAGATGGAAAAATATACCCTGTTCATGGATAGGCAGAACTAACATCATCAAAATGGCCATATTACCAAAAGTTCTCTATAGGTTTAATGCAATGCCAATCAAAATCCCAACGGCATTTCTTGTATAAATAGATAAAGCAATCATGAAATTCATATGGAAAAACAAAAGACCTGGAATAGCAAAAACAATGCTAAGCAGGAAGTGTGAATCAGGCGGTATAGCAATACCAGACTTCAAACTATACTACAGAGCAATAGTAACAAAAACAGCATGGTACTGGTACCAAAACAGGTGGGTGGACAAATGGTACAGAATAGAGGACACAGAAACCAATCCACAAAACTACAACTATCTTATATTTGATAAAGGGGCTAAAAGCATGCAATGGAGGAAGGATAGCATCTTCAATAAGTGGTGCTGGGAAAACTGGAAATCCATTTGCATCAAAATGAAACTGAATCCTTTTCTCTCACCATGCACAAAAGTTAACTCAAAGTGGATCAAGGAGCTTGATATTAAATCAGAGACACGGCGTCTGATAGAAGAAAAAGTTGGCTCCCATCTACATATTGTGGGGTCGGGCCCCAAATTCCTGAATAGGACACCCATAGCACAAGAGTTAATAACTAGAATCAACAAATGGGACTTACTTAAACTAAAAAGTTTTTTCTCAGCAAAACAAACAATTAGAGAGGTAAATAGGGAGCCTACATCCTGGGAACAAATCTTTGCTCCTCACACTTCAGATAGAGCTCTAATATCCAGAGTATACAAAGAACTCAAAAAGTTAGACAATAAGATAACAAATAACCCAATCAACAGATGGGCCAAGGACCTCAACAGACAATTCTCAGAGGAGGACATACTATCAATCAACAAGCACATGAAAAAATGCTCAGCATCGCTAGCAGTCAGAGAAATGCAAATCAAAACCACCCTAAGATACCATCTCACTCCAGTAAGATTGGCAGCCATTAGGAAGTCAAACAACAACAAGTGCTGGCTAGGATGTGGGGAAAAGGGTACACTTGTACATTGTTGGTGGGACTGCAAATTGGTGCAGCCAATTTGGAAAGCAGTATGGATATTTCTTGGAAAGCTGGGAATGGAATCACCATTTGACCCAGCTATTCCCCTTCTCGGTCTATTCCCTAAAGACCTAAAAAGAGCATGCTACAGGGACACTGCTACATCGATGTTCATAGCAGCACAATTCACAATAGCAAGACTGTGGAACCAACCTAGATGCCCTTCAATAGATGAATGGATAAAAAAAATGTGGCATCTATACACAATGGAGTATTACTCTGCATTGAAAAATGACAAAATCATAGAATTTGGAGGGAAATGGATGGCATTAAAGCAGATTATGCTAAGTGAAGCCAGCCAATCCCTAAAATCAAATGCCAAATGTCTTCTTTGATATAAGGAGAGTAACTAAGAATAGAGTAGGGACGAAGAGCATGAGAAGAAAATTAACATTAAACAGGGATAAGAAGTGGGAGGGAAAGGGAGAGATAAGGGAAATTGCTTGGAAATGGAAGGGGACCCTCATTGCTATACAAAATTATATACAAGAGGAAGTGAGGGGAAAGGGAAAAATAATACAAGGGGGAGAAATGAATTACAGTAGAGGGGGTAGAGAGAGAAGAGGGGAGGGGAGGGGAGGGGAGGGGGGATAGTAGAGGATAGGAAAGGCAGCAGAATACAACAGACACTAGTATGGCAATATGTAAATTAATGGAAGTGTAACTGAGGTGATTCTGCAATCTGTATAAGGGGTAAAAATGGGAGTTCATAACCCACTTGAATCAAAATGTGAAATATGATATGTCAATAAACTATGTAATGTTATGAACAACCAACAATAAAAAAAAAGAGTTTGTTGTAACCATAACTCCTAAAGGGGTTGGTAAGAGATGGTATAAATGATCTATAGGGATTATTACAATGAAGAAAATATGAAATATAAATATAGGACTAGTGAAAAATGTCAAAAATTGTGAGGACTACATTTGCATAATGAGTTTAGAGAAAAATTATGAAGAAACTTGAAAACCCAGCAAATATATTAAAATTAATATAATGGAAACAAGTAGTAATTTTTGTGGTTCACCAAGCCCAGAAGATAAGATGATCAGTTTACAATAATTTTACTAAGCAATTTTTATTTGTATTTAGATCAAATATTTAAATAATTAAAAACAGGTTACTACTAAATTAGTCTGGAAACTTAGAGATAGCAAGCTGTCTAAGTCTCTTTCATTATTCTATGTGCTGGTTTATTTTTTTTACTTGATATAAACTGACACCTCTTGCATTAGAGATTTTCAAGTAGCAATAGAGAAGATATGTACCCTCTCCCCCCAGAGGATTAAGTCACAATGAGAAACAAAGAAATGTAAGAAATTACAATTCTGTAAATTAAGTACTATTGTTATGGTTTGGATCTGGAATATCCCTCTCAAAAGCTCATGTGTTGAAGTCTTAGTCTCCAATGCATCAGTGTCCAGAGGTGGGCCTTTTAGAAGTGATTAGATCCTGAGAGCTCTGACCGCATTAGAGGATTGCTCCATTTGATGGATAAATAATTCAAATGGACTACTGATAGGAGATAGAAACTATAAACAGGTGGGTATGGTTGAAGGAAGTAGGTCACTGGAGGTGTGTCCTTGGGGACAAAATCTTGTCCTCAGTCTCTTACTCTCTTTCTCTGCTTTTTGGCTGCCATAAGCAAGCAATTTTTCTCTGTCATAGCCTTCACCATGATGTTCTGCCTCACCACAGGACCACAGTAATGGAGCCGACCAACTGTGGACTGAAATCATGAGCCCACATCAATCTTTTCTCCTCTAGGTTGTTCTTGTCAGGAATTTTGGCCACAGGAATAAAAAAAAACTGACTAACACAGATATAGTCAATCTATTAACAGATTATTGTTGAGGAACATAGGACATAATCTAGATTGTGAAATGAAAGACTACAGGGAATTGTTGAAGACTGGGTTATCTGGGGTGAGTCCTGATGAATACCTAGGACATCACTTAGTAAAGTAGTGTGATTGTGTGTGTATATGGTGGTGGGAACGTAGAAGAGGATCTGTGGGATTAATGGTGTTTTACTGTGTATTCTTGCCTTAAAACAAAACTATTATCTTACTGTTTTAAAGGTCAGAAATATGATGTGGCTCTCACCAGGTTGAATGCAGAAGTGCTTAGGCTAAATACCTTTCTTGAGGCTATGAGGAAAAATGAATTTCTTGTTTATTGGCTTTTTAGTAGAATTTGGTGTCTCGTAGGTGTAGGATCAAAATCTTCATTTTCTTACAAGAATAGTTTCCTTTTACTGCTCTAATAAATTCCCACAAACTTGGTGGGTTAAATCAACCAAATTTTATGGTGAAGATCAACGTGTTGGAAGGTTGCATTTCCTCTAGAGGATACACGGGAGAATCTATTTCCTTGTCTAAAGCCTGCCTGCATTCCTTGGCTTATAGCCCATTTCTGTTTTCAAAGTGATTGATCACAACCCCTGGCTCTGTTGTAAAAACTAATGAATCACATTTGAGGTAATCAAAGTAATTCAGTGTAATCATCCCACCTTAATTAAATCTCACCACAAATTCCTTTTTTTTTTCAATTTTAGTAACATTTTAACCGGTTCTAGACATTAGGAACAGTTGTAGTGCCATTGTTCAACTCACCATAAGAAATGTTGAGTCAAGTCCCTCTTACATTGCAACTTTCTCTTCTATTTTTCTGTGTTTTAAGTATTTATAATTATAAAGGATTCATCTTCCAGACTATTATATCCCAGCAGTTAGAATAGGGCTCGACACATAAGTGATGTTTAGTAAGTATTTGTTAAATGAATACCAAAATGAATGAATGACTTTACAGTGAAGGGTAAGCTTATTTTTAACAGCATGTAAATATAAAATGGTGAAGACTATAACTAAATTATGGAAGTGAAGAATGATACAAAAAGATAGAAAATTGTCCTCAAGAAGTGATAAATATTTGAAAAGATAGGTATATTTAACCTGATTTAAACATTACATAATGTACACATGTACCCAAACATCTCACATTATCACTTAATAAAGAGATCACAGAACCGAGATAAAAAGACAAACATTACTTTTGGATGGGAAAAAAAACCCCAAGCGAAATGATTCAGAATGGTTACTTACTGCATTTAGGAGCATAATGGTAAATTCATGGAGACAAAGACTATTGAAAGAGCTGTGTGTAGTGGCACATGCCTGTAATCCCAATGACTTAGGAGACTGGGGACAGGGGTGTAGCTCAGTGGTAGAACACACCTTTAAAAGAAAAAAAAAGACTAAAGGAAAAATCACAATGTAGGGAAGCAGCGTTCTGACTTAGACATGAATATTTTCAAGAGGAGAAATCAGTGAATGGATACTCAGGTGTAAAGCTCAGGGAGAGGCAGTGTTGATACAGAAACAGTTGTGTTTATTAAAATATATACTCTTACAGGCTTCTGCGGGAGAAAAAAGTGAATTGCTACAAAAATTTATATCATTCAGACAGTACTAATTATCCAATTAGGTACACATTTAATATTTAATGGAATGTACTGAATATGTTTTTCATAGTGACTTTATTTTTTAAGACATAAAGTGCAAACTTTTTCTAAGGCTTGTGAAATTAGGAGAAAACTAACATGTTAAATAATATAACAAACATCAGAGACTTTTGTTTCATGGTTAACTTTTAGGGCCACAATTAAATGAAATATGTTAACTATTTCAAGACAGAATAAACTAGAAAATATAAACTATTTTATGGAAAATAAATAAACTACCTCATTTGATTTTAAAAGAATGCTGCTTTTATTTAGTACTGGTAACTGAAGTGTTGTCTATTATTGATTGGATTTAAAAATAGTTTTTTCATACTGCATTAGACAAGGTTTTACTTTTCTTCAAAATCAATAAGAGTTGAGGTTATGGATTGATTTTCTGAAATTACAGGTGAAAAGTCATTGTCCCTTGTGGTTTTTTCCACTTCCATTATCTGCTATGAGAGGGAAAATTATTATGTTCCTATTCCTATGACTACAGTATCTTTGGGTATTAAAACATTTTATTTGTAAACTCCATTAAAGTATATTTTGTCCCACTCACAAATGTAAAATCTTAAAAAGACACCTACTCTACTATTTCTTATACTGCTGTGGCTAAACAGGGTTTCTTTCTTTTTTTTTTTTTTTTAAATTGGGAGGAGGGTCCTCTTCTCTCCTTACAACCAGAGTTAAATTTGAAAAGGAAAGACTTTTTTTAAAATAAACATTATAGAAAATGAGTATAAGAATTATTAGACAAATAACCAACCCTATTCTCTTTCTATCAATACAATTTCCCTTCTGTGTCTCAGATGTGTGGATGCTCTTTTATAGTTTAAGAATCACTGAGGATGTTCAGCTTTTCTGTTGTCAATTTTGCAAGTTATTTATTTACTTATTTTTAGATTACAAACATATAACATTTTTAACCTAAAGATAGAAAATATTCATCTCCATTTAAATTTATCCAACTTAAACAAATACTATTATCTGCCATTCTTGTTATATCTCAGCCATTATTTCTGTTAAAGCTTTGAAGCCGACCCAGACCTTATCATTTCTTCAAAAATATTTCATTATGTATCTCTAATAAATCAAGATTTTTAAATAAACATAATAAAAATAAAATGAATAATAATTTCTTAATATCATCTTATACTATGTATCCTATTTTCCCTGATTATCATAAAACTTCTTTGACTACTGGTTTTCTCACATTATTATCCTAAAGTCTATTCAGTGGTTGATAAATTGCTTTAATAATTTTGCAAAATATAACAATTTTCTCCACTCCAACTTTCTCCACCTACATTCTGCATTTAGATGATCATATAATTTTACCCATTTTTATTATATTGCTTATTACATAAATATCTATAACCTAGTATTTATATCTAGAGGGTTTATTATATTCACATTTCTCTGTCTCCTCCCTTGCTTTTACTCTTCTGATATTCCAATTCATAATTTAATAGTAGAGATGTATGGTGACATTTTTTATTCCAAATCTCTATCTTTACCTTCTACTACAAATCTTTACATACGTGTGTGTGTGTATACACATATATATCTATGTATATATACCACAGATAAATAGATACTACATATAAATATTAAAAATAAAATTGGTTAATGCAGTGATACAGTTTTATGTTTAATTTTTTTCACCATTGTCATTATTTTCATACAAATATATAGGCAAAATGCTATTTCAAAGTTGAATTACTCTGTGAATGATTATGTCATCAGATTCATACAGTTGAACTTTTTTTAAAAATTTCACTGATTGCTTTTTTTAAACTGTTAAATTTGGCCTTTAATCATAGAAACTATTTACATGGTTTGGTGTGATCTAACCTTTAGCTATCCTATTGACTCTGTACTCTTCACTTGCCACCAATAGCCATTGTTTGTGGATTTCTTTCTGTTATTACATTGTTACAAATATAGATCCATTAAAACATAATTCATGTTTATTCTTACACAATTTATAGCATTCTGTTTTGTGCTTCCATGTCTTTCTTTTCTACTTAAGAATACAGAATAATATATGGAGATCATTTCTTTTTTTAGCTGCAGAGTACCTCGTTATCTGGATGCAACATAGTTTTCCAACCAGTATTCTTTAAATAAAGACATTTGAGGTGCTTTCTGTCTTAGTCTATTATTAAAATACTGCAATGAATAGCTCTGTGACAAAATCATTTTGTGTTTTTGCCAAAGTTCCTTAGGACAATTATAAGCTTGTTACTTATCACTTACTTTTGCTCATTTTTGGTGATTGGAAGGCTTTTCCTTATGTGGTCAAATTTGTTAATAGGTTTCTGGATTTAAGTCATATTAACATGTTTTTTTCTCTGCACCCTGACTATAAGGAATTTATTCATGCTTATTCCATATTTTTATGCTTTAAGTTTTTCCATTTAGATATCATAGTCTCTTTAAAATTTATCCTGTTTTATAGTGTAAAGAATGAATCTAATTTTACACTTTTCCATATGGCTATCCAGTTGTTCCTATGTCACTTATTACAACTTCTTCTTTTCTCCGTTTATTTCAGATGCCAAAAATGGCTTTCCAAGCAATGGTGGGTGCCATTTCTACATATATGGAGATTGTTGGCTTACAGAGATAATTCAACTACTGTTTCTATACATACAAATTCAAGAAACTCTTATGGAACTAACTGGCAAAGAGAGAGAACACTTGGCTATATTTTTCTGTTATTATGCTTGTGGGGTCTCGACCTTTTGTGGTGCTACCAGAGGAGGCCAGGCAACACAGCTGATGAGGGCAGGGGAATTGATGCTAGTGGCAAACTGGAATGAAAAGGACCTGACCATAAATTATTTCCTTTCTCTTCTGTTAAATGAACTGTTCCCAAGTGCAATATTTCAATTAGTTTCTCTAAACAAACATCACCGATCAGAGCAGTCGGTTCAAAGCTGTGGTGTACCCCTTAGATTGCCTGTCCCTTCTTTCCTGCATTTTCTTGTTTCTTCATTGTCCCTTAAGTTTACATTCCCAAATAGATCCTTAGCTATAAGCTTTTGCCTCGGACTCTCCTTACTTGGAAAACTAGGCTGAGAATGATCTATTCATATAGCAATCACCAACATTTTGACTTATAATTATAATAAAAAATATAAAATTATCAATATTACAAAAATAAAAGTAAGATGTGTATAATATTGACCCAGAAAACCTTAGTGTTCCCTTCATCTTGAGTAAACCTTAGGTTTCTTCCTGACTCTAGGTGCCTAACTTTCCTTCTCTGAGAACATTTGCTTTAGAAAATTTGTAATTAAAAATCTTTGCCCCTTTGAGATGTAACTCTTTTAAGAAGATTCTTATCAGTTTTATAATTCAGGAATGTTATGCCTCTGACCTGGGAGTCATTCCTTTAAAGTGAAATCATCAAGGAGAACAGAGCTCCCTCGCCCAGGCTGGGGGTGGGGGTGGGGGGGGTGGGGGTGGGGTGGGGGTGGGGGTCTAATATGGATACCTAAGGCAAAGTTATAAAACAATAACCCATCTTGAAGATGGAAGAAATTCAACTTGCCTTTGAGTGAAGGCCAATTAGAAAACACAGGTGGTCTGTGATTCCTCTTCACTGCAGCTTATAGAAACACTCTAGCCCTTTGTTTTATTGAAGTTGAGCTCTGACTGAGTTGTGGCCTTTTCCTCTATTGCAATATCTTTAAACAAATTCTTCCTGGCCTTGCTTAACTTTGTCTCCTGAAATTTTTACTTTGGTAGTACTCAAGGAGGATAACTCTAAGCAGTATATTTTTAAGGTGATTTTTAGATATTCTGGGTGTACATTCTTCCAAATAATGTATAATCAACTTATTTTATTTTGGGAAAAATATATTAAGATCGTTCTAAATTCATAAGTAAATTTCGAGAGAATTTACATCATTTTTTATGTTGAGTCATTTCCTCCAAAAACACAGTCCTTTTGTACACTTATTGTTCAGTGTTTACAATGGTATTTTGCAGAGGTATTGTATATATATGACAGCTGTGGATTTCATTATGTTATATTTTTATCTTGCTACTTTACTAAAATGGTACTTAGTCAAGGTTTTCTTAGGTTTGGCAAATATAACTATATTATCTTTTTGTTTTCAATCTCACTTTTGTCTGCATATATATTGCTTCTTTTTGAAGTTAAACTACTTGACTTCTCCCTCACGCTGAAAATTATTTGTATTAACTGGAAAGAAAGGAAGAAATGATTCGTGAAAGAACAAAATGAACCATAACACTTGTGCATATATATGTACATTTATTTCTTCATATAGATTTAGTTGTCCTAAAGAGGGGCAAAATGAGGTAAAAGACCGGCCATACACACATGCAGATTTAGTTAACTGGTGTTAGACAGGACCAGGCAGGGGAAAAATCTCCATTTTTAGCTTTCTTGGTGTCAGGCCATGGGGATAGCCCCTCAGCTTCCATGATCAGTATGGGGAAGTTGTTCCCAGTTCAAAGGATGAGAGCCAAATTCCATCTGTCTTATAGCTGACAAACAACTTTGTATGATTGACATTTTATTCTAGTTTTACTTTTTAAGAAACTAAATTAAGGGCTGGGGATGTGGCTCAAGCGGTAGCGCGCTCGCCTGGCATGCGTGTGGCCTGGGTTCGATCCTCAGCACCACATACAAATAAAGATGTTGTGTCCGCCGAAAACTGAACAATAAATATTAAAAAAAAAATTCTCTCTCTCTCTCTCTCTCTCTAAAAAAAGATTAAAAAAAGAAACTAAATTAAAATAAATAATCACACCAATTGCATAGGGTGAGAATGAAATTTACATCAAAATCCATTTGATTCCAAATCCCAGTTTTCTTTTATCATATTGCATTATGCTGCCTTCATATATCTCAGACATAAATGCCATTGCAAAGACACTTTAGTAGCTTGATCACAGGAAGCCTTTTAAATCCAGAGGACGTTATTATGTAGAAAATACTAATTTCAGGTCCACTGCCTAGTAACCAGTTATGACAACAGATGGGGTGACAGAAAGTACCCTACGCCTCATAAGCACATAGGTCTGAGACCTTTAGTTTGATTGCAATGATAGAATTTATAAATCATAAACATTACCTTCAGTAATAATCCAAAGACTTCAAGGCCTTTGTTTAATTAGTTGCATTTAATCATGATATGCTGTCAGTGAGAACTGATTGGTTATAAGTGACTAGAAAATCAGCCTGATGTGCCTTAAGCAAAATGGCAATGCATGTCTGAACATTTCAGCAACAGTTCCAATCTCAGTTGTGGCTTCAGTGGGGGCTTCTAAAATGTCAATGGGGCTTATTTTTTTTTCTATTTCCTCTCTCCATATCTTGTATTCATTTTCCTTGCATTGACTGTAATCTCAAACAGTTTTTTCCATGGAAGAAACAGGAAACCAGTAGGAATCTTATACTTCAAATTCTCTCAGAATCAAGGTCAGTAAAGAAATGTTCCTGACTCTGCTCTAACATTCAAAGGAAATCGATCATGGTTTTTTATGGCTTCTGTTAGGTCACTTGGCCATCCCATAATTATCATGATAATCAGAAAAATGATAATCTGATTGAATCTGGTCTGGTCTCATTTAATAACTAAGCTAAGGCTAGTTTTACTTAAATGAAGCATGTGCTGTGATTGAACCCAAGGACATGAATTTACACAAGTTTGAGTGGAATTACTAGAAAATAGTGGGATTTAAGGAAGCAAACAAAAACTATTTGTAATGCCATTTTATAGTCCAAATTTCAAGTGACCCCAGAGGTGAAGTCACTTCAATCTTTAACAACTGCTTTCTAAATATTGTCTCATTATTCTTGAGAATTTGTTAGGTATTGTTGCTTTTACCAAATCTTAGATGAATAAATTCGGAGCCAAAGTGACTTACTCAAGAATAAAGAGCTAGTAAATTGCAAGAACAGGGATAAGTATCTATATTAGTCTGACTCCAGGTAACAACCAGTTTTAATAATGTTGTGTTTACAACTTATTAATAAAATTAGGGGGGAGAGAATTGAAAATACTCAGAATTGTGTGTGTGTGTGTGTCTGTGTGTGTGTGTGTGTGTGTGTGTGTGTGTGTTAAATAAACTGTTGCATTATAGTTTCTGCAGTAGGAATCAATCCTCTCTTTGAAAGATCAGCATAGTGGCCAAAACTTTATACAGGATCATTATTTGAGAACTGTCTCTGAAGTTGCAAATCTGTTCTTCAGAGTGCCAGAGCAATTAAGCATATTAACACAAACCATTGTTTATTTAATGAAGGATAAATAAAATACTTGCCTTTAAGGAGGCAATAGCCCTCCCAAAGATTCTACCAAGGGGACGAACTTTTTTTGCCAGGCATTCTTCCACAAAGTTGACTAAAAGGATCAGGACTATCTCTTTTTTTAATGCTGATCTAATTTTAGTTGGAAGAAAGCATATCACAAATTAAATTAATGCCAATTAGTATGTTGTTTCAGCATATGTACATATATAATAATTTTTAAAAGCTCCAAAAGGTCTTATTTTTCAAAGAAAACAAATCCCTAAAAAAGGGGGAGGTGTGCAAAAAGACTCAGATTTTAACCATATTGGTTAAATTTGGCTCCTCTGTGACATGAAATTTATATCATGTGCTAGTTTTATTATTTTTGAATACAGGTATATTGAGTTAAATTTTGATTAGGCTTCTTCTGTTGATTTACAAACATTTCCTTACCAGCTGCCAAATTAAATTTATGTCTACCTAGCTTTCAAAATAAAAAGTAAAGTGACAGAGATGAATATAAAGTAGAAGTTTGAAACTAGTATTTTATGCTAAATTTGAATGAGAGTCATTTCATTTGATTTTCACAATCACAAAAATGAGAATGTTAAGTTCCACACGGTTGCAATGAAAATGACTGCTTTGCTAACCATCAGTGGAATATTTTCTCTGAGTTAATGCCTATTTCTCTTTGAACTGACTTCAAACTAGCTGCTTTGAAAGGCTTGAATGGTAAGTAGATGGTTAAGTTTCCTGAAACCTCATGGGCTTTTAGATATTTCATCTTTACTTACAAAATCTTACAAGGTGCTTTCAGCACCTTTCAGAATATATATTCAGTATCTCACAAAACTTTTAATATTTATGGTAATAAAACCCCAGTTCTTAAATATATATTTTGCATTAGGCCAGCTAAGACTTCTAATCAAACTTCTAATCCTTTTTTGAAGATGGTGGTTATTAACCTTTACTTTGGAGCTGTGGTTCTTAAGTAGAATGTACTATAAGAAGCAAGGAATTGAAGAAAATATTTTCTACGTGAAGGTACATGGAAAAAGTATTTGAGCTAATGGCATAAAGAAACACTGAAATGGAAATTGCTCTTCCTAAGTTAGCATTCTCATTGAGGTTCTATCTTAAACACAGCAGGTCACTTTCTTTGTATTCAAGTATCTAAAAGATAAAATGAGAAAATAAAACAAAGAATAACTTGAGAAGAATGAGGTCCAGTGATGTTAAATTGGTGGTGATATTTCCATATAGTAAATATTGAATATCTACTGCATGCCATATGTCAAGTCCTATTTCTAGGAACTGATACAAATGATTGCTAGCTCTCATAGACCTTAGTATAAGGAACAGGATTTAAAAAGTAATAACAGTTATATATATATATATATATATATATATATATATATATATATGTATATATATATATATAAAATTATTTTGTGTATATTTTATATATTATTTTTATAATATATTTTAGAAATATATACTCTGTAGCATATTTTTTATATATCTTATGTTTCATGTATGTGTATATATATATACATATATGTGTATATAGTATATAGTAATACACAATATACATACACACATATATACATGCACATAGTGAATTAGGTGGTGATATATACTGTGTAAGTATGGGAAAAAAGGAATGATAAAATGAAAGAAATGGCTGAAATTTTGATTAGAGAAATTATAGAGGACCTTAACTGAAAAAGGGAAATTGAAGCAGAATTTTGGGAAATCAAAGGAAATAGCTAAGAGGCAATCTAAGGGGAAATATCCCAGATATAAATATCAACTAGCGGAGTGTGCTCAGTATGTTCAAAGAACAGTAAAGATGCCAGTGTTTCTGGTGGTGTATAACTGCAACATAAGATAATCTCCATATTTAAACACTTATTTCTAGAAACATTCTTCAAGGATATGTTTAAAATTCCCTCCAAAAATTAATGGGGAAATCTTTTCATAAATTATTCATGTAATTAAATTTATTTATCGTTCATTTAAAACATGACAGTTGATGTGCTCAAGCATGAGAATCCTGACCAAAAAAAAAAACCTCAGTTCCCATTTTCAAGGAACTTGATTATTCAAGCAGGGCATGGATTTGTAAAGCAATCTGAATCTCCTATGAAAAGAACTCACACAAGTGTGGGAAACGGAAAGAATCATATTGGAAGAAGAGATTCTTGACATGGTATCTAATTTGTAACCTGGTAAACTGGTGAAGACACCTCAGATAGATCATTAATCTCCAGGATGTATAAAGAACTCAAACAGTTTAACACCAAAAAAACAAATAACCCAATCAATAAGTGTGCAAAGAAACTGTATATAGAAGAAATATAATTGATCAACAAATATATGAAAAAGAAATGTTCAACATCGCTAGCAATTAGAGAAATGCAAATAAAAACTACACTGAGCTTCCATCTCACTCCAGTTAGAATGGTAATTATCAAGAATACAAGCAACAATAAACAGTGGCAAGGATGCGGGGAAAACGTTACACTCATACATTGCTTTTAGGACTACAAATTGGTACATCCACTATGGAAAGCAGTATGGAGATTCCTCAGAAATTTCGGAATGGAAACACCATTTGATCCAATTATCCCGCTCCTAGATTTATACCCAAAGGTCTTAAAGTGTGCATACCACAGTGACACAGCTACATCAATGTTTATAGCAGTTCAATCCCCAATAGCTAAACTATAGAACCAACCTAGATGCCCTTCAACAGATAAATGGATAAAGAAATTGTAGTATATGTACACAATGGAATATTACCAGCCTTAAAAAAAGAATGAAATTATGGCATTTGCTGGTAAATGGATGGAGCTAAGTGAAAGAAGCCAATCCCAAAGAACCAAAGTCGGAATGTTTTCTCTGATATGTGGATGCTAAGTCACAATAAGGGAGGGGGGACCCAGGAAAGATTTGAGGTACTTTGGATTAAACAAAGGGGAGTAAAGGGAGGAGAGGGGGCATAGCGGTAGGAATGATAGTAGAATGAATCAGACATCATCACCCTATGTGCATATATGATTACACAACCTGTGTAACTCTATATCATGTACAACCAGAAGAATGAGACGTACAGTATACTCCATTCATATATGATATGTCAAAATGCATTCTACTGTCATGTACAACTAATTAAAATAAATAAAAGTTTAAAAAGAGATACAAAAGAGAAATTATCATTTTTCAGAATGACTTTTTTTTTTTTTTTTTTTTTTTTTTTGCAGAGAAAGCATGGTGAGTGAAGGACATGGGAGATTATAGGACCCTTCAAAAAAGGGCCTTTCAGAAATTTATTGGAAGCACTGGGATTATATATAATTTTATATATTATGGTAAAGTATATGATGAAATTTACATTTTAGAATTTTTAGCAGTCATGCAGAAAGCAGATTAAAGAAGGTAGCAATGGAGATAAGAGAACGATTAGGGAGGCTGTTGGGGTTACATAAACAAAAAGTGGAGAAAACCTACTTTTAGGTAGTCACAATAATTGTAAAGAATAATGAACAGATTTGAGATATCATTAGTATATTTTATGAGTTCTATAAAATGTACAGTACTTATTGTTGATTAAATATGCTATCAATGGTGAAGCATCTAGTATGATTCCAATGATTTATATTTTGACCAAGAGAGTGCCCATTCTGAATCCTCTGTGATATGGAAAGGAGAACAATTTAAAACAGAATTTGTAAGCTTCAAGGAAAGCATGGTATTACTGGACAGTGTATATATTTGTATAAATTATTTTATAAATTACTAATAAAGTTTCTTCAGATCTACTTCTCTTGTTCATCATTGTATATGGGATGAATATTCACCCAATCAACCAAGTATGCTTTTTTTCTTTTTCTTTTTTCTTTTCTCAGGGTCCCACCACAGTTTGAGTTTGTAATGCTGAGATTTTTCTTGCTATTTCACTTTTTGTTTATTCAACCCACCGGGCACTCCAATGTCGGATTCATCTTTATGGTGCATAGTTCAGATTGACATGTGGTTTTTCTCTAAGACATGGTATTCCTAAATATTTGAGCTATATTAAAATTTAAAATATGTGGAATACAGAAAGCTGTGACTCCAAACTACTTTCCAAGTTTTGTTGCCTATTTATTCATCCAAAAAAGTTGCTGTTACTTAAATTGGCTTGCATTTTTCCGTCTCTCTATTTCTGTTTTATACTTCAACTTGTTTTTAATTCATTTAAATAGCAGTATTTAAGTTGTTATTCATCATATATTTATATCATTGGATTTTACTTAGGGCGTTTTATAAAATTTTCAATAAGTTGCATACATCAGTATTTAAAAATACACTATGTAACATATTTCCAAAAGTTGCAAACAATAATACAAATATCCAAATAATTTTTGTTGTATATATACCACATTTTCTTTATCCATTCATAGGTTGATAGGTTCCTGGGCTGGTTCCATAACTTGGCTATTGTGATTCTTTTTGAAATATTTTTAGTTGTACATGGACACAATACCTGTATTACATTTATTTTTATGTATTGCTGAGAATGGAATCCAGGGCTTCACATGTGCTAAGCAAGCACTCTACCACTGAGCTACACCCCTAGGCCTGGCTATTGTGACTTGTGTTGCTATAAACATTGATATGCTTGTGTCACTAGTATGATTATTTTAGTTCTTTTGGATAAACACCAAGGAGCAGGAGAGCTTAGTCATATGGTTGTTCAATTCCATTTTTTTTTTTTTTTTTGAGGAGTCTGCCTTCTGCTTTCCAGAGTGGCTATACTAATTCAGTCCCACTGACAGTGTATGAGTGGACCGTTTTCCTTGCAGGCTGGCCAACATTTATTTAATGGAGCTTTACCCAGCCATAAAGAATAAAATGATGGCATTTTCTGGTAAATGGGTGGAACTGGAGAATATTATGCTAAGTGAAATAATCCGGATTCAGAAAATCAAGAGCTGAATGTTTGCTCTCACATGAGTGGGCGAAAAGGGGGGAGAGGGGAAACCCATGAAGACAAACAGGAGATCTGTGGAGCAATGAAAAGGGATTAAGAGGGAGGGACAAGAGATGGGAAAAGAGAGAAACAATGGGATGAAATTGAACGAATTATGCTATGCACGTACGTGAATATGCCATAGTGAATATCACATTTATGTATATCTATAAAGCACAAATTTTATAAGCAACTATAAATAAGTAGAAGCAATATCAGTAGAGGAAGGAGAACAGGAGAATGCAGGAGAGGGAGGGAAAGGAGAAGTGCTAGAAAACAAAGGGAGCAAATTATATCCCATTCTTTTATAATTATGTCCAAATAAGCCCCAATAGTATGTATAATGAAGTAATAAAACAGTAAAAATTTGTTTGAAAATTAAAACAAATTACATTTTGAATAACCACCCATACTTATTAATTTTCCCAGAAAAAACATTATTAATTTGATGTATGTAATAGGATGGCATTTCTCATGCAGTTGGTTTTATGTATGTATGGGTGTCTGTGTACAAACATAGATATGCAGATTTTTACATGACTACAAGAATACCTGTTGTTCATAAACCTCATCATTTCTTACTTGTTCTTTGTCTTGAAAACTCTTCCATGTCAGTATGTGCAACCTATTACTTTAAATTGCTGCATATTTTCCATATTAAACATGAAACATAGCTTATCTACACATTGCCATGATAATGAACAGTTAAGAGTTTTAAGTATTCACTCTTTAAAAATAAACACATTCTTCATCAAAGGTAAAACTTCTCATCTAAGAGAAATGGAGAATTTGAGTTCTGGAGATCTACAGCATGGTGACTACTTTTAATAATACTGCATTGTATACTTGAAATTGTTAAGAGAGTAGATTGTAACTGTTCTCAGCACAAACATGCAAACGTTGCAACTGTGTCAGGTTATTTCTATGTTAATTAGCTTGGTTATGGTAATTATACACCTTAAACACATGTAGTTTTTACTTAATCAATTTTACCTTCATAAAGCTGAAGAAATAAACATGAAGACTATTGTCACAATGAAGAAAGAAACCACAAACTGAAAAATATTCATAATATGTATATATAAATAAGAACTTGAATGAACAACACATGAATCTCTCCTATAAAACAGTAATAACAAGCAATCAAAAGAATGGACAAAATACTTGGACAGAAACATTTTGAAAAATGATATAGGAATATCAAACTAAGTATGAGGAAAAATAGGTAAAATCATTAGACAACAGACAACAAATTCAAATTAAAACTAAAAATTAGATAAATGAGATACAATGGTGTGCCCACTACAATGTTTTAAATTAAAAATATTAATAACACTAGATTTTGAAGAGAATGTAAATAAGCAGAACTCACATACATGATGATAGGAATGTTAAAGAGTAAAACCACTTTGTAAAAATCTTTTAGCAGATTCGTACAAAGTTAAAATATATACTTACCTTTGATCTATCAATATTACTCAATAATTACTTGGAAATGAAAAGTTATATCTATAAAAAGATGAGTATAAACAAGTTTGGCAACTTTATTCATAATAGATAACATTTGGGTATAACCTAGATATTCAAGAGAACAGATAAACAAGTTGTGTATATGTCTGTCAATAACATATATGTGTAAAAATGGAATTACTAAGTGAAGTGAATACATGGTTTAAATGTTGGTAGGCCTTCCAGAGTGCCATCCAGACACACATAACAAATAGAAAATCTAACAATAGTATATGAGACCATTCTTTTTGGCAGCCTTTTGGCAACTGGACACATTATGGAATTGAATGGCTTTAAATCTGTCTGGTCACAATTTGTTTCTCCTTTAATTTGTAACTGTAGGCTATGTTCACTTCTCTGTTGGGCTGTTTGCAATTTTATATGCTTTGAAAACATACTTTACAGTTTGAATTATCTGTGAGATGTGAAAATATTTTCTTCAAATAGTTTATCTTACATGTTTATAAACTATTAAACATATAGTATTATGTTAATTTTATATAGTTATATGAGTAATTTTATATTTTGTCTTCTAATATGTATAAATTGTTTCAAACTCTTATCTGATAATTATAAGGAACAATCCTATATTTCCCTCCAATATTATTATAGACTTTCGTTTACTTTAATTGATCTAAACTCTTTTCTAAACACTTCTGTTTTTATGCTCTATTTCTCTACATGCATTAAGAAATATATATATATATATACATATATATATATACATATATATACATATATATATATACATATATATACATATGTATATATATATACATGTATATATATATATGTGTATATATATATATATATATATATTAGAGTCTGGCGCCTGGCATTTTGCCAGGGGGAGTGGTTTGTGAAGTAACGCCAGCAAGCCATCAAGTGTGGAGATTCCTTATTGGTTGACTGCTGTATCTAGTTTATGTTAATTAAGATAAGCTGTGTGGAATGTATATATACCCCTCCTGTCCTACAATAAATGGCTCCCACTCCTGCTGTATCAATCTACACAAGTTCCTCGTCACCCCCTGGTTATTTTGCTGCAGCCGGACTGCGGTATATATATATATATATATATATTATATATATATATATATAAAACCAGGGATGGAAACCAGAGTCATTTAACCACTAAGCCACACCCCTAGCCCTTTTTATATATTTTATTTAGAAACAGGGTCTCACTGAGTTGCTGAACCTGGATTTGAACTTAAAATCCTCCTGACTCAGCCTCCTGAGTCACTGGGATTACAGGTATGTACCATGCCACCCGGCAAGACCAAAAATTCTTTAAAAATTATTGTAACTTCAAAAAATGTGTTGATAGCTTGTAGAGAAAGTTCCTCTACTTCATTTTTTATTGAAATAAAATTAACTGCTATTTTATAATTTCCTTACAAAATGAACTTGTGAAGGCACTTGTCAAAATTCATAAATATTGCAATTAGAATTCATATTGGAATTCTATTGAAATTGACATTATTTGGTTGAGAATCAACCTTTTTATAATTTTAAAATTGGCATTCTCTCAATCAGGATTGTTTAGGTTTATGAGAGTAGTTCATCATTTTGAAAAAAAAATTTTAAAAAGATCAACTTTACATTTTTCTGCCAGAACTCTTTTTCAGACATTTTATAGTCTATTTTGAGATAGGTATAGTCTCATTTCATGTGCCAAATTATTATTAGTTTTGCCAGAGTATAGAATATTGTGTGTGTGTGTATATGTGTGTGTATGTGTGCATGCGTGTGTTAAGTTGCACATATTGAAACACATATTAGTGGTTATTCCTACTTCCAAATAATCTGTGCTCTCCATCAATTCTCTTAAAATTTTCAGACAGATAATTCCATTCTCTAAAATATGTCTTTGTGTTCGTTTCTGATATTCCCATTTATTTCCCTGCTGCATTTCATTACCTAAGCATTACCTGAGCAATTTTGAATTTATGAAGAGTAGCCATGCAATGTGTAAAGTTGTTTTGGTCACTGATGAACCATGTATGTACTAGGTCTTATAATGGAGCTGAAAAATTTCTATCACCTAAGGAATGCATAGCTATGGAAGACAAAAGAGAAAAAAGAAATTGCAGGAAAAGAAGAAAAAGAGAACCACCAAAAATGTACAGTGAAGAGTATAGAAGAAGGTTTGACAGACCTCCAGCACCTCCTTTAAATGTTTGAAAACATGGCTGCAACACCGAAAGGTATTTATTAATAGAGACAAGCATTCATGCTACATTATCTGCTTACAAGCAAATCTATGATGAAAAAAAAAAAAAAAAACAGAATAAACCAAGCAAACCACCCTGGATATTTTTCTGAAAAGTGACATTTCCTCAAGAAGAGCCTCAGGGCAGGTCCTTGGTAAGGTATCCAGAAGAAAGCATTGTTACCACAGGAGATGACAGCTCCATGAGTGCTGTGCCCTTGGAGACCTCCCAATGGGACAAGATGGGAAGGTGGAAGCTCATGATGTTCATGATCCTGACTCCGTGCAGGCTGAGACTAAGGCGTGTGCTTGTGTCTTCATTTAAAAAAAAATTTACAACATAAAAACAAATTAAAAATAGGGACAAGAGCTATAGAATATAAGATATTAAAAAAAAGAAAATAATTTCTGTGTAGATGAACCATGTGTTTGTGTTTCAAGCTAGGAATTATTACAAAAGAGTAAAGAAGTTTAAAAAAAAATAAAAACTTTATAATGAGTACCATAACTAAGGTTAATTTATTATTGAAGAAGAAAAAATGGTTTTTTTTGTCTAAATTACTAAGGCTTAAATTACAGTAATTATAAAGTCTAGTATAGTGTACAGTAATGCCCCAGGCCTTCACACTCCTTCAACTTCCAGGTCTGCAAGCTCCACATGGCTGGTCCCCACATGGACATACCATCATTTATCTTTTATGCATGTTTTTACTGTATGTTTCTATGTTTATATTTTTTTACAGAATATAATTACAAGTATGTTACAATTGCCTACAATATGAGTATAGTACATAGAGAACAGGTTGTAGTCTACAATATTATAGACCTTAGGTATACAGTAGGCTACACCATGTCTTAATATGGAGATGTCCATATTATGTTATGAGACACATTTCCTCCAAATCATCTTCAAGCACTCTCTCAAAGGACATCATGGGAATATGAATAACACCACTGCTTTCTTAAATGGAAAATGGGGTTCCATTTTTCTAAAGTGATTTCTTTGTATAAAACTAATAGTGACAAATGTTACAATCAAATATTCATCTTCTGCCAAAACAATTTATTATTCTATTTCATATTATATTGCCAATCCATATGAAGCTTCAGAAATCTTAAGTATTTCTGAAAATCAAGTTTAAATTTTAGAGAACAGATTTAGAAATAAATGGTGCTGCTTTAAAAGTGTATTTCAAATGGATGAATTGATGTATTTAAGTTTATTTTAAAAATATAATTAGATATAATGAAGACAGTCTCTGATTATCCCTTATGGAGTGTGTAGAACAGAAGAATCCATGAAACATCATTGCACAATAGAAAAATAATCAAAGTTTTATGAAACAGCTGAAAAGTGCATTAACCCGGGACGTAGTTTATCAGGTGTAATTGGTTTTGAGTTCACTTAAAATAATGTCAAATGCACATAAAAATCTCGATCTTTAGCCTCTTACATCTGTTGAGTTTAATTCTTAACCTTATATCAGTAAGTTTTGTTGTTGTATATCTCATTACAGTTCCCACTGGCACCAATACAAATTCTTAGCCCCTGACCTCACAGGGACATTATTTTATTTACTGCTTGCCTGATACTTTTCATTTCTTTTTTGTCAGAAATCTTTTCCACTCTTCCCACTCTCTGCTGACCCCTCTCTATTAGCTGATGACATTTCTTCTTTCTCTTCAGGGAAGTGCAAAGTGTTACGTGACATCTCCTGTATTCACACAATCTGGTTCAGAATCCACTCTTATAACACTCCATTTTTCATTTCATTGAAAAGGAGTTATCTTCATCTTCTTTACAACTTAGTTCTCAATCTCTGCATTAAATGTCATTTCATGTTACGTTCTTATGGAAAGATGTTATCTCATTAATTTTCTAATTTTCCTTTAAGTTAGGTAATCCCTAATTTAATTACGTTTACTCTGTTTGGTATGTTAGTGTGAGTGTGGTTTTTGTGTGTGTAGATCATGTGGTAGTAGTGTGGTGTACCCAAAGCATACCTCGACACCTCACCAAGAGCACCCTTCCATGAGGCAAACTTTATCTTAAAATGATCAACAACTTTTTAACATCATTTACATTTATATAAAATCTACAATTATATTGATGGTAGTAATATGAGTCAGCATGTTCACTAATATCTAGCACCAAAATATTAGTGTGCATTAAGTATAAAACCCCAAGACTTCACAACTCAATTGCATAGATCTTATTGTGGGGGACAAGGGCCATCTCTGCTCTTTACAATTAAAAGGTTGAGCCTCTGGACACATGGTCTGCACTTTATTTTGGGAAAAGCTTCTGCCTGATCCGATGCACAGTAGCAGCCAAGTCCAGTGTCAAAGATTTGAGCAAGTGCACTATATTTGAGATGATCAATGGATCATTATCAACATTCACCTAGATGTTTAAGTGTTGTAGCCTT
The DNA here is from genome assembly GCF_964194105.1 of Spermophilus citellus. Taxonomy (NCBI): domain Eukaryota; kingdom Metazoa; phylum Chordata; class Mammalia; order Rodentia; family Sciuridae; genus Spermophilus; species Spermophilus citellus. The sequence continues at coordinate 39,845,069 of NC_138195.1, forward strand.
TTATCTTCACCCCCCAAAAATGTCTGTGTATATGTGTGTATATTAAGATCATATATTATAGATATATTTAGCTTTTAATTAAGATTATTCTTTATTAGGTTTAATAATCCTCTTAAAATTAAGAAATTCAAAGGCTACCAATAATTACTTTGCACATTTTAGGGAGGGTACCTGCATCACTGAAGGTTTTAGACCCTCTATTCAGATACTCTACTTTTTCCCCTTTTTTCTGCAAGTAAATTTTATTTTTATATTTCTTAATATGTCTTCATTGACCTCTTCTTGTTACCTTAAATAACATCTGGCATTATATACAGCCTCCATTTGACAATATCTGAATGTTAATGAGTACCTATCTCACCCTCACACAATCATTCAATAAGAACATTAAGGATTTTCTAATCTTATGCAAACTGCCTTGTAAAGACAATCCCAAGCCATACCAACTGCTCCATCTGAGTTGCAGCAATGGAGACTCATATGTAGAAATTCAAGCACTACCAATATTTCACCTTATGTAAGTACCCACCCCATACCCCATTTCAGAAAACATTTTTAGTCAATATCAGGAAGGTCTTTCTACCTGATGAATCACAGAGCTTTTGTGGTATCCTTCTCTTTAGTACTTGATCTAATTGATCTTTTTAATCTTTAATTTTATTTTTTGCCTTCCCTTATAACATACAACTCTTTCCTAGGTCTTCTATTTTTGACAGTTTCTTCTTAGTTGATGACTCTTTTTCAAATTAGGTGAATATGCATGTGATCACCAACACTTCATCTTTAATATTTTCCTCTTCCCATTCACATTCCATCCTGAAAATCTGATCCAATCATAAGAATTTAATATTTTCCTGTGTGGTAATTATTCCCAGGTGTCCTCTCTCTCTCTCTCTCTCTCTCTCTCTCTCTCTCTCTCTCTATATATATATATATATATATATATATATATATATATATATATATATTTGTAGACCCCCATTTAAAGTACCAGTTGAGCTTCTGTAGAACCCTATTTAAAGTACCAGTTCAGCTTCAAGTTTCTTCCCACCAGATCTCCCTGTGGTCTTTTATTTCTGAATTTATCATAAGTTGGTAAAATAAAGTCTTATATGTGATTTTCATGCCATCTCCTTAACACTATAGCTGAAAAATATCCTGAGTCAAAGTGAGAATGTATGTGTTTCCACTACCACCATGTTAGTGAATCTCTGCATGGAAAATTATATAGTCAGATATTTTTCTGTGTACATAGCTTTTCTAAGATATATCACTTAAAGGCAATTATAATTATTCTTTCCACATTATAAACTTCAATCATATATTAGGTAATTATTCTTTGCATTTAACTCTTCCATGTGCATTAAAGATAACCCAAGTTCTCTTTGTCTGAACAGAAAAAGTCCTAATTTGTCATATGTGCCCTAATATAGGATGATTAATTCACACTAGCCACTCAAATTTTTCAAATCCTCTTGTACTCCTGTATTTACACACAGAATAAAATTCCCCATATTGACATATGAACATCTTGCTAATAAGAGAACAGTATATAATTTGAATATTCTAGTATTTTGATTATTTAATGCTATCCTCCTTTTATTCAGTTATCACTTTATGCTGTCACCATACTCCACAGTTTCATATTCTGCATTATTGATAACTTGTTAGCTAGTTTTAAAAAGCAGATTTCTTTCAAGCTTAGAGACTCTGCATTGTCTCTAAATCCCAAAGCATAAAATTAGCATAATATTTGATCTAGACTGGGCTTCAAATACAAAATCATCATAAAGAGAAACTCTTACAAACCAGGGTAAAATTAAGGAAAATAATCTCAATCAACATATAATAATAAAGCTTATAATAAAACATTTAAAACACAAAGGAATCAATAAACCTCCCTAAGAGTAAACAGACAAAGAGTAGGATTACACATCTATTGAAACAACTTTCATGTAAATAGAACATAAAATTGTGTTTATAATAATTATGTAAATGACAGAAGCAATATTAAAACCATTTATAAGAAAAAGAAAAATTCATCCTTTGAGACAAGCAGTGTGGGAATTAACAGTATAGAAATTCTAGAAATTTGTTATTTGAAAAAATTAAAAATAAAAACATAAGATAATAGATTAGACCCAAAGGAAAAGTATACTCAGTGTCAGATGTATGAAACTATTTTATAAAGAAATTTGGGTAAAAATTAGATAGCAAACATACATGTGGTTAAGTGAAATGAATGTCCCTTGAACCCAGACTTATGAAATGTTCTTTACAACAAAATAAAAATAATCCTAGGAATAGCAGAGAATCTTTAGGATACTGAAAGCATTTATTTAAACTTAAAAGTATGAAGCTAGGACTCCAGCCCCTAAACCAAAATTTTGAAAGCAAAACTTAGTGTCAAGATAATGCTATAACATTTTAAAGTGTGAATGAAAATAAACATTGATACAGGCTGATATACTCTGTTATCGTTTAAGAATTACCAAGGAAAAATGGAAACAGTTTTGTTGAACACTGGATGAATTTTAGAAATCTATGACCCATAGATTCATATTTTTTCATAAATTTTTATTATTTTCTGTAAGAACAATATGATGTCTTTGGTAATATTTAGATATAACTATGAGAATAATAAAAAATTTATCATTTTTTTCTTCTAAGCTCATTAACACTGAAGGAAGTATCCAGAATGTTGAAATAAATCATTTTTCTGAAAATACAAGTGTAACATTAGGGAAGTAAAACCTTATAATTATAATAGAGTCTCATGTATAAATGTTCATAGGATATACAAGAAACATGAAAGTAATTTATACTCCTACCATATTTTATAAAAACCTAATGTAGCATTTTTCCACAATGATTATCTGTTTCTATGTATATCCATTTTTGAAGGCGTCTTTTATTAAAAGTAGTACTAGTATTTTTTGTTAAAAAGAATAAATTTTAACATAATTTTCTCAGTGTTTTCATGAAATCATCAGTCAGTTTTGTAAGATATACAATACTGTCTGCATTTTTAATTATATAAAGAAATGGAAATTTAAAGTCATATTTGATTGTATAAGTTAACATGATATTATAAGATTAAATCAAATCTAACTTTTCTTACTACTACTTTTAACTTATTAAAGGATAGACTTTATGTACATTACAATATGTTCTCCTTGAACTTAATGAATTTGATTTTATTTTACCTTGTAAAATATACATACTATAAATTAGATCATTTGGTGAATTTTGGTAAAGAATTCTTTAAAAGTAGCACATATGCGCATACATATATGCCTCCAATATATTTATTCTTACATATTCTGACAATGACAATTTATTTACATCTTAAGAAAATCAGTAACTTTTGCTCAATTGTAAGACACAAATTTTTATGAAAAATTTGTTTTCACTGTATTCCCAAAATAGCTTAAATTTTACAATTACGTTATATAACATTACAAAGTATTTTACTTCTAGAATATCTCTTAACCAATGATTTTTGTGGATTATTTATGGAATATTAAAGATTAATAGTTTACAACAAGATCTTATCATTAATATTAACATACACAATAAGAGAAAATAACACTAATGTAGATAGCTATCAAGCCAAGTTAAAAAAAAAATCTATTGTAAGAGAGACATTCATGGATTAAATTCTGACACAAATTCAGGGAACAAAAATAGTTGTTCTGATTAGGATATCTGGAAGTGTTCCATGAATAAGTAACATTTAGTAGCATTTAGTTGTAGGGTGTGTTAGTCAGCTTTTTATTGGTATGACCAAAATACCTGACAAAAGCAACTTAGAACAGTAAAAGTGTACTTTTGGGCTCATGTTTTCAGAGTTTCAGTTCACGGTTGATTGATCCCATTACTCTGAGCCTGAGATGAGGCAGAACATCATGGTGGAAGGGCACACTAGAGGAAAGCTGCTCACCAGTGCTGGCCAGGAAGCAGAGTGGCAGGGGAGGGCAAACTCTAGAACACTTGAGGCATATCCCCAGGAACCCACTCCTATAATCACACCCTATCTGCCTTAGTTACCACTCAGTAATTTATACAAATTACTAATCATCAAATGGATGAATCCACATCTCACCTCCTGCACTACCACAGGAACTTTGGGTGGATGCCTCATATCCATACTATAATAGAGAGGAATAAAATGGTATGAAGCTGACTATATAAGTAGGGGAATGTGAAAATCAGAAGCATGCAATGTCCAGTTTGAGTGGTCATCTAATGGTGAGGGAGAGTGAGAAACAATTTTGAGGAGAAATCATGGAGCCCATATTCAGAATCCATATAATAACCAATGGATAGACATGAAAGGATGGATGCTCTTTTGGTCTTAATGTTGTAAAAAAACAAAGAACTATAGTAGATTTATTGTCTATAACCTATTCATAGTTTTTATAGATCCTAATGATTTCCATGTAAACTTACTAAGAAAAACTACCTTATCTGGTTTAAATTACAAGTCGGCATGCAAAAGAAAGAACCCTCACCATAGAAGAAAACGCCATACTAATTCTCTTCTTCAATTTATTATGCAAAGATATGTTAATTTCTCAGTGTCCCAGTTTCTCCATCTATGAAAGAAAGAAAGAAAGAAAGAAAGAAAGAAAGAAAGAAAGAAAGAAAGAAAGAAAGAAAGAAAGAAAGAAAGAAAGAAGGGAAATCTCTGCTAATTTAACTCCAGTATCTGAAGTCTAAGAAATTACTATTAAAGCAATTTTGAAAGCTAGGGAGAAAATCATTCTCTGATTGTCACAAATGTTAGCATTCCAAACATATTAAAAAATTTCTATCCAGTAATACTAACTAAAAATTATTTCTAACCCAAATTAGCAAGAGACTTCCTGGGGAATAGAAAGAAAGTAATTACTTATGCAAACCAGATAAAATGACAACTGTTTAACAATCAGATCTATAATTTTCTTTCTTTTTTTTTTTTCCTGCTGTATTTATATCCAGGTGATTCTTTACTTCATTTATCAAGTGCTAAGTACTAAATTCTGTAACTCCTTTCAGTAATCATTACTGAACAAACCTTATTCTTGGGCCCATGTAAGGTTAGAGAAGTTCATTCCAGCACCCAAATCAGAAATTAACAGAAGAAAATGTAGTGGGGAGGGAATCAGGAGCATTAGACTTCTTAACTCAGAGTCATATTCTTATGTCAGCCAGTCAGAATGGAAGAAACATCAGAAGATTAGAAAATGAAAGTACCTAATTCATTGATATTCTGCTGCTGGGGAGAATGATGACCTCTCCCTTCTTTATTACTTCATTCAATGTTTATATAAATATGGATTTAATGGTATTAATTTTATACTTTGGGTTACAATCCAATGCTATTTTATTTATTCTGTTGCTCAAATTTCTCAGGCCTGACTATTGGAAGTCTTTTCAGTTGGCTCTATGCCCTTTGGAACACTTCATTGATGGTAAGGGGTTTGAGGTTATTTATTTATTTGTTTTGAGCACTTCAAGATGCTTCAGCCTCATCTTTATAGTCCCTGCCCTAGTCCTAGAAACAGCCATTTCTCCAAGGAGCATTAGCTCCTTTTAATAGACACCAGAACTAGAAAACAAGTCGGGGTTCTAGTTGTGCTTGTTGTTTAACAACAAAGTGTAATTTGATATATTGGGATGGGATCCTAGAACAGAAAAGGGACATTAGGTTAAACGAGGAAAATCTGAATGAACTATGGACTTCAGTTAATATAGCATCAATATTGATTCATTCATTGTAATAATGTAAGATGTTAATACTTAGAAGAATTCTATGTGGAGAGTATATGGAACCTCTGTATTATCTATTCATTGTTTTTGTAAATATAAAACTACTCTTTTAAATAAAATGTATTACCAAGAAAAAAAAGAAAAAAATAAAGGTACAAACTGATATTTGATTTTTAGTTTTACTTTTTGCTATTAAATTCTCATTTTCCCCCTTTTGCTCAAAGCTTCTGCAAAATGGCTTTTCCAACTCAGTGATTTTTCTAAAGAAATGAGAACCAAGCCAAAGCCAAAACACAGTCCTGACAATTATACCTGGCATATATTCTACTTCTGAAATTTTATGAGGAGTCTTAATTTAACATGTAACCTATTGGCACACCAAAATTCTGTTCCACAGAACAAGTCATCCTCCATGGATAGTGTTGTTTACTCTAGGTATGTAGCAAATTAATTTAGGAAAAAGAAAGATATTGTAGTATGTAACAAAAACTATTGAAATGAGGTGAAAGTTATCCAGGAAATAATATTATTATGTAACATGTCCCATGAACCATTCCTCCCAGTTCAAATATCATCCACATTCACTGATTTAGTTTTACTTGTGCATACCCTTGACTCATTTTCCCCCAACTTTGGATTAAAAATTTTTTAAAGCAATTTCCAAATGTCACACAATTTCATAAAAAATTCAATGTATACCACCAGAAGATAAATATTCCCTTTGAAATTTAACAATAATCCATACTTATAGCTAAAATAAGTCATAATAATTCTTAAAGCCATCAAATACATGGTCAGCTTTCACATTTACCTAATTATTTAATTTTAAAAATATTTGGTTTGACCACATTAGGATTCAAACCTAAATGAGAAATTTATCTTTTTTTCTTTGTCTCATTATCTCTGATCTATATTCCAAGAAATGTCAGGATTCTGGAGGACACTTATGGGTTGAGAAAATAAATGCCCTGTACTTAATCAAGAAACCCTATAGACCCGACAGGGGATGACTTTCAAGGATTCCGGGATCCTGTGGATGTCAAAAGGAGGCCCTTCTAGTAGATGACTTTTCATTAATTACTGTGAGAAATTTTATTTTGTTATTGCTGAATCTTACTAATTACTACATTTGGGACCATCAGAAATTGAGGCGCATGCCCCAGAGAGAGAGAGAGAGAGAGAGATAGAGGTGTGTCTCTTTTCATAATTGGGTCAGCAACCCATGAGGCAACAACATGAAGCTCAGTAAAAGAAATAAAAGGTACTGAATTGGGCTCTGGAGACTGAAGCAAGAGGATCACAAGTTCAAAGCCAGCCTCAGCAACTTATTGAGGCCCTGAGCAACTTAGTGAGACCCTGTCTCAAAATAAAATAAAAAAATAAAATAAAAATAAAAGAGCTGGGGATGTGGCTCAGTGGTTAAGTGCCCCTTGTTTCAATCCTTGGTACTGGGAAAAACAACAACAAGAGTAGTGAGTTTAATAGCCCAGGGTAGGGGATAAAATGGGTGCTGCTAGTCATGTAACTTGGAACTGAAAATCAAGTCTCAGGCAAATACTTGATATCATATCAGGGGTATGTGTGAGTGTGTATGCCAGATCCTAAGGACTCAGCGGTGTATCTTAGGGAAGAGGGAAAGAGGAAGAGTTAGGGGATGGAAAGCTCTCAGGTCTCTTTGATAAGATAGCATAACTTTTCCTTGATACTTGTGGAGCTGAATACAGGCAGGCACACACCTTTGAAAGATGGTGACTCCTTTTTAGGGTTTTGCTGAGGGTCATACATCTGATCTGATAATGACAGGCTCTGTTGTATCTAGGAAGAGCTTTGGGTTACTTTTACCAAACTATATTACTTTACATTTGCCAAAACTATGCTTGGCATTATTTTTCAGGTGTGTAAAATCACTAAACATAGGATATGTCCCTTAGGCTTCAAGACTGAATTTTCCAGATAAAATTCTGTCCAGTTCTTTCACAGACTGAGCAGCCACATTTGCTGTTCATTGTCAACGAAGGTGGCCTTGCATCTCTTGTTTAGTACTGGGCTCCTGTCCCAGATCCTTTCCTCTCCCTGCATAATGCCTTATCTCAAGCATACCCACTGAGCCGGGTGAAGCCATGTTTTGTCTCTGAGATTTTGAATAGGAGATTTCTCCTCAAATGCTCTCTCTCTGGCTACCCAAGTCTTGATTATTTTTCAATCATAGTCTTAAATATCACCAAAGTGTATGTGTGTGTTCATTGCACAGTTTTGAAAGGAAGAGGGGCATTCAGTCATTTTTTCATAGATTCATTCATCAGGTAGTATTGAACATCTAATATGTGCCAGCATTTTCATAAACACCATAGGTGCATTGATGGGCATGCCTTAAATAATCCTGGTCATCCAAAGGATTTGAATAGTTACCCCCCAAGGAAGACATACAAATGGCCAAGAAGCACATGAAAAGATGCTCAACATTATTAGACCTTAGAGAGCTGCAAATCAAAATTGCAAATGAGATGCTATTGTGATAACTATCTTAAAAAAATAACTGTAAACAGTATTTGCAAGGATGTGGATAATTTGGAATGCTTTTTGCATTGTATATAAAAATGGTGAAGTCTTATGGAAAACCTTTTGGTATTGCTTCCAGAAGTTAAACAAAGGATTGCCATATTATACAGCTATTTTACTCCTGGATATATACTCCAAGGAATGGAAAGCATGGACTTAAACAATATTCATGACAGTATGAGCCAAAGGTGTAAACAACGCAAGTGTCCATTGAGGAATGTATAGATAAACAAAATGTGGCATAGCCACACAATGGAATACTCTCTAACCTAAAAAAAGGAATGAATGGAATTCTGATTTGTACTACAACATGGATGAAGCTTGAAATGGATATGGCAAGTGAGAACACACAAAAGTACAGATAATGTATGATTCTGCTTATATGAGCTACTTAGAATAGGCAAATCCTTTGAAACAGAAAATAGAACTATGTATTTGTGCAAATAATACAATTTTGTTTGAGATGTTCAAAAGTTGTGGAAATAACAGAGATAATTACACAACATTGTGAATGCACTTGATGCCACAGAAAATGTATCCTATAAAATGGAAAATTTTGTATTACATATTTTACAATAATAACAAAAAAAAATAAACATGAGCTATATCAGCTTGGAAATACACATATAATTTTATATGTTAAATTACATTTCAGTTACATAAAATCCAACACATCATGTCAACAAAATAAAGATTAGATCAACAGGTTATATTTTTCACAACACTGTCTTCAATATGCTAAGAGCTTTTCTGAGGTATAGCCAAATTGTCCAACAATCATGTGTATGTTATAGGAGAAATAATACAAAGAAAAGAATGTGTGCTTTTTTTCCAAACAGAGGCATATTTATAAAGACTTGAAATTATATTTTATTCATGTAGCTTGCATTGAAATCATGAGGTGTTATTCATGATTGTTAAAAATTGTAAGCTAACCTATTGTCCCGCAAAGGCAGTCATTAAGTAAATCATAGGGCATCCACCTCATGGGACATTATGTATCAATAAACAGTGAATATTTTGAAGACTGTTAAAAAAACTGAAATGAAGATATGAAGAGGTTTTTAATTTTATTCCTTTCACTTTTTATTGTCCTATATTGGTTTAGTAATTAATAATCAAATATTAAACAACAGAAGATGAAACCAAATTAGCTTAAAGATTATTTGTGAGATAGAAATATGCTCATTAAGTCTATGAATGAACACAGTGAACCAAAACATGCTATTTCCAAAATGAGTGTGATCTGACCGGACCTGGGCTCACACCAGGCCTAATTCCATGGGTTATGTCCACAATGTATTAATGAGGCAATAGTAGCTGTTTAGAGAAATAGGATAGAAACAATTGAAGGTAAAATTAACAAGAAATTTAATCATATCAAGAGTAATTTAAGCCATTTAAGCCATCTGTTTTAAAAAGAGTCCCCATTAACAATTAAAGAAACATTTTTTTTTTCCTGATCTCAAATAACCTGGTATTCCCAACGTTAAAACAAGTGCCCCCACTCTGCCCAAATGGATATTTACAACTGGGGTTTAAGTTATACTGTTGTACATATTTGCTGGAATGAAGTTCACTTTAGGAAGTAAAGTATAAAGAATATCAAGGGTATATGAAGAAAAGCAATAATAATGCCTGTGAGGGCCAGAATAGGCCTCCTCTTTGTTGCTGACCTCATAGCATTGCAATTGATTGTAGTTTACCATTTGAGTTTCAGTTGAGACAGAAAATTAAAAAAAAAATGAGCTTTTAAAAAATTATATTTATGACACCAGAGATTGAATCCAGAGGGACTTAACCACTGAGTCACATCCCTAGCCCTTAAAATATATATATATATATATATATATATATATATATATATATATATATTTTGCGACAAGGTCTCATTAAGTTGCTGAGGCTAGCTTTGAACTGGTGATCTTCCTGCCTCAGCCTAGTAAGAGACTGGGATTACAGGAATGTACCACCACACCAAGCTGGAAGAAAATGAGTTTCAAAGGGATATAGGATGGGGGTCAGCTATAGACTGTAAGGACCCAACTTGAGGGTCTAAACCTATAGGAGATGCCATCACTCAGGCTCCTAGCACAAGAGAGGGAACAGGAAGAAGCTGAGCCAGGGTCAGGGCCAGGATGGAGAGGGAGGAGGAGGACTGGCATGGTGCAAATTCCCTCCCAATGAGATAGGATTAGGGTTGGAAAGTTTCAGAAACAGCAAAAAAGAGAGCCAGGAGGCCAAGTAGTGTGGACCCTTCCTGCTCCTTGCCCTCGCTTTTATGGGCCTCAACTTCAGATATTAATTTAAACACCTTGAAACAGCAAGAGTAGGTTAGGCTTAGGTTCATGAACTCTACCACCCATTCCTACTCTCTTCTTTCTAACCCTAACATATCTCCTCTTGCCTCCCATACAATCTTCATTGGCTCTCCTTAAAAATTCTCATTGACTCCCACTTACTCCTACCATGTATGTCATTTCTAAACCTTTTCTGTTCCTTTCAGTACCTCTCTGGCATCAGAACTTCCCACCTTCTTTGCATTATAATCCCTCTCTTGCCTCATAATCCTTTCCTGTGTCCTAAACCTTCCTTCCTGTCTTCTGCAATGTCTTTGAAGATCCCCTCCAGCATTTCTTATTTGGCTTCTGGCCTCTGCTACTGCCCTTCCCCAACCCCTAATTCTGAGGACTCTTACTCTGTAAAACTGCCACTGACCCTTTATAATATTTTCTTTTAATAACACTGCTATTGCCTTCAGAGTGGTCTCCTCTTTGTTTCATAAAGTACTCTACAGATGAGACCCGCACATTTATCACTATTCATCTGTAAAACTTTTATTATAAACTCATTGTTCCCTTCTAACATTCTCACCCTATATAATTCTAAGTCCACAATAGCTCTCGTGTGACCCTGTTATAATATCCCTCACTTTCCCCTATCAATTCTTCATGGTCCTTTGCTGTTCACGCATAACCCATCACTTGGCTACTCTGACACTTTCTTCTACCACCTTTAAACTTCAACTCCCCTCCCTTTATATCACTTACTTCTTTTCTCTCTCCTTATAAATTCATGCCTTGTCTTTTTCCAACCCCTTTTTTCTATCCCCCAAACCAGTCTGCTGACCCTTTGAACTCTTCTATACATTAAAAATAGACTTCTTGTTCTCCTAAACCTGTGCCATCTTAAACACTTCTCTATTTGTTAGCATCTTCTCTGCACCTTATGATGCTCTACATGCCTCGACCACTTCCCTCTCCCCTCTTCCTCCTACTCGCTGGTCTCCTTAAGCATTACCAGTAGGGCACCTGGATCTGGCATTACCAGGTGTTATAGTCAAGCATTTTTGCTGTTGTGACTAAAGGACCCAACCAGCACAATTGTAGAGTAGAAAAGGTTTATTTGAGGGCTCAAGGTTTCAGAGGTCTTTGTTCATAGAAGGCTGGCTCTATTTCTTACGGCTCAAGATGAGACTGAACAACATGGCGGAGTGTGTGGCAGATGGAAGCAGCTCACATCATGGTGATCAAGAAGGAAATAGAGAATTTCTACTCTCCAGATAAAAACATCTACCCCAAAGCCATGACTCCAAGTCCCACTACCTCTAGCCATACACTACCACTTTGGTTACCACTCAGTTAATCTCTATCAGGGGATTAATTTACTGATTGGGTTAATAAGACTCTTATAACCCAATCATTTCTCTTCTGAACCTTCTTGCATTGTCTTACATTTGAGCTTTTGGGGAACACCGCAGCTAAACCATAATACCAGGGTTCCACAGAAGCTCAAGAATCACTACTGAGTAGGAATTACTAAAGAAACCACACAGGCCTTGCATCTTACCATGACTTTCTACATATATTAGCTGACTGAGACAAAAGTTGACTGCTGATTTGTTGATGGTCTTACTCTCTCAGGTGATTGGTCAATTTGGGAAGCTATGGTCTTACCTCCCAAATGGACTTTTAAATAGGCTTCATCTTCTTGAACTTCCTTGTTTCCTAGTTCCTCCTGAGCGCCTTGGGAAGACATGACCTTGTGCTTTGAGTCTTGGATGGCACCAGGTTTCCTTAAGTGTGATTTAACTGGAGTTTGGTTCTTCAGCAGTGGACTGTTATCGTCATAGGGATCAACATCTTTTCAAGTGCTTATTTTCCTTCCACCTGTGTTCCTACCATCTTTGGTGGTAAAATATCTGCTCAAATTTTCCACCCATTTTCAAAAACTTGGTGGTTTTATTATGGTAGAGTTTTGAGATTTCTTTCATATATTCTGAATACAAGTCCTTTGCAAGATATGTGACTTGCAAATATTTTATCCTGGTCTCTAGCTTCTCTTTCTTTTCTAATAGTGTAATTGGTAGAGCAAAAATTTTAAATTTTGATGCAGTCTGAATTATTTTTCTTTTGTGAGTGTGTTTTTGGAATTATGTCTCTAAGAATTCTACATTTTAATGAAATATTTTTTTTTCAAAACTTACTAATTCCATGAATGTTGCCTTGATTTCAAATATTGTCTCTAATAAATCAATTGTATACATTATAAAAATCTCTGAAGAATAGATAAATATTTACTTTCCCCCCAATCTTTGGATATATTTTACACAGAACAGTTTCAAGAATTAGATCCTTCCATTACTCGACTTTGCCCATTTTCTTTGTAGTTTGTCAATGTTCTCTCTCTATAACATTTACTCCATAATACTTATATTCTATATTATTCTTTAATTATAACCTATTAAACATAATCTATATATTATGTAGCTTGCCCCTATATATATAATATGTTCCTCAAAAAATTAATATGGTATTTTAAATCATGTTTTATTAGATTGGAGGAGAAAAAATGCACTCATTGAAGACAGGTAGGAAAGCTGCATAAAATAGGTTTATTTTATTTATTTCTAATAATCTGTTTTAAGGCATCAGCTTTGAGCTGGCACAGCAGCCAGGATGTGAAATGTCATATCCTAGACATAAGCACATTAAAATAAGTCAACTTTCTACGTGCCATTGAAAATATCTCGGGGCATGTTACAAGTCTTGGCATAGGTAAGAGAATAAAGAGCTTGGTGTAGGAAAATGTCAAAAGGTAGAGAAGCCACTAGAGTTTTAGACAGTCTTATGGCATTGTGAGGCCAAAATTACATTTGGGGGCAGCCAAAACAATCAGAATGGGAAGCCAAGATCTGAAAGAGAAGTCAGTTGTAGAGAAGAGAGAGTAATATTCAACATAGGTTTTCAGCTTTAGTCACTTTAATTTAATGTCCAAAGAGTGTTCCTAAATAGCCAAATGCAAAGGAGCTGAACAAATATATAAATTTTTAATAATCTTATCCCAGTTCAAGAGAGACAAAAATTTTAATTCAGCCTCAACCAGAAAAGCTGGGCATGATGGCACATGCCTATAATCTCAGCAACTCAGGAGGCTGAGGCAGGTGGATAGCAGGTTTGAGGGTGGCCTCAGCAACTTAGTAAGACCCTAAGTAAGTAGAAATTCTGTCTGAAAATAAAAAAAATAAACAGATCTGGAGATGTAGCTCAGTAGTAAAGCACCCATGTATTCAATCCGCAGTACTAAAAATCTCAAAACAAAACAAAAAACAGAACCACTCCAAGTTATCAAATCAGACTCCCAGAAGTTCATATACCTAATAGGAGTCGGGGAAAACATAAATAAACACATTCTTTCAAAACCTGAAAAAAAAAAAAAAAAACAGTCTTAAGGGTTTAGCATGGTGGCACAAGCCTGTAATCCCAGCAGTTTGCAAGGCCAAGGCAGGAGAATTATGATTCAAAGCCAGCAATTTTTCCAGGCCCTAAGCAGCTCAGTGAGAACTTGTCTCTAAATAAAACATCAAAAAGGACTGGGGATATGGCTCAATGGTTAAACACCCCTGGGCTCATTCCCCCCCCCCCCCGCACCAAAACAAACAAACAAACAAAAAAACAACAACAAAACTCACAGCCTTGAATGAACTAAGTTCTGGATTGGATTGAGATAAACACTGCTTTATCACCATAGGGTGGGAGTACAGGGTTAAGACTTTCTGAGGGTGGATAGCATCCATGGCTCTACAATGTTTTACATGCAATGAATGATATTCAATGAGAAAATTAACATAAAATTTGGATTTGATGATTGCAATAATTATCCCAATTATATTTCAACTTGAATCGATGTTCTTTGCAATATGACTTTGCTCTTCCATGTCATGGGAAGTAAATGTTCCCAACATTGTAACAAGGTAGATTTTGAGATTAGTTTAGAAGTGATTGATAAAAATATATTAGAAGTAATAATGTAACAATTCCAAGTTTAGGATTGAAAAACAATTATGCATTTCTCTCTGTCTGCCTCTGTCTCTCCCTTTCTTTCTCTGATCCCTGTCAGCAACAAATGAATAGAAACAAATTTTTGTCAAATTTTCAGAAACAAATAACATTGGAGAATTAGACATAACATGAAAGAGAGCCCATTTGTCTTGGTTACAGCCATTTTAGATCAGATTCAAGTTTACAACAAAATATTAAGGAACCAAGCCATAATTGGCAGATACAGCAAATTTACACCTAGCTGTCTGTTGGTAGGAGTATTGAAGCCTATCAGAGATAAAAAATACAAATGAGATGATTGATAGACTCAAGAACAATAGCAGACACTCAGTTTTAGAGTTGCTTATAATATAGCAGGAGCTAATTAAAAACAACTCATTCATAGTAAGAGAAAAACCGTGAAATAGAAACATACATTTTGATGATCCAGGTGTTGGAGATATTACATATGGACTTTAAAATACTTGTAATTAATGTATTCACTGACATTCAACTAAAAACCATGTCATCAATAGAAAGAAACGAAAACAATACAATGGGAAAACAACTTGAATAGAATGAAAGGTTGTATGTTTCAATTTAGAATTCTATGGCCAGTGGAAATATCATGCAAAATTAAAGTTGAAGTTAAAATATCTCTAAGGAACTGAAAGAGACATTTAAAGAAGAGAGATATTATCAGTTGTAGATCTCTAATCAATTTGGATCAAATATTAATATCACAGTATGTCAGACACTACATTTTTTTTTAAATGAGCCTGGATTGCCCCTCCTTCTTAAGTTCAGAGAAAAAGGAAGAGCAACAGAAAGTGTAACATGTGAATGTGGTTATATGGATAGTAACTATACAAAACTTAAAAATAATATTTTGTGGTGACTAAAACAGATTTGTGTATATAATTAGATCTGTGTATATAAGACATCTGTGTCTGTAATTATAAAGGAGAGAAACAAGTAGAGTTAGGGGAATCCAACATCCAACACATATTTGGAAATAGATAAAATTAGAAATTGACAATATCAGGAATAAAAAGGGGAACATCATTATAGGCTTGATTCATATACATGGGTAAGAAGAATATAACTAGTCCTCTATATCCATGCTTCTGTGTCTGTGGATTGAATCAACTATAGATCAAAACTATTAGGAAAATTTTGTATGAATTGAACATGTACAATCATGTACATGTTTTGTAATTATTCACAAAACAATAAAATACAACAACTATTTAGATAGCATTTCCATTGAAAGTAATATAGAGATGATTTAAAGTATATGGGAGAGTGTGTATAGGTTATATGCAAATACTGTCATTTCATATAAAGACTGAAACACCCAAGAATTTTGGAATCTGAGGGATAGTGGTGCTGGTCCTGAAAATGATCCCCCGTGCAACACAGTATTTTAAATAATTTCAAGGCAAAAAATATAAAAATTTAGATAAAATTTACTTTTAAAAAGTTAATAAAATTGACCCAAAATGAAATAGAAAAATTTGGATTATTTTTACTGTTGTAGTAAAATACATAATTAAATAATTAGCTTCCCAAAACTTGAGCCTCACATGGTTTCAGAGGTAAATTCATAAATATTGGTTTTTGTTTCTTTTTAATTGCTGATTATGAAATCTATTTCTAGAAATAGTGCTTCAAATTGAATTAATTCATTTCAGAATGTAGGAAGCTGAGAATTAAAGAGTATAAAAATTAAGATTAACTCAACTTTATCTAACAACAACAGCAAAAAGTTGCTTACACAAAACCAGGTTTATTTTTCTCATGTGAACATGAATCTCTATTCTTTTGCTAGTAATACAATAGTAATATTGCTTTTGTAAAAGATAAGGTTTTGTCAGATGATTTTTTAGGGATCTATAATTCTAGCTGGGAGTGTGCATGGTTCTCTTCAGATAGTTTAAAAACCTTCCTACATTTTATAGATAATTTTCTTTAATGTATTACATTATCTGTTCCTTTAGGAAGAAGTGAATTCCTAGTCGACAAAAATATGAGAATTAGTATATTTTTGTATCTTTCTTTTAAGATTCTCTCTCATTCACTAGCCAGGTTTATTAATTTATATTACAGTTAAGTATATTCTTGCTCTTATTACTGAAATATT
This sequence comes from Spermophilus citellus, assembly GCF_964194105.1. Taxonomy (NCBI): domain Eukaryota; kingdom Metazoa; phylum Chordata; class Mammalia; order Rodentia; family Sciuridae; genus Spermophilus; species Spermophilus citellus. The sequence continues at coordinate 39,861,845 of NC_138195.1, forward strand.
TAGATATTTTAAAACTTATATTACCTTAGTATGTTTTCATCATATTCAGTTCATATTTTTGGAACACAATAAAAAATAAATTAGTACACTTGAATTATATGATAACTTCTTTCCGTTCCCTTTGCTAACATTTATCTATTCATGTAATTTATGCAGGTATTAATTACATTCTAGGACTCTATTTTCTAAATTAAACAAAATTTTAATTCCTTCAGATGAATGGATTCTCCATTCTTCCCTTTTTGAGGACATGGCATTCCTTACACTGTTTTTTTCAGAATGGGCTCTTCAAAACAAAGTCCTGTATATTCTTGCAGATGGATAATTACTTGTTCAGTGCTTACACTTGAGTGACCAGTTGTTTCACTGTAAAAATCTTCCTTGAAGATTTCTAGGCAAAATTCACTGTTTTTCATTTATAAAATGCATGAGAAGACTGAAACAAGCCTAATGTTTTCTTGTTGGTGACTCCGTTTCTTTTATTTACCTTCGATTTCTTAAAAATTTCTCACAATATGTTTTTTTATCCATGCAGTTTAGTTAAAATGTTAATTTTAAACATATAACTTGTTTGAAAAATGTTTGACATTTGAACAATGTTGTACAATGTTTGAAAAAGGTATATATTGTGAAATAAGCATCACTTCATGACTGTTTTCTATGTGTGTCGTGAGAACCTTGAGTTTTAAACTATAATTATTTGGATACTTTAAAAAATTTGATAAAACAGAAAATTTTAAATGTAAACTAATGTAGATAAATAATAAAATAAATCCCAAGTTCTCATCAGTCAGTTTCGAAAAGTATCAACTTATAGCCAATGCTATTTTATATAGCTCAACTCACTTCTCTACTGAACTCAGATTTTTCTGAAATGCATCTTACAAATTATATCACAAATATTTCAATATATATATTTCTCAGAGACACTTTTGTTGGCTAATAGAGCAACTTGTTTTTTTTTTTCTTGTTGTTGTCATTATTGTAGATGAACACAATACCTTTATTTTGTTTATTTATTTATTTTTTTATGTGGTGCTAAGGATCGAACCCAGTGCCTCACACATGCAGGGCAAGCACTCTACCACTGAGCTGCAACCCCAGCCCCAGAGCAATTTGTAAGGTACAAAAATAGAATTCAATATAAAGGTAAATTTTGAAATTGTTTTACTCTTATTACCCAAATTTAAAAGTTTGAGTATTTGAATATGTAGGTGAAATATTGATGTAGACAGGAAATGAAAAGTAGGGCAAATGTCAATTTCATATGTAATTATTTCAATAGATTATTTTCCTAAAATTAAATTTTTTTCTCTGTATCACATTTTATAAAATTTGAAAAATAATTAAATGCAATAAAATTTGCAAATTAAAAGTGTAACAAACCAGCAATTTTTAGTATATTCACAGTGATGCAACCATCATCACTCTCTAACTCTGAAACATCATGTTCACCCCCAAAGGAACCCTATTAGCAACCTCTCCAGTTTTTTGTCCAGATCACTCTATCCTGGGCTTTCACCAATCTTCTTTCTTTTTCTATGGATTTTTCTATTTTACAGATAAATAATATTTTACAGCATTTAGTCTTTTGTTGCAGGCTTCTTTCACTGGCGTTTTTAAGGTTCACCCATATCATTACCTGTATCAGCATTTTGCACTTTCCGTGGCTGAATAACCTTCTGTTGTATGGATAAATCATATTCTATTTTTATCTTCCTCAGGTAATATGCATTTGCATTGTTTCCATCCTTTAGCTATAATGAATAATGCTGCTATGAACATATGTCAATGTCTGTAGTTTGTATCTTTCTAGCAAATTTCCCACTTAATATGGGCCATTTAATTTATTGGCAAACAGTTGTTCAAAGTATTCTCTTGGAATTTTAAAAATCTGTAACTTTGTTGGTTATTCCTTCTTTAAGTAAGTTGAATTATTTCTCCTTCTCAATCTAGCTAAAAGTTTAGCCATTTTGTTGATCTTTTCAAAGAGCCAAGGAAATTTTGGCTTCATAGATTTGTCTCTCTTGTTTCCTACACTCTATTTCACTTACTACCCTTTAATCTTTCACATTTCTTTCCTTCTGCTTAACCTTGCTTGGGTTTATTTTTCGTTAGTGTTTATTTTCTTAAGGTCAAAAGATAAGTAATTAATTTCAGGACTCTGTTGTTTTTAAAATATTGTCATTTATCACTATAATATTCCTAAGGACTTCTTTAGGTTAATGTCCTGTTTTGATATGTTGTGTTTCTTATTTACTCCACTCAAATAATTTTCTAGTTTCCTTTACAATTTTTTTCTGTTACGTTTGGTTGTTTAGGACAGTATCATAAAAAATAAAAAATAATTTTTACTTATTGCTCAAATTTTCTTGCATTTATTTCTAGCTTAATTGCATTGTAGTCAGGGTACATACTCTAAGTATGTACTTTCATTTTTTAAAGAATTTCTTAAGGCTTATTTTATGGTTTAACACATTGTTTGTGTTGGAGAATGTTTATTATATACTTGAGAGATTGGAAAGTCTGTTTCTATTGTGTGGAATGTTTTGTGTATATCTAGTAGGTGTAGTTAATCTATACTATTGTTCATTCTTTTATTTTATTACTTAATCTTCTGCTTAGTTTGTCCTTCAGGGTCAGTCTTTCACAGTACACAAAAGCAATTGTGCAAAATCCGTACAATATTAGTACAAAACTCAGACCTTCAGATCTGAGAAACAGTAAGAAATTCAAAATAAATATGAAATTACTGAAAATAATACATAAAAAGAAAACAATTCCTGGTGAACATTTTACTATATACATTATGTTTCCTGAGAATGTCCAAGGTATAAAAGCAAACTGTTTCACCTGTAGCTTCATAATTAACAAATGTCAGATAACCTATATGCTTGGTTTCTAACCTCCTCAGGAACTATGAATGATATCAACATAGAGTTTGTCTTTACTTTTCCTTATAGTAACATACATTATTTACAATATTCTGGAAGGTAAATCAATAGTTCCAAGTTTGAGTTTAGAAAACTTAGGTATTATTATTATTGAACACTGTTTTAAGCAGCACTCTTAAGCTGCCTAAAGCTAGGTTTATTCAACTAAATTATTGTTAGTTAACTGCTCTGATCACATTATGAGATTGATTTCATAATCAAGACTTTCTAATTAATCAGAAATTAATTATCAAATGAAATCTAGTGTGCTAGTGTGTGTGTGTGTGTGTGTGTGTGTGTGTGTGTGAGAGAGAGAGAGAGAGAGAGAGAGAGAGAGAGAGAAAAGAGAGGAAAAATAAGACAAAATGATCATATTAACAAAAGCTGACATTGTCTGTGACCTACAATCTTTTAGGACTGTTAAGTGAATATCTGGCATTTAATAAAATGCTGAAACTTGATTTAATTTTGGCAGGAACATTCTCCCAAGCTGAAAGGTTTGGACCAGAAAAATGTCATCAAGGAGAATTTTTCCTCTATAAAGGTTCATCTCATGTTTAGGTGACAGGTAAACCATACAAATATTTTCTGCCTTAAAATGACAAATCTTATCAGAACCTCCGCCTGTATATAACCTTTGTAATTATGGACTATTCAAATACACTATTTGGCCAATAAGAATTCCAGCCTTTCTCATTGTAAAACAATTCAGGAATTCCAGGAAGAGTTTATATAACCATTGTCTCCTCACTGTCAAAAACAAGACCCAATAACAAGAAAAGTTAGAGAATTTCAGCAGTATTCATTTTTTTTCTTTAGTCAGTCATTAACTTATCAACACACATATAAGAAAAATAAGGGTAGCCAGAGATAAAATTAGTTTTATCCTGGGAGATCAGGAAACTTCTGTCTTGTTATGCCAAACCTTTCTTTATATGTAAGAAATCTTTCTGATTGGAAATGTAGTTTAATCAAGGGATTTAATCCAACATCTTGCATTTGAAAACATTATTAATCTTAATGTATGGAATAATAAACAGATGAAATAAGATTAGAGAAAGATTGGTTAGGAAAATGAAGTCATAATATAAAATAAAATTTAAAAAGATATTTTTACTAGTAGAATGTGATTAATAGATGAGGTGGAAAGGACGGGATGGTGACTGATTTCTTCATGAAAAGCTGGGGAAGAATTGTGATTTGACATGTTTTTTACTTCCTTACCTAATAGTTTTTCTTATTTCATTTCTCCTTTTCCCATGAAAACTGACCTTCTCTTTTTCTCTACTTTTTATGCATTGCTATATCCCCAGCACTTACCATACTCACTTTTTAAAATCTGAATGGGTAGAAGCAACAAAGTTTGGAATGAAGGACTGTTTAATCAAAGTGTTTCTGTGGTTCTCACTTATTCCATAAATTATTTTATAGTTCAATCTTACAGTAAGTTTTATGTTTCCCCATAAATTGTTTGGTCCAGTCATAATTTGGTCATCTCTTGATAATTATCTTTAGTGGCAGTACAACAGCAGAATTCCACTTCATTTTCTAATGTGTTGTGCAAAGGACAGACAATTGTTCTTTGGTATATGTATGTGTCCCTTAAGAAAGATTGTGGGGAGGGGGAAGAGAGTTATTTAGAATTTAAAAGCACATACTTCCTGAGTTTGAGTACATACTCTATATCTTACTAACTCTCTGACTTGGGGCAAGCAATTTAATCTTTCCATGCAGCAACTCTCTCATCTCAAAATGATGTATTGATAGTGCTCCCATAATTGTGTTGTGAGGATTACCTTGGTAATTAAATTAACTAACTAACTTAGATTAATTAATATTTATAAAATTATTAAAAATTTCCTGGAAATTAATAATTTTTATTTAATTGACTTTTAAGTAAAAGTTGAAAGTATTTCTGAAATTTTTTTATAGTATGATGGATCAGATAAGCTTCTACTCAAAAGTCTTAAACACTGAGGAAGAGAAAAAAGAATTAACATTTAAATTTAAGCATACATTTTCAGCATGAAATTAGTGAATTTTAGTATCTAAAGCTAAGTTAGAGTACAAATTCTGAGAGCTGAACCAACTAGTCATGGTAATTTACAGGAAGCCCTGCTGACCTTGAACCATTTAGTGTGTGAGGAAAAGAAAAAAAGACCTAGAAAAACACTACATAAGAACATTTACAAGAAGACCCTTGTTAATATAAATTATAGTGAACAAAGTAACATTTTAAAAAACAGATTATGAAACAGAATGAAAAATCATGAGGTGGCTACATTAAATGAGACACATAAAATAGAAAAATAATAAAGCTTAAAAATAAGATGGTACAAAAGGCATACTAAGCACAAACTTTTAAAAAACTACTTTAAATAAAGGGGCTTATTATAAATTGCTCTAAAGGCCAATGGACACAGAAGTAACTAATTGAAGACTTATTTGCATGTAATGACATGATAGAATGTACAAAGCAAATATTACTAGAACTATAGAGAGAAACTGGAAAATTCATAATCATAATGAATAAATTAATCATACCTATGTTTATTAGTTTATTTATTTTTTATTTAAAAAAAATATATGTATATATATGTATGTATGTGTGTGTATATATATATAGAGAGAGAGATATATACTTTTTTGGTTGTAGATGAACACAATACCTTTATCTATGTATGTATGTATGTATCTATCTATCTATCTATGCTGAGGACAGAAACCAGTGCTTCATGCCTACTAGGTAAGTAATCTACCACTGAGTCACAACCCGAGTCTGGTTTACTTATTTTCATATCTGTCAGTATTCACTGAATACTTCTTGGGGCAGTGATATTTTATTTTATACCTGATGGACATCCAGTATTTAGGACAGTGCCAGATAGATAATACAGGCATTCAGAATTTGTCTCTTTGTATTGATCAAACAATGTTTTAACTTGACAATTAAAATCTGTTGAAAAAGAAAGCAGCAGAGCCAGTTTAACAAGTTTTAAAAACTATTAAGGAGGAACAAATTTTAATGTAATTTAAAAACTCCCAGAAAATAATATATACATATTTTATATTATATTTACAAATGTTGTATGGTATTGGAAAGTATATTCTCTAAGTTAGAGTTTTAAGCATTAGATTGAAATCCTTTCACTAGTGAAAGAACAAAATCCATTTATCTAGAATACATTGACCAACAAAATTAAGTTTCAAAGTGAAGGAAAATTATTTTTTCTAGACGAACTAAAGCTGAAAAAAATTACCATTGGTATACTACTACTTAAGGAAATGTTAAGGGAAATTCTTCAAGTATAAGGAAAATAATACTAGATTGAATTTTGGATTACAGAAAGAATGAAGAATTTTAGAAGAGATCAATAATTGGGTACAAGTATACTATCTTTGAAACTTTTAAAAGATTTACATATATAGAAATAAAAATAAAATGTGTGATAAAAATGACATAAATGCTTGGATAGAGAAATTGTTGGATACAGTTTTAAGGTTTTCTTTTTACACATTGTTATCTAAAAGTAAGCCACAGTAATAATTAAAACATGCCTATTATAGACCTTAGAGAAAGTTATATTTTTTAAATGAAATATATCAGGTAATAGTCCAATTCTGAATATGAAATGATTTTAAAATACAAAAGTAGACATGAAAAGAGAGAAAAAAGAATAAAGAGCTGGTGGAACAAACAGAGATAGTAATATGGTAGGTTAAATCCATTTATAGACTTAACTGTATACAAGATAAAGAGCAAAAACATTTCAATTAAAAGACAGACTTCCATTATATGCTACCTTCAGTAACAAAAAATGAAAATTCATGAAATAAAGTGACATACAAATGTCAGAATGTGGAACTGCTTATAAAAATTCCAAAAAATAAAGGTGGAATGCCTCAATGAATGATGAGGTTTCACTGTAAGACATATTACTAGGAACGGAGATACACATTTCATAATACTAAAGTAGTGACTATAAGAGGATAGAAATTCAGAATTCATGAAACAAAAACTAGCAGAAATGAAATAACAAATAGAAAAAGCTACTTCAGACTTCAACATCCCTTTCTCATTAATAGATGACTAATAGACAAAAAATAAGTAGAAAATCTGGAAGACTTGGACAATACTATCAACCAACTTGACCTACTTTCTATTTTCAGAAACCTCCACTTTATTACAACAGAATAAAATTGCTTTGCAACTTCAAAGAGAACATTTAGCATAAAGACTATATTTAGATACTTAATAAATATTAAAAGATGATATGCAGCATGTTATTTTGGTAGAACAAACTAAATTAAAAATTGACAAAGTTATTTGGAAAATTCCCAAAAAGTTTCAAGTTAAACAAAACACTTCTAAATAATCCATTGGTCCATAAAAAAACACAGCTAAATGTAACAAAAGGACAACATATCAAAATTTGCAGAAGGCAGCTGAAGCAGTGCTTAGAAAGGAGATTCATATCTTAAATTTTTTATTAGAAAGGAATGAATGCCTCAAGTAAATGATCTAAGCTGCGCCTTAAAATGCTGGCCAGAGAAAAAAGAAAATTAAACCCAAAATAAGCAGAAAGGAGGGAATGACAGTGATAAGATCAGAAAGTAGTGGAACACACATACTCATACACAAAGAGTGCAACAACAAAATAGTCACAACAAAAGCAGGTTCACTGAAGAAAAAAAAAATCAATGAAAACCATCCACCCAGACTCTACAAAGTAAAAGAAGATATAAAACAAGTTTTGCCCATGAAGTGAATACCTTTGGGCAGAAAACGCATGTGAGGCATGCCAAGAGGAGTTGAATTTTAGAACAAACATGATCTCCAAAGGCTTCCTTTAAACTATTCAAAGGGTCATTTGACCACAATTACTTCACAGAGTCAATCGGTCATCAGTCACCTGTTAATGTTAGGGTGATCTCTCCAGTTATGAAAAGAAATAAATACAATATGCAGTATTGAATAAAATAGTTCTTACTAAATGTAATTGCAATTCTGTCCTAGATTTAGTTTGAAAAGCCTAACATGAGTAAGTAACAGAGACAGAGAGGAAGAGTGAGAGGAAGCGAGGTGGGGGAGAGAAAACTACTAAATTAAAAGCAGAAAACCACAATTTTTGTCAGTTTAATCTTAGAGTGTCGATTCTCAAGTAATTTGAGGAGCATTGCAGATTATGTGCAACTGTTTCAAGGACAACTTCCATGAAGAAGTGAATAAATGATATGGTTTTTATATAAATAAAAGAGATTTATTAGGACTTGGATAAATGTTGAATATACAAAAAAATGCAACGAGAATACCAGCAATACCCAAACTAGTAAATAATATTTCAAGTGTTTGCCTTATTTCCTAACACTTTCTGCACAATGAAAATTTGGAAAGGTCTATCCTCTCTTAGACGAGGCAAAGGCAAAAAAAGATGTGGCTTCTGGAAAGCTCAGGTGGAACTACGATCAACAATTAATCATGCTTTTCACGATTATTTTTAAACATATCTCACTGTCCCATTGGCATTTTCAGTTTATTCCTCTGTATTTAGAAATCAAAAATTCAAATAAGAAAAAACACTTATAATTTCACTTCCAAAATACAGCCCCCAAGATTTATGTGATACATATTGGTATATTATTATTAAGGCATTTAATTATGCTTATTATATTATAGATTACTATTATATGCTTTCATAAATGTTATATTTATAGTATATAATTGTTTTATATAAATGAACACATACAATTTTAAATTATTCAAACTTTAAATATTTATTTGCAAATTTATGTGTAGATATTGTTAGAAATGGCTATAGATCTTATATAACTTGGTTCAGTAATTACACATTTAAAATGCTTTCAGTCACCAGGCATTTAATATAGAACATTAGGGAAGAGAATATTCTATTGTTAAAAATGCTGTGTAAGCATTTGGGGGAAGAATTATGCTTATAGGGCACTGTTTTTAAATGCTTTAGCTTTTTGGTCTTCTTTTCTAACTTTGGGGGGAAATGGTGGTGCAGTTATACCTTTATGCAATAAACTAATTTCCAAAATTTAGCTTTTCCTTAGAATTCATAGATCATAGATTTACTAGGTCAGTAAATTTAAGAATATTGAATGCTTTCAAGTTATATTACCAAATATTTTATACAAGGGTTGTATGAATATGTAAATTATATTAGCAATTTACAAATTATCATTTGCCTTCTTCTTGCTATTGTTATCATTTTAAATAATCATTATAAATAAATTATATAATAATTTTAATTGTATTCACTATTGCCACAGTCTGGCTGGGCACAATCAGGAGCCACTTGTCAAAAGAAACTAACTTTATTTTTAGAACCACACAGCCAAACAAAACAGCTCCTCAGGAAAAACTCTCAGAGCCCCAACTGCCACCACCAGCTTCCCACAAGCCTCTCCCAAAACCACAAGCCTCTCCACCTCCCACAATCCTCCTGCTCTTGAGGCCGATTGGCTGGGTCATGTGGGCGGAGCCAAAAAAAGTCCCCCAATGAGCAGCTCCGTAGTCTGAAAGGGCAGGGAAATAGCCCAATGAGCATCACCACAGAGGAGCCAATCAGCTAGAAGTTGCTGGGGCCGCTGTGAGCCAATCATCAGCTGGAAGTCTGAAAGGGCGGGGAAACAGCCCAATGAGCATCACCGCAGAGGAGCCAATCAGCTAGAAGTTGCTGGGGCCCCTTCGGCTGTGGCTATCAACACACTATTATTGCTTTTCCACATTTATATTATTTTGTGTGAATTTTGTATTTACAATGTTTTTTCCTTCTCATGTACTTCATATTTATTTAGATATTTCAGTGTCATTCTTCAGAACAAGACTAATAAAGGGTATACAATGAAAAAAATAAAACAACTTTATCTACAAAAATATGTTCTGAAAAATTCTAGTGATTTATAAAGGCAAAAATCTCTTGTAAATGAAAAACAGATTTACCACAGAAAAGAATGACTTCACCTGAAGACAAGAGACAGTTTTCATGAAGAGTAGCAACTGCTCATAACTCTTCCATAGTTCTTATGGATGTAATAAATTTTGAAAAATATTATATACAGAGTGCATATATATGCAAATATTTTGTAAACTAAAGGGTACCTATACAAATAAAATGGCAAGTCCTAACTATACTGAGTAGTGTAAAAGGGAAAGGGAGCAAGAAATATTTATCCATTAAAAGTTTGTATTATTTGATCATTATTAAACAAAAATTATAAGATCATGATTGAATGAAGCATTCAAAAGCCCCTTCTTTCTTTCTTTCTTGAAGAAGTTCAGAGTTGTAACTTCTGGATAAAAGCATGATCACAGACAAATTATTCTTTGCAGATTATAGTTTTCATAGAAAATAAGAGCATATGCAGGGAGGTATATATAATTTTGGAGAAGAAATTGCTTTAAACAACTAAAAGGAATGAAAATACTGTTTTCTGGATGAAATATTGAAATAAAAATCACTATTATCTCAATTTTTTAAAGGTAATACTTTTAATTAATTTGACATGAATCAAAGATATAGTTCTTATCTCAGGGTTTTTCGCAAAATGATAGAAAAATGAGATTTTTCTGAGTCAAATATCTTTCTTGCAACAATTGGCATGCAAAACAAAGTAAATAACTGATTACTTAAATAAACCAATATATGTAAGGAACAGTTATAGCAAAGTTCTATTAAGTATGTTTAATAATGTGTTTTTAATAGTATTTTGCTGATGATTGACTATTTATATCTTTAGGGACTGGTAGAGAAGGCAAATATTGTGACTTAGAATCAGTTACTTCCAAGGAATTGCAAAAGTTCTACTAAGAGATTGTACTGAAATTGTACTAAGAGCTCTATAACACTGTTATGGTGCCTACTCTTGTATATTGTGATTAAATATTAATATGTCATTCTCCACCATGAATTCCTTGAAGGCAGAATCTAAGTCTTGACCTAATTCACCTGGACTTTATTCCGGAACACTCAAAGAATATACATGGATGGCAAGGAGTTAGCTATGCAGGAAGGATTAATTACAGATTTTGAACAAAATAGAACAGGTGTGTACAAAACAGAATTTTCATTATTTTTCTGCCATAAGTTATTTACTTTTACAAGCCTCTACTTCTCTGTGGCACTTCATCTCCCTGTTATCCCTCCTCCGTGACTTCACAGTACCAAAGGTATCTGCAATATTTGCTTATTAGAAAACTGCAGCTAAGTTGACCTGGACTACTGCAGGGTTTTTCTAGATGCTTTCTCTTCTGATTTTGATTTTGAACAGTTGTTTGTCCACTTAAGTCTGATCATGCCATTCCTCTTCTTAAAAGACTCTAATGGCCTTTCATCTAATTCAGAGTAAAAACCAAGAACATACAATGTCCTTTGGGATCTTGTTTCCTATTTTTCCCCCCCGCCTCTTCTACCACTGTCCACCTCCCCCCTTATGTTTGCACCCAGATTTCTCTCTGTTCTTGGAACTCCATCTAACATCAGGACCTTTGCCCTTTCAGTTCTCTCTGCTTTAAATACTCTTCCCCTTACAACGATCTAGCTTTTTCCTCATTTGAACTTAAGGTTCTGCTCAAAATAAACTGAATTAAGTATTGCTTGAATACCTTATAAAAGTTCACTCTATCACACATCATGTGCACTACAGCATCTTTATTTTTCTTCATAGCACTTAACATTTATTACTTCAGTTACACACTTATTTTTTTCCTTTATGTTTGCTGCTCTCTCCTTTGGAATGTGAGTTCCACAAGGGCAAGGATTTTATTTGGTTAACTGCTGTTACAATTTAAATTCGATGTGTCCCCCAATGCAAGGATGTCCAGAGGTGAATCTATTAGATTATGAGAGCTGAAATCTAGTCAGAGTATTAATCCACTGATGGGTTAACTAGGGAGTAACTGTAAGCAGGTAGTGGTTGATTGGAGGAAGTAGTTCACTGGAGTTTATTTTGACCCTGGTGAGTGGACCTCCCTCTGCTTCCTGTTTGTCATATCCTGAGCTGCTTTCTTCCTCCACGACATTCTGCCTCAACTTGGGCCCAGAGCTCTAGAATCCACAGTCAATGAACTGAATCTCAAAAACTGTGAGCCAAAACCAACATTTTCTCCTCTAGGTGGTTTCTGTCGATTTTCTTTTGGTCTGAACAACACAAAGCTGACTAAAACAACTCTTAAAACAGTACCTGCCATGTAGTGGATACATAGAAATAACTTCTTCTTTCTCTGAAGAAGCTTCTTATTGATCCTTCTTAACATCTGTAGATGTACTGCCTTTGAAAAAAATTCATGTACTGAGAGGTCATTTTGACCCTGGACCAATATTTATATTGGTATAGTGTCACTTCTTTCGGATTAGTATATTAGCTTTCTGTTGCTATAAGAAATGTCTAATGATCAGCTTATAAAGATAAAATGTTTATTTTGACTTACAGTTTGGGAGGTTTCATTCCATGCCTAGTTGGCCCCATTGCTTTTGGGCTTGTGTTGTGGAAGTATGTCATGGTGTGAGTGTATACTGGAGGAAGCCCATTTACCTCCAAGCTGGGAACTAAATAGGGAAAAAGTAAGAAACAGGTTGCTACAATCCCCTTTGAAGGCATGTCCCTAGTGACTGAACATGCCCCACTAGGCCCCACAACTTAAAGGTTCCACTATCTTCCCATAAGGCCATGGGCCAGGAGCCTCTGGGAAACATTCCAGACCCAAACTATAGCAGTTAGTTAATAGCATTGAAATGTAAAAGAACCAAGGAAAGGCGATTTTGCTCTGACCTGACTCCATTTTATGCTTGCTTAAAATGTTTTCTTTCCAGCCTCCTGACAGCTGTATCTATTTTCAACAGTACAATAGGACCTCCCCAAGTCCCTGACTATGACCCTGATGTATAACCCCAAAATGACTCTTTAATGTATAATCAAAACAATTCTCTCATGTAATCAAAATATCTGTCTCAACAAGGTCTTTACTGACCTGCTTCTGACTCAATTGTCCTTGTGGTTTTTTGCCTTTATAAACTCTGTACTTCCAAAATCCAGATGCTGGGAGTTCTTTGAGGCACTAGCCTGCTCCCAGCCGCTTGCCTGGCTTGCTCATTAGAGGACATTTTTCCCCTTTCAATTTGGCTTAATAGGTGTGGTGGTGTGTAATTCCCGCACACTCTGTAACAGCATCAAATCACTGCTTCTATTCATGAGGATTCATTATCCCTGGAACAAACAAATTGAGTTGTTGTTTTTTTATATTATTCATTTTTTTTAAATGCTTAAAAAAATGTTGTTTTAACTATGTTACAAAACAAAGAACAATATAATAAACGCTCATGTACTTTTCATCTAATATTAATAGATCAACCCTTGGCCAATCTTGTTTACCTTATTCTTCTACTCAACTTGTCCAGATTATCTTGAAGCAAATATAAATGTTAAGATCTGTATATTTAGGTTTAAATTGTTTGATAGTTGTCTGAATTGTTTTTAAACATACAATCTCTCTCTCTCTCTCTCTCTCTCTCTCTCTCTCTCTCTCTCTCTCCCTCCCTCCCTCCCTCCCTCTCATTTTTCTCCCTTTCTCTCAAAGCAATTTATTTCTTAAATAGAGTCAATTATTCTGTAGTTTACCAGAGTGTGGATGATACTTGACATATTTTATCATTCCTATGTTCCTTCTAACTTAATAATTATAGCTGGAACCATAATTATATATAGACTTGATTTTCTTTTTTTGCAGGAACCCTTTGTAAATGATAGTACTTGTGTCTATCAGGAGATATATAAAATCTAGCTGTGCTTTTTATGCTATTAGCAGGCATTGGTGATCTGTTTAGATGTATTTGAATTGGTATCAAAATGGTAGCATTTTTCATAATTATTCATTTATTTTTAATTTAGCAAATAGACTATTTCTATAAATAAGATATTTTTATATATAATAAAAAGACATCCCTCATGATATTTGGCAACACTGATTTAGATGTAACCTCAGAAAGCCAAGAAAAATAATACTTGATTTCTTCCCTCTCCCTGACCCATTCATAATTTCCAAAATTTAATTGCCTCATTCATATTCATCAAAGGAGACCAAAGAGAATGCACTGGGTGTGGTATTATGGACTCACAAATTAAGATATTCTTGAAGTCAACCAATTGCATCACTGTAGCCTTCTAGAGTTGCATGTGTCCCCCACATGACCAACTTGTTAAAGGCTTGCTCCCCAAGGTGGTGCTTTTGTGAGGGGGTAAAACCTTTAAGAGCAGGGCCCATTGAGAGATTCTTAAGTCATTGGGGGTATCTTCCAAAAGGGACTGTGAAATTCCAGCCTCTTCCATTTTCTCTTTTCCTTCCTGGACATGAGGTGATCAGTATGCACCCACACTCTCCCAAAAGAGACCCCCAAACAGTGAATCTGCCTGATTTTGAACTAGAACCTCCAAAACTATGATTCAAAATAACCTTTTTCTGTTTATAAAATAACAATCTCAGGTATTTTTTTAATAGTGACAGAAAACTGACTAAAATAGAAAACTGTTACTCATAAGAAACTATTTAATATAGTTATTATTAAAGATGTAGAAATTCTGGTATTAGTTTGCCAAAGAAGTTTGAAAGAATTTGCAGGAGGATAGAGAAAACCTGAAATGTTGTAAATAGACCTTAATGGGTAATTGTGGTAAGGGCTCAGAAGACCAGAATATTGATATATATGTGGACAGTAAAGGTTATGTTGATGAATTTTCAGATGGAAATAGAAATTGCACTTGGAATTGGACTAGAGATCATTCTCAAAACAAAAATATTAGACTGCATTTTGTCTATGCCCTGGTGCTTTGTATGCAGCTGAGCTTAAAGGCAATGGATTAGTTTATCCAGCAGAGGAAATTTCAAGGCAACAATTTATGCAGGCTGAGTCATGGGTAATACTGGCTACTTTTAGCTAAGTTTGCAGTGAAGATCAGGAGCAAAAAAAAAAGCAGAACAGAAAGATTTGGAAATTTTTCAGCTGGCCAGCAAAGTAGTATGTGTACAGGTGTGGTCAAGGAGGGTATATTGGCTAGTGCCGGGTGATTTGCAACAGAACAATAGGAAAGATGCTTCCAGAGCTTTTCAGAAATTTACAAGGCCATCCTATTTATCAGGCCAGAGATAAAAATATAAATTTGTTTCTGACTTTCAAAGGCAGAATCTTTTCTGAAAAGAGTTCCCCGGTACCCTGCAAACCTAGACTTGCCTCCAGACTCATTCCTCTCTGTTCAGCTGGTGAAATGTTCAGAGGCTGCTGAAACTGTGTTTCAGTTGGAACCAAGTACAGATAGAGCTGATAGCAGACCATGGTGTCATCCATGAGATGCTGGGTTGGCAGGCAGGCATAATGTAAGAGTTGCAGTGTCCACGAAGCTACCACTAAAATGTTAAGGGAAAACCAAGAAGGTTATTGTCCTACTGGTTCAGGAGTGAAGCCAAAGTTTCAATAGAGACCTTAGGGAAGGAGAGATGTCAATAATGTGCCACTCTCAGCCAGAAAAATTGCAAGTAGGGAGCAGAGACAACTAGAGAGAGTGGCGTAATGGAATGCAACCAACAATATTGTAGGAGCAAGCCTGCCCAAATCCTTGGAAGACCAAGGCTTTAGAATTTACTGCTTGGCCTGCTGTTTTTTTTTTTTTGTTGTTGTTTTTGTTTTTGTTTTTCTTGTTGTTGTTGTTGTTTTTCACTTTTAGCCCATCCCTCCTTACTAGTGGTATACTACCACTGGGCTACATCCCCAACCCATTTTTTTTCTTTCCCTTCTTTTTTAAATTTCTTTTTGAGGCACACTCTCACTAAGTTGTCCAGGCTGGCCTCCAACTTGTGGTCCTCCTTCATCAGTCTCCCAAATATCTGGGATTACAGGTGTGTGCCACCATGCCCAATCCTCATTACAATATTTTTATTCCTTTCATTTGGAATAGCAATGCATACCTTGTGCCTGTCTCACGTGGAAAGCATGCAACTTCCCTTTTGAGTTTTATAGAGGTTAACAGCTGTTTACTTGAGTATTGAAGGAAACTTTGGACTTGGATTTTTGGGTACTTCTGAAGCAATTAAGATATTGGTGACTTGGGAAAAGATTACATTTTTAGTTGTCATTGTGACATGGGCATGAAATTTGGGGTCCAGGGAAAAATACCGTAGTTTGGTTAAGTGTCCCCTAAAATACCATGTGTTAAAGACTTGGTCCCCAGGTTGGTGCTATGGGAGATGATGGAGCCTTTAGGTGGTGAGGCCTACTAGGAGATCCTTAGATCTTTAGAGGCTGTTCCCTAAAGGGGGATTGTGAGATCCCAGCCCCTTCCTTTCTTTTTGCTTTTCTGGCCATGAAGTAGGCAGTTTGTTCCCTGCCATTGCCATCTGGCATTCTAAGTGGAGGCTCAAAACAATGGGTCTCTGATTTGGGACTGAAACCTCCAAAGCTGTAAAACAAAATAATACATTTCTCTTTATAAGTTAACTGTCTCAGGTATTTCTTTATAGTGTCTGAAGTATGAGTAACACAAGGTTCTACAAGAATCAGATACTGAAATAAAGTTAGTAGTTGAAGATATTCATTGTGGTTAGTTCCTGTAAGAGAGAACAGGAAGAACTTAGGATAGGGTATGGAAAGCCTTAGACTAGTGTTGACGAGACAGTCAACTCAGAGCTGTGGAACAAAGATTCCTGTGCTGAATACAAATCACCAATTCTTTTTCTCCTCTTGGGCACAGTCATTGCATGTGGGCTGAGTGGAAAGAATATGATACCATGGGCTGGGGTTGTGGCTCAGAGGTAGAGCACTTACCTAGTATGCGGTGAGGCACTGGGTTTGATCCTCAGCACCACATAAAAATAAAATGAATGTATTGTGTTTACCTACAACTAAAAAATAAATGTTCAAAAATAAATAGAATATGATACCTGCTTGAAAGACACTATTTCCTACTGGTAGACTACAGTCATTCCCCCATATCTATGTCTTCTTTGTTTTCACTTTTGGTAAAGTCATAATGGCAATTTAAGCAGTGATATGAGAGAGATATCATACCTGCATCCCTGAGAACTCTAAGATTAAGACCAATCACTACAGGCCCCCTTCCAAATTATGTGGTTTTTGACTAGCAATCTTACATTGGTTCTGGAACATTTTACTTTATCCTTTGCACATAAACTTTTATCCTTCCGGCCAGTAATTTGGCATATAAGGTACTGCATTTTCTACTTTCATCTTATGTCTGATCCTGTGTTATGTTCTCCTCCAAAATACCTGAGTATTCACTTTTTTCTCTGTACAATAAGTTAAATAAAAGGTGATATGTATCTTTGGGGAAAGAATTATGGAAATCATTATAGTATATTTTTTCTTTGTTAATGAAGGGTTCAAAGTAAACCATTGGCAATATGGCCACTTCTTTCAACCATTTGTGCTGGGTTTAAAGAGTATCTTATTTTGGGAATTTGTGTGTGTGTGTGTGTGTGTGTGTGTGTGTGTGTGTACACACACATTTATATAATATATATATATATATATATATATATATATAGTATTTACATATATATATGTATATAAATTACGATGATAAAATTTTAAATGGCCTCCTTTGACCTATATTACATGTATTATTCCCATGGTCTCATGATTAGGTTACATTGTACAGAAAAAGGGATTTTGCAGATACAACTAAGACTCAGAACAATTAACCTTAAGGTAAGAAGATTATCCAGGTAGACTTGATCTAATCACACAGCATTTTTTATATAAGACTAGAGGTCAGAGAAAAATAAAGGGAGAAGAGCAAGGCAGAAAGATATGCTCAGTGTAATCTCTGTTATTCAAAAATGGATGTTAATTGTTTTGCATAATTGATAGTGGGAAAAAATTGGCAAAGGTCTTCATTCCTTCATAAAACAATATCATGCAATACAGGGGTTTTATTTGCTAATGTTTATTTGGGTTCATTGCACCACTAAACCAATGTTAGACAGTAAATGTAAGTCAAAAATATCCTCTTATCTTCTTTCTTTCCTACTTGTTTTTTTTCCTACTTAGTTCTCTGGAGCTGATGGAAATATGTCCCTACTTTGGGGGCAAAGTCTTACTAAGCTCTTTCTTCTAATGCTGTTGTAATAGTAGGATTACTTAGATTTTCCTTCATGATTATATTAATGTAGGAAGATCTGACTCACTTCATGCCACAAAAATTTAATAAAAATTCAAGTGTGTGTGTGTGTGTGTGTGTGTGTGTGTATTCTTGTTATAATGTTTGCAAAGCCTACAAATTAAAATTTGGAATGAATTTGAAATGTGTGGAAAAGTAAAAGCCACTTATTTGAAGGCAGTTTAGGAAGTTGGGATTTACTCTGCACCTGGGTTGCAAATTGCAGCTAAAATTAAAAACCAAGTGTCAAACAAAAACCTGAAACTGAAATTTAAAACCTATAGAAATTCGTTTGAAGGATCATATATAATTAAATCCAATGATGAGATATAAATAAATCCTCTAGAGATGGAATATCACTCTAGTGGGTACTAAAATGGTAACAAAATACACCTGACTCTCCAGCAATGATTTTCAAAACTTTATCACATTTTTGGAGCTTCTTTTAGGGAAAAACTGATGGATTTTGAAGGATTCCACTCACGAACTAAGAAATACCAAGTAAAAATGTCTAAAACTCATTTTAGAAGAACTGATCAATGAATTAATCAAATCCAAAGTTAAAGATATATTCATATCCTGAGAAATGTGTATTCCAACCGTCTTCAAATATTTTGTCCATGGATTAGTAAAAGTAGCCTACTTAAAAGATCAACTTCACTGTAACATTTTGAAGTCCTGAAGTTTTAAAGATGAATTTGTCAGCTGATACATTCCCATTATAATAGCAGCCTGAAAGAGCTGTAAGATAGCTTTCCCTTTCTTTGGGAGATTCAAAACCAACCATTCTTGTTGACATGTTGTAGTCCACACACATCAGCAACTAAGAAAATGACACAGCATCTTACCAGCTTGGGTACTGTGAATATGACTAAGAGTAAACTGGATGCATTTAACTTAAGATTCTTTATGTACTTTGTTTTATTCCACACAAAGGATCAAAAATGCTGGATGTTTTTCTTAATGCTATCAGCTTCTATAAAGGTAACACCTTCTCTATGTGAACATGCTGATGTGTGTGTATGTGTAAAATATATAAAGAGTTCTTTAATGTACTTTATGTCATAAGGACCTCAAAAATTCATATACATGTAGATGCATATATTTATAATATACCACTATTTGAATTTACATATACACATATTTATGAATATATATCTGTGTTCTTAAATTCCTGTATGCACACATATATATTTTATCAATGAATTTTTGTGTATTTTGTATTATTTACAAGTAAAATTAATCTATTCTTAGAAAATTATTTTTTTTTATTTTATCTTTGCTTTTTTTTTTTAATTATTTTATTGTTGGTTGTTCATAACATTACATAGTTCTTAACATACCATATTTCACAGATTGATTCAAGTGGGTTATGAACTCCCATTTTTACCCCGTATACAGATTGCTGTATCACATCAGTTACATTTCCATTGATTTACAAATTGCCTTTCTAGTGACTGATGTATTCTGCTGTCTATCCCATTCTCCACTGTCCCCTCACCCCTCCCCTCCCCTCCCCTCCCCTACTCTCTCTCCATCCCCTCTACTATAAATCGTTTCTTCCACTTATATAATTTTCCTCCTACTCCTCCTTTCCTCTTATATGTAATTGTGTATAACCCTGAGGCTCACCTTCCAGTTCCATGCAATTTCCCTTAACTCTCACTTTCCCTCCCGCCTATCATCCCTGTTTAATGTTAATCTTCCTCAAGCTCTTCGTCTCTACCCTGTCCTTGGTTACTCCCCTTATATCAAAGAAGACATTTGACATTTGTTTTTTAAGGATTGGCTAGCTTCACTTAGCATAATCTGCTCTAATGCCATCCATTTCCCTCCAAATTCTATGATTTTGTCATTTCTTATTGCAGAGTAATACTCCATTGTGTATAAATCCCACATTTTTTTAATCCATTCATCTATTGAAGGGCTTCTAGGTTGGTTCCACAGTCTTGCTATCGTGAATTGTGCTGCTATGAACATCGATATAGCAGTGTCCCTGTAGCATGCTCTTGTTAGGTCTTTAGGGAATAGACCGAGGAGGGGAATAGCTGGGTCAAATGGTGGTTCCATTCCCAACTTTCCAAGAAATCTCCATACTGCTTTCCAAATTGGCTGCACCATTTTGCAGTCCCACCAACAATGAACAAGTGTACCCATTTCCCCACATCCTCGCCAGCACTTGTTGTTGTTGGATTTTTTAATGGCTGCCAATCTTACTGGAGTGAGATGGTATCTTAGGGTGGTTTTGATTTGCATTTCTCTGACTGCTAGCGATGTTGAGCATTTTTTCATGTACTTGTTGATTGATTGTATGTCCTCCTCTGAGAAGTGTCTGTTCAGGTCCTTGGCCCATTTGTTGATTGGGTTATTTGTTATCTTATTATCTAATTTTTTGAGTTCTTTGTATACTCTGGATATTAGGGCTCTATCTGAAGTGTGTGGGGTAAAGATTTGTTCCCAGGATGTAGGCTCCCTGTTTATCTCTCTTATTGTTTCTTTTGTTGAGAGAAAACTTCTTAGTTTGAGTAAGTCCCATTTGTTGATTCTGGTTGTTAACCCTTGCGCTATGGGTGTCCTATTGAGGAATTTGGGGCCTGACCCCACAGTATGTAGATCATAGCCGACTTTTTCTTCTATCAGACGCCGTGTCTCTGATTTAATATCAAGCTCCTTGATCCATTTTGAGTTAACTTTTGTGCATGGCGAGAGAAAGGGATTCAGTTTCATTTTGATGCAAATGGATTTCCAGTTTTCCCAGCACCATTTGTTGAAGATGCTATCCTTCCTCCATTGCATGCTTTTAGCCCCTTTATCAAATATAAGATAGTTGTAGTTTTGCGGATTGGTTACTGTGTCTTCTATTCTGTACCATTGGTCCGCTCGCCTGTTTTGGTACCAGTACCATGCTGTTTTTGTTACTATTGCTCTGTAGTATAGTTTGAAGTCTGGTATCGCTATACCGCCTGATTCACACTTCCTGCTTAGCATTGTTTTTGCTATTCTGGGTCTTTTATTATTCCATATGAGTTTCCTGATTGTTTTATCTATTTCTACAAGAAATGCTGTTGGGATTTTGATTGGGATAGCATTGAACTTATAGAGAACTTTTGGTAATATCGCCATTTTGATGATGTTAGTTCTGCCTATCCATGAGCAGGGTATAATTTTCCATCTTCTGAGGTCTTCTTCTATGTCTCTTTTTAGGGTTCTGTAGTTTTCATTGTATAGGTCTTTCACCTCTTTTGTTAGATTGATTCCCAGGTATTTTATTTTTTGGGGGGATATTGTGAATGGAGTAGTTGTCCTCATTTCTGTTTCAGAGGATTTGTCGCTGATATACAGGAATGCATTTGATTTATGCGTGTTGATTTTATATCCCGCCACTTTGCTGAATTCATTTATTAACTCTAATAGTTTCTTTGTAGACCCTTTTGGGTCTGTTAGGTATAGAATCATATCGTCTGCAAATAGTGATAATTTAAGTTCTTCTTTTCCTATTTTTATGCCTTTAATTTCTTTCGTCTGTCTAATTGCTCTGGCCAGTGTTTCGAGGACTATGTTGAACAGAAGTGGTGAGAGAGGGCATCCCTGTCTTGTACCAGATCTTAGAGGGAATGCCTTCAATTTTTCTCCATTTAGGATGATGCTGGCCTGTGGCTTATCATAGATTGCTTTAACAATGTTGAGGAATGATCCTGTTATCCCTAATTTTTCTAGAGTTTTGAACATAAAGGGATGCTGTACTTTGTCGAATGCCTTTTCTGCATCTATCGAGATGATCATATGGTTCTTATTTTTAAGTCTATTGATGTGGTGAATAACATTTATTGATTTCCGTATATTGAACCAGCCTTGCATCCCAGGGATGAATCCTACTTGATCATGGTGTATAATTTTTTTGATATGTTTTTGAATCCGATTCGCCAGAATTTTATTGAGGATTTTTGCATCTAGGTTCATTAGAGATATTGGTCTGTAGTTTTCTTTCTTTGAAGTGTCTTTGTCTGGTTTAGGAATCAGGGTGATGTTGGCCTCGTAGAATGTATTTGGAAGTTCTCCCTCTTTTTCTATTTCCTGAAATAACTTGAAAAGTATTGGTGTTAGTTCCTCTTTAAAGGTTTTGTAAAATTCTGCTGTATACCCATCCGGTCCTGGGCTTTTCTTAGTTGGTAGTCTTTTGATGGTTTCTTCTATTTCCTCTATTGTTATTGGTCTGTTTAGGTTGTCTATATCTTCCTGACTCAATCTGGGCAGATCATATGACTTAAGAAATTTATCGATGCCTTCACTATCTTCTATTTTATTGGAGTATAAGGATTCAAAGTAATTTCTGATTATCTTCTGTATTTCTGAAGTGTCTGTTGTGATATTGCCTTTTTCATCCCATATGCTAGTAATTTGGGTTCTCTCTCTTCTTCTCTTCGTTAGCATGGCTAAGGGTCTGTCAATTTTATTTATTTTTTCAAAGAACCAACTTTTGGTTTTGTCAATTTTTTCAATTGTTTCTTTTGTTTCAATTTCATTAATTTCAGCTCTGATTTTAATTATTTCTTGCCTTCTACTTCTTTTGCTGTTATTTTGCTCTTCTTTTTCTAGGATTTTGAGATGAAGTATGAGATCATTTATTTGTTGGTTTTTTCTTTTTTTAAGGAATGAACTCCAAGCAATGAATTTTCCTCTTAAAACTGCTTTCAATGTGTCCCATAGATTCCGATATGTTGTGTCAGTGTTTTCATTTATCTCTAAGAATTTTTTAATTTCCTCCTTGATGTCTTCTATGACCCATTGGTCATTCAGTAACCTATTGTTCATTCTCCACGTGGTGCATGATTTTTCCTTCTTTCTTTTATCGTTGATTTTCAGTTTCATTCCATTATGATCAGATAGGATGCATGGTATTATTTCTACTCCTTTATATTGTCTAAGAGTTGCCCTGTGACATAATATATGATCTATTTTTGTGAAGGATCCATGTGCTGCTGAGAAAAATGTGTAACTACTTGATGTTGGGTGGTATATTCTATATATGTCAATTAAGTCTAGGTTGTTAATTGTGTTGTTGAGTTCTATAGTTTCCTTATTTAACTTTTGTTTGGAAGATCTGTCCAGTGGTGAGAGAGGTGTGTTGAAGTCTCCCATGATTATTGTATGGTGGTCTATTAGACTCTTGTACTTGAGAAGAGTTTGCTTGATGAACGTAGGTGCACCATTGTTTGGGGCATATATATTTATGATTGTTATGTCTTGTTGGTGTATGGTTCCCTTGAGCAGTATGCAGTGTCCCTCTTTATCCTTTTTGATTAATTTTGGCTTGAAATCTATTTTGTTTGATATGAGTATGGACACTCCTGCTTGTTTCCGCAGTCCATATGAGTGGAATGATTTTTCCCAGCCTTTCACCTTCAGTCTATGTATATCTTTTCCTATCAAATGCGTCTCCTGTAGGCAACATATTGTTGGATCTTGTTTTGTGATCCATTCGACTAGCCTGTGTCTCTTAATTGGTGAGTTTAAGCCATTAACATTTAGGGTTATTATTGAGATTAGGTTTGTTCCTCCAGTCATATTTGTTTATTTATGTTACTAAACCTGATTAGTTTTCCTCTTTGGTTACTTTCCCCCCTTTACTGTCCTATCTCCCACTGATGGTTTTCAATGTTATTTTCAGTTTCCTCTTCCTGTAATGTTTTGCCAAGGATTTTTTG
The DNA here is from genome assembly GCF_964194105.1 of Spermophilus citellus. NCBI lineage: Eukaryota > Metazoa > Chordata > Mammalia > Rodentia > Sciuridae > Spermophilus > Spermophilus citellus. The sequence goes on from NC_138195.1 coordinate 39,885,672, forward strand.
AAGAGATGGTTTTCTAGCTGCGAATTCTTTTAACTTTTGTTTATCGTGAAAGGTTTTAATTTCATCTTCCATCCTGAAGCTTAATTTCGCCGGATACACGATTCTTGGTTGGAGCCCATTTTCTTTCAGTGTTTGAAATATGTTATTCCAGGATCTTCTAGCTTTCAGAGTCTGTGTTGATAGATCAGCTGTTATTCTGATTGGTTTGCCCCTAAATGTAATCTGCTTTCTTTCTCTTGTAGCTTTTAAAATTCTCTCCTTATTCTGTATGTTGGGCATCTTCATTATAATGTGTCTAGGTGTGGATCTCTTATGATTTTGCACTTTTGGCGTCCTGTATGCTTCTAGGATATGGGATTCTGTTTCATTCTTCAAGTCTGGGAAGTTTTCTCGTATTATTTCATTGAATAGATTGTTCATTCCTCTGGTTTGGAGCTCTGTGCCCTCCTGTATCCCAATGACTCTTAAGTTTGGCCTTTTAATGTTATCCCATATCTCTTGGATGTTCTGCTCATGGTTTCTTAGCAGTCTTGCTGAACTGTCTATGTTCTTCTCAAGTTGAAATACTTTGTCTTCATTGTCTGATGTTCTATCTTCTAAGTGATCTATTCTGCTGGTAGTATTGTCAATTGAGGTTTTAAGTTGGTTTATTGCTTCCTGCATTTCTAGGATTTCTATTTGTTTGTTCTTTATTACTTCTAGCTCCCTGTGAAATTGATCTTTTACTTCCTGGATTTGTTTCTGTAGTTCCTTGTCAATGTGATCTTTCATTGTCTGGTTTTGCTGTCTCATGTCTTCCTTGAGAGTCCAGATCATCTGAAGCATGTATATCCTGAACTCTTTATCTGACATTCCGTCTGTTGCAGCTATTACCTCTTCTAGGGTTGAGTTGACCTGCATTGCTTGTGGTCCTTTCTTTCCTTGTCTTTTCATGTTGCTTGCGTTTCTTTCTGCTTCGTGAAACTGTTGTGTTTTTGAAATTTTTCCCCCTGTTTATTTTTGTTGCTCTTGTATATTTAGGATATCTCTCTTGTAGGGCGGGTAGTGGCTGTGATCCTCCTCTAATCAGGGTGATCTATATACTACGCTGGTTGGTCGTAGGTCTGCCCGCCCCGCGGGCACGGGTGGCTGCTCTACTCTGCCCCCACTCCAATTGCGGTGACGTTCCTGCCACGTCCTCGGATCGTTGGTCCTGATCCGGACGTGGGCAGCAGCTCTTCTCCACCCCTACTCCAATTGATGTGACGTGTCTACCACGCTGGTCGGCCTCCAAGCCTGTTCCGCCGGTGGGTCTCAGATCTGCCCACCCTGCGGGCCTGGGCTGCAGTTCTGCTCAACCCCCACTCCCAGTGGGGGTACCTAACTGCCTCTCCAACGGGTCTCTGGGCTCCTTCCGGATGCTGGCGGCGGCTCTGTTCAACCCCCACTCCAACCAGTGTGACGTGACTGCCTCGATGCTACTCGTCCACTACACTGGCCGGCTGCCGAGCCTGTCCTGCCAGTGGGACGCAGGACTGCCTACCTTGCAGGGTCAGACGGCAGCTCTTCACGGCCTCTACTCCAAGTGGGTTGACTTGGCTACCCTGCCGTCGGGTCGCTGGTCCTGTTCCAGGCGTGGGCGGCTACTCTCCTCGGCCCCAGCTGCAGTTGGGGTGTCGCGATACCACACCGGCGGGACCCTTAGCCTGCTCTGGGCACAGGAGGCAGCTCCACTCTGCCCTCCAGGCCCCCGCAGTACCCAGCAGGACCCAGACCAAGAAGCAGTCCCTGTAGGATCCCCAACCCTGAGCCAGAGCCGCTTCGGGAGCCAGGAGCCGGTCTCTCCGATCCCCGCCACTTTCTGCTAGGAGCAGGCTCCTCAGGGCAACCGCCGCGGGTTCCCCAAACCCAGGCCAGAGCCGCCCCGGGAGCCCAAGCCTGGCCGCACCAGACTCTCCCTGCTAGGTGCCCAAGCCTGGCTGCACCAAACTCTCCCTGCTTGGTGTACGCTCCCCTTGGAGCAGAGTCTAAGACGCACTTCCCGCGGGCTCTCCAGCTCCGGGTCAAAACTGTTCCAGGAGACAGATTCCCGCTGCCCCTCGTCGCAAGTTTCACTTGTGGGTGGCCTCAGCTCGCGGTCCCCACAGGCTCCGCGGCCCTGGGCTCAAGCAGCCACGAGGGCCATAACCCAGCCTCTCCGATCCCTGCCACACTCTGCTCGGAGCAGGGTCCACAGAGGTACCCCAGCCTCAGGCCCAGGCGGCCCCCCCCCCCCCCGGGACCTGGCAGCTCCAACCTCTCCCAGCTCAGTGTGCGCTCAGACAGGGGCAGGGTCAAAGACACAGTCGCGCGGGTTCCGTAGCCCCGGGCCAAGAAGGATCTCCCGCCCTGGGCCAAAGCAACCCGGGGAACTAGAATCTGGCCGCTCAAAGCCCGGCGCCCGCCTTGCCAGGGGTGAGGCCTGAAGAGTATTCTCCTCAGAGTTTCCAATCCCGAGCCTGAGCGATCTGTCTGCGCGACGCAGGCAAATACCAGCCTGGAATCACCTGTTCTGTAGTTGAATGAGCTGAGATCAGTAGAAAGCAGGGATGATTGCGTCAGCTCCCCATGATGGCGGCTGCAGTTCTCCTGCGTGTTCCGACCGGTGTCGGGAAACGAACTGGACCGATTCTCTCCTGTATTTCAAAGCTGGAATTCAGCACTCAGCGCGGCTAGTGTGCCACTGGCAGGAGCCTGCAGAATCCGCTTCGCTGTAATCCCTCTCTGGTAACTCGCGGCTAATTAACTCGGGCGCGTCCCAGACTCCATCCACGGGGCGGTCCGCCGACCAAGTACTGCTTCGCTCCGTGTGGAAAAATCGCCCGCTACCAAGCCCCTGCAGCCGAATCCCGCGCGCTGGAATTTTGACCTCTAGATTCTGGAGCACTTCAATTTCACTGGGGATTCCCACCAAGGTAGCCTTCAGCCATTTCACCTCGTGTTTCTCCCACACAGTGGCGCAGCGTACTGGTGTGCTGGACTCCCTTGGCCGCCATCTCTCCCAGACCTTTTAGAAAATTATTTGACTGTAAATTTTACCAGATCCTATTTGCAAAAAAAAATGAGTTTTTATAAAGCAGTTGTTTTTAGTTCATGAATCTTTACATAGTCATGCATTATCTATTCAAAAATTCTTTGTGTTTACTTATCAAGAGACCTGGTAGTGCTAGACTTTAGTTTGAAGTATAAAAGTCATTAAGTGACATTAGTCCTGATGAAAACAGCCTGATCAGTTTATTCTTAGGAATGCCTGCAACAATATCTTCTGGGCAGGGTACATACCCACCAGTTCAGCTCTAATTTAACTGTTGCCATGGCTGGTTTCAGGCTTGTTGGCACTCACCCACCACACAGCTGGGGTACTTCTTGGAAGACAGAACAGACGAAACATTCCATCTTGGTAGTTGATTTTTAGTTTCCAAGAGTCTTTTAAAATTGGTATCTTTATCAGAAAGAGGCACATTTCTTCTGAGAATCTAGCTGTGGTTAGCTTGTGAAATAAGATGAATCCACAATGATTTTTATGTTCACATCAAAGATGGGGATACTCAGCACTCAGGAATTTATAAAACATTCTTAGCACTGTTTAAAATTTTCCATTTGGGCTTTATATTGTTTTTCTGATTTTAAAAAAAAATTTAGTTGTAGGTGGACACAATAATTTATTTATTTATTTATTTATTTATTTATTTATTTATATGTGGTGTATAGGATCAAGGCCGGTGCCTCACATGTGCTAGACAAGCATTCTACCACTGAGCCACAACCTCAGCCCCTTTATTTTTATTTTGTCCTAATTAAATATCTTGTTTTGTTTTCTGGCATATCAAGTTATTTTCAAATGTGGGACAAATTTGTCCAAATTGTCACTAATTTGAACAAAGTATTTATATCTTTCTTTTTCTTTAAAATTATAAAAATAATAACTTTAACATTCATACATTTATTCTTGTAGTCCTGTAAATGTTGGCCACTTTTAATTCTTTATTTTTTGATATATTATCAAAAAAATATTCTCCAATGTATTTTTATTTATTTATTTATTTTTAAAATTTTTTTTAGATTTTAAATAACTCAGTAATATATTCTTACTTGACATATTTGAGAGGTCAATTTGATTACTATACTCTTGGTGTAAGGAAAGAACATTCTGAATCTGTTGGACATGAGCTAGGCCTTGACTCCACCACTTATTAGTTCTGTGAGTTGGGCAAGAAGTCTGACTCTTTAGGCTTCAGTTTCCATGAATAAAGTAAAAATCAGAAATAATATACATAGTGTCTATAATAATGCTAAGTCTATTGAGCAGCCTCTCAATATAACATAGTAACTATTATTACCAGAGACATAGTAAAGGCAGGCACAGAAAATACAAAACTTATTAGATTTGGTTTAAAAAACTCAGGTCCACAGAGAAAAAAATGAATAAATAAAAAGTAATGCTGAACTGTCATTATTAGAATTGATTTCTTTAGGTTTCATTTTTTTTCCAATAATAAATATACAATTTTTATTACTTGTGTCTTATTTCTGAGGGTGTTAGTACTTTTAAAAATATATTTGCAAATATCTTCTTTAGGAACCCACTGCAAAACGACCATGGGATATATAATTTTTCTTCCCTGTTAATTTGTTTTTTATTTATATATGACAGTGGAATGTATTACAATTCTTATTTACACATATAGAACACAATATTTCATATCTCTGATTGTATACAAAATATATTCACACCAATTCGTGTCTTCTTACAAGTACTTTGGATAATAATGACCATCACATTCCACCATCATTTCTAACCCCACGCCTCCTCCCTTCCCCTCCCACCCCTCTGCCCTATCTATTCCTCCCATGCTCCCCCTCCCTATCCCACTATGAATTAGCCTCCTTATATCAGATAAAATATTGGGCATTTGGTTTTTTGGGATTGGCTAACTTAAATGTCATGATTTTATTCCCTTTCATTGATGAGTAATATTCCATTGTGTATAAATGCCACATTTTTAATCCATTCATCTACTGAAGGGCATGTCTAGGGTATATAAAGAACTCAAAAAGGACTTTAAAAAGAGCATACTTCAGGGATACAGCCATATCAATGTTTATAGCAGCATTATTCCCAATAACTAAACACCATAAAAACAAATAACCCAATCAATAAATGGGCCAAAGACCTGAACAGACTCTTCTCAGAAGATGATATACAATCAATCAACAAATATATGAAAAAATGTTCATCATCCCTAGCAATTAGAGAAATGCAAATCAAAACTACTCTAAGATTTCATCTCACTCTAGTCAGAATGGCAGCTATTATGAAGACAAACAACAGTAAGTGTTGGTGAGGATGTGGGGGAAAAGGTACACTCATACATTGCTGGTGGGTCTGCAAATTGTGCAGCCAATACAGAAAGCAGTATGGAGATTTCTTGGAAAGTTGGGAATGGAACCACCATTTGACCAAGCTATCCCTCTCCTCAGTCTATACCCAAAGGACTTAAAAAGAGCATACTACAGGGACACAGCCACATCAATGTTTATAGCAGCACAATTCACAATAGCTAAACTGTGGATCCAAGGTATTTTTATTATTGACTTTGAAATAAACACTCAGCCAGTTATTATAACCAATATTTTTATTGTTTTGTTGTCTATACACAGATGGAACAAGCCATACCATGATTATAACAGTCAAACCCCATCTCATACTCTCATCATGAATAAAAAGTTATTACTGTGCTGTGGTGGTTACATTCTTTGATCAAAAATCCTAGGTATTATTGTAACTATATTTCTCTTTTTCAGGAAGAAATTTACTCAGAATTCTTTCTGATAATCTAGCTGCTTTAAAAATTGGTTTAAAGTTAACCACCTAATCCATAAAGTCACAGCAATTTCAGAAACAAGAATGAGTCTGCTTTATAAGTCATAGTCCCAATTTGAGTCTATAGAACAGACATTTGGTATATTAAGCTTTGTCTTGGCTTTAGTTTTTTAGTAAAAAAAAAATTAATTAATGGTTGCATTAAAATAAGCCAGAATGAATTTGACCTCCATTTGTACTTTTAGTTTCTGCTATGTTCTTGTTTAATAGCCTTTGAAATTCACATGCAGTGAACAGATTTCTGATGTTAACGTGGTAAATCTGAACGATGACCAGCTATAACCTGGTGCATTTCAGAAGCAGTATAACTAGCACTTTCTTTCAAGGACAGCAAGAAGGGCTTTACTCAAAAAGTAAAATGTACTGGGACTCTGGGCTTAAGTACAGCTGACTCCTGCTCCCAGTGGTGAGGAAATCTATGACTATTCAGGGTACTAGCCAGTGAGCCTGTGGGGTCTATGCTGTGACATGGAAATTGCACTAAACTTCCAGGCTCTTAATGGTGAGGTCAGTGGGAAAGTGGGAAGTTTAGGAAGGAAAATAGACACTGTTTGGCCTTCAGCTAGAAAACAGTGTTCTATGAAGATTTGTTTCTTAATGTTTTATGTTTGTTTAGTAATGAATTTGCCTATCAATGAGCTAAAAATTGAAAGTGCATGTTTAATGAAAAAAAACAGGGATTCAATTTTAGATTATTAAAATGTTGATGATAAGTCAGCACAATGGGTCCCACCTGTAATCCCAGCAATTTGGGAGGCTGAGAAAGGAGTATCACGAGTCTCAGAGAGGAGAACGGGGTTAAGAATGGAAAAGATAGTGGAATGAATCAGAGTTAACTTTCCTATGTTCATATGCAAATACAGCCCAGTGAAACTCCACATCATGTACAACCAAAAGAAAGGGATCTTAATTAAAATAAGTTCTGTTCTATTCGATGTATATGTAATATGTCAAAATGCATTCAACTGTCATGTGTATTTAAAAATATCAAATTAAAAAAATACTTTAAAAAATTTTTAAAAGGACCAGCCTCAGCAACTCAGTGAGGCCCTAAATAACTTGGCAAGACTTAATAAAAATAAAAATTAAAAGGGTCTGGGATTGTAGTTCAATTTAGTTCAATGATAAAACATCCTTGGGTTCAATCCTCAGTACCAAAATATATACATATGTGTGTGTGTGTGTGTGTGTGTGTGTGTGTGTGTGTGTAGGTAGGTAGATAGATAGATAGATAGATATACATTTTGAACAAAGTGTTTATTGACATGTATGGCTGGTGACAATATTGATATAACAAACACATGGAAACCAAAGGCACAAATCTATTGAAGAAAGAAACCTCTGCATACATTTCAAAGATGATAGGGTTTTTTTTAAAGAACATTAAAGGTGAAAGTTATATTTTAACAACCCTAGTTGCAGAAAAGATAGATTTATATCTAATTCTAAAAACCATGACTTGTTTTGTTCTTCAAAATAGTATTTATTTAAAATTTTCTTTCATTTTTGGTTTCAAAGTTGTTGTTTTATGGTGCACATATGTAAAGTTATGACTGATTTTAACATTATCAACATTTTTATGTCAGTGTAACTGGAAGCTTCAAAAAATTACTTCCAAAACTGTTGGCTTTTTAAAATGTATTAATTTATTAAATCAAAACTTTTTGTAAGTTCTTTCCATCAAACTTGAATATCATGTGTGCTTGTCAGTATTACACTAAACTCAGTTTAAAAATCTGGTATTAAAAATAATTTGCCAGGCGGGGGTTGTGGCTCAGTGGTGGAGCATTTGTCTGGCATGTGTGAGGCACTGGGTTCAATTCTCAGCACCACATATAAATAAATGAATAAAATAAAGGTCCATCAATAACTAAAAAATATAAAAATTCTTTAAAAAAATTTTAAGAAAAAATAATTTGTCTTTGTAATAATAATGCAGATACAAATTTTAAGGGAGCATTGTATTGGGTTAAAAACATTGTTTTTACAAAATGAAGATACCTAGGACTCAGAAATGTACTTGGACTTGAAGTGCACACATAATTTAAAATTGATTGCAATCAAACCACAATACTCTAACAACCCAAGTAGAAATTTCAGTTGTCAAAATGTATGAATGTTTTTATAAGTATACAGAAAAACTGAACTAAAAATATTTATGACAAAAATGGTGTTGAATAGAGAAAATGCTTCAGCATGACAGCAAACACTTTCATTGCTGTCTGTTATTGCTTCTTAGAAATGTTTGAGCATTTGAAATACTCTTTTGTAGATCAAAGTAAAAGGCTTATAATTTCACTGATTTTTTCCAAATGGACTTTTCAAGTTTTATTTGCATTTTTTAATCTTTGGAAAGCTTCAATTTTTTCAATGAGTAGATAAATAATTTAACTTTTTGAAACTTTATCAAATTTCAATTATAGAAATAAAGTGTTTGCAAACAAGAAAATTTTTACATTTCTCTTTACAAGAACAGGAGAAGAATGCTACAAATTAATCATAAGGTACAAATGATAATCACGTTGTAGTTTGTAATATATTTATATAGTTTTGGAGTATTGTGACCTATGCACAAATTTTTTAATGGAGCCCTGATATTCAACTGGATAGTTATTCTAAATTTTGCAACATGTAATTCAGTTACTACTTATTATGTGAAACGAAGAAGCACAGAAAACATTTTGACAAGTTTTATTCTTATATAAAATATATACCAAAGTAGATTTGGGGATTGATTCAAAGATAAAAAGTACTTGTGATAACATTTGAACCTTGAGCTTAAATGTTTACTTATTTCAATATGAAACACAGAATTTAAAATATGCTCCATTTAGTAGATTTTCTCTGAACTTTCCAAATACCTCATCACTATATTTTTTTCAATTGAAAATAAGTCCATATTGAAAAACATGCTCTGCAAAAAATAAAATTTATAATACTGAACTTTGGGGTCTAGATAGAAAACATATTATTGTATGGGAATGCTCTTTTTAATATTTGAATGTTTAATGTAATCCATACAAAGAATTTTACTCTATAGCCATAGCTACTATTTCTGGTTTTTTTAGAAAAATAATTCAAAAAATAATTTTTGAAAGTGCTTACAGTTATAGTTAAATCAATGCATTAGCTAATCAATACATATTTTAAACTATCAAATTCTAATTACTTTAACATTGCTTTTTACTTTCAAAGTGTCTCAGTTGCTAATTGTATGGCTATGTTCTTTATTGAATATTATATTAGAAATCCATTGTTTTCTAGTTAATAGAGCCAGGACAAACATTTCCTCTCGTCATCTCAGGTTCAGTAGTTTTGCCCAGGCATTTATTTGTTTTGGTTTTGTTTTATATAGCCTGGGACATTAAATAGTTCATTTTCAACCTGTGTAAACCAATATGATTCTCACTCCACAAAGGAAGGCACAAAGGAACTGTTACTTATAAAAGACTTTCAGACAAATCAAATAATTATTGAATCCCTTTCCCATCAGCCTTGCCATATTGGGATTCTATTTTTAGTCATATTTTTTAGTTGTATCAAAGCAAGTCCATTTGTGAAAGCATTCCATTGTTCTCTCTTGTTTCTTGCGAGTTACTATTGAAAGTCTTATGAATCAAGTCCATTATATGATGACGATGATTGATGATGATGATCATTATGATGACAATGATGAAGGCATCGAGGAGGGGGAGGAGGAAGACTACTAGAGTTCAAATGGCTTTGTGGCTTTTAAGTCATCTGGAGAATGAAAATATTTTCAAATGTCTCTATTTGTCCATCACATACTTGTACATTTTTAAAGAATGTCTTAAGTCCCATGTCTTGGAGAATCTGTACACCTTGAATCTATCTTGAGATTTGGAAAAAAAAAAATGTCCTCTCTCTGATTCTGTTCCTGTCAATGTCCTCTCAAAGGCCCTCACCTCTCTCCCTCATCCCCTTTAGTACAACAAGCACCATTTCCTCAGTGTGGTTATTCACAGTGGGAGAAAGAGGAATTGTCTTCCAGCAGTTTCTTTTTTTCTAGCCTTACAGCTTATCCAGAGTCTAGAGACACATACTGTCTGGAAATCTTAGCAACTTTATTAGTAGGAGTGGAAGAGACAGAGTGATATCAAGAAATGATCCTGCCACAACTATCTCACTTGCTTTGCCATTTAGCTCAGGGCTGCCATGGTTCTCTTTATCTGTTGCTTGCTGAGGAGAACAAACCCTTTCCTTCTGATTAGGATCACATAATAGAATTGTGTGGTACACAGCAGGGTTCAGTGGAAATAAAACAAGGTATAAAATCATAGATGCTATGTTTGAAATGCAGCTTCTGTATCTATTAGTTGTGTGAACTTTGATAAAATACTTAAATACTTCATTTGTAAAACAGTGATAACAATCCCAGAAATAGTGTGGTTGTGAAAACATTCAGTATATATATATTTTTTTTCTTTTTTCATTTATTGCAAGTTGGATGTAGTTATTGGTGTGGATAAAGTATAATCAATTAAGGAAAAATATTTGTAATTGTTTGTTGTTTTTGCTATTATCCTTAGTATTATTTTGCTCCACATATTTTCTAGTGTAAAATTTCTCAATGAAAAAATGTAATAAAACCTGGGACCATGCTTAGGTAACACAAAGTTACAACTAAAGGTCTTAGTGTTTTGGGTGTTAATGCCCCAGGTATGGCTAAGCCAAATTTATTATGTATCTTATTTCTTAAGATATAATAAATGTATTTTATTTTGTTAGCAAGTAAATTCCCTCAGGCTTAGGTCAGAATTTATCTGAAATAAAATAGCAATATATCTACTTTTCCACTGTTCTCAGTAAAACATTAGAGATACATTATAGCTATCTTGTAAAATTTATGCATGCCTTACAATTCCTTACACATTTATTTTAAGACTACAAGGTCAAGGATGCCTGCTCACAATGGACCTGACCAGATCTATATTACCAAACTGAGGGAATGAAGAAAATCTTCCTACTATTTTTGAAATTGTACTCTTTCCTGATTTAGTCTTCCCTTATATTTCTTTGCATCTATTTTCACAATGAAATCAGTCCTGCCTCATTCAATTTTCCCCTCCCAAGGTATAGACTCAGTCCTCCTAGTCTCCTGGAGAGAATTACAACTTATGAGTTCCCTTTGCAGTGTTTACATGCATTTAACCCATTGGTGATATTTCAATAACAACATTGCTCAGAAGTACTAAGATAGCAGGAAAAATAGAACAGATGCTGTGTGAATTATCACCAGGTAGCAGGGAGGAGAACCACCATAGATGCTAATCTCAATGGGGTCTTTGGGTTATCTGTGGCAGATCTTCTGGAATTCATTTTTGTTTTAAATGACAGGTAGATGGCATTTACTCTCAGCCTTGGTCATTTGGATGGTTGAACTATTACCCACCATTACCCTGAGATTCTGTTCAGGGTTGCTAGTGATTAGACCTTTGATTATAGACTTCCCTTTAAAACACACACACACACACACACACACAGGACTGTGATGGAGATTTAATTTGCGATGATTCAGAGGGTCATTGTTTCTTTTTCTGAAAAAAAAAATTTAACTAGCAGCTGTGTTTGTTGGTAGCAATTCTACTCAAATGCTGACCTAACTTGACCCTTTTGGTGCCTTTTGGAAACACAATTTTGGAGATAATTTTTTATTAGTAAATTTATTTTATGAAAGTACAGTAAGATATTTCTATACTCTACAAAAATTTCACTGTTGTGCTTCACTGTACTTTAAATTTTTTAATCATTTAATTATAAGGGGAAAATTACCTTAAGAATTGTAATAGGTAAAAGATTAATAAATGATACTGTGATTTTGGCCAATATTAATGTTTAGTTTATATATATGGGGACATTGTCTTGATTGAGAAGCACAATAAATTTATATCTTTTATCAAGTTCTCACTTGATCTCCATTCATTGCTCCAACTACTCTGAAGAGTTGCATAGAATCCCTGAACTTCTACATAAGAGGCCTATGGATTCAGTTCAACTTATGTCTACTATTTGCTTTTATTGGTGCTATTTCAGCTAGGCAGCCTCAGGAGTGCTGCCCTGCAGAACCAGTGTTAGCTCTTCCCTACCCTTGTCCCATGCCTATGAGTCAGTCAGTTCTTGAGCACCTGATTTCATTAATATCCATAGTTGAAAGTAGGCCCCCAGACTCAAGAAAAGATGACGTCTTGCATTGTGGTAATGACTGTGCCTCAGAGCAAATACACAGCCTTCTTTTTCATGCCAGAGAATATGGCCGTATGCCATTAGAAAGCTTTCATTCACAATCGCTGTCTTATTACCTTGTATACAAACTGTAGCCTTCAAAGGACTTGCCTTAGCAGAGCCTGAGAGACTAGGAATAGAGCTATAAGCAGTGATGAAGGACAGACTGAGTATTATCCAGGTATAGGGTGCTCTTGCAAAAAGGAACAAGTTTTAAGAAACATAAAATGTATATGAATAGCAGACAAGGGTTTGGGGGTATTGGAGACTGGGAAACACCCAGGGTTTAGAGACCCTTTTTTTCCCTTAGTTAAATTTTCTTGTATTTTGGTTGCTAACATATAATTATCAAAACTGAAAGATAATATTTGAAGAGTGTATTTAATATATGCCTCACAAAATTCTCAACATATACTTAAGCAACATATTAATTCTATAATTATTGCTATCATATTCATGATACTGATGCAAAATTAAAGTTTAGACACATTATTTAAAATTCATGTTGACAGGATACAGGGGTTCTGTATTTGGGATTGAGGTCTCTGATAAACTTTGTGATTGTGGCATGCTTGGCGACTAGGAAGTTTCTGTGCAAAGACACAGAATGCCTGGCTGCTAGGAAGTTTCTGTGCAAAGACACGGAATGTCTAGCTTCTGGGAAACTCCTGTGCAAAGTCACAGGATGCCTGGCTGCTACAGTAATGTCTTTCATGAGGAAACTCTGCATTAGAGTCTTATCATTTTCAACCTTCATCTCAGGCACACAGCTCCTGGGAATATAACTTGTAGGTATTCTGACTGTAGAAACACACAGGGAAGTATTCCTCTGGTGAGCAAACTCCTGGAGGGTAACAGGTGCTCTGTCTTCTGCCCTTGGAATGCCCAGCAGTTTCTCCTTGAAGCTGGTAAGATAACTATGCAGGTGCAGTATCTAGTTTCTATGGTAATGTCCTTAGAGAAAGGGGCTCTGTGTCTTAATCAGCCTGGACTTTGATCTAAGTTATCTAACACCTGGGATTAAAGGAATACTAAATAATATAGTCATGGTACTAACCTCCTAATATAACTTTTGTGATAAATAAATTTGGCTACTTGAAGGGGCAGCCACTCTTTCTTTCCCTTTCCTGCATGTCTCTGTGTCTCCTTTTGTTTTCCTTACACTAGGGTAATAGGGTTAGCCAAATATGCAACAGTTAGTAATGGAAAAATTAGATTGATAACATATTTATAGAGGTGCCAATTTGCAAGAGTGGAAACATAGAACTTTGGGAAGTGAAATTTGTAGTTTCAAGAGATGAAGTGCTTTCCCTGGTTCACACATGAGAAGAATGTGATTGAGTTATATAATAATTCTGCAGGGGGCAGGGATTCAGAACAATTACTTGGGGGATAAGTCAGAACTCTGTTGCTTTCCTTGGGGACCTTATTATGAAAGTATTTGTGATTAGGCCATTTGAGAACCTCTGGGTTTTACCAGGTGCCATGACACCACATTAAATTGGATTTAACTTTAGGCCTTTCATCACAGGCATGGTGGTTCCTATCTTAGGCAGCCTAATATCATTGCAAGAGAATATGAAAATGTTGATGATAGAAGTAATAAACTAATAAAAGTACAGACAATTTTGTAAGAGCTAGAGAAGTTCTAATGCAATTGGTGTTCTTCTGAGATTAAGAAATGATACCCTGTGGTAAATAATAATGTTAAGAGAATTCTACATTTTATAAATCAAAGTCATACTATGGTTATCAATTTAATAGAGAAGCCTTTTAAAAACTTGGTGTAGTTCTGGGACTGGGGTTGTGACTCAGGGGTAAAGCACTTGGTTTTACATGTTTGAGGCCTTGGGTTCAATCTTCTGCATCACATATTAAATAAAAAAATAAAATAAAGGTATTGTGTCCATCTACAACTAAAAATATTTTTAAAAAATACTTGGTGTAGTTCCATATATCAAAGCACAGCTCAAACAGGGTATTATTGGGATACTGATAACTATATATCACAAGAAACATTTGATAAAAATTAGAAATAATTTAGAATAAATTAGACTGATTTAAAATATATGTCATTTGTAAGACATGTAGCATATTTAGAATATTTGAAAAGTTTACACTGATTACTAAGTTAAAGGGCTATGTCCCCAAGATTGCTCTCACCAAATTTAGGAAGTTCCTGAAACTACCTTGAGGCTTGATAATTCACTAGAAAGACTCAAAGAGCACACTGAAGGTAGTTATACATACTTTTATGGTTAGTACATGGAAAGAATATTGATTAAGACAAGCCAAAATAAGAGATCATCATAAAGCAGAATCCAGATTTCCAAACATGGATCTTCAATTGGGCTATCTCCCTGGAGTCCGTATACATGACTCTCCCAGCATCAGTATATACTAATATGCACAAGATGTTGTCAACTGAAGACATACAAAATTTCAGTATCTATATTTTTTATAAGGTTCCATAAGTTAGGCAAGATTGATTATTTATCTACTTGGTTGATTCCAGTGATCAGCTCTATTTATATCACCTGATCCATACCCTGGACTGGATGTCACAATGTTAAGATGACCCAGTATGATCCACAGCTCTCTAGGAAATCAGGCAATCCTACAATGCAAAACATTGCAGGACCCAGAGATTACCTCCTAGAAGGTGAGGACAAGGGTCAGACCTCTCTTCGAGCAATGCCAAACTCCTCATTATACTAATGAGATATTTTAAACATTCCAGTTGAATTTAATTCACTAGTTACTAATATCTCGAATACCTCTTCTGGTTATAACCTATGTAAAAGAAAATGTATAGGTTATTATGTTATCCCTTGCAATATTTCCCCAAATTTCTATCATGTGATGCATATTATTTGTATTTAAAAATAAGATATATATACTAACAGCCATATTATAAGAATATTTTTATTATTTTTTAATATCTTTATTTTATTTTTTAAGAGAGAGAGAGATTTTTTAATATTTATTTTTTAGTTTTCGGTGGACACAACATCTCTATTTTTTTAAATTTTTATGTGATGCTGAGGATTGAACCCAGGGCTTCATGTGTGCAAGGCAAGTGCTCTACTACTGAACTACAATCCTAGCCCCTTTTTATTCTTTTTGCTAGAATAAAATGCTTCAGAAATAATTTGAATTCTATTATCAATAATTTTTTATAGTTTTTTTTTTGTTCTTCATAGCAGGTATGATACTGTTAAAAATACAGCAGTACTTACTAAAAATCATTATTAAGCCTATGGTGTTGGACATTCAATTTTCTTTTTATATAAATTACTAAGGTTTGATTTTAACATCCCATTTTTCAATTAGTTTGTTGTTGGTTATTAATTAAAAATTGTTTTCAGGCTGATATAAAGGCATTTTCTTTTTGTTTCATGAGTCAGATTTCTGGAATATCTTTTAAAAATTCCTTTATCATATTTCTAAAGTATCCCTGTATTTTTTATTCTTTGTGAAATAAAGTTTTCTATAATTTACTAGTCTTTGTTCTTGATAGAGAAGCCTTGACATATGAGATAAATTTCAGGGTGAAGGTTAAAATATTCAGTTATGAAATTTTATTTTTATTTTTCTCCTTTCCAGTTCTGAGAGAATAAAAACTAGTGAATGACTTTCTGTGACATTTACTCTCAATGAAAGGATTTAGTGTAAAAATTCACTGTTTGAGCATTGATTCATTTTCCTAAGTTAGTTTTATTTAAACTTCTTTTCATTTTGTTTTGTTTGTCACTAGCTAAATCATTCTTCCTTATAAAAAATTTCTATAGCTTGATCAGCACAATTGTCACTCAGACATGGATAAGAGAATGTTATTTTTGTGGTTTCATGTATTAAATTTTCTAATTTCATTAACATGTA
This sequence comes from Spermophilus citellus, assembly GCF_964194105.1. Lineage (NCBI taxonomy): Eukaryota > Metazoa > Chordata > Mammalia > Rodentia > Sciuridae > Spermophilus > Spermophilus citellus. The sequence continues at coordinate 39,901,699 of NC_138195.1, forward strand.
AACTACTTAGGCAAGTCCAAAATAGCTTCACATTTCCCTTTTTGAATTAGAAATTTTCTGTGGCCTCATTGCATGACATGACTCTTCCCTCCTCACCAATTCCTTACACAAGATTGGGAGCTGAGTTTCCCCTCTTGGCACTTCATCAGGTAAAACATTGGTTGTTACTGAAATACTCTTGCATTGTTTCTAATTTCCTCAGGATTTAAACGCTATTTTCTTCAAGATTTTAATAATAGAACCTTATTAAGCAATTCAGACTTGATGGATTCTAATGAGGGCAGGGATAATATCACTGTCCTTATTAATAGTTTGAATCTGATTTGGACTGAACTGCAACATACACTTCCTAAATTAATGATTTCAACCTAGCATCGACTGACCAAGTTCTGGGGTCAGTCAATAAAGCTGTCAGCGATTCATTAAAACCATGCTTATTATTGAGACAACTATGGGTGTAGGAAACAAAAGAGAAGAAAATGAATGTTAGTGGCTTGCTGCCAAATGGCAGGCCCCAGTTCAGTTGTTTATGTTTTTTTTTTTTTAATATTAAAACACAATGTAAAAGCAGCATAAGAAATTTAAATGGATTTTACTTGAAACATCTGAAAAATCTTAGCATGTTAACCCATATCAAGTTGATGGATTTCTTCCTAAGAAAAAAAGTAGTAATTTATTCATGTCAAGCTGATGATCATTTTGTTTAGCTTAAAGATACAGTTCTCTAAGTCTCTCTTCCACTCCTCAGAAAAAAAAAAAAAAAAAAAGAATTGCATTTGATCAACTTGATTGTGATTTTATATTGCTTGCACTGAAGTACATTCACCTTGGGCAAAACCCATTTAATAATTGACTGTATGTCCACTAGAAACTTCTGACATGCACAAGTAATCTCTAATTGTCTGGTTTCTGCAGAGTTCCCTTCAGGCACTGAGCATACCAGGCAGCCCCCTATTAGTCTCCTATTTACTCTATTCACCAACCTCTGGCAAAAGAGTGCATGAAAACGTAATCACCACTATCTGTATTTTACAAATGTCTATAAAACTCCACTAAATTCGATTGCAAAAATAGACATCTACATCATAAAGCATAAAACCAATTGTGGAAAATCAAGTGTTCTTCCCCTGCTGTTGTGTGACATCGATGACTTCCAGAACAGATGTTCTAGCACCTGGCAGTCAGCAGAACACGGAGGCACCAGGAAGAGCGTAAACATTCTGACTCCACTCCTTTTAATGGCTGTCTCAGGAATCTCTATTTTAAAGAGTTCTCTTTAAAGTGAAGATATCTTCTGCACTGACATAAAACAGTTAACTTGCTTTAAAATTTTATCATGACCACTAAATCAAGAAGCTCAGGAAAAGACCCGCAGGAAAAAAAAAAAAATTGAGACTATTTTATTTTTTACTTCAGCTCATGTTGAATTATCTTGTCATTCCAAGTCAACTTAAAGCATTTTTCCAATAATTTAGTAGGAAATTTGTTTTCAAACATAGTTAAAAAATTAAATAAATTTCTCCTCTGATTGTGTCAAATGCACTCTGAAGGTTAAATATTTAATAAAACCTATATCAATAGTTTCTGGGAATCCAAGGAAACAAACAAGACTAAGGACATGAATAGACTTGAATAGCCTGTAGCCCCAAGTCTTGAGTGCATTATTTAGATAAATGAGATGCCAGATTCCATGATATTTCTAGCAGTAGATTTACTAAATAGTTATTATTGATTTAGGTAAAGCTTAAAATAAGTCTCTATCCTAATTCTATAATCACTAACAAGTTTGGATGAATTTGTACATATTGAAAAACATATAACACAACCAACTGGAATTAAATAGTGTTCTTATAGTCCTCAATAAAATGACAAATTTGTTTGGAAATAAATGATTTATCATCATTGGATTATTTAATTATCAATAAAAATGTGTAATATTTTTCTTGAATCATTTAAAAATACCTTTTCATGTAAATTAATTAACATCTTAAGTGAATAAATTAAAATTATTTGAAAATTTAAATACTTTAAATTATGATATGCTATGCTTTATTCTTTCTGTTTTTACACTACTGATAAGAGAAAAATTACCCTTCTGTCAAAGTATGGATCAAAAGTCTTTACAAATGCATTACAAATTCTACATTGAGAAACAAATACCAAAGACAAAAATGAAAAAAAAAAAAAAAGACGTACATAAAAATATGCTCACCAGAGTGGGGTTTACAGCAGCAATATTCTGAAAACAACTGAGATGCATACAACACAGAGTTGTTAAAAGAAATGATGGTATCTTCATATGGATGAAAATATAATAAACACAATTGACATTATGGAATGTTTACCATGTAACTGGCATTAAATTAACCATTTTAATTCTCAGTTTTATATGCATTCTCTCTTGTTTCTCAGAATTTCTGTTATCATTGTTTTACAGAGGAAAATAAAACTTCCAGAGGTTAATTAACTCCTCTAATGTGACATCAAAAATAGGAGATGGAAGTAGTCTATGAATCCAGATTGGTGTTATTGACTATTGCACTATATAACCATTAAAATATTGGGGGCATTTTTTTTTATTATTGCCATTGAAAAAGAGTCATGACAATTTTCCAGTTTGAGGAAAAAAACACTTCTTGGAATAATTTTGGCACAAAGTTTTGATTACAGTATACGTAGCTGTATATTTCTTTTTCTAAGAAATAAAATCAAATTTAAAATAAACATGTCTTTCTGAAACAAAGTAGTTTGCTCTATTTTAATGGATCATAAATAATTTTGTATATGCTATCAACTATGTACACAAATGCATATAAAAAGTGACATAATGGCATAGGTATCTTACATGATAAAAATTAGCAAAAATTAGTGAAAGTTCCATGTTTACCATATAGATTTATCATCTCAATTTACTAAAAGGCAAAACCATGTACACAACCAGGCATAACATTTTTATCTTTTTCCCATGTTCTCTTTAATCATTTGAATAATATGCATTCACAGTAAAAAAAAAAAAAAAGGAACACTGATGTACTGGAATATCTTAGTAAGAATTTGAAGCTGAATTCTAAAATCTGTTTTCAGTTGAAACTTGTCTCATTCAATTCCTCACAATTTGGAGTATTTCATGACCAGAATGTTTTGATTTAATAAGTGCATATGTCAGGTTCTCAAAAATAGACACTAATTAACAAAGTGTTTCAGTTCATTGCAATAACCCAGAAATTCTAATTTAGAATTATAAAAATGTTCAAGGAGAATCATATATATATATGATTGTATATACTTATACATATATATACTTATACATATATATACTTATACATATATATGATCGTAAAAGTATATGCTAATTATGTGTTCACAAATATTAATATATTGATAAATACTTGCATATATCAAAATGTATCTATATCTCTATACAAGCTCACTTCCTGCATGTCTATATACATATGTATATATTCTCATATATTTATCTTCTTTTCCTATGAAGTTGCTACATGTGTCACCAAGTTATAATTAGCTGGCTTCTTAGTGTATTTTAGAGTTACAAGTTCAATTGTTTGCATGGCAGCATTTGCTGGGTTAAATTGAGAAGAGATTAGTTAGAATATATGTTTGAATGCATGCTTCTGAAGTGCAGGCTCTCCCTATACTAATAAAAGGAAGAAGAATATTGGAACTACAAATGTCACACACATTTCAAATTATCTTCCACTATTTTCCCGTTTAAAAAAAGAAAAAGAAAAAAGAGCCAGGTTTGTAGCACACCTGTAATCCCAGTAGCTTGGGAGACTGAGGCAGGAGGATCACAAGATCACGGCCAGTCTCAGTAACTCAGCAAGGCCGTCTCTCTAAAAAAAAAAAAAAAAAAAAAAAAAAAATATATATATATATATATATATATACACACACACACACACACACATATAATAAATGAATATATATACATGAATATACATATTTATTTTATATATATATATATATATGAAATTTCGCAGTGGTTAAGTGTCCCTGGGTTTCATCCCTGTTGCCAATAAATAAAATTTTTAAAAATAAAGTAAGGATGGGATTCCCAGATATATACCACTTATAGAGAAGAGCACAACAAAGAAATTTGGAGATTTATAAAACACTGAATGTAGGAAACTCAAAAGTCTTTTGGGAATCTTCCATTTTTTCTCCCATGACACTGTCCTCTGTAGCATTCAAATAAAGTCTTCATTTTGTTTACCAATGTTAAAGCATCCTCGATTTCATCTCACTGCATTCAAACTGCAAGTACTTCAGTTGGGCTGCATCAGTCAGCTGTTGAGCTTTGCATGCAGCAGCAATAAACACTGCAGCAGCAACATCTCATAGGCTACTCTTCTGATTATCTATTGCTCCAAGACAAACTACCCCAGGACTTAGTGCTGTAAACAACAACTATTTTAGTGTGCTCATGGACTCTGAGGATCCAGAACGTGGACATATTCTACCCAGCAGTGATGCCTTGTGTTTTTTTTTTTTTTTTCCAAAGATCACTGCAACAATCTCTCTCATCTTGCATGCTCTTCTGCAATGTGACATCCCTATGGCTATGAAAACATGGGACTTGATTCTCTTCACTGGCATTTGTGCTGTCCCTAGGAACTCAAAGATGGAAGCCGTAAAATGCTTCAATGTCAGAGCTTAAAGGCCATGCCACTCCCATCAATTGCTTGAGGAGCACTTGTTGTCTAAGTAGCCCCTCTTGTGAGGCTCCATCTCCGGGCTTCTTGGGAGGTGTACATGGAGAGGTCTCCAGTCAAAGCTCGATTTGATAGTCACAGATCATCTCCCACCATTTCTTCTTCTGTCTCACACTCTGGTTTGAGAATTTTCATCATTGAGTAAAGCTATTTGGGCATAGTGTCATGTGTTGTTATCATTGAAAAGGACTGCAATTAAAGCAAGGAAAAGGAGAAATTCAGTTTTAATGCAATGAAGTCAGAGTTTCTGTTTTGTGAGAAGTGGGTCAACATTTCATAGGAGGGATTTCTCACCAAGGCCAATAAGGCAGATATTGGAAAAGAAAATTCTCAGATGATGCATGATCAAAATTATGATTATTATAAATGGAACCTAGTCATACCCCAAAGAAGAGGCCCCGACCTTTCCAACATTTCTGCCTTTGTCCCCTAATCCCCTGTTGAACAAAGCTCATTCTCTTCCAAAACAGCCCAAAACACTGGATGGATATACCAATCTTCATAACATCAAAGCTGTAAACAGATGCAGATTATAGGGGCTGTGCTATTTGTAAGAAATAGAAAAGGCCTGAAAAGGAAATTGAGATGTGATTATTTCAACAGGAGGAGCTGGTAGAATCTAGGGACTGAGGGGCATGGAACAACATCATCGAAGGCTTTCATAGGAGAGAGCAGTGGGAAGTGAATAGGGACAAGCTAGAGAAAGAAGGTAGTGCATATGATCAATTTTTTTTATCTTCTTTCAAGCAAAGTAGATAAATCATGACAAAGCATAATTTTTCAACCCCAATATCTCCACAAAAGCTATACCTCCCAGTCTCTGCAGCATTGGCAATATTAATGTCACAAACAAAAGTGCAAATAACTGCTTTACATTATCCAGGTTTTTTTTTTTTTTTACAAGGAAAAATTAAGTGAAACAAAATGTGAAGTGGGTATAGAACATAATCTCACCAGCAGACATGAGACTTCACTAACTCTTCATTATTGACTAATATAGGGCCACAAGGAATCTATTACCAGCTAATGATTTTCCTCTAGAAGCAGATAGGTGGGTTGTAGAATAGATGGCCCTGGCCCCAGAATAGAACCACAAGCAAAACATGTGATCTGTGTTAGAAAATTTTCATGGTATCCTGAAGAAATTCAAAGAAGGTCATTCTAACTCCTTACTAAAAGGTGCAGTCATTAAAAACTTGGTAGAAGGATCCTATGAAAATGTTACTAATTAAAGATAGAACCATCATTACTAATCAAATGCATGGGAGCTATTCTGTTCTTTAGGTCAGCTCTGTATCTTTTCTTTCCTCTATTATGTGTTGGTTTTATAGGTTAATTATGATATATTTTTATTCAGATTCCATACTGGTTAGTGGGAGTGGGGGTAATTTGGTTTCAAAGTGACATTTCCAATTCAATACCATGTGTGGGTTTGTGGTGGGGGAGTGCAGCTGATTCTCTAATTGTGTGGGCAGTAAGAACAAGGAGAAAGGAAACACATCCCGCCAACAATGGAAGCAAGTCAGATGACAGATTAAGATCAGATGTTCAACCTGAAATCTCACACCAAAAAGTAAGTAGCAAGGAAAAGAGTTGGATCAAGCCTGAGAGGAAGGCAAACACAAAGAAAATGCAAAAACAGAAGGAAGTAGGTGTGGAAATAAATTTAGATCTAAAGGAACAAGTTGAAAGAATAAAGTCATAACCAGTCTTTTTTTTTTTTCCTTTGTCCAAAGTACCAAGGACAAAGAAATCAACATTGCTTGTGGGCTGTCTGGGGAGCCTGAGCTGGCCTCCAAGGATCACTGTAAACACCTCAGGAAACTCCAGTCAGTGCAACTGCCATGAGTTAGAAGTGTCTGCTATTTTAGCTCTTTCATTGATATTTCCATCCTCTCTGTGACAAGAAAAACCAAGGCTCATGATGGGTATTTAAAAATAAATTGTGATGAATAGGATTTGTTCTCTAATGCACACTCAAACCACAAAGGGATACAGCAACTAATCCATGTGACTTGGTGAATGGTAATGACTTCTCAAACTCAGCCCTAAATTTCTCCAAGGTACTGGGCCAGTGGGACAGCTCTAATTTACAAGTCTTCTGTAATGCATTAAAATATACACCATTATGTTTTAGAAAAAAATTACTTAAAGCTTTTTATTCAACTATAAATACTAGTATGGGATTTCAGTAAGGAACACCGGAAATGATTTTTTGATTTACCTGCTATGCCCTGATGATTTCTAAAAGGTCATCTGTCTTAACAATGCATTTTCATGTAATTTATTTATTTATTTAAAAATATCTATAAGTGAGAGTTGAGCTGAACTTTAAAGTTACAAGGAATAGTGATATGTCTTTAGGATCCCAACAACTTCTTTGACATAACAGTGCCATTATTAGCCTCACTATGCATTCTTTTTTTAAAATATAGATTTTTTAGTGTCTTTTTAAAAATATAGATTTTTTTCCTTAATGACTATATTAGAAATTCAGTTCACTTTATAAATCCCATTTTGAATATTTATTTTTATTATTCAAAGTATTATTTCTTTTTTAAACAATTCACACATGTTTAATCATTTTCATTTTGAGCTACTCTTTCATTTTAAATGAATTTTAACGACAAAACTAAGATTCCAATATTTAATCTTACACATTTTCTATCTTAAAGTGATAGATAGAGTCTATATTTTCTGTAGTCATTGAAAGTGAGGACTCATGTTTGTGTTCAATTTTATGTTGTATAGATTACTAGCTTATGAGCCTTCAGACAAGTTATCCCCTTTTAGTCATAATTTCTTAATCTATATAATAGAATAATAATGATAATAATGTTTTTGAGAGTAAAATGTTGTAAGTTACATAAACCCTTAATGCAATACATGACCTACTACATGACCTTTAAATGCATTTTGATTATGAATAATTGATGTTTATGAAATAGAGAAAGGTTGTGGTGGTGGGAGAAGTGTCATTGTTAGTGACAGTGTGGAACTGGAAATTAGAATGAATGGATGAAGGGAAAATGGTAGACATCATTATATATAGGAGACAGAAAACAAAGCTATGTACTAAAATAAACACCTCATCTAAGGGGTCCCCCATGGGTACATGATGTATGTGTCCCCTGTGTTTGTTGATTCTCCATTTTATAACAAATACCTGAGCCAATCAACCGACAAAAGATTTATTTGGGCTCACAGTTTTATATTTTTCAGTCCAGTATTTGTTTGAGCCATTGCTTTGGGCATGGCACTGCATCATGGTGGGAGAGTGTGGCAGAGAAAAACAACTCCCCTAAACATCAGGAAGCAAAAGAGAATGATTAGGGAATCAAGGCTTCACAATCACTGCCGAGGGTATTCCCCCAATGACCTAAAAGCCTCCACTAGGTGAAAACACTTCTTAAAGATTCCAACATTTCCCAACAGTGCTTCCTTTGGGAAAAAGCCTTTAATACTTGGGCCTTTAGGGCAACATTTAATATCTAAATCATAGCATTGCCCCCCCCAGTTCATATGTTGAATTTAATCATCAATGTAATAGTACCAAGGAGTGACACCTATAGGAAGTGATAAATCCTTGAGCGTGGAGCACTCGTGGCTGGGATTAGATCTCTTAAAAAGGGCTTGGGGGAGTAGGTTTTCTCTCTTCCACTCTTCTCTCATACAACATTCATCCTCTTTTGCCATTTCTTTCCTTTTCATCATGTAAGGACTCTAGATATGCCATCTATGTGGAAAGGGCATTTGCCAGACACCAAACTCATCAATGCCTTGATTTTGGGCTTCTCAGCCTCCAGAATTGTTGAGAAAATATATATATATATTTTTTTTTTACAAATTATTCAGTCTTAAATATTATAGCACTGTAAACAAAGAAAAACTATGGTTAGCATAAAGTTCTCTGAGAGCTTAAGTAGGAGTATGACAAGATCCAATTGAAATTAGAGATGGCTAAATGCAACCATATAATGAAAGAAACTTATTTTCAGACTCTACAGAAAATGACAGAAGATATTAGTATTAGGGTCTAAGTAAACTATAATGAAGAGTGTAAGGAGTCAAATATAATGAAAATAGATAAGTGATGCTTAAGAAAAAAATAGAAACAATGCTCTTGATTTTATTCCTCCTATCTGATGGACTTGAGATTTAAAAGGTAAGGGTTCTGGGGAAAGAACTGGCAGTTGAGAATCATAAAGAAAATAGTTTGGGTGGTCAGTAGTGATGATGCTGGGAAAGAAAACAATCAAATAAAAGAAAAATTAAGATCTTTAGAGTTAGAATGGGTTTTTAGTATTGCTCCACAATTTACAAAGTTGTATTTCCTTGGGAAACCTCCTTAACTTCTCAGAGTTTTCATGGATACATCTTATAACATCTAATATTAAAAAAGAAGATCTACAAAAGCAACACCATCATACAATGAACATACCTTTCTGTCAACTGAATGAGGAAATGCATAAAAACATTTAAGGAAATAATTTGGCCGGGGAAAGGATTCATTCAATTCTGGATATTTTAAATTTGAATTAATTATGAAAAAGCCATACAGATTGGATGCTGGTGCTAGAAAATATATATGACATGAAATGCACATAAAAATGAAACTCAGGATAGGGACAAGTTTCATGCTCATTGAGACTCAGAAGCTTCAAAGTAGATAGAAAGCATGGTTTACATTTATTGAAAAATAATGAAAACTCAATAATCTTAAAAAATAAGGTATGGTAGTTCATTAACTTAAAAATAAATAATTAATTCAATATATAAATGATCTAATCAAGACAAGATTAACAAGTACCTAAAAGAGGTTCTTGCTAAAGAAAGAGTATCAATCAAAAAGAAATAGAGGGCCAACAATCAGGCAAAAATATAAAAAAGAAAGTGGAACACTAAAAATCTCCCACCTAATTATTATGCAGAAATAAGATATTTTGGACCAAATATTTAACTTGTGTCAGGCAGGTGTATCTCTATTGTAGAGGTAAACATTGCAGACAATTTTTAGCTTGTGGCATTAAATATTAAAATTAAAATTAATCCTTCTATTCTGGATTCTGGCTTGCTAAGCAACCTTCCTATTAAATTTTCATCTCCCATCTATCTTGAGCACACACACAGAGAGAGAATGTACTTGTTAGAGAACTCTGATATCTCCATATCTTCAGATTTTGTGATTCCTAATATAAGTTAATATATTGATATTCTGGCCTTTGTACATTCGTCTGAGAGAAAATACTAAGTCTGCTCATCAGCAAAGTTAGATCTGCTGTCATGGGATGACAAATCACATTTCTTCAGTCTACAAACTATGTCGCTGGAGGTTGACCTCTGGTAGATTCACCTAGCAACTGCTACTCTCTAGTATTTTCTTTGGGAGCCAGTCTTATCCACATCTCACCAGAACTTGATCTGCATTTTTTATAATTAGTCATAGACAGGGTTCTTATCAAATTTTAGAGATTGTTTTAAAGCTTGATAAAATATGTTAACTTCCTGAACATAATTCTGTGTAGGTTACTTCAAACATCAGTTGTTTGTACCTATAATTTTATCAATGATAGCATGAGTTAGTTCATACAAGAGGAAAACCACATTGATAACACAGAATGATTGACAAATGTTTGATAACCTAGGTGTGAATACAAACAAGTCAATCAAGTGTTCCTAAGCAAGCATGTGAAAAAATCATACATATGGATTCAGAATGTCACAGTGAAAATATCATGCATATTAAAATCAGGATGATGCCACTTATGCATTTTGCTATACCTCTATCACTGTCTACATTTTTATATCTGTGACTAACATTTGGAAATTCATTAAAACAAATGCTGATATAAAATATTTTTGTATATATTTTAATGAATAGATTTAACATATTCAGATATAATGTTTCCTCAAAGAAGTGTGTTGGAAACCACTGAAATAGAGTGGAGAGTTCTCTACAGAAGGAATGAAAGAGGTATTATACATAAATAGGGAAATCAGTACACTGTGAAAGTGAGTAGATACATAAGCCAAAGGATGTATTCAAAAGAGGCCAAATCAGAGAAGAATTGAAATAAACTCCTCAGTACTTTTAGAAGGTGGTATGTCACTGTTGATATGAATGATGATGATGTTGCTGTAGATATTTCAGAAAGTGGGCATAAAGAACAAACATTGAATAAAAGGCAAGAAACTTGCTCTTAAGGAGTTTCATCCATCTGGGACAAATTCTTTTCTTTATGAAACAGTTAGTTGAAGCTGATGTGTGATTATTAATATCTCATAAAAGAATGAGTGTCTTTAGAAATAGGAAAAGCTTGTATAAAAATGGAGGAAAACAACTGGGAGAAAAATAGTATAATATATTTGGAAATCCTTATTTAATTAACTAGATGAAAATGTGACATATAAAAAAGTTGACATATAAAGTTAAACATCCCAGAGGATCTTTTCTTTTTTTTTCTGAAGTAACATATATCATTTTAGAAAAAAAAAAAGTTGTCAATAATGTTTTTAACCTATTTGGTTTAGATTACCAAATGATGTGCTATTTCTAACATTTATTTTGTCTTTATTGGGTGTTTATTAACTGGAAGACAAAGAACCAAGAAGTATAGATGCACATGCATGTGTGTGTATCATCAAGTTTCTAATTCTTGATAATTAAATTATACCTTGCCAAAAAGCATCATAAAGAGGCTATTAGAATTAAGTCAAAATCTTTTTACAAGATGATAACATTACTTTGTAAAAAACTGCCATTGCTTATGAAGTGCTTACATGTATTTAAAAAGATTGCTAAGATTTGTTAATAGTATTTATTTCAGAAGAAGGACACAGTAATTAACAGAATTTATGAGGGTAAGACTGTAATTTGATAAAGACTAGATGTGAACAATTATGGCATGCAGATATCACATACTGAAGGACTATAGTCACAGTTCTTAAACACATTATGTAGTAGTTCTCCTGAGCACTTTAATACCACACCACACTTAAAGACTGCAGTGTTTCTTTGGGTGTGGTATATTAGCCCTAGTTCTAAAATGGGTAAATGAAGGTCCAATATATTATGGAAATAATGAAAAGTCACAAGTAAACATAGGCAAAAAATTGTACTGATGATAAAATATTATCTTACAGAAAATTGAATAGACTTCTTAACAATTGTCAAAGAAAAGTCACCTGTGAGATTTAGAATTACAGAGGACAACATATATCAGCATGTACAGATCCTTATAGATCATTTATTGATAGGATTTGGTGCCATTAATCCCTCCAAAATTTTTGAGCAATATTGATTTATATGTGTATTTCTACTATTCGGAGGAGAGATTACATACATTTTATTGGAGTTATCCGAAAAGGACTATGATCTAAAAATATTGAAAACTACTAAATTTCATTTTAATATTTTCATATATTACAGAAAGTAATGAAGACCTAAAGCAATTAAAAGACATCATATTTAAACACAGACCTAGATGTGGGGAAATCTGTTGATAATTTGTTGGGGCAGATAAGCCTTTAAGATCTTGTATTACCAGAAAGTAAGAAGTTAAACAAAAATGGGGAAATCTGAAGAGGCACAGGAATTATTAGAATTCCCAAGGGCATAAGCCAGAACAGTTTGAGCAACAAAATAAATAATGTAGTGTTTATTCACAGTTCAAAAGACAGAACGAATACCCATAGGTCCATGATTCTATATATAAATGAGTTAATCAATCAATAAGTGAAGGAGAATGAATAAACCTTCCTTAAATAATTTCAAATAATATGTACAGAAACTCTCTCCACTTGGGGAATAATATAAATCCTTTCTGCTTGAACATTGGCTGGACTTGTTTACTTTCTTCCAAAAAAAAAGGGAACAAGTCAGGTGTACTGGCTCACTCCTGTAATCCTAGTGAATCAGAAGTCTGAGACAGGAGGATTGCAAGTTCAAGGCCAGCGTCTACAACTTAGTGGGACCCTGTCTTAATAAAATAAAATAAAAGGGACTAGAGATGTAGTTCAGTGGTAAAGTGTCCCTGGGGGTTCAATTCCCAGAACCAAAGTAATAACAACAGTAACAAAACACACACACACACACACACACACACACACACACACACACACAGAAAATCACACTAGAGTACAAAAGAGAAAAAATAATGTTTCCAGAAAAGGGGAATCTGTGAGACATTATTTTAACCAAGTGATTAAGTTGTTATTACTAATGATCATCTTACGTTGATGTCATATACCTTCCAATAGGATGTAATGAGAAGAGCACATCCCCTTCAGATCCATGGTTTGTCCCCTGAGAGTTCTTGTGTTGGAATCTTGGCCTTTAGTATCTCCATGTTAAAGATGGTGGGATCTTTAAGAGCTGGAGCCTACTGAGAGGTCCTTAGGTTCCTTAAGGCTTACTCTCAGAAGTTAGGGTGGACCTCAGCTCCTCAGCTTCTCTTTCTGTGCCACAGGATCTCTCCCTGTGATACATAATCCCTTCACCAGTGCAGAGCAGATGCTGGTGCCATGCCCTGGAATCTCCAGAACTATGAGCTAAATAAACATATTTTCTTTATAAGGTATTCAGCCTCAGGGATTTCGTTATTGTCGTAAAAACCTGGACTAATCTATGTATTGAAATCACAAGAAAAATATCAAACACAAATTGAGGGGTATTCTACAGAATGCTTAGCTGGTACTATTCAAATTCCAAAGGGATGAAAAACTGCCATAGACCTAAAAATACTGAAATAGGAAATGCAATGTGGTACCCTAAACAGAATGTTTGACTAGAAAAGTATAATTAACAGGAAAAACTGGAGAAATACATATTGTCAGCAGATTAAATTAATAATAATGTACCAATGATAATTTCAAATTTGACAAGTGTGCCATAGTTATGTAATCTGTAGAACTGCTCTGTTAATCTGAAATTATTCCAAAAAGAAAACAAAAATATAGAACCAGAAGATGAGCTTATATCTATTGATTCCTGTTCCTTTCTATCTATCAGATATAACTGTTTTATAAAATGTAAAACAGGTATGAATGTATTTAAAATGCTTTCCTATTTTTTATCTTGTTTCTGAGTTTACAAAATAATTTCAGGAGTGTTGATCTTATTGGAGAAAATTGTGATGAGTATTATAAAACATATGCTTTCCTTACAAGATAAATCTGACATTTTTCAAACCAAATTTAAAGTTTTTCACAGATACAAATAAATAGTAGGACAAGGGTATCTACATAAGGTATCTTTGTTAAATTCTGGTATTTCAATGTTTCCTTTTCCCATTTATGTCACAAATTTTATATAATAATAAATTGTGAATGTCATGGAAAAATGCATTGCTTATATTATCTAAGTAATAAAGCCACAACATTATAATCAATGAAGCTTAGTTTTTATGATCTTCACTTGGAAAATAATGGAATTGACATCATGACCTCTGGTTACTCAGAGTACAAATAGGAAAATATTTGAGTTTCGGCTGGAGCTTGTAAACAAGACCTGGTTACTCAAAGTCAGTTATAGTTTTGAAGCACAGGAACAGTAAAATAAGATGGGGTTCTATTAAACAGTGAAGGATAAATAAATTGAGCAATATACATAGTAAGGAAATTACAGAGTTAGTATAAAAGGTTCCAAATATTATATATTAATTGTTTCAAACTCCTATAAGCATTATTTGATACCTCCACAGAAATATGAAGCTATTTAACAATAACATTGTTTCTAATTATTTAGAACTTAACAAATCATAGTTCAAACAATTGAAGAAACAGATATTTTATAGCTTATTATCATACCTTCGGAAGTAAGCTGTGTTCTACTCAATGTTTGTTATGAAAAGATAACAGGAAAAGCCTATTAATCTTTATGGGTAAAAATGTGTTTTTCTTGTCTGAATTAAAAAAAAACATCAAAAAGATACATTATCTAAACCTATTAAGTGGGAAATGTTTTTTGGTACACTGCATTAACTTTTTCTGTAAGATTTGTAGCTGTTCTTTCAATCTGCATTCAGCAATAGTATCAGACCATTTTTCAACGGAGAAAGAGGCACTGGGTAAGAATAATGTCTAGATCTGTGGTCCAGAAATGTAAAAAAATGATGCAATTTTATATTAATTAAATAAAGGCAAATATAGTAATTGTCCTCACAGATGACTAAAAGCTTTAAATGGAAACCAGTGTCTATGAATAAAAAGTTCATTCTTTTATATTAAAGCATTTACAGTATTGTCTGGGCAATTTGACATTTAGGCATTTCTATCAGTATTCTCTCTTCCATTCTGTTTCTGTCATCCTAGGAAACTAGTTCAGCTTCATCTTTCTCCTAACATTCTTAGCTTCATCAACTATGGCTCACCATAAACATGCTTTAAGTTTTTGTTCTTTCTTGTCTGCACAGCTAGTTTTAAGATGTCCAACAATTGATGAACATCCAGATAATGGAAAGAACGCACATCTATATATCTAAATCTCTAGACAAAACAATTTCTAAATGGTCTAAGTCAGATGGTTCTTTTTATTTTTAATCACTCAGATAATCTTTATTTTCAGATGTTTGGTAATTGAACACACATCATGAAATGCCAAGAATAGTCATCTTTATTGACCAAAATAATTTTTGGTATAACATAATTAAAACCATTCTGGACTGTGTCTCAACAGCAACTGAAAATAGCAATTTCCTATTTCTCCCACTGCTGCTAATTAAAATTTTGAATCAGATCTTTTCAGAGGATTATTTTTCTTAATTTGACTTTGACCCTTTACTTGTGAGAAAACTACTTGTGCAGTGCAATTTATCCATATTCCAACTTAGCATAGAATATATGATCCATATTACAAGTTCCCATAATGGCTAACTGAACAA
Organism: Spermophilus citellus; assembly: GCF_964194105.1. Taxonomy (NCBI): domain Eukaryota; kingdom Metazoa; phylum Chordata; class Mammalia; order Rodentia; family Sciuridae; genus Spermophilus; species Spermophilus citellus. The sequence continues at coordinate 39,917,312 of NC_138195.1, forward strand.
AGACTTGAGAATCAGCTTGATAATAACCAAAAGGTAAAATGACAATCATGGTTTCCACTATGCAATTTTAGCATGTAGTCATCCACAAATAACTGAGAAATCATTTTTATGGGTCTAGGTACACTGAATTTTTGGTAACATTTTTTTAGAATCTGTAATCCCTATCCTTGATAACTGTGCAAGTTGTTCCCATCTCAAAGTGTTGTAGATGTCATTAATCATTTAAAAACATAATTTATATTATCGATTGGGAAACCATTTTGAGACCACTTATATTTGATCCATATGTAAAATGAATACACCATTTCTGTCAATATTGGTTCATGCATATTTCTAAGCATTTTCTAAATGTAAAGTTGCAGTTGTGTGCTTCACTGAAAATATGGTGGATAAAGCCCAAATCTATCCCAAGAGACTTTACAATATAATACAGAGGATTAATGAAATATGCATAGTTATATTCAGAGAGTAAGTTGTGCAAAATAAGCAATATTTTTAAAACTTTTGTAAAGGTTCAAAGAAAGTTGAATTGCATGTAGTTGCATGTAGAAATAGCATCAAGAAGGGATTAAATGAAAAGGTTCTTTAGCAGTGGATCTGGTAGGACAGATAGCAATTTTATAAGTAATAATTGGTAGAAAAATTTTTAGGCAAACGAGCAGAAAAGACTTGGGCCCAGTATTTAAGCTGTGCTAGTTGGGTAACAATGGGAAAAAGTTATTGTGTTTCTATATTTGGGAAATAAAACCTGAAAAAGGCAAGGGCAGATAGAAATGGAAAGATGGGTACAAGTATTACAAAAGGAAAATATTTCTAATTTCAAGGAAATATACAGGAGAGGAAATACATTTTGTTCAAAACATTTTTAGCACAATAGGATTGCAAATCATATTGCTTTCAATATATACTTATGGCTTTCAAATCTGTGGCCTTGATCTAGGCATTTTTTCTTTGTCCTGGAAATGTTAAACATTTTCACCTAAATATTTCAGATACTTCAGATTAAATATGATCAAAGCTTAGCTCAGTCATCCTCCTTTTGTTCTTCAATGCTCTTCTGTTTACTTCTGTGGTTTAAAGCTCTACAATCCATTCAGCTTTCAAAGCCCAAATCCTGAATATAATTCTTTATTAATCCCCATATGTCTACCCCTGACATCCACTCATTCTCCAATTTTGGTTTAGAACTGCCTCCTTAATATCTCTCAGCTTTTTACTCACCTATTCCACTCCTCTGATTACTAGCTTAGTTCAGGCTTCATGACTCTTCATCTGAACTGAAGCAGCTGCCTCGAAACTGGCTTCCCTATCTGAAGGTCCACATTTTTTTTTCCAATCAATTCTCCTGGCTGCCTGTGAAAGATTTGGAAGCACAAGTTACAGCAAGAATCTTTCTCATTAAATATCCTCTTGGAGTTCCTCTTCTGCCCTCTTTCACAGGTTGCATTGAAGTTGGAAGGTTGTCTGAGCTGGAAGGTTCCAAAAGCCCTCACTCACGTATGTGCCTTTGGGTGACTGCTGTTTGCTGGGGCACTTGGATTATCTCCACATGTAGTTCCAGCTATTAAGTTAAATTGCTTGAACTTTTAAGTCAAAGTCAAAACTTCAAGCATGTTTTTAAAGATTTAAAAAAAAAAAACATATTGTTCTGAAAAATAAGACTGTTTAAAAATGGTCTTATTTTTTTCAGCACAATATACACATTGCTAAAATCTACTGGAAAAAAAATGTGGGGAACAAAATGAAAAGTTTTTTGGTAAGTCTGAAGTGGCAGTCAGGAGATCAGGCGTTACTAAGGACCTGAGATAGGAGAAGATGGTGCTTAGAAAGGTGCATGAGGGAACTCTTTGAGGTAGCATCTAAATTCATTCATGATTGTTTTGATGGTTATCAACCTATATATTTACAAAACACTTCAAATTGAATTTTATTATTTAATTTTGCTGGATTTTATTTATGTAAGTTTTTATCTCAAAAAATACTAACAAAATGTGAGTATATTGTACAACTGAAACTCGGAATAAGTATGAGGAAAATAGTATATATTTGAAAATATACAGTACTATGTATAAAATTCTCAGGAGCATGTCTAATCACCTGATATTTTTACCTCCACATACACTCAAAAATTGTTTCTAAGGGTGCAGTGTCATCCTCTTTGAGATCTACTGGAATAAATTATTTAGTTCTTTGCAGTATGAATGAATTTAAGGAAAATAAGTGCATATTTTGAATATCTGTGAAGGGGCAAAGGGGGAAACTATAATAACCTGAACTACATGTGGAGATAATCCAAGTGCCCCGGCAGACAGCAGTCACCAATAGACAGATATGTGAGTGAGGGCTTCTGGAACCTTTCAGCTCAGACAACCTTCCAACTGAATGCAGCCACATGAGAGAGTCCAGGAAAAACTAACTAGCAGAGAAGCCACTAGGGCATCTTCACAACTGTGGGGGGGAGAATAAATTGTCATTCTCAAAAGTAAGGATTTTTTATGATTTCTTGCATTAGAAATGGAAGACTAAAATTTCCAATCCTAAGCATTGGCTTTGGGACCAGTCAGAATGCAGACAGGGGAATGACAAAGAGATTGTTAGTGGAGGCTGGAAAAGCCACATAAATTGCCACTGGAGGCCAGAAAGAGACTCGTGTCATATGAAAGGAGAAAAAAAAATAGTAAAGGTCACCAATAGAAAATAAAAGTATAAAGTTTATGAAAGAAACTTATGTATTTGGTTTACAGAGATTTCAAGCATCTGTTGATAACGTTATTTTGTTGTTGTTGTTTTCTTTGTAGAACTGTCTTATTTTAAGGTATGGGAGAAGAGTGATGAATGATTAAGAAAATATTCAGTCTGCAGGCAGAATTTTTAAATAAATATATGGAAGTTCTGTGTCTGAGGTAACATTGTAAGAAATAGTAAATTCTTGCTTAAGCCACAATGTTTTGTGGTGTTGCACTGAACAAGATAATTGCCACAGCATCTATTATTGGTTACGATACCAGAAGACAAAACATGCTTGTCCTTAAATAGATAATTTTGTCAACCTAAGATTTAAAAAAGTAAATGAAATTTTGCTACTTTATATGCATTCGATCCAATTATATGAATTTGCATATTATCAATCATTTTGTCTTACAAAAATGACATTTTTTGTTATGGTTCAACTTCACAAGTAGTCTTTACTTTCCTTGGGAATCTACTTCCTGCTAATGTTCTCTACTTTTCTCCTTTTCTTTCTTCAATTAAAAAAATTTGTCAGTACTTTAATGAAATTATCTTGATAACATAAAAGTGCATTAGGCTTAAAATTTTCCATAAAGTATTTACAACTTAGTGGAATAATTACATAGTAGCATCTCTTATATTAGCAATGTATTTCACAGGATATTAAGCATTTCCAGCCAAATTTTTACAGTGTTAGCTGTACACTGTCCCTAGGTGGTAGATGGAAACAAAAAAATATAATACGTCATAGAACTTGTATCTAAGATATTGGAAAACTCATAACTTCTCTCCTGAAATTTACAGTTTTCCTATATAAAAATGTACATCACATTAGCATTTCTTCTAGTTATCACAAAAATAAATGAAAATAGTGTATATAAGGAATTTACAGTGTCTAGCTCATGGTAATTCCTGAAAATGATATTATTATTAGTGTTAATATTGTTTTATTCTTATTAACGTATTACTGATAAGAAAATTTGGTGAGTTTAAATGAAACAACATAGAAGCAAATCCAGGTTAAAATCCATGTCTTTTGGTTAACAGCCAAGTCCTTCCCTCTAGTGTAATGGCTATGTTGACCTTTTGATAACATATATTGTACTTACATATTTTATATCTAGAAGAGTGTTATGGTTTGGATGTGAGGTGTCCCCCAAAAGCTAATGTGTCAGACAATGCAGGAAGGCTTACAGGAGAAATAATTGGGTTATGAGAGTCTTAACCCAACTCTACTGCCTGATCATCGTTGAGCCTCTCCTCTTCATCACATTTTTCTGCCATGATGTTCTGCCTCACCTCTAGACTTAGGGACTGGAGACAGCCGTCTATGGACTGAGACCTCTGAAACTGTGAACCCACAAATAAACTTTTTCTCCTCTACAGTTGTTCTGGTCGGGTCTTTTAGTCACATCAGTAAAAAAGCTGACTTAAACAAAGAGATTCTTTAAATATGCCTATCTGTATCAAAGACCCCTATTATTTACCTCTGTTATTATAAAGCACATTGAACTTGAGAAAAATCTGATGATAAAGTTTGTTTCTGCTGAGCATTTGAATAAAAGTTTCATTTTATGATTGTAAGAAAAAATAACCAACACAATTTTGGAACCATTTTGAAAACACAAATAACCAGGAAGAAAGCAGACCTCAAACAGATCCGCAAGCATTCTTTTATTTCACAGTGGAGTCAATCAATCAGACAATGAAGGGGCTCATTTTCTGAATAGGCAAATGGCCTCAGGTTAAAGTTTTATAGTTTACAATGAGGGTGAATTAATCATTGGAGAATGAGGCAGAATGTGTTGGTGTGGACAGTCAGGAAAAAAGTTGTGCTGGACACAGTGGTGCACACCTGTAATCCAGCGGTCTGGGAGGCTGAGGCAAGAGAATCATGTTCAAAGCCAGCTTCTGCAAAAGTGAGGTGCTAAGCAACTCAGTGAGACCCTCTCTAAACAAAACACTAAATAGGGCTGGGGTTGTGGCTCAGTGGTCCAGTGACCCTGAGTTCAATCCCTAGTTATCACCCCCGCCCGCCCACGCTACCCTCACCATCCACCCTGCTCCACCAAAAAGTTGTTAAAACTCTGAAACTCATTGTAACTGGGAAGGGATAAAAGCTCAGAACTTGGCCAGAGTTCACTGTATATCTTCTTCCTCTAGGACCCATTGTTACCCAGAGCCTCACTATTAGATTTTCTCCTTCCAGGACTCATCAGTAATGGGAAGGGTTAAAAGTCCAGGGCCCTGCATTCAGTACCTACCTCCTTCCTCCAGGACCCCTTGTGGTTAGGAAAGGATGAAAGTTTGCTTTTATCCCTCAGGGCCCATTGTTCCTGGGAAAGGATTTACTGGGAGAGGATTAATGATTACCTTCCACCTCCCTCTTCCTCTGGGCCAGACAGTTTTGGGGGGTTGTCATTTTTCTATCCTGGGGATTGTCATTTTCCGTATCTTTCAATGATAGAAAAATTATTCATATTTTATAGATTTTTAAAGCACTAATTTAGGGAAAGAGATGAGTGTGGACAATATTTTTCCATAAATAACTTGATATGTGAATTCATTGACATAGTATTTGGCTTTTGTCAGTTTCAAGTTATATACTTGAAGTCCTCACTGGTGTTATTAGATTCTATTTGTAGTATTGTGTGCCTGAATTTAGACAAGTTGAAGGTATAATTTGGTTTTATCACACATTACAAGCCTGATTTTTATAAAGGTTTTCTTAGCAAAACATCTTAAGGTAAGTGCTTACTTAAGGTTTCCTGAGGTAAAACTGATAATTTATCATTTCAAGTCCATAATGATGAATTTTATATGTCGATTTGATTAGGCTAAGGAATGCCCAAATAGCTGGTAAAACATGATTTTGGGGGTGCTTCTGGAAGAGATTAGCATGTGCATCAATAGACTGCGTAAAGAAGATCTGTCCCCATGAATGGGTGTGGGCATCATTTCATCTGTTGAGGGTCTAAACATAATAAAAAGGCAGAGCAGAGTTGAATTCACTCTGTGCTTGAGTGAAGATATCCATCTTCCCTTATCCTGAACATTAGTGCTCCTGGCTTCTCACTCCAGAATTGACATCACTGCTCTTCCCTCAGTAGGGTGTCTGCCCTTAGTCCTCAGGTTGTGAGTTACACCATCATTTTCCTGGTGCCCAGGCCTTTGACCTTGGACTGAATTACACGACCAGCTCTCCTGGTGCTCCATCTTGCAGATGGCATGTTGTGTATTATGTGACTCTTGGTCTCCAAAATCATGTGACCCAATTCCCATAATAGATTTATTTGTTTTAATCTATATTTATTCTATAAAATTCCACAGAATTTTCTGGGTAACCAGAAAATTTTTCTGGGTAACCCTGACTCATATAAACCATAAAGGCACCATAAGATTTATATGTTTAATAACTTTCTTATAATACCCTGAAAGCCAACTAGAAGTATATACTAATAATCTATTAAAATTCAAAAATTTGAACAGTGTTCCCAGAGTATAAAAGCAGGGGAGAGAAGCCGGTTTTATTGTATCATCTTCTTAACTGTTTTCTTTCTTTGCAGTTACATCTCTATTATCCTGTATAATCCTTGAATATTCTTATATGCTGGAGTTAGTTACTGTTAAATGAATGGAGTGGTTCTCTAACCTAGAACTTTGTAGATTTTCTGACAATGCTGTTATCCCACTTTCTTATTTTGAACATTTTGGTAGTTTCCTAATTTTAACTTTTTTTTTTTTTAATTGGATCTCCTTTCGCTGATTTTCAAAGCCTCCCATTCAGTATTCCACTCTTACCTAATCAATCTTCGTTTTCACTCCTCAAAATTGTCCAATATGCTTGGGTATTACCAGTGCAATCACTGTCACGTTAATGACTTCCATCCCTATATTAGTCCTGGATGTGGCCCACTAAGAGGCCCACTCCAAAGTGTCCTAAATCCTCCATTCCCTTGCTTATGGTTTCCTCATTTATTATTAGTGCTTCCTAAGACACTGACTTTGCAATCACTCTACCATGAGCACATTCTCCAAAGTGGAGTGACGATATGCAACACAGCATCTACTCCTGAGTAAGGGTCATCCCCAGTGCAAACTTGGGTTCATTACATCTAGGAATTCATCCCTTTAATACAACCATAATCTGTGGTCTTAAATTATGAGTTTTATCCATTGGGCCTGTTATTTCTCTTTTCTCCTTTCTTTTCTTTTTCAGATTTCTGCTGCTTTTGCCTAATTACTTATGTATCTTCTTTTTCTCATAAAATATTAAACTCATTTAATATTTTATTAACTATTATGTATTCTAACATTACCCAGACCATACCATAAATATTTTATTCCCATCCTTTGTCATTTGAAAACTTTTGCTTTCTATTGTTAAAAATAATTTGGTAATATTTATTTGTCCTTCAAAGTATAATATAAGGTGCTTCAAGCCAAATATTTCAGCTCATATTCCATATTTTCACTAGTTCTTAGTCTGAATTTAACTTGTTTATGATTTTAATTAGTAGTTCAATTATAAATTTTGACAAATAAGTACTTACCTATTTTGCAACTTATTCTTGTATTATTTACTTCTCTAAGAGTCTGAGTGTATTGAAATTAAGGTTAATTTCTTAAAATGCTCCTCTACTACCCTCCAGACTATCATTCTAGTTAATTCATAAGTTAAATTAGAATGAGTTATTCAACTAAAATAAGTTAAAGATTCAATTGAGGTCAGTGTCAGGGACTTTGCACCTAATTTTTCACTTTTTAATTTCAAATAAACCTTTATGTATTACTAATGGTTCCATTTCTAAAGTAATATAAATCTTTATTAATTGGCTTGACCCTAAGAATTTTAAATAAATATGTTTTTGGAATGGTTCTCTCAATCACATGTGGGCAGCCCCAAATCACAAACAGACTTACTCTTTTTTTCACTCTTAGAACATCTATTCTTCACTCTTCTTAAACATTCTTCCATCTCTTCCATGTGTCTTTGCTTGTAATTTCACAAAAGTAATAAGTCCTGTCAGTTATCAACACTCTTACATCATAAATGTTTACTGTTGATTATAACCATTGACTTTATCTGTATCTTCAACCATTCTAACATCTATCCCATTCAGAAAAAAGTGGTATTCAGATTTACATTAAAAAATATATTTTATCTTTAATTTGGGTCTTAGTCTTTCTAAATTCTTGGCACCCTTTTTGATCAAATATTCTTTAGTATCTTACTCAACATATTTCATCCTTTCTGTATATAAACATTTTAAAAATTCTTCCATACAAAAAAAAAATACCACATTGGCATTAAATTCCTTCTGTATGTAATCTCATTGTTCTCCAGGAATTTTGTGAAAGAATAGTCCATACTCTAATCCAGGATATCCTATTCTCTAAGTGACTTACTTTAATATAATTTTTTACCTTATTGACTTGCAGAAAAGATCGTTGCTAAATTTCTTGTATGGAAAGCCAATTAGAATTCCTCAGACTTTAGTTTTCTTGACTTCATGAAAACATTTGTCAGTACTGACTAGATTCTCCTTCAAACAATTTTTCTTCTTTGTTTTTGGGATAAATTTCTTTTTTTCTATTTACATTAAACACTTCTGGCTACATCACAATCTGTTCTGTAAATTCTTCTTTTGCTTTGCACCACTTATCATCATTCTGAAGGATTCTATATTTTAACACCCTCTTAGCACACTATACTCTGCCCAGGAATTGATCTAAATCGAGGAGCAACTCTAATCTATATTTATAATAGCCAAACGGGCTCATCTTACTTGCAAACATTAAAAGTTGGTAGTCTCTTTACTGCCAACACAAAAATTTAATTCATGGTTAAACTTTCTTGCACAATCTTTACATTTCTGTTTCTTTTACCACATCCTAACTAGTGAGTCCTGAGGAGTTTGCATGTTTACGACACCTTGTTTATAAAGTTTGAATAGTCTTTTCATCCCTATTTTACTTTTATTCTGTCATCTCCCTTCAATCTTGCCTAAATTCTGCCATGAGTGTGATCAAATATGATTTTCATCTCTCAGCATTCTTTAGTTGTCCCCCTTGCCCTCAGATAAAAGTCTATATTATTATGAATGTTATTAAAGCCTCTTTAAATTCTGATGTCTCACTAGCCTAGTCCATGGCCACTCAAGTTGATGTGGTGGAATACGTAGATCTCATGTAGATCTCAATTGCACTCACCCTCCTTTGCATCTGTTCTTTTGGTGCAAGGATCTTCTTTTATTTGGTGAAATTGTACTTGAGTCTCTCTAACTATTCCTTCTCCTATACTCCCCTATTCATGATTGTTAGGCCTGAAAAGAATAAAAATATTATAATGTAATGTTTTTTTATCTAAGATACAAATTTTATGATGTATTTCATGCTTACATGCTTTTGTCTCCCATTAAATGTAGTCTGTAAATTCACATCTTATCTCTTTTAATTCATAACTATGGAATAATATTAGGAATGACAAGCATATAGTGACAGTTCTAATTAACAAATATTTAAAAGAAGAACTATAAGTTACAATGGGTTCTATGTCCTTTAAAAACATAAATCCACATAAAATGCTCAAATTTTTTAAGAAGCAAGCATGGTAGTAAGAAACAAGTATTAGTTGAAACAGGAACCTAGTTAAATTGTGTTCTGCCATGCTAAATTACTGTGCAACTTCTGGAAAAAAAATACTTATTAATTTTCAGTTTCTAGTACAGCGTCTGAAAAATAACAAGTGTGAACAAAATGGTCAAGAAGAATTATTTCATTTTTTTTTCTTTTAAGATGAGAGCAAGGGGTTGGGGTTGTGGCTCAATGGCAAAGCACTTGCCTAGCATATGTGAGGCATGGGGTTGATTCTCAGCCCTGCATATAAATAAATAAAATAAAGGTACATTGACTACTAAAAAGTAGTTTAAAAAAAATAAAGTGAGAACAAATTTGTGCATGATTAACATCTTTAATATATTCTTTTATAAAGAAGCTTAAAACATTCTCAATAGCTCTCCATTTTAATATTTTCTAATAAAATTTTTCATTTAGTCAAAATTTGGATTTACCTGTCTTTGCTTATACCTTTAATCCTTTCTGTCATGATTCTTTTTATAGAAATTTAAAAGCATGAGATGATAGATATCTTGGATGATATATATTCAATTTTGGAACAAAGAAAATGTTCATGGCTGCTTTTATTTTTGTGGCTATGCAAAGGTCAAAATATTCAGAATTATCTTTAATATTTCTCTGGCCTGATAATCATCTTTTTTCATATGTCATGCAATTGTCTACTCGTGATGTTTTATAATCCAGTCAAGTTAGTCTGATAAAAAGCCTTACATTCTATTAATCATCTAGATTCCATTTGATTGCCTTTTTGTATTTTGTGTGTTCCTCACATTTCAACAAATATGAAGCATAAGTCTAATATTAGACTAAAACGATGACAGAATAACAAAAGGCTTATAACTCAGAGGATTGGATTTAAGTTATAATTATTTTGTCAATCATTTTTGTTATAAAATTTTTCTAATAATCATTGGAAACACCTTGTCATTGAGTATATTTACATGTACCCAATCAAATAGATAAAAGATAGAAAAGCACAGTATTTTAAAAATACTGTAGTAAATGATAAAATTATTTAATTTTATTGCCAGAAATATATAAAACTATCTATTAGATATACCAAGACCTTCTACCTGGCATTGTCCTCTCTTAACCATCAGTTTGCCTATATTAAGAAATATTCAACAAACTTTTTTTTTCATATTATTTTTTTTATTGATTATTTAAAGCATTACATAGCTCATGATATATCATCTTTCATACATTTGACTCAAATTGTGTTTTGAACTCCCATTTTATCTCTATTGAAAATTGCAAGTAATATAATAAGGTAATGTTGATAGAAAATAATTTGTGAAAAAATACATGGACCAGGCAATGTCTCGCTGACTTGGTCACATCAAGAGTCAACATATATATTAAAGATTCTTCCACAGGGGGTCTTGACCGGGTTCTTAATGCAAATTTGGCCCCAATCCTATAAAAAGCTATAGTCCAAGATGGCAGTCATGAGAGAAAGAAAAAGGGAAAGAACAGAAATATATCAAAGCATTTAACTGTTGCACATTCATGTAATTTATAGTATAATTGTGTTGTGTCTTTCAAGAGGAAGGACAAAGTGTTTTAATGAAGTTAGAGTAAGGGAAAAAGCAATGATACATCCTCACATCCGAAGAGGACAACATACTGTCTTTCCAAATAGCTGTAGTGAGAATTAATGTAAACATGGAGAATTTTTAGCTATGGAAAGAACACAGTATAAAGTGTCCAGTAAAGAACCAGAATTTATAGGATGACTCATTCACTGACTAAATATGAGTAATATTATGATTATGACTTTTTTCATAAAGCATTTAGACAAAGCAAGACTAGGAGTTGAGGTGAGGTCCAGAGACCTATTCCTGTGTTAATATTCAAGTGTGCAGCATGGGTATGATAGGCACTACACCTACTATAGTTCCTGCTTACTGTTGGCTGTTATTTAAAAGGTTCTTTCCATCAACTTCAGTGAAGACTAAATAGCTCCCACATTATGGGGATTCTGAGTAATTGTGTAAGGCCCTTGAGAACTGGCATTAAAAAATGAATTTTCAAATGTTTTATATTGTATTAAGATATTATTGGTTATGTCAACTGCATGTATTAGAATAAAAGAAGAAGGAAAATGTGAGCTCTGTCTCCCAGATGCAACCACCTCCTATTTTAATTGTAAATATTTATATACATCTTTCTCAAAAACTTGTTTATATTTAAATGGATTTTTTTATTATTAATTATGATATGATGATCTTAAACATGGAAGTTATAAGTTTGCTCAATGATAATCAATATATTTTAATTTTTATTTGATCTATTTTCAATTATTTTATTTTGACATTACAGATGAGTGACATGCATTCTACTTCTTGGGAATGATAATTGCTCACATTTTTGTTCTAGTTTTTTTTCTCACTCAAAAATGTTTTCTCTCAATATTTTCAAATTCATGAGATGATTTATAATTTTATTTTTTATTAATTTTTTTCTTATAAATATCTCTACAAGAGTTTCTGTTTTTTGAGTAAGGCATCTTTTTGTGTTGGATATTCTGTTTTCTGATTCTCACAACTTCCTTTTTCTTGATATATTCTCTCATTTTTGTAACGAGTTTTTTTTTGTGGTTTCTAAAAATGAACGTTTGCTTAATAACAACTATGAGCTTACATGTATAAGAATGTCTTGGCACTTTTGATTATTTGGGTAGGTATAAAATTCTTCATAGGATGTAATTTTCATTAAATTTTCAAACATTGCTGTATGGCACTCAAGCTTCTATTTTGGCTGTTTGAGGAAACTGATATTTTGATTCCAATTTGCTCTTTATAGTATTTTATTTTTATGTCTCATCTATGGAAGTATGTAGGTTCTCCTTTTAGGCACAAGTGACCTGAAGTTTCACAATAATAAGCCTTTTTCATCCACTTTACTGGACATTTCCCATATGGAAACTCATGTGCTTTAATTTTGTACAGTGTGCATGAATTGTTTGTTTAGAATTCTTTGCCTTCATATCCTCAATTTTACATTTCTTTGCCTTTATGTCCTCAATTTTACAGTTCTGTTAGTTTTTTTTTTGTTTTGTTTTTTTTTTCTTCTTTTTTTTTTATTGATTATTTATCGCATTACATAGTTCATGATATATCATCTTTCATACATTAGACTCAAATTGTGCTTTGATTTGGTTTTGGGTTTCCTAGATATTCTTTTAATTTTCTCCTTTTCTCTCCACTCCATCATTTTATCTTTCTCTCTTTCTTAAAGAGTTCTTTCATCTTCTTGTCTATTAAAGTTTTCATTATAAGTTAATTATCTGAATGAAATTTTTAAAGATTTATTTTAATTTCATGGGTGTGTTATCTTACCCTTAACTTCCTGATGACTTTGATTTCAAGTCTTTGTCCATTCTTAGTATTGCTTTTATTTTAAATCTTTTTTTGCCACTTTCCTGTTTGTTTTTTTTCCTGTCTTTCATATAAGGAATTGATCCTTGACTCTCATTTTATTGTAAAAAATAAGATACTTAAAAACTGACTGGATGCACCATTTGCATGTAGAGTGAATTCCTGTGCTTCAGTATAGCATACAGTGACTTCGCAACTGTTAGTAATGGGCTCCCAATGTCAGTTTTAGTAAGTCTTTTGACTACTCAGTTTACCCACAGAAGATTCAGAAATCTCATGTTTGGTCATGAGAGAACTGAGATTGTAAAACATACAAATAAACAATAAAAGATGGATATATTAATGAAGTGTATACATGACAAAATATTATTTTTCCTGAAGCATTATTGATATAGTAATAACAATATGTTCATAATTATGGTTATGGTTAAAGCTCTAATGAGCTTTCATTTGTTCTTTAGATTCCAATTATATTCCTAGACCAATTTATGTGTCAAACTTATCTTTTGAATATGCAATTTGTTTTTTACTGCTTTATGATTAGGAAATTGTTTTGTTAAATGTAAAGTTAAAATACTATCTTACAGGCTGAGGATATGGTCAGTTGTTAGAGTGCTTGTCTCACATGCACAAGGCCCTGGGTCCAATCCTCAGAAACACACACACACACACACACACACACACAAGAAAAAAAACTATCTTATTATAACAATATTTTCAATTTGAAAAATTGTATGTTTATTTAGCCATAAAAAATGGAATATGGTCATATGTGTCAACATAGATGGTACTAGAGGACATTATATTAGGTGAACAAGTCAGACACAGAAAGACAAATATCTCATGTTCTCACTTACCTATGAAAGCTAAAATAGTAGATCTCATAGAAGTAGAGGTTAGAATAGTGGTAACCACAGACTGAGTATTGTCAGAGATCAAGGGAAAGAAATGATGGTTAATTGATAGGAAGTTGCAGTTAGATAAGAAAAATAACCTCCAATGTTCTGTAGCAAGGTAGAATAACTACATTTGACAGCAGTCAACTGTATATTTCAAAATAACTGAGATAATTTTAAACATTTCCAGAAAAAAAAAGATAGACATCTGTACCAATGGACATGATGGATATTCCAATTACCCTAACCTGATGATTATACATTGTAAACATGTGTTCACATATTAGACTGTACACCATAAATAGGTATGATGATTATGTGTCAACCATTTTTAATTAAAATTACTATAGCATGAATTGATGCTCAGGTATGATTTCCATAGTCTTAATTTTATGTTGGATTGTTGATCATAGAAGAAACACAGAAGTAAAATACTTCTTAAGTAGGCTATTTTAAGATTGAAGATTATAATGGTTAATTTGAATTGTCAACTTGTTTAGATTAAGAGGTGCTAAGAATTAAGAGGATTATGGGTATGTCAGTGAAGGTGTCTAGGAATGATTGGCATGTGGGATAGCCAACTGAAATGGAGACCCTCCCTAAGCATGGGCATCACTGACCGAGAGTATGATGGCTTGGTTGGAATAAAAGTTGAAAGAACAAAGCAGCAGCAGCAGATTCAAGCTCGATTCTTCTTGAATGTGTTCTTGATTGCTGCTGTGATAGTCTGAGGATATGTAACTGAGGATAGTCTGAGGATATGTAACTCTCGCTTCTTCACTCTTCTAAAGTGAACTTTCACAGTGATTCTCCAGAAGGCTTAGGTCTCAGACTAGGGTAGTACCATCATCCATCCCTCTTGTTCTGGAGATTAAGCCTCTTGGACTGTGAGACTACTGGTTCTACCAGTTCTCCAGCCTTCACGTGGCCATTGTGTTCTATCCAGCTTCTAGTCACATAAGCCAACCTAATAAATCCCCTTTTTTATAATTATACTTCCTCTTGATTCTATATCTCTAGAGAACCCTAATACAAGGATAATAATCTATTGATGCTATATATAACATAAACCAAAGCAGATAGATCTCATTATACATGTGATTTAATTTTTCTTTCAGAAAGTTGTCTATGGTATTAATGTGGAAAAAAGAATCACAATTTTTGTTATCATACATAACACTGGACTTGACTAAATCTCTAACCTTCTTTCTTACTGATGCTTATCTGCATTTTAGGAAACTGAGATTTAGGAATACAGAATAGTATAAAACACCTGCATGCAACTGTCTGAGCTGAATTGTCTGGATATTTTATTGGTATATTGCATGACTTCTTAATGCATTTAGAGAAAGGAAGCATTTATGAATCAAAAAACTGTCCAGTTATTGTTCTATTCAATTATATCTACCCATTTGTCTTATTCCACGATTGTGAGAATTCACACCCTCATACCATATGATAAGGACTTTTTAAGTAATATGAAAAATGTGCATATGTCCATGCGATTTTTTTTGTAACATTGTGTTAAAGACTAATGGCTTCTGGGGATTTTATGAATTTTAAAACTATAATTTCTTTCAACTCAAACATTTAACATCTCCTATGATGCAAAGATTTGAAAGTCACTTACTCAGTAACACTGAAATATACAATAATCAAGTATTAGCTAAATCCACTGTGGATTATTTGATTATATATATTTTCCTCTGATCACAAATAATTCACTATTAAATTGTGTTATTCCTCTCCATCATTCATCAGAGTTTTTTCTTTGTTCTTTCCCATGTTTACCATTAATAGAAAATCAAAAGAATACATTTGTATAACTCCTACTCATGAACTAGAGGACATGTAAGTGTTGACAGTAATCAAATGGTATGCAGGTTATCCAGAGTGACTCTCTTTATTGCTAAAGAAATCCATGGTGGTTAATAGTACAACCACACAAATTTTCTGAAAAAACATAACAGAGTCTAAAATAGCATTTCTAATTCTCATTAGAGTTTCTACTGATCCTATAGCCAACACTTTGCATTTTACTGTCCTCATTTATAAAATTATGAAAATTAAAAGAGATACTAAGACCCTTCTCTAAATTATATGTGATTTTTTACAAGCCTCTGAACTTGTGCTTCTGTTAGTTTTTCAGTTAAAAATAAAACAGCATGCTAAAAAAAAATGGTTTTATTTGCATCTAACCTGATCTCCTTAGTCATTCCTTTTTCTCACTCAGATATTCCTAATTTATAGTTTGTACTCATTTTTTTTTCTTTTTTTTAGGACCATTTTATTTTTATCTTCCAAGAATATGTGTGTGTATATTAATGCATTTGTGTGTATATATACATATACATATTTATATTTATATATAAATTTTAAAATATTTTATATTCCAAGAAGATATAAGCATGAAGCTTAAAAATGCAGCTATAAATTAATTTTCTTAAGCATATTTTGGGATTTCACATTACCCAATTTCAAGTCACTTTAATTTGCATGAGGAAGAATCTACACTTCAGAATATCATTTTTCTGTTAACAATAAAGAAAAAGCATACACTGTGCATTCTTAAGGTTAATAAAATTTCTCTGAGTAAAACTGAATCTTAAAATTATGTGTTATCAGGGCTGGGGTTGTGGCTCAATAGTAGAGCATTTGCCTAGCATGTGCAAGGCACTGGGTTCTATCCTCAGCACCACATAAAAATAAATAAATAAAATAAAGATATTGTGTCCAACTACAAATATATATATATATATATATATATATATATATATATATATATATATATATTATGTGTTGTCTTCCTTATCTGCCTTTTACAGATAAAAACAAAACAAAAATACCATGGTTAAGAGAAATGACTACCCCAAAGTCACAGAGTTGTCATTTCTAAACTAGAATTCATGTATCTTGACTCTGTACCTAGTGTGCTTGTGCTAATGTGATGCCATCTACTCAATTTTAGTTTGCCATTTATAGGCATAAAGTAAGTATTACATAAATGGAATTTATGGCAAAAAATGTAAACAGGAAATTCTGAACATCTTGAGCTAGTGTGGGAAAACTACTTACTACTTATAATTGCAGTTTACACTTGATGTATGCTGCTGTTAAGTCACTTACTAAAAATATTTCCTAATTCTTTTACTTCTAGCTCTTTTTTTGAACATATTATTTTCCTAACTATAAACTGACATCTTCAACTTTATTGGAATAACTAAATACAAGCTTTGGTTAGAATGTTGCTATATCAGATACATTGGCTGAACTGCCTAGATTCCAGTTATTTGGCAGATCTCATTCAAACATTCCCCATAACAATGACTTGACCACAGCAATTGGAGATCTATAATGCTAGAAGCCTGGGAAGCTGTACCTACTTTCTACAGGGGTGACCACTAGCTAGTGACTTAATCAGTCAAAAGGATAACTGTTTGGCCTCTTTATCTTTAGGTAAGATAAGTTCTGTCATGGAATTCACATTCAGGATTCTCCCTTAGGATCATACTTACACTAAATTTATCTTGAAACCTTCTGACATTAGCCTGGTTTACTCATCCCCTTCTTCTGAGAGCACCCTTCAATAAATTGTCTGTTCATGAAACTTTTCCTCTACTTCTAAATAAACTGTGCCTTACATAGTAATATGTAATATCAATCTACTGCTGGAGAAGCATAAAGTTTCAGTACGCTAAAGGTGATGCTAGCAACAAGAAAACATTTACTGATTAAACTGAATTAACTCACATTGAAGAGCGATAAATGAAAATGTATGTCCATTTCCACAAAACCATGTAACTATTATGTACTAGAAGTTAAGACTGATAAATGACCAGCACACACAGCACAGGTTAATAGGAATCACCCACAGAGGACCACAAAAAGAAAAGAAGATGAAATAGAACAGAGATTCTAAAAGTATAATATAGTTCTAAAAGTAAAAGTATAGTTCTAGAAAGAGATGTTGAAAAAAATTGATCAAAGAAATATTTGAGGAGAGAATTGTTGGGAAGTTCCAAAAATAATGAAGTACAAAACCATCAGGAAGGAGAAAAAGAAGGAAGGAAGCCAACGATGAAGGGAAGGAGGGAGAGAGGGAAGGAGGAGAAAAGGAAAGACAGACAAAATCATAGATTTGAGATGAAAGAACTTCAGGCAAGATTTATAAAGAAAGATTTATTTAAAAATGTATTTACTCGTAAATTTTAATGGGAGGGGTGGTAAACATTTTGAATTGAATTTCAGGAATGAAATATTCTGTTCTCAGCCCTCTTACCCACGCTCCTCTGGAAACTGATCTGTGCCTTGTATATGCAATGTGTCTTTTATGGGATTAAGGCTTGCAGCCACTCCCCAGAATGAGTCTTAAGTCTGTTTCCCCACCCTTGCCTTGAGGCAGATGAACCTCCATTTACCTCTGCCTCCAAAAAAGTAGTTCATTCTTGGACTCTAAGAGCCAGTGTTTCCTGCTCTTCCCTCAGCAGAAATTTTGGGATGTGGTGACTATTTTTTTTTTTTCTGGTATTCTGGTGCAATCAATAACCTCCACATACCTGTATCACCAAGAAGGATTTTCTTTAGTCTATTTTAGCCTTCAGTCTTTCTCATGAGCATTCAACTACTATGACAGTTGAGGCTACTGTCAACTGCCCTTGTGTCTGGGTACAGAGCCTCTTCTAAACTGGCATGCTGGTCAAAACTGTAATCATTTGCTGTCTTTTTAACTGATTTCTTCTTACTCTTTTATATGGCATCCACCTTTTTGATTTTTTCCAAATCATGAACTACTATGCAGGTCTTCAATTTTTCTTAGAGAAGCTTGTCATTCTTTATAACCCAGTTCTCCTGGTTGATGTGAAATCTTAGCTTTTTAATGGATTCAAGAAAATTTATGATTTTTATTTATTCTGTAATTGTTTTAATTAGTTATATATGAGAGTAGAATGCATTTGACACATCATACATAAATGGAGTATATGTTCCATTCTTCTGGTTGTACATGATATAGATACACAGGTTGTGTAATCAGATATGCATAGAGGGTAATAATGTCTGATTCAATCTACTATCATTCCTACCCCTATGCTCTCTTCCCTCTCTTCATTCCCTCTGTTTAATCCAAAGTATCTCAATTCTTCCCTGGGTCCCCCCTCCTTTATTGTGACTTAGCATCCACATATCAGAGAAAACATTCGGACTTTGGTTCTTTGGGATTGGCTTATTTCACTTAGCACAACATTCTTCAGCTCCAACCATTTACCTGCAAATGCCATAATTTTGGCCTTCTTTAAGGCTGAGTAATATTCTATTGTGTATATATACCACAATTTCTTTATCCATTCATATGTTGAATGGCATCTAGGTTGGTTCCATAGTTTGGCTATTGTGAATTGAGCTGCTATAAACAATGATGTGGCTGCCTCATTATAGTATACTGATTTTAAATCCTTTGGGTATAAACCAAGAAATGGGATAATTGGGTCAAATGGTGGTTCCATTCCAAGTTTTCTGAGGAATCTCTATACTGCTTTCCATAGTGATTGCATCAATTTGCAGTCCATCCCGCAATGTAAGAGTGTACCTTTTTCCCCATATTCTCACCAGCATTTATTGTTGCTTATATTCCTGATAACTGCCATGATGACTGGGGTAAGATGAGATCTTAGAGTGGTTTTGATTTGCATTTCTCTAATTGCTAGAGATGTTGAACACTTTTTCATATATCTGTTGATCAATTTTATGTCTTTTTCTATGAGATGTCTGTTCAGTTTCTTAGCTCATTTATTGATTGGGTTATTTGTTTTTTGATGTTCAGGTTTTTTGAGTTCTTTATATATCCTGGAGATTAATGCTCTATCTGGGATGCATGTGTACTTGTTGTAAGGCAGAAGTGGTATTCCTTAATAACTTTCTAATTTATCTATTTATTTATTTTGGGACTGTGGATTGAACCCCAGGGTGCTTACACACCCAGCCTTTTTTAACTTTTTATCTTGAGACACGGTCTTATTAAGTTTCTGAGACTGACCTCAAACGTTAATCCTCCTGCCTTGGCCTCCTGAGTTGCTGGGATTACAGGTGTATGCCACCATCCCTAGCTGCAACTTGCTACATTCTAAATGGAAGCAGAATTTATCACATTAATTTCATGTAATAAAAAAGCTCATTTCCTAAGGTACTGCATGCTCAGGTACATTCTCTCCTATGCTGCTTTGTGAAGGGAGCTTCCTTTTACACAATCCTACTCAGAAAGTGTTTGAGAATTTGAGAAGAATGTTTATTATGCTTATCTAGTACTTGATAGTTACTTTTCATTGGAATAGAAGACATGAAAGTTCTTTGAATATGTATGTGCATGTGTGAATCCGAGCAAGGAATATAAAAGTGAGGGAAAGATAAAGTATAGAAAATAATAGTGAGGAAAATATAGACTATACCTTTGAGGTAGAATTAGTTAGGAGCATTATACTATTGTTATTTCAGACAGGAAAGAGGATGAGTTATAATAAACAGGAGTATGTAAAATTAGAAGGATAATGATAATTTAGAGATCAAAAGCTCTAAATCCTTACCCTGAGACCTGGAAAACTCATTTAATTTCTATAACACTTGTATTTATGTGTTTTTAAGAATTCACATATTAATCATGTGGGCTAATATTTCAGTCTTATTTATGTCTTCTCCCCTGTGATAAAGCACTGCTAATAAAATAATAAATGCTCTAAAACTGCTGGTAAATTAGTTAAGAAACACTAAGAATTTTATTCTGAACAAGCCGTATAGAATACATTTTTAAAATCTTTTCTTGTTAAACTGTAAATTATATTACAAGTTGATAAAGATTTTAAAACTATTTATTGGAATAAAATTCACTGCTATCTATAGGAAAACCCATTGTTGATCTTAATTGTAGTTAGGATCAAACAATAAATGAAGTGTAAAGTGAAATGTAAAGTATCTATTTATGTTATACAACTTACAATTTATAATTTTCTGTATAATTCCACCTGCTACTTGGTTTACAGAATAGGATTTTAATTTATCCTTCCTACCAAATATACCCATAGCAGGGAAAATAAAGATATTAGTTAACCAGTTGACTGATCACTGAATCATTATCCAAAACATCAAAGACATTGTTGTACAAATTTGACACAGTTTAAATGAATGTGATAAAGTTCTGTTTAATTGGCCGACCACCTATCATATTTATCCATGAGTGACAGTTTTTATTTGGTAGTGTTGAGTCTATATTGACAGAGGTAGGATAAGATATTTTCTTTTCTTAGAAATAAAATTCAAACTTGCATAATACAAGTAGCCCCTAATATGGTAGAATTTTCCAGATGCCACAGTGATTACTGCTAAGTGTGCTTTAAGAATTTGAGGTACTCACTTTAGGGATGGGCAGGAAAAATCCATCTGGCTCAAGATAAAGCCAGGGATCTCTTCTACTTCCAGGCAACAGCTTCTCCCTACCCTACTGCTTTAAAATAAGTCAAAATTCTCAATTAAACCGGAAGAAGGGTACCTTTTTTTTTGGCTTGGGATTTGTTCTAATTCACAACAAATATATAATACTCCTTCTTAGAGGTTAGGGTAGCAAAAGAAACGCTTTTCTACTCAGCTCCTACCAGAGACATAATAAAGTGTTTGGATCCCAAATTAAAGAGAGAGGTGAAAATTGGGGGAAAAAAATGTCCAAACTCAAGACCTGGACTATAAGTCCTGCCTAAGACTGAGGATCAGGAAAACTCTGAAAATACATCTGATGAAGGAACAAGTACGAGGCTTGTCCCTACAACTTGGGGAAAGGCAGAGAGACATAGAAAATACTATGGAAATAGAAAAGACAATCTTTTCAATAAATGGTCCAGAAAGTATTAGATTTCCTGTGTAAAATGAGGCCTTTGACATAGACTATATGTATAAATTTTAAAATAAAATGGACTATCGGCTCAAATACAAAAGTTAAAACTATAAAACATTTTGAAGAACATATAATGAGAAATCTGAGTGACTTTGGCTTTGACTGAGGTTTTAGACAAAATATCAAAATCAATCTGTAAAGGAAGAAGTAAAAAATTGTTCTTTGTCAACACTAAACACTTCTGCTCTGCAAGCAAAACACTAAATAAATGAAAAAAAAAAAAAGATAGACCCCAAACTGAAAGTAAATATTTCTAAGTAAAACTCAGGAATAAGAAAAAAAATTAATAAAAATAAGCAAAATAGCTACATAGTTATTATACTAAGCAAGATACATGTATAACAGGTAAACACACAAAATAATTTTCAGAATCATCACTGTACAACTATTAGGATGCCTGAAATTTCTTTAGAACTGGAAAACAGTAAATTCTAGCAAGTATCTGGAACAAAAGAAATTCTCATTTATTGTTAGTAGGGATGGAAAATGGTACCATCACTTTGAAACACAGTGTGGCAGTTTCTTACAAATTTGAACATATTCTTATACTACATAGCAATCCTGAACCTATATTCACATTAAGTCTTTTATTAAAGTGTTTAGGACAGCTCTGTTAACAATCACTCAAATCCAGAAGCAACTGGGATGCTCTTCAACAGGTGCATGAATTGAAGGATCTGGAATAAAAATACTCAGGGAAAAAGAGGCTAAAGATGGGCTCTGGGCTCTGGACTTCATCCTTTCCCAGTAACAATGAGTCCTGGGTGGAGAAGGCAAACAATGGGCTCTGGGCTCTAGAGTTTCATCCTGGTAGCAATGAGTTCTGAACTTTTACAACTGTTTTCCTGATTTAAGCTTCAAACCTGCACAACTAGTTTCCTGATTTTATGATTAACTCTCATTAAAATCTATAAAAAGCAGACCCCTCTTGTAACCAGTTGCCATTTTCTCCCCTGAAAATGTGCCATTCCACTGCGGCTTAATATAAAGATAGTTTGCTGATCTGTTGAGGTGTGTTTCCGTTCCGGTTATTTTTGATTACCTGAATAAACTGTGGTTCCTCAATACAGTGCAATAACACTATGAAATTTAATATCTCAAACAAACAAATAAAAATCTCAAACGGAAACAAGAAAAACCTCAAGTACTGATTCATCCAATTACATAGATTAATCTTTTATTTTTTGAGGGGGGAAGGGGTACCAGGGATTGAACCTAGGGATGCTTAACCACTAAGCCACATCCCCAGCTTCCCTTTTTTAAAAAATTTTAATTTGAGACAGGATTTCACTAGGTTGCTTACAGTCAACCAAATTGCTGAGGCTGGCTTCTAATCTGAGATCCTTGTAACTCAGCCCCAAAAGATGCTGGGATTACAGGTAAGCACCACTGTGCCCATCTACTTGGATTAATCTTGAATGCGTTTTTCTCAGTGAAAGAGACGAGACCCAAAAAGCATGTTGCTGCTCCATTAATTTATCATTCTGAAAAGGTGAAATCCTAGGGACAAGAAACAGGTCAGTGGTTGTCTGGGTTGGTAGAAATGGGAAGTACTGACTATAAAGGAGGCACAAATGGGGACTTTAAAGATGATGGAACTACAGACAATTCATAACAATTTAACCTGTTTTCCTAGTCAGTTTGGGCTGCCATCACAAATTCTCATAGGCTGAGTGTCTTAGCAATTATTTTCAGCCATTATAAGATTGAGATACTAACCGAATCAGAAACTGGTAAGGGCGCTTTTGACTTGCAGATGGCCATTTTCTTCTTGTATCTTCACTTGACAGATGGCAGGAAGAACAAGCACACTCTCACATCTCTTATAAGTACACTAACCCCATTCATGAGGTCTTTGCATTCATGACCAGATTCTCTCTCAAAGCTTCCATCTCAATATGATCACATTAGCTGGTAGAATTGCACATATGAATTTTGTGAAGACAGAAACCTTCAAACCATAATATTTGTTTTAATCAAGAAAACATGGCTCAGTTTTCATTTTGACAAAATCTAAAAGACTTAGCAGATATTCAGTGGTATTTGAAGACATGGATTCTCTCTTAAAAACTACTTATAAAGATTGTCTTGTTGCCTAAAATTTTAAATGAACACTGATTTTAAAAATGCATTAGTTTAGAAATACATGGATTCATTACAAGAATATTTGATAATGAGCAATTTGAGAATTTTATTTCTCATTGGTAGGTCACAGAGCTCATTTTATTTGAATGAGAAAGAAATAAATTAGGGATTTTATTCCTTCCATACTAAATAAGTTGTTGTAACTGAGGAATAATCTAAAACATTTAATTAACCTTTATTTGAAAGAATGCAGAGAACATTTTCATTAAGTATTTACCCTAATTTTTGTCCCATGTAAAACATACTAGTTTTAAATAGCATATAATCCTAATCATAAAACAATAATAGCATGTAAATGGACATAATATTATGTTTAAATTTAGGGTTATGGATACTTATAAATAAAATATTTAGTGTGCATGCATGTGTGTGTGTAAGAAAGAGAAAGAGCTTTTGTGTTTGTATATAGAATGAATAGGATATATACTGTCTTTGTGTCTCAGTTACTTCAATTTTAAAATAAACTGGTTGGACTCAATCTTTCTAAGGTTTTTTCCCAGTTGTAAAATTGAGATATTTTGTGCTCTTTTTGTGATACCTCAGTAAATATCATTAAGTGAACACTGAAATGCTCCAATTAAAAGAGTTAATTAGATCAAATTAGACATTCTAAATTCCCCAAGGTTTTATTCCACATAACAATAGTAAAACTGTTTCAAAGATATTGACTTCTGTGGTAACAACATTATCCATTAGATTTTTAGGTTTTATAAGGTAGTACTTGTAGTCAAAAGAAGTTAAGTCTACTCTATGTACATTCAAAGGGAGGGAGGTTTACTTTAGAAAACCTGGAATTGTAAATTTTCTCTCTTGCCCCTCTTGAGATGTAAATCTTCTCCCTGCTTTTGCCAGTTTTACAGTCTTGGAAATGTCTTTGTCAGGACAAAGATTACCTGGAAGCCAGGTAATCAGAAAGGAAGCTAGAGCCCTATCTTCTAGATTCTGTGAAAGTGTAGGAGCTCAACTTCTATTAAAGCCAATGCCAATTTGCAAATATAAATGGTCTAATCCTATGATGAAACCATTCTCTAATGTTCTAATGTCCTTATTCCAAAAATCATTCCAAAAAACTCTCCTGACATTTTTCCAATGGAATTGAGTTTAACCTCTATCCCTTTTTTAATAGTCTTGATCTCTATTGTAATAGTATTTATAAAGTCTTTCCTATTAAACTGTCCAGAGCAATTTTTTTTGACAACCTCAAAATGAAAGAAAGCATTAGGCTAAGTTCTCTATAATAGAAGTGTATAATGCAATTACTAAAATTGATATGTTCTAGTTTTGGTATGGTATCATATATGTACACACACACACAAATATAGTTACTAGTATATTAGAAAATATACATGGCTACATTAGAGAACATACTACATTATTTATATTATAGAATAGATTTTATATGTATATTTGCTTATATAATATACATCACAATAAGGTTTATTTCAATTTCCAAAGTTTTTACTTTCTTGTTTCATATACCAATAGTATAACTGTGAATATATTAACTATTTGGAGCAATACTGAAGTAATAAGAGTGCATATATAAAATAGCTTTATATCTATTATATTTACCAATCTGCATAGTGATCTCATTAATGTGGTCTCTGTTTTTGAAGATATGGGCAAAGAAATGTTATAGCTTTAAATTTTCAGAAGGAACTTCATAAAAATCAGAGAGGAATTTTAAAAGAGTTGGAAAGGAAACAACAAGAAATAGACAAAAGGAGTCACTGGCAGTGAGAAACATGTCTTTTGTTTTTACAAAGATGTCTTGGTGGAATGAAGAAAATGGCTTTTATATTGCCTGTAGTTTTGGCCTTGACAAATTAAAGGGTTAGTTAACCAATGTTCCTTCAAGCTGATACTTGAAATGGTACTGTGGTAGAAATGCACAGATGAGGTCAAGTTTATTTTAAATAGTTTTTATTATTCTATTGTCTTTTGCATTTCTCACCCCATACCCATATTGAGAGATGGTGACAAGGTTAGAGCGAGGGGCCTAGACAGTTGCTCATGGTTCCATTGGAAAAGAAACTTTTAATTAAAACAACCTGCTCATTAGTTTTTCTCCTATAGTTAACTCTGCAATTGTTGACCACAATTGATTCCAGGGGAAAGTAATATATGTGGTTTAGGTTTTATGAACACTATGTCCTCATTAAACTGAAAAACTGCTTGAAATGTTGTCTTTGTTTTTCACTTAAATTTATTTAAAAATTCAAGTAACCTGACTATTTATGGTGCTATAACAAAATACTTTAGAGTGAGTCATTTATAAAGAACAGAAATTTATGTATTGTAGTTCTGGATGCTTGGAAGTTTTAGGTGCCTGCATTGGTGATTGATAAGGGCTGCTCTTTGGTGCCTGGGTTCTGTGTCCTCACATGTCAGAAGGCCAGAAAGGCAAAGGAGTGACCACTTCAAACATGGGCCCTTCTATAAGAGAGTTAATCCCATTCATGAGGACAGAGCCTTCATGACTTAATTACTTCCCAAAGACAGTACTACTTAAGTAGTGCATTGGAGACTTTCCACATGAATTTTGCAGAGGGAACCATCATTCAAATCATAGCACAAACGTAAAGTCATCTATTTACCCCTGGAAAACAGTCTCTTTTTCAAATGTCTCATAGCAAATAAACCAAGTTTCCCATAGGATGGATCATGGAGAGATCCATTAGTTTCAATGATTGATTTGTGAACTAGCACCTATTGCACTTTTTGGGTGAAGAAGAGACTAATTTTTAAAAACAAGGGAGCCGGAGACTCTATGTATTACTCACTGACAAATCTATGAACTCCATTTCCAGCTTTTCTTTGAGGAATTGCACTTACGGACTCCTAATTATACAGTATATCAACAAAGAGATATGGAATGACAACTTAAAGGCTTTCTTTCAAATCACGACTGCCATTTATTTTTTAAGTGGATATTATTTATTATAGAACAAAAGAAATTCACAGCACTTTGCCTTTCTTAAAACTGAAGTAAGGTCCCAAGGACCTTAACATCTGAGTATTTTAACTAAATCTTATGTATCCATCAGGTAGATGGAGATTCTAATAGGTAGAAAAAGAGTGTAAGAAATTGCAGAGTTCGTGAATAGGGTCTACACAGGGGAAAAGTGACTATAAAGACAGTTTGAAGGATGTGTAAGGATATTTAATGCACACTATGAAATTAGGATGAAAATGTATTCTCAGAATAAGAAGGAAGTGTAGTAGATGGCAAATGGAGAAGACAAGGAATGGATTGCAATGAACTTAGGGTGATAGATAAAGAGAATTTGTACGTTTGAGAGTTGTGAATTTGTAAGTACAGAGTTCAATAGTTTGTCCTGTCTTTTAGCCCAGATTTTTTCATTTACCAAGATAATAATTTACGGTGTCCTTTATTTGAAAATGATTAATAGTTTTAATTCAGTATTTCTAGACTTTTGTTTCTCACTATATCCCAAATGTTAGAAATGTGCTATAACAAAGGAATAATGCATGATGTATAATAAAAGTGAAATAAAATATGTTAAAGTATCTGAAGGGCACTGGATCTCATTTCTTATTTTAAATGTGAACAATAATATCAGTCTATGAGTATTAAGATTATATATATTCCTAGAGCCAAATGGAGGATCCATAAATTATAGCTGTCACTGCCCTTGTTCTGTCAGGTAACAGGACCAGTGATTATGATAATTTGCATTTAAGGCTGATAATTTTCTAAAGAAAATTCTGTAGATTTATGTAAGTCAATCTCTAGCAGGAAGTCATTTCCATGGGTTTCTTTATATCCCAGTATTGGGGTTACTTACTTTTCAGGTATTTAGGTTGTTTTGTCTCTGCTCAAAACTGTGCTTAGTAAGTTGATTTGTTGTTGTTTTTTTTTTTAAGAAACAATTTAATATGTATTTTTACTAAGTTCTGTTATGATTTCAAGCTTAAACATCCCCCAAAACCACTTGGATTGAAGGCTTGTTCCTCAGTGACAGATAGTCAAATGTCAGGCTTCTGGAAATGATTGGGTCACAAATGCTCTGACCTCATTAATTGATTAATCCACTGGGGCATTCATATATTGATGGACTATTGAGAGAAAGTGGAAGTTGTAGAACATGGGACCTAGCTAGAGGAAGTACGTCACTGGGGACATCACTTGATGGTATATTGGAACTCTGGCCCCTTCCTTTCTCTTTGATTCCTGGACACATGAGTTGATCAACTTTGCTCCATCATGTGCTCCACACAAGATGTTCTGTCTTACCACAGGAAATAAAGCAATTGATTCAGGTAACCATGGACTGAAACCTCCCAAACCATGAGTCAAAATAAACCTTTTCTCCTTTGAATTTATTTTCTTAGGTATTTTCTCACAGTGGTGGATGAAAAGATGAGTAACAGAACTCCCTTCAGAAAAACTAGCATGCGAATTTTAATTTTTCATTCATTACTTTTTATCACGAATTTTGAATGCTCTGTTAGCCTATCTTAATTTTTTCAACATTGACATTTTAGGGACCAACATGGACCTAGAAGAATTATCCATTTCATCATGATCAATGCATTATTTCATAGAAATAATTGGTTTTGTTAATTCTAAAAAAAATATGTTTGAGTTCTAGTAAACACTGTTTGGTTAGCTGCTTCAAAACCTGTTCCCCAAACTCCTTGTTCTAGCTAAATTTTAGCTACTTTTGGATGCAGTCAACCAATGAAGAGTAAGTGGAATTATATATCATTGTTTCTAGAAAACATTTGCTAGACAGAGACACTATTGACCCTTCTCATTCCTCCTTCTTACTGGAGAATATTGTATTGACAGGAGCAATGAAAGCATCAGTTTTGACAACTCAGAGGCCTTGAATGAATTATAGCAGCTAACATTCTATATACTTTTGAATAAAAATAATCCTGTATTTGTTGAAGAGTGTATAAAGGTGTTATGTTACCTGCAGTTAAAAATGTTCTTATCATATACACTTTGTATTTGGGTTTGGTTGGGCTGCTATAACAAATTGCCCTATTTCAGCTTATAAGCAATGTAAATCCTATTTCTTCTAGTTCTGGAGGATGGACAGTCCAATATTAGGATGCCAGTATGGTCAGGTTTTTGGGTGATCCCCTTCCTTCATGGATTCATAATTTCTTGTCACATACCAGAAGATTCAATATTGCTCTCTAGGATCTCTTTAATAAGGGCACTGATTGCATATAAGGACACAAATTATCTTCCGAAGGCCCCAGATCTTTATGTCATCAGATTGCGGATTAGGTTTCAACACATTAATTTTATAAGAATACAATTTTTAGAACATTGCACTTAGTTATGCCACATTTTTTCTATCTGGTAATGAATCTCCTCACATATAATGGTATGGATCAGATAATATAGCCCACATAGGTACTTCTAGTCCCAAGTATCTGATTCTTTTTTCTCCTCATGTTTTCCCTGATAAGGTTATGAAGATTAACTGGAAATCAAGAGATGATATTAATTCAAACATGAAGTTTGGACTCAATCTTGCTAATGGCATCCCTCTCCAATCATAATCAAAATAAATTGTTACTTTTGAATCAGATTTGCTCAAAATTGAATAAGAATAAATATTTTAACCTTCCTGATATGATTTCATTCTCCATTACATCTCATAAATTCAGTTAGCAGGGATAAATGTCTTATAATTATTTTTTATAAATTATTTTTTATAAACCAAATTTTGTCCCAACTCCAGATATATTCCAACAATGCATTTATAAAATATGAGGAAATGGACTATTGCCATTTTAAAATTTTTCTCTGTCACCAGCTCTGAGTGATTTATCTTTTCTATTTAATCATAGAAGTTACTACATACAAGTCTATATTCATATGAATATATACATGCATAGATATATAATCAAGTGTTCAAATAAACTTGCTTGTTCAAACTACAGAAAATATGGCACAAAAGTTTCCCTGTAACATTTCTGCTATAATAACACATGGTACATGCAGCACTGCAAACTTTATTACCAAGAGAGTGAAATTATGAATTTATTTATTTTTTTATTGGTTGTTCAAAACATTACATAGTTCTTGATATATCATATTTCACACTTTGATTCAAGTGGGTTATGAACTCCAATTTTTACCCCGTATACAGATTGCAGAATCACATCAGTTACACTTCCACTGATTTACATATTGACATACTCATGTCTGTTGTATTCTGCTGCCTTTCCTATTCTCTACTATCCCCCCTCTCCTCCCCTCCCCTCCCCTCTTCTCTCTCTACCCCCTCTACTGTAATTCATTTCTCCCCCTTGTATTATTTTTCCCTTTCCCCTCACTTCCTCTTGTATGTAATTTTGTATAACCCTGAGGGTCTCCTTCCATTTCCAAGCAATTTCCCTTCTCTCTCCCTTTCCCTCCCACCTCTCATCCCTGTTTAATGTTAGTCATCTTCTCATGCTCTTCTTCCCTGCTCTGTTCTTAGTTACTCTCCTTATATCAAAGAAGACATTTGGCATTTGTTTTTTAGGGATTGGCTAGCTTCACTTAGCATAATCTGTTCTAATGCCATCCATTTCCCTCCAAATTCTATAATTTTGTCATTTTTTAATGCAGAGTAATACTCCATTGTGTATAAATGCCACATTTTTTTTTTATCCATTCGTCTATTGAAGGGCATCTTGGTTGCTTCCACAGTCTTGCTATTGTGAATTGTGCTGCTATGAACATCGATGTAGCAGTGTCCCTGCAGCATGCTCTTTTTAGGTCTTTAGGGAACAGACCGAGAAGGGGAATAGCTGGGTCAAATGGTGGTTCCATCCCCAGCTTTCCAAGAAATCTCCATACTGCTTTCCAAATTGGCTGCACCAATTTGCAGTCCCACCAACAATGTACAAGTGTACCCTTTTCCCCACATCCTCGCCAGCACTTGTTGTTGTTTGACTTCAGAATGGCTGCCAATCTTACTGGAGTGAGATGATATCTTAGGGTGGTTTTGATTTGCATTTCTCTGACTGCTAGAGATGGTGAGCATTTTTTCATGTACTTGTTGATTGATTGTATGTCCTCCTCTGAGAAGTGTCTGTTTAGGTCCTTGGCCCATTTGTTGATTGGGTTATTTGTTATCTTATTGTCTAATTTTTTGAGTTCTTTATATACTCTGGATATTAGGGCTCTATCTGAAGTGTGAGGAGTAAGGATTTGTTCCCATGATGTAGGCTCCCTATTTACCTCTCTTATTGTTTCTTTTGCTGAGAAGAAATTATGAATTTATATGGGTGAAAATGTAGATCCATATGAAAGAAGAGATTGTATGAATTGTGGTATTGACTATATTGAGGCAAAAAATATGTGTGTATATCTATGTGTGTATATATATATATATATATATATATATATGCATTATACAGATGGCTAATGTATAGTTTATATATCAATATAGAGTAACTACATATGTTAATATAATATTAACATATATTAATATATATGTAGTATTGAATGAAGCATGTCAGAAAAATTAAAATATTCACTCTCATTTAATTTTCAGCAGTAACTATTAATACATATAACTACATATTAAATATAGTTAATATATATAATAATATGTTAATATATAAATAATATCATTAATATATTTATAGTTAATGTATTATATGTTAATATATATTTACTCTATATATAGTTATTTGGGTTCTCTTGGCTAAATGTCAGAAAAAATAAATGCAAAAAATAAAAGAATGTTTGGAGGACATATAATGACTTATCTATGAATATTTAATGCTCCAAGAAGGAAATTAAACACAGGGCTAAAAATGACTGATGTTGTATAACATATGTGTTAAAAATAGTAAATTAATCAAGATGCAGTTAATCAAGATGTGGTTTTCAAATCACATGGAGACACAATAACTCATTAATCTAGACCCATTCTATTTGTACAATACTGGGCTGAGTATTGTACAAACTCAGCATAACTCTAACCTCTTGTATCCAACATTATATATGTCTGTCTTCAAACTGATGTCTGCATACATCTGGGGGAAATGGACTACAACACCCTCTCCTGAAGTAAGAGTCACCTTTAAAGTCTTAACAGACTCTTTAAAAAAATAACAAAACTATTATAGTTTTGAATATTTTTTGGGCTATCGCTCATCTTAGTTTGAACTTCATAACTCAACTCCTCTTAGCATATCATATCTCCATGGACCTAAGGTAGGCATCTAAGTTTCCCTGTAGTTATGAATTGGTGATTCAACACCTCTCCCCTTCAGGAACTCTTTCCAATGAATACATATGAACCTTTTTTTTTTTTTAAATGAGGGATGGGGGATGTTTGAATGTGAGATATACAGAGCAACCCTGAAGACAGTGGTGCAATATAGAAAGACATAAAGACAGTGCTAAGTAGAACCATGATTAAATAGAAGCTGTGTGGTGGAGGAGATGAGCTCTATGCGGAACAGAAAGTGGCTGAGTCACCATAATGGTGATACATTAGATTTAGGTTTTATCTGGAATGGCATTTCAATTTCTTGCGGTGTAACCGTCCAATCATTAACAGTTTCTTCTCTTCTTTATATCCCCATTCAGACTTAAATGGTTTCCCTAAATACATCAACTTGATTATGCTCCTGCAACTTGAAAAGTCCTAGGGAATGTACATCACGAGCACAAATATTCTGATTTGAGAATAAAATGATGTCAAGCCCCAGATTAAAACCGATCTTTGCCAAGATACCTGTTTTTGACATTTGTTGCTCAATCTGTTTGGTAGTTTGTCGGAGAGTAATATTTGTTTATTATCTTTTTTTTTTTTTAAAAAAAGAAGGGTTTATTTTAAAAGGGGTAACATAGACTTCTCCAAGGAGGGAGAAAGGGGCCATAGCTGGTACTCTGGTATTCTGAGAAGCAAGGTGTTGTGCCTTGGGTGTTGTGCCTTTTTATAGATCTTAGGCTTCCTCTGCTTGCCTGCTCTCTCCCCCTATCTTTCTACTTCCTGCCTAAATGACTAGGCCCAGGAATGCTCCATGGGATGGCCAAAAGGTGGGAAACAAGTGGGCTGAACAACAGGGAAGGGCAGGATGTCGCAGCCAGGACACATTAATTAACAACCTTATAGCCCCCTGTAGGCAGGGGCAATTCCTGGGACTGGTTACCTTAGCAACAGGTTAGGACAGGTTCTTGATAAGGGTAGAGAAAGGGCTATGAAGGAATTAACATTTCAATTCCTCAGGGGACAGTCTCCAACTTCCCAGACTCACTCAAAATTGGCCTCCTTGATCCAACCTGACTGGATTACCTATCCATACTGACTTCCTGTCAACTTCTGGCTTCATTGTCCCCTCTAATTTTAGGAACTCCTTACTACTTTAAGGAGAAGGGGCGAGGTGGGGGAAGCAGCTTTGGAGTTCCCTTGTAGAAGCCAGGTCGCACTGAAGTCTGGTAGGGGAAGAACACGTTGTGAAGTCATCTGAAGCTGGGTGCTTCTATGAGAGGGAACCTGGGTATTTAATAAAGAAAATGGCAGTTAAATGTAACTTGAGATATACACCTTGTGTTAGCCCCCAAGAATTAGTAAGACTGGAGGCTATGTGACATCAAAAGTTAAATGTTGGGTTTATATTCCTGATAACTCTGGCTATGTTAAAGATTTATATCCCCAAATAAAGGCCTTGTCCTCTCCAACCTTGTTATGGGGACAACTTCTCAGCCCTCACACCTCCTGGTGAGAGAACTTCTATTATCTTCATGGTACACATGGACGTGTTCCAGATGCTGCAACATTTATTCAGTACTCATGTTTTTTATCTCTTAACAGATGCTTTATGTGAAACTCTAAGCAAATGTCCTAATTTTTTTTTTTTTACTGTATTTGAAACAGAAAATAGAAACAACACTAGATTATTAACATGGATTCCTTTAAGTTGTCAAAACTATCATTAAACGGGAATTCAAATACAAAGTTTAACTACAGTAAATGGTATAATGTCCTTCAGTCTGTCATCCTATGTCATTCTCTAAGTCACTCCAGCCATCTGCCTGTAGTGCACTTTCACCCTTTAGCTGGCCCATCCTTCCAACTGATCTGTCACTACAGGTTTCCTTGCCAACTCAGACCACACAGCCAACTGGAACACTAGTGCCCCGTTAAAAACAAAGCAAAACAACGTAAAATTGCATGGCACTGGTGCACTCAGTGACTGCTCTCCACTACTTGGATTAAATAAAATCTTTCTCTACCCCAAGTGTACCAATGTCTTTAAAAACATACTGATTGACTGAAGAAGATTCATTCTCCTATTCTGTAAATACTGTGAAACCAGGGAGAATAGTGGAAGGGAGTGAAAAGGAAAATCTTTAAGTTTTTTCTGATGTTTTTAACTCCCTCAAATTTATTGTCTTTTACATGGATTCACAAAGACGTCCTTTGTAGGGTGACCAATCCTCCATATTAGCCTGCAACTGTTCCAATTTTAAGGTTGAAGAGTTTGCTACCTGAGAAAGCCCTCAGTCACAATCGGGGCTCTCTAAACTATGATACCCTAGATCTTTAACTTCCCCTTCTGTAATCCCCTCAATTCCCTGCTATAATCATGATTCCTGCTCTCATGGAACAACACAGTCAGATAAGGCTTGTCTGAAACTGCTGAAGTTGGAAAGTTTCCCCTCGTGATGATGTGCTCGCCTTTCTTGGTTCATGAGAAAAAATTCATTTCTGATTTTTTTTTCTGTCGTCATTCTGGAAGCTTACCAAGCATTTCAGATTCTCTCTGACTACATTTTTATTTAATTCTGGTATTTCTCATAAACCTAGACTTTTATTCCTTTTTTTTTCCTTCTAGGTGTTCTCCATGGATAAATTAATGACATTCTATTGGATTTAATTATCAGTTATATACTAATGGTTTCCAAAACTATCACACACTTGATATCTCCTATTCATCTAGGTTTTGTTGGAGAGCTCCACTAGAAGTTCCGCTTTCACCTGAATATCTCCCAAACTGAATCATAAACTCCCTCTGCTCTCCTATTTCTTATTTTAGTGCAAACCACAAGTATGCGCTCAGAGGCTTAAGCAAGAAAACTGTGATTCATGCTCATCTATCTCTGTTAGAGCCATCATTTCCACCCTCCTACTCCAGACACAGTGTGCAGTTTTAAATATTCCACTTCATTAATACATTTCCTGTATGTCATCCTTATTCATATAACTTATCAACAAAACTAAGATATATTTGAAAGTGAAGAGTTATATAGGAGAGGATACTAATCAAGCAGAACTCTGGGACTTTTCCAGAGAAACTGAATGGAAAAGATGTTTATGCAGTATGTGGATGGGTGTGTATTTATGCACAGTCACTCCTTGGTTTCCATGGGGGATTGGTTTCAGGACGTTCCCATTCAGAACCTGTTCATGTTCAAGTCCCTCCTATAAAAGAGTATAGTAGCTGCATTTTCCTCTGTACACTCCATAGATTTTTACATCATCTCTAGATTACTTGCAATACCTAATGTAATATAAATATGTTGTACACCATTATTTATTGTTTAGGGAATAATAAAAAGTTTGCACATATTCAGTACAAACTCTATGTTTTTCTTGAATATTTTGGTCTGCAGTTGGTTGAATTCATACATCTGGATCCCATATATCCAGAGGAATACACGTACATGACTATATGTTTGTGTCTATGTGTGTTTGTGTGTGTATATGTGCATATACACATATACATATAATATCATATACATATGAATGATGAGATATGATGTTGTGACCCTGAAACAATGACCCTCTCTTTATGTATCTATAGTTTTTCTATTTATCATCTATCTATTGAGAGATTTTAAGAAATTTGCTTACACAATTGTGGGGGTCTGGCATATCCAAAATTTGGCATTCTGGACACCCAGGAAGAATGTTGTGGTGCCACGTCTGAAGGTATCTTGGAGGAGGAATTGCTTGGTACTTAGAGGACATTAGTCATCTTTTTAAGGCCTCCAGCTGATTGAACAAAGCTTACCTGTAATATGAGGATCAATCTCCTTTAATCAGTACACACATTGCATGTTATTTACATCTACAAATACATCTTCTTTGCAATATCTAAACTTGGAACTGTAGCCTAACCAAGTTGACAATAGAACTAACCACCATAGTTTTGTTTAGACTTCATTTGGCCTCCCTTTTTCTAATACACTAGCATTTCCAGAATGAGTCATTCTTTTTAATATATACTTCCCCTCTCTGTACATGATTATACTCTGCTAAGGGAAGTCTTTCCAGTCATACCTTAAAGATTGATTGTACCATTGACAAGCTCTTGTGGTCTGGTATGCAAAACTCTGTTATACAAAAATAATCTTGTTTGTACATCTCAGTGAGCTGTATATTGTTCAAGTATAGGTATGGGAACATATTCAACTTTATATCTTTTAGCCTTAGGATAGTTACTGTCAAATAGTTGATATTGATAGACTTTTATGTGTACCCACTGTTGTGAAGTACTGTGCTAGTTACTAGGAAAGTGAAAATAAAAAATGCAGATCTTTCTGAAAAGAGAACACAGAATAATTGGAGAGCTGTACATAGAAATAAATGATTTTCTGTATTATAAAATAGAAACTTATATTTCCTACTGTATGTCATAGACTAGCACATGAAAGAATACAAGAAGAAAAGTCTGAACATTCCCATCAACATGGAAAAAATTTTTTTAGTACACTCTGTTTTATTCCTGGTGACAAAAATATTAGTTCTATTTTAACATTGTCTTGTGGAAAAACAGTTATAATTTTTTTCCAATATTCAGTTTATCTATCTACTGATGGGAATAGTAATCAAAGCACAGTAAAACTATAACTATAATGCAATGGACATGGATAAAGGGAATATTTTTAACTAGGTAAACACTGATTTAATAAACAGTAAATGTTTTTCTTGTGACACTTTCAGCTAAGATAAATGATATTCGGTGACTAACAAGGAAGACATTATAAAATTAGAAGTAAATTTCTGGATTAGAAGTGACTCTCTGGTATTCTGAAGTTTACCTCTGTCCCCACATAAAGTTGTTCTTTAATGTTCCTCGACAGGCAGCTATCAATACTCTTCCAGAAAGGGTTCTGCTAATGTTATTCAACTTGACCTAAATTCTAAAGTTCTGTAAATTTGTAAAAACAAATTCTATAGATTCTATTTGAACTAATATTTATTTCATTCAGTTGGGAAACAAATTTGTTCTGTTATACTCAGATATTTTCAGACTGTGCAGCAAGATAAAGATGAGGGAATGTCCATTTCATCTTTTCAGTTTTAATTATTTCCACTACTACGTATTATCTTGTAGAAACACAGAATATTACATGAAATGATAAAAAATTAATTGATACCAGAAGTATTAAAAACAAAAACAAAACAAAACTGTGCCTAAAACCTAGTATTGGTCTCAGTGCCCCACCTTTCATTGAGAAGAAAGCCTAATTAGCTCTATTTATTTTTTCTTACTCCAAGGTTCCTTTATTCATAACAACAATAATAAAAATGGTCCAACAGTTTCTCCACTGGAGAAAAAAAATGAGATACAGATTATTGGTTATTTTTAGAATGTATACAGAAGCTTTACAGATGGCAATCTGTGGAAGAAACAGAAGATGATAGAGTTTGAAATAGAATAGACACATTTAAATTCCAAAGAGAATCACATTCCATTTCATTAAAAGCATTGAAAATTGATGGTGCAAGTGCAATAAAAAGTCAATTAACTGATACCTGACTTGCCTGGAATTTTAATTAGTCATATTCCTCTCATATTTGATTTTTAGAAGATAGGGATAAATAAGAAGGGAAACGAGTCCCACACTGACGTAGACTTAAACGACAGTTGAGTCATGTCATTTTCCACAGATCTCACCTATGTCTCCTCTATTTTCAAACTTCAAGTGTGCATAATCTTCTTAGGTGTAAGACATACTTTCTTGACATACCCCAGCTCCTTCATGGCCTGTACCCAGAATGTGGGTTCCTTTCCCCCAACACCTTACACCACAATTTCCCTTGTCTTCCTCTCTAACTGCTCTGGCTTCTGCTCCTTCCTTGTTTTCATGCTCCCTCCTTCTACAAAAGTGTTTTCTCTTCTTTGGGTAATCTGTTTCTTCCTCTTGTAGCCAGTCATTGCCTATATGTTGCTCACTAAGAGGAGTAAATCTGGTAAATGAATAGGTCTCAGTGAAGTTCTACTTCCTTCAGGAAACCTTCACTGACATGCTCACTTGGCCAAACCCTGCTTTATCTGCTATCTGAGCAGGTGTTTCTTTCATAATAATTATAGCTGTATTTTAATGATATCTTTATATATTTTTACATTTTAAAGATATTTTAATTGGATTGTTTGATTAATATGTGGGTGTCATATAAATATTCAAATGCCATCCCAATGTATTTTTGTTCATGCTGTTATATCTAGTCCCTTGCATAGTAATTGGAACATAGTAAGAGTTCAATAGAAATTGAGTAGTTGAATGAATATATGTATTGTATACATTCAGAAATGAACATCTTCATAAATAAATAAATAATCTTATTGTGAAGTGTTTTAAATTTCAGGTATGTTAACACTATTTGAGATCAGAGTCAAGGTCCTTGCAATGTTCCCACCCAGAACTAGTTGTGGCACAAACTTTCCACCAGTAAAGCTAATAGATGGCTACACCTATTTCCTCTACTGTTGGAGAAGAAAAATAGTAATGCGTGGGAAAGTCTATGATTGCATAACTTACAAATTGCAAAAAGGATTTCGAAAAGAATTGCTTTTATAATGAAGATTGGTAGAGAGTGAAAAGTAATTGAGTAGTAGAGTAGGTTAAGGGAAATGGTCATGAGAGGTATAGATAAAAGGAAGAAGAATGAAATATGATTGTGAACCCTGAAACCATGAATCAAGCATCACTAGCTGATGTTCACTCCACTCCATATGCACATGCATGCACACACACACACACAATCTGGACTCTAAGACTTTGAAAAACTTCCTTAACATTTTCCTATAGAACCCCTGAAAACCTCATAGACACTTTTGTGGAATGTCTTGGCAAAAGGCAAAGGGATCCTGTCTTGATGAAGTGATGACTTTCTCCATGGTTAGCATATCAGCAAACAGATATTAAGAAGGAAGAAAAAATGTGGAATCTGTATTCACACAGGGAAACTTAGATAAAGTACAGTAAAAACAAAGCCAATTCAGTCACTTGACTTCTTTGACATTTTTTCAGCTTTCCTAAATGCAGATTTTCTTCATGATGCATATTAAATTTGAAGTAAGAAATAAATTTGAAGTAAGAAATTAGGTATTTTAAAAAGCATGCATTTGCTAACAAACCTATATATTTTGCTTTGAAGAACAGTTACTAGTTTGACAGTCAAATTAATAAACATGATGTTTCAAAGAGAGACTTGCATGACCATTGATTCATGTGTTTATTCACGTAGTATTTGTGGATTCTCAGTCTTATTGCTGATAGAGATTAGATGAAAGAAAGATCTTATCTTTAAAGAGGATCCACATATGAATAAAGTTGTTCTAAATTGCAAGCTGGAACATGGTAAGTATTTTAAAGGTTATATCACTAGGAGCTCAGAGTAAGGAGTGACTTCACGAAGCATGGATGATCAGTTTGTTGAGTTACCAATTCACCAGCTCTTTAAAAGTGAACCTGATTTGTGAATGAGAAAGTGGGTCATCAGTGGATTTTTAAAATGGCAGCGAAATCCCTGCTTTAAATATCATTTGTTGAGGGCAAAGGAATAAAAAGTAAACATAGTTAGAACAGAAGTGGAAGGTTAGAATACCACCACTACAAACTATTATCTCCAAATTACTTACATAAAATCTAGATTTTCATCATCCAAACCCTGCTTGTGCATTGCAAAAAGAAACTTGAAGCTCAATGTCTGACTAGTGATCATATAGTGAAGGGTTGACAGCTGGTTAAGAGCAAAATAAGGGAGTAGAATCTAAGCAGACTTTAGATTGGAAGGTAGAAAATACAAGTGAGGTTCAAGAGTCAGGTATTTGGCATAATTCTCAACTTTGCCATTTAGTGCTCTTATTCATAATATAAAATGCCTTACAGTGTCCTCATCTGATAAATGAAAAATAATATCAGTACTATTTGAAATCATCTGTTTTATATTCTGGGGTGTAGTAGGATTTTAAAAGTAAATGTAAAAGACCCATGTATTTGTATAACCTTTACTTCATCTATGAACATTAACACCACTATTTTTTTTGAATAATTAATGGGAGCATTATATTTTAGTTAATTAACACATTTCTCTATATTGTGTTGGTTTATATTGCATCAGTTCAGTTTGGCAAGGTCAACAAACTTGGGCTGTGGAGTAAATGATTTTCTGCAATTACTTTAATATTGCATTAAATCTTGTCATTTTTTAAAAAAGGAAATTGATTAAAGATTAAGGAAGACTGAAATTAATGACAGTACAGTGGAGAACTGGCTTGAAATTACTAGGAAGGCTGAAGGCAGTGATTTGATAGCCTTAATCAAATACTCACAGAAATATAAACTTGTCATCTGTTCAATTAAATAAACTGAAATGCCAGAAAAAATTTATTTAAAAGATAATATCTCAAAGGAAGGTGAAGCAATGAAGAGATGGAGAACTCTTTAAATGCATTGGAATATGATTGTCAGAAAAAAAACAATTCAAATGCAAAAAGAGTGACCCAGGTATACAGAATGATTGCTCAGGATAGTTTTATATGGATGTCTCTGAATAAGAACAAAGTTGGGTTTTATATTATCTTGACAGTTTTCTCAAATAAATAGTATTCTATCAATTTCATATCAAAATTCTCCTAAAATATTTTTTTATTCTTTACATAAATCAATGAGAGTATTTTCCTCAACTATTAAAATCCATTCTTTTCTTAAATGAAATAGTTTCAACCAAGCTGAAAAAACTAAAATTTGAGATGATAGATTAATTTATAAAACTAAATATTCATTTGAATATTTTAACTAATTATGTGCATTTTTGTCTTTGATTAAACCCTCTCACACAGACACATACATAGAAATGTGCATGTGCACACACAGTTTTATTTACAACCACATTTAGTGTCTTTCTTGTTCAATTTTAACAATTTAAGAATTTCAACATGTGTCCAGGAAATTTTTAGGTATAAAAGTTGAAAATGAACATCTAAAATAATCATAGTTAATATGCAATCAATAGCTTCCCTTTCAACATATATCATGAGCTGGAAAGAAAATATACTTTGAGCATTCTATTGTACGTATTGAATTGGGCCCACAGCTGAAAACTCACATGATAACAAATTGAACAAACTTTCATTCTAAGAAGGAATTTACTTTAAACATCTATTGACCTATGTTTTGAGTCAGATGGATGGTTGCTCAAGGAAACAGTCAGCTAATGGTTCTGTATATGCATAGTAGTAGTTCCACCTTCAGCAAGACTGGACTAATCATGAAGTATAATAGCTTTATTCAGTATTTACCCTGTCACCTGTATGAAATATGATTTTTTTTGTGTCTGTACAGTTGAGGAAGAGTATCTCTTCACTATGTTTCTGTACACTTGATTGAACTGAGAAAGAAAAAAATATCAAAACAACACAACACAAAACAAAATTCTGTCTTAAGACTCAGAAAACCCTGATTATAGTCTGGAATTGTTGCTTAGCCTTTTTTTTTTTAATCTGTTTGTTTACCTTTTGCTACAAGAATATGAATAATCGCCCAACTTCCTTTATAAAACTAACATTAGAACCATGTCAATTAATATGTAGTGGTATTTTGAAGAGTTTAAAATGTCATATGAATGCTCTTAACATCTCTAAATAAAAAATGATGGACCTATTCTAGTCAGTATAGCAGGGCACTCCTAGAGTATTACTTTCTGTCTTAACAGGTACATAGACAGCTAGAACAAACTCTGAGATTAAAAACCAGAAAGGTGAAATATCTCCTAAGTGAGTCCACAACAGAAGAAAAAATGTGGTTGGTGAAGGAGAGTAGAATGGGTTTTGATCCTTAGCTGTAGCAATGAGATATAACTAAATGTGCAGTAGTTACAGAAGAGATATTTTCCAAATAAAGTATATTTGAATAGAGTTATCTAAAATTTGAATGAACTATTTTCATAGGTGGTAAGCTTACTGGTATATTTGTAGACTAAGCAGAGGCTAAATTGTTACCTGATGGGAAAGCAGTAAAGAGAATTGAGACCTCAGATGGAATAGAATAGAATGGAATGTATAGCTGCTCTGATTCTCCACTGTTCTGATTTTGAAAGGTTGCTTTGATCATTATATTGTTCGCTGGTTAAGATTTTTATTGCTACAGAAGAAACCATCCCCAAACTTAAAGGCTTAGAACAATACTTCTTTACTTATAATTTTTTTTAGGTTCACTGGTAGGATCTCCACTTTAAAATGGTATGATCCCAAGTACTGGGGATGCTAGAAGTCCAAAACAGCCTCACTCACGTAGCTGCCCATTAGGGAAGACCAGCAGCTGAGGATCCTCTGAGGCCCATTTTTTTTTTTTTAATGTGAGACCCTTCCCATGGAGGTTCAAGTTCTCTTGCACAGCACAAGGACTAAGTTTTGAGAAGGAATATGTTGAGAAATTGAAGTGGAAGCTGCAAATCTCTTCAGTCCCAGCTGCCAGTGTTACACAGCAATACTTCAAGAACATTCTGTGGGGCAAACCAGAGCCAGTCCTAAATTAATGTGTCCAATAAATGAATAAGAACGTGAATACATGAAGTTGGGGATCTCTGGGGACCATCTTGGACAGTAGTTTCTGAGGTCATAGTGTTGATTATTAGAGGAAATAGAATATGGGAACAAATAGTTTTAAGCATATTTAGGAGGGCAAGAAAACAGACCAGAAATTATTAAAATGAAGAAAAATATAGAAAAGTAAGTAAAAATGTGGCTAATAGAGCTTCATTCTCTTGACTTATAGGCACTAGTCAAATATAGGAAGTAAGTGAAAGCTGTTTAGTTCAATTTAATAAATAAAAAACACTTATCAATATTTGCCCCAATGGCAAATATGACATTAGTTATTGGGTAATATGGTATGTTTAATGTGAGTACTGACCCTTGAAAATCTTTTAGAATAATTGGGAAGCAGATTGGAAAATAGATAACAATAAAATATGTAATAATATTAAAAGAAAGCATTATAAAGTGCTATAAAAATACAGTTGAAGAAGTAACAGAGATAAGATATAATCTTCTTTGAAAGGTAAGTACATTGGTTCAAGCAGTAAAAAAGAAAGAGGTAGAAAGAGGAGTTGGGTTTTTTTTTTGGGGGGGTGCTGTTTTGTGCCTATTTTGTGCCAAGTATGCTAACCATTATCCATTATGAATTATTTGCTTTGTTTTTTAAAGTATTCTGTTATGGTTTTGATAGAAAATTCTACACCCCCAAAATTTCTAGTGTTGGAAATACGATCCCCAACACAGCAAGTTTCAGAGGTGGGATTTTTAGGCATTGATTGGATCATGAGGGCTATAATCTCACCAGTGTATTCATCT
Source organism: Spermophilus citellus (assembly GCF_964194105.1). Taxonomy (NCBI): domain Eukaryota; kingdom Metazoa; phylum Chordata; class Mammalia; order Rodentia; family Sciuridae; genus Spermophilus; species Spermophilus citellus. Next base: position 39,960,616 of record NC_138195.1, read on the forward strand.
ATGTTAGGGATTAATATTTTGAATTGATTATTATTTGATATTTTAGGATTTTAGGCAGGTGGAGTATGACTGGACGAAGTAGGTCACTGGGGCATGGCCTTCGGGACTGTATCTATCCTCCTGGCCACTTCTTCTCTCTCTCTCTCTCTCTCTCTCTCTTTCTCTCTCTCTCCTTTTATCTCCCTCTTTCTCCCTCTTTCTCTCCCTCTCTCCTCCTCTTTCTCTCCCTCTTTCTCTCCCTCTCTCTGTCCCTCTCTCCCCCTCTTTCTCTCCTTCTTTCTCTCCCTCTGTCCCCCTCTTTCTCTCCCTCCCCCTCTCCCTCTCCCTCTAGATCTCCCACTTTTTCCTCTCTGTTTTCTGGGTGCCATGAACTGAACAGCTTTCCTCTACCATACCTTTACACCATGATGTTTCTGTCTTGGAGTCAGCTGACTGTGGACTGAGACTTCTGAAACCAGAAGCTAAAATAAACTTTTCCTCCTCTAGGTTGTTTTTGTCAGGTATTTTGGTCACAGTGATGAAAAGCTGACACACATTCTAATGAAGCAGATATTATAATCCATATTTTATTTTATTATTTGTTGTTCTCATATTATATATAGCAGTAGGGTGTATTTTGACATATGCATACAGAGGGTGCAACCCATTACAATTTTGATCCCATTCTTGTGGTTGAACATGATGTGGAGTTACACTGGTCTTATATTCACATATGAACATAGGAAGGCTCTGTCTGATTCATTTTACTGTCTTACATATTCCCATACTTCCTTCCTTCCCTTCATTCCCTTTTGTCTAATCTAATGAACTTCTATAATACTTCTCCTTATTCTCCCTTGTTACGGGTTAGCATCCACATATCAAAGAGAACATTTGACCTTTGGTTGTTTTGGACTGGCTTATTTCAGTTAGCATGATATTCTCCAGTTCCATCCATTTATTGGCAAATGCCATAATTTCATTCTTCTTTATGGCCAAGTAATATTCAATTGTGGATTTTATACCACATTTTCTTTATCAATTTATCTGTTGAATGGCACCTAGGTTGGTTGCATAGCTTGGCTATTGTGAGCTGCTATAAACATTGATGTGGCTGCATTACTGTAGTATGCTGATTTTAAGTCCTTTGGGTAATAAGCCAAGGAGTGAGATAACTGGGTCAAATGGTAAGTTTTCTAAAGAATCTCCATACTGCTTTGTGGAGTGGTTGCATTAGCTTGCATTGCCACCAGCAATATATGGACTATCATCAATATTTTATAAAAGGAAGAAACAGGTAAAACAACTTACCCAAATTAAAGCATAAAAAATGTTAATTCCAAATATATAGTACATTATTAATTCATGTTATTAGGCAGTAATGAAAGCACACTAGATTTGAAATACTTTCAAAATGTTTAGTAATCTTACCATGGACCTAGCTGGGCTTAGATCATATTAAAAGCCACTATATTATTTACATACCATCTGTAAAATTCTTCAGATCACCTCCCATGTGCTTCTGTAGTATTTCTTTGTGAAAGGCTGAACTAGACTTGTCCTTGCTTAGGATATTATCTCAAGATAAAAATATCCAATAAACAGGTGGAAATATTGATTTATAGATAGATATTGTGGTTGGAGATACAGATTAAATATCATGATCACTTAGCTAATAGTAATAATATTAGTAATGATAGAAACAGGATTAATAGCAATATAATAAAAAAAAATAATAATAAATAAGACTATAATTGTAATTTACCCTAATGCCATAGTGGCATTACACATGCTATTCTACTACTGGAACACTTTCTATACTTTCTAACTCTTTTTCCAAGTAAATTCCATACTATATGTATATCATAGCTTGTAAAGAATATTTATTCAGCTTAGTCTAATTGGGTATAATTTTTTATATTATCTTAAAACATCATATTCCTTTCCTGGGAAGGAAATTTATTTGTATGATTAAAATAATTCTTCTCCATTCTAGATTCTAAAGGGCAGGAAAAAATATATTTTTCTTTTTTGACCATTACATGTCCCGCTTATACTCAGTACCCAGCATATAATAGGTCTTTAGATTTTTCAGAATGATTGATGGGACAATTAAAACCTGGGTTTGTACAATTTGAACAGAATGCTAAACTATATCAACTTTTTAGACTTGAATTAAGCAAGCGGTGGCCTTAAAAGAGATAGAAATAGCTATTTTGGACTGGGCATCATGACACTCCCCTGTAATTCTAGTGGCTCCAGAGGCTAAGGCAGGAGGATGGCAAGTTCAAAGCCAGCTTCAGCCAAAATGAGGTGCTAAGCTACTCAGTGGGACCCTGTCTCTAAATAACATGTAAAATAGAGCTGGGAATGTGGCTCAGTGGTTGAATGTTCTGCCAAAAAAAAAAAAAAAAGAAAGAAAGAAAGTAGCTATTGTCTCCTATAGTTAAAAGTATCACTCCAAAAAATATTACATTATTAATATAACCATAACCTCATCCATACATTTGTTTGACAAGACCACACACATGCACAAATAACTATAGATGCACAAATGACCATACATAATCACTAGTAGTGATTTCAGATATTCTGTTATTAAATATATTCCTAAGCAAAAGACTTTTAATTTAAAGTAAAAAAAGAAAATTATACTAACCAAAAAAGTAAATGGGAAAAATAAAATTTGAGAATCTAATAAAAAATTAGTGTATTGATTAGGCTATGAGTTTTTTTATTACTTTCAAAATACAGAAGTTATGATGATTAATTTCATGTCAAGTTGTGTGAACATTTTTGGGTAACAATTAATAAATAAATAAACTTTCTATAAAGAGATTTCCCTTCTGAAATTTGGGTAAGCCTTCTCCAGTCATCTGAAATCCTCAACGAAAAACATCTACTTTCCCAAATAAAAAGGAATTTTCCAGCAGACTGCCTTCAGACTTCATCTCTCTTGGATCTCTATCTATTGGCTCACACTGCAGATTTCAGGCTTGCCAGCCTTCACAATTACAAACCCCAAATTCCTACAATAAATCTCTATTTACATTCTATTGGACCTTTTTCTCTGGAAAACCCCACTAATACGGATTTCAATATCAAGAGTGTTTCTCTATTCTTAAGGATGATTTTTTCTGAATAAATTCAGGAGTTTCTGGAATTGACTCTGTAATCTAATTAGATATAAAGTCGTGAATCACTGTATTGGCAATAGCAAAGAAGGCACTGATATTCCATCATATGCTCTGTCATGATACATATACAAAATATCAACAATTTGAATAATCCTAATGGATATGATAATCCTAATTGGATAATCCTAATGGATAATCCTAATGGAACATTTACAAGAAGCAATGATCCAAGTGACCATGTAAATGATACTTTGAAACTAATAAGTATAATGGGATGGATGGTGGTCATTTCTATTGAAAATTATTTTTTGTTTGTTTCATTGAGAGGCCATTAGTCTGCCATAAACCAAAGTTTGGATTCTCACACAAGCAAAACAAACCCAAAGTAAACAGTAAATCAAAACTCAAGCTTAAGGAATCAGAAATTGACAACTAACTTCTAACTAGGAACTTTCCACTCTAACCAAATAAATATGTTTTTTCTTGCTTCTGAGAACATCTAATGAATATTTTCTCTCTTATCTCTTCCTGAGAAGTGCTAAGGTCTTTGAGTATGCTGCTGCCAGATTCATGAATCACTGAATGCTGAAATAAACTCATTAAACTTGTGATTTGCCTACACTTTTTTTTTTTTTTTAACATTCAGTGTCTATGGGCAGAATGGGGAAAGAAAAGGATAAACTTAGAGAATTCTCATCTTCAGAATTGCGTATATAACCCGAAAGCTTCCATGGGTATTCTGAAAGAGATCTTTATCTCCCTGTGGAGGCAGGGCTGAAATTGTTGAAAACAAATCCAGAACTCTCCTTAGCAATGACTGATTTGTAATGCAAATTGAACTCCCAGCCTCACAAGGTGTCTACTGCTAAAGTGAGAGCACTGAATGGGAAGAAAAGGGATCTGGAAAGTTTAATGGGGATGTGTGGGAAGGCCTGGCATCATTAAATTCTGGTGAGTCACCCACAGTAGAAGCATATATTCCATCTTCATCTGTGGGAATTAGCTCCGCATTACCTGAGGAAATTAACAGTTTCTCTCATGACAATTGTTTAGCAAGACAATGACCAGTCTCCTCCATCCTCACAACTCCTTTTTGATGCTAGACTTGTAGGTAGACTTATATCCTAGCAGATACCTAATGGTGAGGAAAAGAGTATAGTCCATGAAGAAGAAGACTATTTTCCAGAAGAACTTAACTTGTGTTTTCTAACTTATATAGAAAGAAATCTGGGGGAATGTAAGTAAGAAAGGATAATAATAGTGTAGGCTAATAGTGGAAGGAACATGAATTTGGATAGGACTAAACTTAAAGATATGAGTCCAGTAAACAGTTTGAAGTTCCATGTTGTAGATGAAGGAGTTAGTTTATTTGGTTAGTAGGTTGAAACATGTAACCAAAGGTGATCCTAAGTAAATGAATTAGAAATTCCAGAACTGCTTTTGTTTACAGAAGAAGGGATGCAAAGGCTTAGTAGTGGCTGCAATGTTAGAATATATCTGTCATTTAAGCCACTTTGGGAAGGTCCAGAAGACAGAGTTTTTTTGTTTTCTGTTTTTTGTTTTTTTGACACGGATTCAACATAGAGGCACTTAGCCACTGAGCCATATCCCCAGCCCTTTTTCGTATTTTATTTAGAGACAGGGTCTCACTGAGTTTACTAGTTGCTTAGGGCCTTGCTAACTTGCTGAGGCTGGCTTTGAACTGGGAATCCTCTTGCCCCAGCCTCCCAAGCCAGTGGGATTACAGATATGTGCCACTGAGCCCCTTAAGACAGAGAGCTTTTGATCCACACTGCCAAGGCACACGGTTGGACCACTGGTCCCTGTCCAGAAGAGGAAGCAGAGCAGCCAAGCAGCACGCAGGCAGGGTCTCACTCACAAACTGGATGGGCTAGAGCACAGGCAGCGAGCATGGGCTGCAACCTCATGGAGCCCACCATGCCTGAATGGGCCTGAGGCATGGCAGACCAGTGCCAAGCAAGCCAGGGAGGCTGACCTGTCTTTCCTCACCCCTCACTCTTTCCCCTCTGCCAGGCTTCATGCAGACTCCTGCTCCACACAGTGCCACAGCTTCATATCTCCTGAGCATGCATAATCCATTGACTATAACCTCTTAGGAAGCTGAGATTGTCTGCCATCAGTGAGAAAATGGAAGTGGGATGAACCTGAATGGAAGTTTGCATTCAAGAATTAACCCATAGCCTTAGTACTTTACCAAACCCTAATTAGCATAATTATGAACCAATAGTGTTAGTACCTTTCCAAACCCTGATTAGCATAGTTTGGGAACAATAGCCTTCACCCAAGTGCTACATGAACCCCTTGACTATAAACTCCGGGAAACCTGCTATTGGGTGCCCCTTGCCCTGTGAGAATTCTGTTTCTGTTCTGAAATAAATCCTACTTCTTTACTCTTGCCTTCCTTTGTCCATGAGTTTCATTCTTTAGATTTGCCAGACAAAAACCCAGAAAGAAGAAACTGAGCAGCAAACTGCTAGGGTCTGCTGCAACACTCAGAGGGACAGCCTGCCATTAAGAGTTGCAACACTTCTCATCTACAGAGACCTGTAGTTTGTGCAGACCCCATAGGAAAACTGAAGCAGAGAATCAAATTTCATCTCAATTCCAGTTTCACTTTCACCAAGATTGTGAGAAATAAACTTTGAGGGAAGCCCTAACATTCCTGAATAGTTGTAATTACTTCTTTTCTGTAGACAACAACTTAGAGTGAAGCTACAGTCTCTGAACTGGGAAGTGTAAATACAATTGGGAGTTATTGGATGCCATGGTGGCAGGGCTATAGTAGCAGCACTCAGCCTCAAAAGGCAAGGTGGCGTGGTTACCTTATCAAAGCAGCAATAAAAATAGTCTCAAAAGAAATTCAAAACCAGCTGTGGTACCGGCTAATTTTATTATGCTTTTTCTAAAAGTGAAATAAGAAATACTAAATTCTTAGTTGATTTGAATAAGCATAAGAACACTGGGCCAGATAAAAGAGGTCTACCCTAAATCACAAACACAGGATCACAGACCTTCAATCTATTTCCAAACTTCAGCTATTTAATACTCAATCCCTCTTGAATGATAGGGAGGTTAGCTTCTCTGGAGGAAAGACACCAATATACTACTAAACTATATATACCATTATTGGTTCCTTCAGCCTTCCCCAAAGACAGCCTTGACCTTTTATCAGTAACGCTGGTAAAAGGAGAAATAATTATACATTTTGTGACCTACAAAACACTGGCTATGAATTGACATTAATTCCAGGAAAGTCAAAATGTGGTGTAGCACTCAGAGTAGGGGCTTGTGAAGGTCAGGTGATCAATAAATGTTGAGGTCCATCCCAGAGTGGGCCCAATGAGTCTTCAAAAACATCCTGTGGTTATTCTTTAAGGTCCATCATGCATAATTGATGGAGATAGAATGGAATGCTGCCAGAATTTCCACATTGGTTCCCTGACCTGTGGAATAAGGGATATCATGGTGGGAAAGGACATGAGGAAACCATTAGAGCTGCCTATACCTAAAAAAAAGGAGTAAAGCAAAAGTAATACCACATCCTTAGAGGGATTTTAGAGATTATTGATGCCAGCATCAAGAACATAAGAGATGCAGGGGTCGCAATCCCCAACATGTCCCCATTTGGGTCTTCTATTTGGCTTTAGAAAAAGGTAGATCTACTCATCTTGGAGAATGAGACTGGATTATGGTAAGCATAACCAAATATTGACTCTTAATTTCAAATGCTAGACCAGAAAGAGTTTCATTGCTTGAGCACATTACCATATAGTCTGTTGCCTAATATGAAACTATTGATTTGGCAAACACCTCTCCCACTATATATGCCTCTAAGGGTCTATCACAAGCACTTTGCTTTCAACTAGAAGGCTATCAGTATATCTTAATTGTCTTACCTCAGTGATGTATCAACTCTTTAGCCCTATGTCATAATTTAGTTTGCAGAGAACTTGATTACCTTTCCCTTCCCCAATGTATTATACAAGTCCATTATATTGATAACATTCTATTCAGAACTATTAAGGAAGCAAGTAGCAATTACTCTTTAGTTATTGGTAATACATTTACGTGTCAGGTTGGGAGTTGAGTCTGACTAGCCTAGAAAGTGAAATTTCTAGGAATCCAGTGACATGGCACAAATCAATATATAACTTATAAGAATAAAGGTAAATTGTTCATCAGATTACCCTCCAAAGAAAGAGGAGGGGCAATGTCTAATGAACCTATTTGGAATTTGCAGGAAACATATTCCTCATTTAGATGTGTTAATCCAGTTTACTTACTAAATAAACTAAAAAAACTACTCGTTTTAATGGCACCGGATTAAATAAAACTCTTCCACTGGTCCGGAGTGTTATAGAAGCTGCACTGCACTTGGGCCAAATAATCCAGTAGGTGCAATGTGTATCATAAGATCATATTGTGGAAGTGGGCCCTGCATTCTCTGGAGATAATGACTCTTTAGAAACAATTTTTGGCTTGACACTGGACTTTATAGTAGAGACTGAATGCTTATCCATAGGACACTAAATTACCATGCAGCCTTAGCTGCCCATCATGAACTGGTGCTATAAGACCCACTAAGCCACAAAATGGGGTTTGGCCAACAACAATTCATTTTCAAATGGAAATTGTATATGTGTGTGTGTGTGGGGGGGCTATTTATATATGTGAGTAAGTCCTTAAGGCACAAATAAGTTACATAAAGAAATGACTCAAATGCACTTTAATCCCCACTCTTGCTATGCTACTTTCTCTCTCATAGGTGTACTTAGGACTTCATGAGTAGTCTCCTAGCTTCAGTTGACAGCTAAAGAGAATAATTGGTTCTGATTTATGGATATTTCTGTTAATATCTAGGAATCATCTGAAAACAGAAACCTATAGCACTACAGTTCAGCTCTGGGACATCCCTGAAGGGCAGTGATAATAAATCAACAAGCAAAAGAGGGAATTAACATAGTGGCCTGGGAGACTGATCCTAACTTCTAAGGAGACAATTGGACGGATACTGCACAATTAAGATAAGAAAAATATGCGTGAAATATAGGAGATCTCCTACATAATCCTAAGGTGTTTCTTAGGATTATCATGTTCTGTGTTTAGAACACAGAACCCAATTATCTAGGACTGCTAATGACCTCTATTCTTTAGAAATGGAGGTTTCAGGCATTCTACCAAGTAAAGAATCATGACCAATCAGGAAGCTTGCTGAACATAAAGGAATACAAAATGTGTAGTGGAAGAGGAGGATTATGAATGCCAGTTATAATAACATGATCAGTTATAGAAATGAGCATCAAAATCATAATAATTGTCAGGAATATTTCTTTATTTTATTTTGCATGTTATATGCATGAATTTGTTTGTGTATATCCATATTTTTATTTAAAGCAAGTAATTTTGTTTTCTTTCCTCTCTTAACCCCTCATCATGTAACAAGAGATGTATTGATTTGATATTCTAGTATTTAAGTAATGTTAACTTCAGAGGATTTAAGTTATACAATATCAAGTGAACAGCAACTAGTGCTTGCCTCTTGTTCTCAGAAAAGGATGCTTGAGTTTTCAGTTGCTTACATGATAGTTGTATTATGTAAGGTGGAGACATGAGTTTGTTATTGTCATTAATTATAGCTCAAGAAAATGTATATGGGTGGAAAGTTTGTGATGGTTAATCTTATGTGCCAATACTTTGGGTGAGATTAATATATAGATCAGTAAACTTTGGATAAAACATTCCATAATGTGTGTATGTATTGTATATATACATTAAGATAGGTATATACTTTATTGTATATATACCATATATACAAATGCTTGCACACGTGCGCGTGCGCGCGCACACACATACACACACACACACACACACACACACACACACACACCTTATTGGTTCTGTTTCTCTGAAAGACCCTAACTCAATATTATAAGATTTTATTTTAGTTTATTTACTGAATGTGAAATATAAAGACTATCTACTGGAGAAAGTGTCAGATTAGGAATATCAGCACATATTGGATTGTAATTCTTGCCAACTCTCTGATAAACTTATTTATGATATTGCCACATCATTTACCAGAGCCCGGAATACACTTTTTATCATGAAATACAAGAATCTGTCTCTTGTCTTCAAGTTCTCAAGGTGGCTTTTGCAAACTGTGGATAAGTAGGGAAGCTCAGAGGATAACAAGCCTCACTGGAACTTTATTCTGATGGATTTTATTCCAGAAAGTATATGGAGAGAGAATTTGATTGCCCATTTCTGGAGAAGAGGTTCCTACACACTGAGGTGCTTCTTGCCAAATGTTGGCCTAATTAAGCCCGAGAAAGCCCATTTCTCTGCAGGCCTGGAGCTTCTGGGTAAAGAAAAGCAGTGCTGCAGCATCATGAGACTTTATTATTATGTTGGCAATACTCCTTTATTAAGAATAGTTGGGAGGACACCTGGCTAACTGAGGCTTACAGAATATATGATTTCTACAATATTGCAGTTGGAATGTTAAAGAGCATAAAGCAAATTCTGGAGGAGGATGCTCCACAGTTGCCAAGAGGCTGAGTATTTCAAAACAATGCAAAAACAAACAGCTCTCTTCTTTATGTATAGAGTGTTATACAAAGCAAATGAAGCATTTGAGGTGGTTGAGATGGACTGATTCCTCAAACCAGTAACAGCAGTAAATAAAGATGTCATGCATTCAAATACACTTTCCAGGATGGATCTCTAAATACTTCTCCCCCCAAAAAATACCCCCCAAAAAAGGCTAAGAAATTTGTCCTTCTATACTCCTATTCTCAAATTAAATTTGGATCACTTTCAGTTTGAGTCTTTAAACTAGCTTTGTTTCTTTCTATTTGTAAAACATAATAATGTTTTTGTTTTATCAATTTCTACATCAAAGGGCATCAACTTATTTCCTGAAATATTCTTATTTACAAATAAGTCTCATATATACAATGATGATTATCTTGGTCAGTTTCTTCTTTTTATAAAAAATAATAAACTTTTTATATAAATGTTAAAAGCTAAATTTTATTCTGTGATTGTTATTATTCTAGAACAAGTTTTATCATACTTATACTAAATCTTAGCAGTTTTATGCCTGTAGCAAACATAAATGTCCAGGATTCCTGGCAGCAAACTATGGAAAAGAGTTGGAATTTCTCAAATCATTCTTTTTTTAATCTTATATAACTTGCAGTCTGTTTCTTTACAATTTTACAAGCAAAATGATTCTCTGAAATGATCATATTTTATGGTTTAGATTGTGTATTTCCCACTATATGTAGCTTATTCAATGATATTTGAATTCTTCTGCAAAAAATAACTTTTATCTACATTTAATTCATGTATTTCATTCCTTATATATATCTTCTGTTCCATCAAACACAGAGGTCATTGATTTTTTTGTTTCTCAATTCAATGTAGTTTTATAAGTGAGATCACTTACAATATAAAAATCTTGTCAGCTGGAGCAGAGTCTCACAAGAGATAGCAAGATACAATATTCTTATAAAATCAGTACTATATATACATATATAGTACTGAGTTTTATTTAATCTATTGCATGTATCTAAAATTGAAAAAAAAATGAATAAGAAAATTTCTTATCATGACAAAGATTTTTAAAAATCTCTGCCAGATCTTCAGTTACTTCTGAACTGACCTTATGACATTTTATCTTGTTTTTTGATATTCTTTCTTGCTCATCAATCAGTGTTTTCTTTCTGTTCAATGTCAGTGAGAAAACTGGTGTTGCAGCCACAAATAATGAATCATGAGCAAGAATTTGCCATTTATATCATAAATATGACAGTGCAGTGCCTGTAGACAGTGTTATTTCCAGTCTGTACTTCTGGACACTGAGGTCAATAAAATTGCTACTGGCTATAAAGCATGGACAGGAGATGCAGTCTGGTGCAGTGAATTTTTTGACTGGAGAATGAATTACTGTTTCAGAATGACAAGATAAGGGTGTCGGGGCCTTTTGGTAGAAACCTGATTCTACTATATTTGAGGTTGCTTTTTCCACATCATCTTATGATTTCCTTTAAACCCCTAAGATTTGGTCGGTCTATTTTCTTTTTTCACCACTACTAAATAAAATTTTGTGTCAATTTTTCTGCTTTTCTTGATGCACATGCATGACTATTCTGAGTCACCTTCATCCCTTTGATCTTAGAAGCAAGTTACAGCCCTACCAACATTTTAATCCTATATTAAGCCTTGTAAAATTATGTAGCATAAGAAAAAGTAACTGGTTAGGACCAATAACCACTGGAAAAAATTGCAAGATCTTTACATTTCAAATCTAGGCTTTCGCAAGTTTTCACATGGCCCTCTCCCTCATAGCTTTTCTAAAGCTTCTTTGTTATCCACATTGACTCTTGAAATACTAGTGATTTTACACATATGCATACTCCCATACACACATATACTTATATGCTTCAGGATTACATGATCAGGGCATCCAGGGCCATTTGTGTGTGTGTGTGTGTGTGTGTGTGTGTGTGTGTACATGTGCCTGTGATATGCTTAATATTCCTTATTCTAAACTTCTTAAAGGTCCTTATATCAAGAGGGAGTTGGTGTTTAGCATGTTATGAACCTTAAGAATCAAAAGTTATTTATTCTTTCACTTTTGATAATCTTCTGCATGCTGTTCCACTTGAATAATCTGTCTATTCTTCCATTGCCTCCATGGACACTTCCTAATAGGAGATTCTAGAGCTATAAAGAAACTCTTCACTGTGCTCTGTAAGATCAGTTTGGCCAACCCTTTCCATCAAATCTCCCTTCTGTCTGGTGGCTTTTACATGGCTCCAGAGTCATTGGTTTGGGGTGAGAGCTTCTCCTGCCTGCTCAAGACAGAAAGTGATGAAGGGGAGTAGAATATGCCAACCCAAAATATTTCTCTTTGGGATAAGGATTATTTTGAGTTAAAGGTACTAAAACGGAACAAAACAAAAATGACCCTATGCCTTTTTCTTCCTGAAAGCAGGGGACAAAGACTTCACATGGAAGATGTCTTCCCTATACTACAAGAAAAATAACATTCTTTTCATCAAGGGCTTCTGATGAGACAGCACATCATGGTGGATTCCATGGCAGAACAAAGCTGCTTACATCATGAACAAGGGAGCAAAGAGAGTGAGGAGGGAGAAAAGACCAGGAGCCCACAATCCCCACTCTTCCTTTTTTAAAAATTTTTATTTATTTATTTTTTTTAGTCATACATGACAGTAGAATGCATTTTGATATATAATACATACATGGAATGTACATACATCAACCATATTGTCTATTCTATTCTGCTGTCCTTCCTATCCTCCCTACTCCTCCCCTCCTCTCCCATCCTTTCTCTCTATCCAATCTAATGTGACACACTTTTTTTTCTTTTTCTCATTACAACATCATATATGTATTCTGTATAACAATGAGGTTCTCCTTCCATCTTCTGTGCAACTCCCCTTCTCCCTCTTTTCCCCTCCCACCTCTCTTCCCTATTTACCCAGTCTTCCTTTTTTTTAAAAAAAATATTTTTTAGTTGTAGATGCACACAATGTCTTTATTTATTTATTTTTGTGTTGCTTAAGATCAAACCCAGTGCCTCACACATGTGAGGCAGGTGCTCTGCCACTGAGCTAAAGCCCCAGCCCCCACAATCCCCTTTGAGGGTCGTGACCTAAGGATCTCTCATTAAGCCTTATCTCCCAAAGATTTTTCCATCCCCCAATAGTACCACTCTGCACCTGAACTTCTGGCCAATAATCAACATCTAAGCTATAGCAGACAAGAAGTTGAAACTGAGAGAATTCTGTTCAAACCCTTAAAAAAAAAAAAATTTTTTTTTTTTCCCTCAAATTTTCTTACTGTGTACTTTACTTTCCCCAAATCACCTCTCTTCCTTCAACCCAACAGAAAAGTGTTTAGGTTTTGACACTTCTGTTATACCAGGCAGATTAGGTAGTTTCATTGTTAATGCTCTTATAAAACATTCTAACTTTTCTAATAGAGTTAAAACATTATGTCTTTACTTATTGCATTTTTGTCTGCCTCATTTAACTCTGCTCTTTATCAGGGCTGGGTCCCTATCTCCCTTGGTCATTATTTTCTTAGTGCCTAGCTTACCTGCTAGCATATTGTAGGTACTCAATAAAAGTTGAAAGAAAAATTAAATAAGCAAATTAATTTCCATTATGATTGAAGTTACTATGTACTGTTTTCTACATATTAGCAGTTTTTTAAACAAATTTGTTAATTTCTATCTTTTGCTGTCTTAAAAACATTTTGGTAAAAAATATATATCTCAAAATTAAAAAAAGAAAAGTCCTGTTGAGGAAAAAAAAATGGGTTCTACCAGTTAACAAAGAAATCTTTAAAAAGATAACTATACTCATTTGAGGGTGATAGTTTTGCTGATCACTATATTTATTTGTCAATGTAAGCATTATAATTAAAATGATTGAGGAAATTCTAGGCAAGGATCAAGACATTTCTGCCACAGGAGACTGGTCTGGCTTCCAGATCCCTTGACCTTTCCATATCTTCTAAAGGTCAGAATGCAATTCCCCTGCAGCTGATCCTTAGCTCAGCTCTGTCTAAAGCCTTATCTCTGACTTTGAATTTAGCTAGAATGCTTCCTTCCTTTCACTTTTATTATTTTTTTCTCTGGTTATTCATTTAGTGCATCCATTAGATACTCTCAGTGATCACAATGTACTTTTAATTTAATTTGTAAGTAACTCTAATGTGATTCTACCTGCTTAATACAAATGGGTTTATAATCATCTCCCACTTCTACATCCAGTTTCTTATTTACTCTGAGTGCAACTGACTATAATAAGAATATAATCTCACTTCAGAAAATTGCTCCATCCTGTTCATCTAATGGTTCAGCTTCTGGTGACAAGAATTTGTTTTTTAGGATTGGCCCCTCATATTGATGAAATTTTAAATTCAACAGATTTCTAAATAGGCATGTCCATTAATAGCAAACAGGGAATTCCTGTGGGAGAGTGTTGGGGATACTAACAAACTGCAAATGGTTATAATATTTAGTAGTAAAGCCCAAATCACAATTCTTGTATTTTCTTTCCCTCTCAGTTTCCAAAACATTATTTCTAAATAAAATTTTACTAGTGCAGAGATGGTGCAGACTATTAGTTACATATGAGCATTCAAATAAAATATCTATTTTTAAAAATTCATTTTTAGTAAAGGGAAAAAGAAGTGTTATAGCTTTGCTAGAAAAAGAAAAACACAGGAGACTCCTGTCTGAGAGCCTGTGATTCTGCCCATCAGCATAAACACGGGGCTTTTAAAGATGTGATTCAAAGGCTACATTCCTCCTGTTCTCTGTCAGAGTTGTACAGAGTTGTAATTCACTTGTTAATTTGAGAGAGTCATTTCTGAGATCTTCTGGTGCCATCCCCAAAATCTGAATTACTTTCTTTCTTTGGTGGGTGTGTACTGAATGACAGAGAACTCTGATTAGGATGGGGGAGTAAAGGTAATCCTGTTTCTCCTGAGATTAGAGAGGGGGAAAGATTAGGAGGAGGGGGAGAGAGGAAGAGAAACAAACATGCCCTTTTAGAGAAGCATAAATGGATTTTGGTTACATTTCCCCACTGTCAATTTCTACATCCTGTTTCTATAGAAAAATGGGTGACAATATCTCCAAGCTACTTCCTGCTGAAAGAGTGTACAGTTGTGCAGAGAGTGACCTGAAATCCTTATTCTCTACCAGGGGGGGCATGTACCTTTAAGGGTATTCAGCATTATGGCAGTCCGGAAGTCCATGGTGACAGATGGTCAGTAACCGGACAAGGCATACACAGGGCAGGGATCTTGCTAGGACAACAATAAATAAGACAACAAAATCATTACTTTTTTTTAAAAAAAATAAATGATTAGCATAAAAGCAATTAATATTTCAGCCCGTCTATGAAAACAGTAACTCACAATTGTATTATATCAGTGAAAAACAGATCAAGTTTATCCATGTAGGAGGTTAGAAAGATTTGTAGGTCTATAAGATCAGGCTCGAATTGACTCAGGACAAACCTGTGACTTTAGAGTCCCTTATGATCATTATTATTAGGCACTCCCCACAAGATCCCTTTCTTTATAGCCTCCAGCTTTACTTGATTTTTAGTAGAGCTGACACAAATATACATCTTAAGTTACATAAACAAACAACGAGGACACTGTTTTTACTTTCAAATTTCCATGTCGGACCAGGTGCTGACTACCATTTTTGATGCCTTTTTGTCTTTTCTCAGACTAAATATTGACTCAAGAGCATGTTTTTAAAACTTGATTAATATAACTTCTATAACAATAGTTATGTCTTAATAAGCTCTATGTAGTAGAATTTATCCTCACATTTTCTGAAAAAAAATTTTGGTACATATTAATTATACAGTTTAGTGGGTTTCATTGTGTTATTAGTATATGCACATAACATAATTTGATTGATTTTACATCCCAGTAACTCCCTTTGCTCTCTCCTCCTCCTTTTCCCATCAATTTCCTCTACTCTAATGGACTTGCTTCTATTTTTGTGACATGCTTTTTTTTTTTCTTTTCTTCTTCTTTTTTTTTCCTCCTAGCTTCCCCAGATGAGAGAAAGCATAGGACACTTGTCTTCCTGTGTGGTTCATTTTGCTCAATATTTTGCACTTCAGATTCATCCATTCATTTTCCTGCAAATTCCATACTTTTATTCTTATTTATGACTAACTATAAAACCCTTTCAAGTATATATAACATATTTTTTAATCCATTCATCTGTTGGTGGATACCTAGGCTAGTTCCATGACTTGGCTATTGTGTTGCAATAAAAATGAGAATGCATATTCTCTAAAGCTTGCTACTTTCAATTCTTTTGGATAAATGCTGAGGAGTGGTATAGCTGGTTTACACAGTAGCTACATTTTTAGACTTTTGAAGAAGTTTTATACTGATTTTCATATTATCTGTATTAATTTATATTCCTAGCATTGATGTGTAAGAATTCCTTTTCTCCACATAATCACCAATAGTTATTGCTATTTATATCATTGATGGTTGCCATTCTAACTAGAGTCAGGTGAAATTCCAGGGTAGTTTTAATTTGCATTTCCTGAGGGCTGAAGATGCTGAACATTTTCACATGATTCTTGGACGTCATTACTTCTTCTCTTGAGAAGTGTTTGTTGAATTCTGATGTCCATTTATTAAATAGGTTATTATTAGTAATTTGGGGTATTAAGAGTTTTTAGTTCTTTATATATTCTGGATATTAATTCTCTGTCAGAGAGAGGCTGGCAAAGATTTTCTCTCATGCTGTAGGATCTCTATTCACACTGTAAATTTTTCCTTTGCTGATCAAAAGCTTTTAAATTTGATGCAATCAACTTATTGATTCTTGATAGTATTTCCTGAGCTATGGCTGTCCTATTGAGAAAGTCATCTTTATGCCTGTGCCTGTATGTTGGAGTATTGACCCTTTAAAAAAAAAAGTACAGTTGCAGTTTCAGGTCTTATTTCTAGGTCTTTGATCCATTTTGAGTAGACTTTGGTGCAGGTGAAAGATAGACATCTAGTTTCATTTTTCCACATGTGGATATTCAGTTTTCCAACATCATTAGTGGCTATCTTTTCTCCAGTGTATGTTTTGATCTTCTTTGTCATAGTTCAGATAGCCTCATATGTGTGGGTCTGTCTCTGTGTCTTAAGTTCCATTTCATTTTTCTATGTATGTTCACATTTTCTGAATAAAAATGACAATATGCAAATCTTATTACATGCAGATTATTTTCCATGAATTGAGACAAGTGCTTTGCATTACATAATCTCTGTTTTTTCATTTAAAAACTAATAAATTTATCTACACTTTGTAGAACCATAAAACTCAGAAATTGAACAATTGATCTAAAATGAACAATCAAAATTAAAATATAAAACCTCTTCTTAAATTCATACTGTCTCTGTTGCATTGCTTCACAACAGTTTGAGGAGTAGAACAAGAAGGCATTCAGACAGCTTGGAGTCCAAATAGGTTCTAGAGGTTATAGGCCTGTGTTTCAATCACATCTCTATCAGGGCTCTGAATGTGTCCTTCAGTACATTGGTTCTCTCTTTGATTCTTCTGTGAAGTGGGCACAATCTAAAACATTTCTTCACAAGTTATGATAAAAATAAAATGTACATGGCACATACTAAACTCTCAATGTGCTAGCTATTATTGCTATCATTATTATTATTACTTATTTCATGTTCCTTTCTTCACACTTATCATTAAATTTTTAAAAACAGCTACTCTCCAGATATGAGAATCTTCCTCTTTTGGGTTTCAGATAAGATAGAATAAGAACACCTCAGCCCATCTCTTCTGTAAAAACTCTATATAAGAATATAAAGCAAACTACCTGAAGACCCTTAAAAATAATTAAAAGCTAGCTGAGCAAGGTAGCACACCTCTATAATCCCAGCTGCTCAGGAGGATGAGAAGGACAGTGAGTGAGTTCAAAGCCAGCCACAGCAAAAGTGAGGTGCTAAGCAACTCCTTGAGACTCTGTCTCTAAATAAGATACAAACTAGGGCTGGGGATGTGGCTCAGTGGTTGAGTGCCCCTGAGTTCAATCCACGGTACCAAGCCCCCTAAAATAATTAAAAGCAGATAATTTTTTTGAAAGAGTCAAAATGTGAGAAGCAAACTTTTGTGGTTTTTGTCTTGAATATCCCCCAGAGGTCTATGTATTGAAGGCTTGGTCCCCAACTTCTGGCACTAGTAGGAGGTGGTGAAACCTGTCAGAGGTGGAGACTAGTGGAAGAAAGTTAGGTCACTGGAGGGGAGGTGTTCCCATATTGGGAACCCAGCCTTTCTCTCTTACACTGTTTTGTTTCCTGGTTGCTCTGAAGTGACAAGCTTCTACACTGCTTTACCATAGACCCTAAGGCAATGTTTCCAAACAACAATGGACTGAAATATCTGAAACCCTGAATCAAAATAAACCTCTCTTCTATACCAGTTGATTTATCTCAGGTATTTTTTTAAGCAATGGAAAGCTGATCTACACATAATCTATAAAGGGATAAATTATTCATTTCTCTCCCCTGTTTTTTTTCCCCCTGGCTACTATTTCTGAGGGTGGGCCTTGTCATGAGGTTCAGTGAAAATGATGACATTCAAGCCTAAAAATTATAAAAATCCTTATCTTTCTGTCCATAGGACCTCTTCTATGCAGTGCATGTGTGCGCTGTGGGGAGAATTCACTGAATTCCAGGTTACTGTATTTTATTTTATTTGCCTCTTGTAGTTTTAACTCCAAGAAAAGACACTAGTGACAGTTCACAGTTGTAATAGCACAGACACTTAAATGCTCAAAATAAACCCCATCTTGCAGACCAGAGAAAGTGGGAAAAATTACTATCCAAAGCTTGAGAGTGAGGAGGAAACTCTGGAGAGAAGACGACTGTCAAAAACTGTAACAATAATATTTCACATACATGGTTACAAGTCTTGGACTCAACCATGATCTCAGTGTGCAATGAAAAGATCCAATCATCAGAGAAATGGCTTCAAGACCTGAACTAAGGTTTCCTGAAGTCTTGAATACTGAGTGTCACATATGTGACAGATCAAAGCAGCATAACAAAGGGTCCAAATGGTTAACGATGTTTGAAAACTCTATCCACAAAAGGGTGAGAGAAAAGTAGGCTGAATCTCACTGTTTTGATTGGTTTTACAACAAAGAACATCCTAAACAACATAATAGTCAAAAGGTCCAAGATAAAACCAAAGTGCTCATCATGCAAGAAAACATGGCAGATTCTAAAAAAGAAAAAAAAATCAACAGGTAAAACTCCAGATAATGGAAATGTTGATTCATTACACAAAGATTCAGCTGTGAATATGACTATGTTTGATATGATAAAATCTAAATAAATGGAAATAAGTTGAGAGACAGAGGTTCTCAGCACAAAAACCAAACCAACAGTGGGTAATCAAATGGAAATTTTGAAACTCAAAAATCAACATGTAAATAAAAATCCCAACTGGCTAGGCTCAGACAGAATGGTGGTTACAGGAAAAAGATAGTGAACTTGAAGAAATATCCATTGAAGTTATTCATTCTGAAGAATAGAGAGAATGTAACAACAAGGAAAGGTCTAAATTTATGTTGTTTGATTCCTAAAAGAAGAGTAGAAGATTGTTTCAGAGGAAATTCTGGGGGAAATGACTCAGATTTTCAAAATTTGGTGGAATAAATATACATTGTGTCAACAAAGTCAACAAAACTCAGGCAGTATAAGAGCAAAGAAAACCAGGACTAGACACATGATCAAACTGTTATTGAAAGCTGCTAGAGAAAAATGTCACCTTATATGAAGAGGCACAGTGATTTGGGGGACTGAAGATTTCTTATCAAATACCATGAGGACCAGACACAGTGGAACAACATTTTTCAAGCTACGATGTTTAAAAACAAAACAAAACAATTAACAATTGTGTACCAAATTTGTACATGAAGCATATGAAAATATGCTTTAAGAAGGAAAGCAAAATAATTATATCATATGACAAAAAAATAAGAGAATGACTCATGAGCAAACTTACTCTGAAATAAATATTGAAGAGATATTTTCAGCCTAAAAAGAAATATAGCATAAGAAAAATGGGGGTAATGAAATAGACCAAATTATACAATGTATAAGTATGAATGTATCACAATGAATCTCATTATTACATGATTATAATGTACCAATAAAAAAGAAAAAAAGAGACAAAAATCCCTTATGATCATCTTAGTGGACAAAAAGAGAGTATTTAGAAAACTTTAATATCTATTGATGATTCAAAATGTATAAAGAATTTTGACTAAAAGAGCATTTATTTAACTTGACATTGAACATCTACAAAAACCTTACAACTATTTTATTTGATAATGAATATCATCCTGAATGGCAAATTTCTTTTAAGATTGGAAACAAGACAAGTGTGTTTATTCAGATTTGTACTAGAAAACTCAACTAGTGCAATAAGGCAATGAAAAGAAATAAAAAACTACATATTGGAAAAGATTAAATTAAAAAAATCTTTATTTTTAGAGAAGATAATTTGACAAGTAGAAAAATCCCAAAGAATTTGTCAGAGAGAGAGAGAGAGAGAGAGAGAGAGAGAGAGAGAGAGAGAGAGAAAGAGGAGAGAGAAAATAAGCAACTAAAACTAGTAATTGAAGATACAAGGTCAATAAAAATATATTTCCATATACTAGCAATAATCATTTAAAATGCTTAAACAGTATCATTTACAATGGGGTGGGTAATCTATAAAACACTTTTTAAAAAATAAATTTAACCAATATGTGAACGATCTAAAAGCTGAAAATGCCATAAGACAGGTGTATCCTCACTTAACATGGCCTTGATATGCACAAATTTAACATACTGAGTTTAATTAAATAATGTCAATTCCCAAATAGCACAGCTTGTTTTGGTTATCTTAGTATATCAACTGTAACTAATTGCAGTTAAAATATGAAATATAAAGTTCATCACTTCAGTCCGCAAATAGCTACATAAGTAGCCAATGTGCCACATGATCCCTGACCAATGATGTTATTTCAAAGTCTATCAGTTATTGGTCACTGCACATGTGTAAAATAGTTCATGTACAGACAGCAAAGTGTGTATTGGAACTACCTCCTTCACTCCAGGAATAAACCCAAACGACATTTTACAATAATTACCAAAAAAATGAAATATGTCCACAAAGATAAAAGTAGAACTAAGAAATAAAAAGTAACAATGCTGAAAATCAAACATAAATTGAGTTATATTAAAAATCCTTATTGAAGAAATGTCGAAATGCCTCCATTTGAGATGCTTTAGATGTGAAGCTGGAAGATCTTATTCAGAAGAGGGTATAAACAGGAGGAAAGGTGTGCTGTAATGAAAAAAGATGACAATATCCCAGAGGGAAATGATATTGACAAAAAATTTACATTGAGAAACTCTGAGAGATGGTAAAAGTGTATCCAAATATCTCCAAAATGTGGAAAGAATATAAATCTATGGATGCATAAAAGTTAACATGAAAAGTAATATACCTTGCTTAAATATAATTAACTTACCTTGTCACACTATGATCTCTCACTTTTCTATGATGTTTCTCCCAATATTTTTAGAAATTTAAAGCAGTCATCAAGCAAAATGATAATAATTGTTTATTTGCTTTTTGAGCAAAATATTATATTGGTGAAGTATAGTTAGTGTGATAGAATAACTTCACACAAAATCAGAGCTCAGAACAACCAAACATAGTTAAATTTGATCAAAACTACTAGTTAAACAGCATTCTTGATGTTATTTTGCTTTATGGCTTAAGTCATTATTACCATTAAAATTTTTTAAACTGTAGCAAAAGATATAAGAAAGAAATCATATTACCCCAGGAATTATTAATTAGACATTATTGATCAGGCAAAACTTTATTGTAGCTCTTCATTATTATAATTCTTATAATTCCATAATATTTTATCATATTTTAAATAAAATCAAGCCCTGAAGAAAAATTCAATAGTTTTAAAGTATTAATTTATTTGGCATTGTCCTTTTCTCTGCCATGTATAGGGAAGAATTTTAAAGGGGTTCCATAAATCTCAAGTACTCATTTTAGTGTCAGGGTACAGATGGATACCATTAAAAAATTTTGGCATATAGTTTTAGGACTCATATATTAAAATGTACTATTTGATGGCTGAGAATATAGCTTAGTTAGTAACGTCCTTGCCTTGCATGCACAAGGCCCTGGGTTCAATCCCCAGCCATACATATGTACACACACACACTCACATACACACACACAAAATGTACTATTTGAAGCCAGCCACAGGTGGTGCATGCCTGTAATCCCAGCCTCTCAGCTATCTAAGGGAGGGGGATATAAGTTCAAGGTCAGCCTCAGCAACCCTGTCCCAAAATAAAAAATAGAAAGGTCTGAGGCAGGTAGCCCAGTGGCAGAGTAGGCCCTTGGGTTAAATCCCCAGTTTTAAAAAAATACAAAAAGAGGAAACTTTTTAAAAATTTTTTATTAACTTTGAAATTGATCAAATTAACATGCCCATAAACATTTGTAGTTCCTGTTGACTTATTTATGTATAGGAATATTAGAATGCGCAACACTAAAATATGACCCATTTTCAAAGCCATAAGAAATCATTATCACCATCATCACCGTTGTCATCATCAAAAGTGCTTGTATCCTTGGGATGCTGAGGCAGAAGGTTCATGAGTTCCAGGCCAGCTTCTTAGACTTAGTGGGACCCCCAACCCCAAATAAAGATAAAAAGGCTATGACTATAGCTCAAGGGCAAAGTGCCCCTAGGTTTATGCCCAATACAGAAAGTAGGGAAGGAAGAAAGGAATGAATAAAGGAAGGTAGGAAGGAAGGGAAGGAGGGAGGAAGGAAGAAACATTTTTTATTATTATATGACTGACCTTGGTCTAAGCACTTTAGAAATTTTATCTCACTGAATTGATATAAAAAGGAAGTATATAAGTATTGCTATTTCCCCCAGTTTATAGAAGATAAAGCAAAGACAGAGAGAAGTTAGTTTAATTGCCCAGTGTAACACAAGGGCACTTGTTGTAGCCAAGACTGCTACCTGAGCATTTGGAATCTATAGGTCATGCTCTCATTCCCTTCAGGAGATCGACTTGGAACAAACCCTGAGAGGAAGTCCAAGGCAGCTAAAATTAATTTTCTCTGTTGCTAACATCAATGGGTGAATACCAAATAAGTTAATTGACCACTCTTGGCCAAGTTTCATTTTCTATAAAACTTGAGGTTGAACTGTGACACAGTTGATGGATTTTACAGCTATTTTTTATTTCTATATGATTTTATTTACTTTGACTGGATTGAAAGCTTTTTATGAGCAGGTCATGGTATACACATCCTTGCCAATTCATCTTCACTTCATCAAACAAGTTGTTAAACAATAAATAGTGCTTTTTCAAAACCAGAAGGATGAAGTATAGAAAATACCTGGAACCTGGATGATTCATACTTACATGGTGATAACATTGTGTGGTTGACTTGGTGGAATAAGAAAATAGCCTTGACCCCACCTCAATGTTATCCTTTTTACCCCTGTGTCAGTCATGATTAGAAATCTTTATTATACTTTTATAATATGTATGTATAAACCCATACTGAAAATCCACATGAATACCAAAACAAATGCAAAACAAACAAAAAAACATATGAAGGCATACAAAATTCATTCAGCTTGGAAGACATCTGTAGTTAAAAAATGATATTGATAAAAGCATTAATTTTTCTGCTGAAACTGCCTCAGGATTCTTCTCAGTGACAAAATCAACTTCCAAGTGTAGGGCTAGAATTGGACTGCATCTCTCAAAAGTTCCACTTAATGTAGAGAATATGGCTATTACAGTTTATTAGTCACTTAAGTAGGGTCCATCAGTTAAGTAGGAATAAATGAAATCAATGTTACCTTTGTACAAGTTAGAGAAATGTTTCCCTCTTGTATAAATGACTTTGAACAAGGGTGCATGAATTGGTGAGCAAAAGGTGTTGACATTTTTCTCCTTTAAGTCCCCTTGGTCAAGCACTTTTGTGCAGGGCACATACTACATAACCAACCATATGTTGACAGCCCTAGTCAAGATAAAGAGTAGGGTGTTACCTTGTCTCCAGTATCAAGAAAATATTTTGGGGTTTTTGTTTTGTTATGTTTTGTTTTTTAGTAATTTCAAAGGTGAATAGAGTAGGAACAAATGAATATTCATCTGTGAATCGGTAACATTAATCCATAGTGGCCAATTTCTATCATACAAAAGTGACATGGCAAAGGTCAGTTAGGTCTTGTCAATCAATTTCCTGAAGGAAGCCAAAGCCAAGCATGACTAGGACATGAATCATCTGTAATCATTAGAAAAGAACTGTAGAACAACATTAGTGCAGGGAGTTCTCTTGGAAATGATTTTATGTACTCTTTTGTCTACAAAATAAAGAAGTTGAATCTAAATATGTTTATTAAAGACTTTGCTAAGATCAATGATGTTACAAAGGCCTTGCAAATGATTGAAAATCTCAGTATGTGGCAGAGAATGCCTGGAAGACATAAACTGTAGACACTAAAGTATTTATCAAATCATTCCTCATGTGTGGCAGCAGCATTTTATATTTTCAAATAAGAGACAACACAAATGTGTTGGATAATTTTATGTATTGATTTAATCATTCAACGAAGTTTTAGTCAAGTGCTTACAACCCTATTCACCTTGATTTTAATAGCGTACACATCCCCTCTAGGATCTAGGCATCATCACCTACACACTGGTCATATTGAGGACGCATCCCTGGCTTCATGGTTCAACTTAGACAATTTTTCAATGCTACACATTCAGTAATAACTGCATTTCAAATTTAGAACTTTGATTTTCTCCAGGGCTATGATGCTGGACAGTAATGATGAGTCACAGCTCCCTGCACAATTATGAGGGTAAATGATCAATACTTTACAGTGTTCTGTGTTGCTAAGCTATGATGTTCCATGGGTTAAGTACATTAAATAAATTTTTGTCTTAATGACATTTTCCATTTCTGAAGAGTGTTTTGGAATATAATTCCATTGTAAGTTGAAGAATATCTGTGCAATATAAATATTACACAGACTCAAGAGAATTCATCTATAAGTACAGTGCAATGGGTTAATACATAACTTTATTGTTCTATGTTTACACCTGTATTTCTCTATAGCATACCAATCTACTACATCTTGTCTTTCATATATCTCCTATATCATACTTTACATTTTTTGTTCCCCACCCAGACATCACAATTGCTTACAATCTTTCTATACCTAGAGCCTGGGAACTCTACTAATCCTCTGCTAGAACACAAGGACATCCCCTAAGAGTGCTACTGTGAAAATTACATCTTTCTAATAGCCACAGTAATCTAAAGCTTGTAATGACAGAGACTAAAACTGGAAAAAGTTCCTCCAGCCAAGCTGCTCCCCTGCACTCAGACCGGGTCAAGGGAGCCCTTTATCTTGGAATATTTGTTAGCTCTTGTTTTACATTGTGATTCCTAAAAATAAGATTATTAGTTTTGAATTGAGTGCAGAAAAACTGATCTCTCACATATATTCTCATCACAGATAATAACAAAGTTATTTCTTAGAACAAAGTAAAGCTTTGTAATTATTCTTTACCATGAGTTTTATTATCTCTGTGGAACTAGAATGAAGGAAACTGATACTGGGATTGGCAGTAAGCAAGACTTCTAGAGTGATCAGAAGCTTAAAATTTATCTCACTGAAATCTTTATCCAATGTTGGTCTCTGAAAAATATCCTCTTGTTTTTAACAGGATTCAGTGCCAGACGAACATTCCTGCACAGATGTGCTTCCTGGCCCTCTCGCCCCTAGTATCTTCAAATGCCTGTCTGTACTACACGAAGATGTCTAGCTATTAACTGCCACAGAACCACTTATAAGGGAATACCATGGCATTTTTAAAGGATCTGACATTTCAAATAAATTTATACATCAAACAGATCTACTAGTCAACCACAGTATTAAAAATATTAATAGAAAGTATGAATTTGGAAAAGACTGGCCTCAGATACAATTGTGAATTCAAATAGAATTCAGTTTCTAAAATATTTAGAAGTCAGTCTGTTGACGGATTCACAGCCAGAGAAATCAGCATCATTGTTCAGGAAATGGAAATCAGCCTGCGCACTGACAGACAGCACAAGGGTGGATGATAATGTTTAAGCAAGTGGAGACTACATGTTATATAAACTACAGACATAAGACATTCTGTGAAGTTTCAAATTTAAGTCACAGCCAGAGACCTCCTCATCTAGGCCCAGTGTACCTTACCAGGCCATTGTGTGTGTGTGTGTGTGTGTGTGTGTGTGTGTGTGTGTGTGTAGAAAATGAAAGTAGGAGTGACTGAATACAAACAAAACACATTTCACGTATATCATCTTCAGGATTTTCAGCTGGTACTGTCTGAGGAATTCTTAAATGTAATGCTACAAAACATAATGAAGCCAGTCTCCTGATATAAGCATTCAGCTTGTTAAAAATAACTTATTTTGTATTTGCCAGCATTTTGGTAGGAAATCCTGACTCTGCTCTAGGTAACATGGTAAGGGTTAAAAATTGACTCTGGCTACCAGCAACAAACAAAACATTTGCTGCACTTTAAGGAGTCTGTTGCGCCTTTTACTTGGCATTACATCCACTTTAGAATCCAAACAGATTTTTCATCCATTTCTCCTCAGGCTGAATGATTTGCTCATCTACACCCAGGCTTCACATGTTTTCCAGGCCTGATATCCTTGCTCACTCTTCCTCTAGACTACTGCTTGTCATCTCCATACATGAGTCCTACATTTGTTTAGTTTAGATGTAACCTTGTTTAGTTTTCACCAGGTAAATATGATCTTACATTCAAAGAAGGCATTCTTTCTGCCCCTTTGATTCTTTTTCCTGGAATAATAAACATTGTCTTATAGGGAAATTCACCTTGAACTATACTGTATCTTTTTAGGAATAGTCAGACAAAAAATATCTCTATATGGACACATACTAATTAAAATATAAATAGTTTTCATAAAAAGATTTCTCTCAATGAAGTTATGAAACGGCACAATGAACTCAGTTCAATTCCCTGTTTATTATTAGTATGCAGTCTATGACGACTTGTGGTTAAATGGCATCGCTAGGAATTTCTCAGGGTTCCTTGTGAATTTTTTTGGATGATATCACATCTGTTTTAATTCATAAATCTTGAACACCTCATGCTGAATAGAGAATTTCATAGTTCTCTCCCAATTTATCTAACAAATAAATGTGTCTCAGATCATAGTGGGTCCATTTGTCCCATAATCATGTGAGACATCAGTTTAAAATACAAATTCTAGACTTTATCATAGGTATTGATCCAGAATCTCTAGACTCAAACTCTAGGATGCCATCTTTTTAAAGACTTTCCATAGGGGTCTTGAACAATTAAACTGAAGAACTAAAACTCCGATAGCAGTTTAATTGATATCCACATTTAATACTTTAATGTTCTTTTCTCCTGAAATTTGGTGACCTTTTATATGCCTATACTTAATTATCCTAATATTTTTATAACTAGTTTAGTTTTATAATAAGCATTTTAAATTTATTTTGAGTGAATTTCTTTCAAAGGCATAATAATTTTTTTTCGAACCATTCTTATCAAATGACATGTTACAAGTAATACAACTTAACCAAATCTCTGAAATTCCCCATAGATTCAAACAATTTCTTATTTGACTGCTGTTAACTTTGTTCTTAGCAGTAGGGATCCATTTATGTGGGTATTAATCAAATTAATACATAACATAGTGTTGAGTCTTTTCAGTGAAGAACTTATTTTTGATAGAAGTTTTAGAAGAACTAATTGAATTCTACTTAAATCTACTACATTTAGCTTTTCAAAACCCATAATTGATTAGGTAATATTTTATTTGTAAATACAAAAAGATTCAAATAACATCATTATCAACTCTTTTTTTTTTTTTTTTTTTTTTGGTACCAAGGATTGAACCCAGGGGTGTTTAACCACTGGACAACGTCTCCAGCCTTTTTTTATATTTTATTCTGAGAAAGGGTCTTTCTATTTGCTTAGGGCCTCACTAAGTTGATGAGTCTATCTTTGAACTTGTGATCCTCCCGCCTTAGCCTCCTAAGCCACTGGGAGCGCAGGCTTTGGCCACATCACCCAGTTCATTATCAACTCTTAAAGGGACAGAATAAAAGAGCAATAACACACATCATCATTTGGTGTTCCATGTGTAGGTAATTTCCAGATTTTCCTCAATATTTGGTTATTTTGTTTTCTTCTGCAACAGAGGATGCTGCTACACTCTCTGATTGCTTCAGAGCATCACAACTATATGCAACTTACATCATTAGACTAAAGATCAGGACAAGAGTAGGGCCTTTAGTACTAAACTATATCTCCATAATACCACCAACTGGCTAGAAAGGTGTTGGAGTGTTCAAAGTAGATTGAAAAAAATAAGAGAAGAAAATGACAACCACAATAATGCAAATCAATTCTATCATTCGATAAATACTGTGCATGAGCAAATAATTATTAAAATTATAATACTGGTGATAATAAGGATAAGAATGAAAAGAAATGAAAACTTGGCTTCTCAATAAATGGCTCCCAAATAACAAAACGAAGCAAAATCAATCCATCAATGATTAAATTAAGAGAGAATAAGTCAAAAGATAAGATAACCTTTTGAAAAATTATTAGATTTTAGATGCTATAGACAGAGCAAGCTGTTAAACCAGATAATAATATTGACTTTGACTTTATAATCTGGCACATATCTAGTGGCCTGAGTTACAATTATGAATAATGCCTGACATTGATAGAGTATGTTTCAGTTTATAAAACATAGTACAAAACAAATCAAAATATTTTTCTCATATCACATTCTCATGCTACATACTTTTTACAAAAGTGTATTATGGAATTTATCATTTTGGCCTAAATTTTCATACCTAATAATAAAGGTAGTCCTAGAACCCAGGATTTCCAACTTATGGCCCAATATTTGTTGGAGTCCATCTTATAGTCATATGGTTGAGTTTTTCTACTTATCCCTACCCTATCTGGCCAATCTTTCACTACACTTGTCTTCAGTAAAAGCAACCGCTTGGAGAATATTTGCACACTCTCAAGGCAATGTGGACCCACTGCCTCACTCACTGCCTGTTTGTTATCTGTCATGGAATTCTGTCATCATATAATCAGTACATGCTGGTGAGAAGTTGATTCTTTCTTCTTAGCTGGAAAATTCTATGAGAAATTGAATATCTTGAATAATTTATTTTATTCTAGCAAACTATTTGCCTCCAGTATTTGGAAATGTGAAGAGAAATCTTCTATTTTTAACAGCTTACATGTAGATATAAATTTAAATTGGGGTTCAGAGACTAACATATTTGTAACTATTTATCTAGTATAAAGTGTGCAGATAAATTCAGCTGAACACAAAGGATTAAATCACTAGACTCGATGAAGAGTTTCTTATCTGTTCCTCACACAGCTCTTCCTAATGAGTTAATAAAAGATTAAGAGTCATTGTAGAATATTTTATTCATCAAGGACTAAATAAGTTGACCAATTTGTGTACACCTTTCCCCAGTTTTCAAACTAACCTCACAAAAAATAAATTGAAATTAGTAAAACTCTTTCATTGATTATTTTTACAGAATACTTGTTGCTGCATTAAAATCTTCATGCTTTATGAATTTTTATTTTTTAAATCTAATATCGTTTTCAACAACTCTCAGGGATTTTGCTTGTTTTTATTTTATTTTACTTTTCATATAGTTCCTAGTCTCAGGCATCATCTAGGGCCACCCAATGATAATTTACTGATAGAGTGTTTTGTAAAGACACAAAATTGTAAATATAAAGATTCAAATTAAGTATAATAATGGCATGTGCCTAATGTTAGAGTAGTCATAAAACATTGAGGATAAATAAGCCAACACTTTATCAATACATATATAATAAAATTTAAGATAAGAATTGGGTGAAAAAAGCCTTATACGGAAAGGATTATGGACATTTGATGAGTTTTAAAGGATGGGTCAATTTTAGAAAATAAATATATTTATTTATAATAGAAGTCATCTTATAAAATAAATATATTTAAAATCTACATTTAATATATAATGTTTTTGACTATTTAATAGACGTTGCATTAAGAGAATCAAGAATGAAGCAGTTATATGTAACTCATCAGTATACATAAGAGAAACCAAAATGGTTTTGTCTGATAGCTGTATTATCTTTGCAATCTCATATAAAGTGCTTACAGATGTCACAGGATTGCAGACTGATGAAATGGAAGAAAAAAATATCATTATTATACTGTTGAAGGAGTAACTCAATAGCATGTTAACAATAATAGTTTTTCAGAGTCTTAAAAAGATCTCAAAACTTCCAAAAGATATCTTTAAAAATTTTGCTGTGTGACTCATCTTTGTATTTAAAAGACTTCACTTCAAATAATATTTGTTATGACAGTAAATCTGAGATCTAGGAACATGAGAGATAAAAAAGCAAATACATCATGACACCTAAGATGTAATCCCAAGAAACGAGTGTAAATATGTTTTTAATGTCCTTATCAACTGTCTATTGAGCCTCCCAACTTTGAAAGACCCACTTCTTACCAAATATATCTCTGGTTATTTACTTGTTTGAAGTATGTAGAAACTTTTGCCTGAAAATATCTTCTTGAACAGTAAAAGAAAATCTGGAAATATGTATATATGATATGATTATATATATATATATATATATATATATATATATGATCAAATCATGAAACATTCTGAAATTTTTAGAAGAAAAATGATCAGTCAAGATTAGGGTTAGGGAAACATGCAAAAAATAATACAGAAAATTGACTAATAATACTTTAAAATGTAAAAAACAAATAGAAAATATTATGAAGACTTACAATTACCACAGAAACAGAATACCTAAAAACAAATTTTTTAAAAAAAGCCTGATGAAATTCTTCCATATGAAACACTATAAGATTTTACTGAAAACATGAGAAAAAAACTAAATGAAATGTAATTATGTATAGGCATATTTCTGAGTGGAACTTACTGTAAGTATGTATAGGCATATTTCTGAGTGGAACTTACTGTTTATTTGCAGATAAGTGAATATTTTAAGTGCAAAAAAGTTCTGTCATTCAAGATAATGTATTTATATTATAGTATTTATTTCTGCTGAGATAACTGGAGTGCATTATGATATAGAACATCTCACTTCAACTTCTAAATGTGGCCTGAGACTAGGAACTATATGAAAAATAAAATAAAAAGAAATCATCCATTGATGATTAATGAATTTGGAGGATTTAAGGATAAAGAGTACAAATTCCCAGGCCAAACACAAGACTCACTGCCACAAGATAATCTAGCTATTGGGGAAATCACATGCATTCATGATTTCTTTATGAGTGCTTATTTTGCCAATGAATGCCTGAGTTTCTTATGTAAGTCCATTAACTAGGACAAAAATGAAGAAATCTCCATACAGTTAACAATAAACCATAAGGAAGAAAATATTTAAAATCATGGAACTTTCCCTTTAGTGGCTCAATGTAATTAAAACTCCTCAGGTTTATTAGGATAATTTCTGTTGAGTTCTATTGATAAGAAGATCCCCAATGTCATCTTACTATGAAATGATGAACTCTCATCTAGTTATATAGGCACAATAATAAGGTCTTGGGGATGTGTGGTAACTATATATATATATATATATATATATATATATATACACACACACACACACACACACACACACACACACACACATTCTTAGTAAAATGTTTGGTTATTTACCTATAAGTTAAAGAGCTAAAACCTTGAAAAACTACTCAGAAAAGTTATAATATTTTAAAGCTAATTGGCAAGAAACACCACATCTTACTGCCATCTGCAGATGTATCTTTATTGAACTCTAAAATGTCATATGAGTTCTATATTGAAATCTCTTTCTTTGAAAGGAACTATGTATATTCATATTTATTTTAAGGATACTTTTTAGGATATAATTTATTTATGTAACTCGATAGCTTCTTTGTAAATTTCCATAAAAAAATCATATCACCACACTGGAACCAATAATAGTTGCATTTCTCCTAGAAAATTTAATATGTATCTTATGTGGCTTTGTGGATTTCCTTTCACTTTGGCCTTTGGAGAACTTCTTGCTAAATTTGTAGGCACCAAAGCAAATGTTTAGAAAATTGTGATATATATTCTTTGTATTCTTCCTTTTCTACTTTTAACACAGTCTATCCTATTCAGTGGGGTTGGATATGATTTTTTTTTTTACTTATATACACATCAGGATACACCCTGACATAATCACAGAAGCATGAAACACAATCCACTCCAATTCAGTCCTAGACACTGCCCCCCCCACCTGCCATTGCTGCCCTTCCTCCACCCCACTGATCCCTCTTTAATTCATTTCATTTACTTTTTTTTTTTTTTAAACTAGTGTCCTATGGATACACCTGATGCTGGGACTCACTGTGCTTTTGAAAGTACCTTAAATAACTTCTTTATTTCTGGTTAAACATTAAAGACTAGACACAGGCATTGATCTCTACTCCTTTCTATCATTTCATGAACATGATAATTTTCTATAAAGACAACTTCTTGGCTTTGTGGGCTTATTGTCTTCTATTACCATCATTTTAATGTGAATTAGGAAGGACAGAAAAATAAATGCATACATTCAGTTTGCTATGTTTACACAGAAGTTGGCACAACTCTTAAAAATAATAAGCTATAATATATTGATGGATCCCTTATTGTGACAATGGTATTGTCATATAGAATTGGAATTAGCAAGTTATAGTAATTATCTTAGCAACTGTCTCCTAGTTGAGAAGTAGTCTGCAAGGCATTTAAACATGTATTGCCTCCAATCCTCATAGCAATGCTACAGAGGTAGCAAAATAGTTTTGGTTGTTCATGTTTAATTAATGTTACTAAAAAAGCCATTTATGCAAATACTTGAAATGAAAAGTGACATGAAGTCACAAACATATGGGATTTACCCTTGATCTCCGCCAGTTCTTCTGTTCTCCTTATAAATGCCAACCCTCAGAGTTACATTAAAGAAACAACCTTACATTAACTACAAGGGTCCAAATGCATGTGTTGATAGTTTAACTTGGTGCTGTCCCAGCTCTCTCTACTGAAGTGTCCCTCACTTCAATATATTCAGATCAATTGACTGAACACAAAATTCCCCGAGTGAGCAAGCAGGATGCCTTATCAAACTTTTATTAGGTGAGATCCTGATTAACTCTAGTTGCTTTGTTAGTTTCTATCTTTAGCTTTGTTGTTGCTATTTTTCCCTTTAATTGTAGACATAATTGACAAAATGTACATAACATTTCCAATGGACTAGGCAAAGAGCAAGAAGAAGAGAGAGAAAAAAGAACAAAAATTACCCCTACCGAATGCTTACACATGACTTAGTAGCACATTCAAATAGAGGATTGCACATGAAAATTGGTGCTTGCCGGTCCTGGAGGCTGTTTGAGAACATAATTACCCATTTGGTACTTGGGGTTGTGTTTTTCATGATTCAGACATTAGTAAATGCATGTTTTCCACTTCACAAACTTATTTAGGAGTCCTACTTTAGCACCTGCGTTTAAAATAATTCTTGTGTAAACTTTTGTTTGCAATGACTTTTTTTTTCCATAATGCTTAAAATTACAAAGAAGTATTTGAGTTTGTTCATCATAAAACTTTATTCCAAAAATTGTCTCCACAACTAATGCACATCAAAAATATTAAATAAAATACATGTAGGTAAATAAGAAGGTACCTATCCTTTCTACACTAGAATTAGTATTTTAAGGAAGATGCAGCAAATTCTACCACCTCTCAAGTTTCATAGCAGAAATTATATGACCTCTATCAATATGCTCTGTAAAGCTATGTGGACAGCTTTGTTATGGTTACTCCATTGGACATTTGATAAACAATGATCTGAAACAACAATAAGAAAATAATTATATACACAAAATTTTATATGTTGAAGTCCCCAATTTCCCATGTTAAAGTCATAACTAACCTTTGGCATTTGATAATGTGACTGCATTTGGAGATAAAGTCTTTACAATGGGAATTAGGGTAAAACAAAGTCATAGGAATGAGTCTTATCCAACATGACTGGTTTCCTTGTAAAAGATTGGGTTACAGACAGAAAAACATGTAATGTAAAATAAATTGTTTTTCAGAAGTGCCACAGAAGAAAACTTTGTGAAGACACAGAAAGATGCTTATCTATAAACCAAGTAAAGAAACCTGCAGAAGAAACCAACCCTGGAGACACCATGGTCGTGAACTTCTAGCCTCAGAACTGTGAGAAAATTAATTTCTGTTGTTAAAGTCATTCAATCTGTAGTACTTTGTTATGACAGCCCTGGCAAGCTAATATGCTAGATTATAAAGAATGCATGAGTTATGAGTTATCAGTGAGAGAGAAACTATAAACATAATCCTAAGGACACTAGACAATGGCTAGGTTTATATTTATAAGGACATGAATTAATACATAGGAAATAAAATGATGATAGATTCACTTTACAACTGATGTTGTTTTCTTTATCTAATAATCTGAATTTCCCAATATGCAGATATTCTTAGGATACAAATATATGAATGTACAGGGACTTATTCTTACATGGGATTAGGAGAGAGGTGTTTTTTTTTTTTTTTTTCCTTCATACCATGATTGAACTCAGGGGCACTTAACCACTAAGCCACATTTCCAGCCCTTTTTTTTTTTTTTGTATTTTATTTAGAGACAGAGTCTCCCTGAGTTGCTTAGAGCCTCACTAGGTTGCTGAAACTGTCTTTGAACTCTTGATCCTCCTGACTCAGCCTCCTTAGGCATGGGATTACAGGTGTGGCCACCAAGTCAGGCTAGGAGAGAGTTTTTAAGTCAACTAAGAGCTTCTTCCCTTGACTGAAATCAGATGGAATGTGTTTTCCAATTCATCCCTATAAAAGTGGTTGTTTTTGTAATGTGTAATGTGCTGTCTTCTCTCTCAATAGAAAGTTTCCTAAATTGTACTTCACTCTATAACACTGATTACTCTCAAATCATATCAAAGTGGCATCTATCAACCTTTAATTGGCAAAATCTGTGTCACTTTAATCTTTTACTTTGTTAAATATTCTGAGTAGTTCTCTGAGTTTGAAACCCGAAGTGAAGACAAAAAGAAATGAAATGCAATAGTCTTTTAAAGACACAAATTCCTTTACAGAGTCAATAAACAGATAGCAGATTAAGCAATGGGTTTTATACTGCTTGATTCTATTTGAATGTCTATGAGAGATTAATCTTATCTCTAATTATAATAAATTATTTTCAAAAATGCAAAATAGATATTCCATATTTATTTTTTATGTCATTGTGAACATTCCATCATTAGACATTAGATTATGCTTGTAAAGGTCTTACTGTGGTGATCTTACTAATATTACTTCTTAAAATTAACGTTTTGTAAGTTTGTTTTGCATATTCACTAAGCTAACAAGGGTTTATTCTATACATAATGAAAACTGTATAGGTTTTAACTTATCTCCATTTTGTGGCAAAAAATAGGAAGTCTGAGTTTATAATTTGAGGGGCAGGGAAGAAGTAAGGGTGGATAGGGGAGTGGTTTTGGATACTCATACAGACTCAAAATAATCTTTTTTTTTACATAGAGTAACTACTTCACCCATCTGTTCCAGTATTTTGAGTTGAATTTTTCATTCTCATTTTTGTGTATTTTACTCTCCTGCTTTTAGGCAATGTGGCCAAGCCATTCCTGCTTGATTATGTTCCATTCTTATTTAAAGAGAGTTTGCCAAATATTTAAAAATTAGTTACAGTAAAAGCAAATTTGCAATTTCCTGTTTTCATTAATTGCAATCATTTATCATTTCTACACTAATATAAATATCTGGAAATTCATATGCACATATAAGCCACAAATACTATACACATTTCCTGTATGGAAGCCATGTACCTCTATATCCTCTATGAGCTCTATTAAGATTTTTTTGCCCTGGGGATATTTTCTAATTTGGGTGATTTTCGTTTTCATTTGTTTATCTGTTTGCAAATAAACCAGAAATCTTCTCAACCATGACCTGAGGATTTCTTTTGATATAAGACACAGCAGGAGTAAAAAAGTATGTATTGTTCTAACACTACAAGACATGACTTTGATTTCCTGAATTAAAATACAAATGTTAAAACTCAGGGGAGTCAAAACCAGTTACTCTAATTTTCAGTTACTATTTCCATTAAAATTAAAAAGCTGAGGGTAACTTTTTCTACAAGTCTAATGCAAAATAGAGAGGGCCTGGGAAGGAATATATGTAAGAGCCCCAAACCCTGCAGGTAAAGGGCACATTTCATTGATTTCAAAGGTTCCTGTCCAAACCCATTGTCATCAACAAAGTAGCTATTTCCATTCTAAACTTCCAATCAGCTGAGCTGCAAGCAGTAAACTGGAACAAATTTCTCATCTAGATACTGCTGCCTTTTCCGCCTTATCATGCACAGTCTACTTAGCCACGTTGCTAATTAGGTAGTTTTCTGACTGTAAGTTCAAAATGATTTGAGAAAATGACAGCTATTCGTCAAATCCAAAGTAAGATGTAAAAATAGCTTCTACCTAGCTTTTATATTGCAAAATAAAATTTTCTATGGAGGAAAGTAGAGTAAGGATTTCTGGCTTTTAGATATAAAAATGATTGAGAATTTCAATTTCTTCACAATGCAGCCTGTACTTATGAAGTGCTAGCTGTGTTTGCAACTCTAATAGAAAGGATAATAGTATAAACATATATGTTATAAAATCACCCTGAAGTAAGTGCTTATATACATTAGCATAATTGTTATTGTTATATAATGCAGTTGAATGTATTCTACAAGTATGCAATAGATAGCCCATTGTTGTTAAAATATTTTTTAGTTGTAGATGGACACAATACCTTTATTTTATTTATTTATTTTTGTGTGGTGCTGAAGATCAAACCCAGTGCCTCACATGTGGTAGGCAAGCACTCTACCACTGAGCTATAAAACAGCCCAGTAACCCATTTTGAGCACTAAATATTAATGTTAAGTTTACATTAAAATATATAATGTATACACATATGTATGTATGTATATACATATATATATACATATATATGTGTGTGTGTATGTGTGTGTGTATGTATGTATGTTTGCTTTGAAAAAAAAATGTTATTTATTTGAGGGACACTGAAGTGTTGTAGTCTCCCTACAATTCTGCTACACTCAAATAGAATTGTTTATTTTATTTAAATAAAGATGAGGTTTATTCAAGGCTTACAAAATAAACTGGAATCATAACAAGATAGCCAAAACATTAGTTCTGAAAAAAACTTAGCTGTTATAGCTATTATACTAAATCATCTTCATTTTTTTCAGATGTTATCTATATAAGAAAATTAGACTAGAACTGTCCTTGAGGATGCTTCTCTGAGTGGCGAAGTGTCTGTTTGAATAATATATTCCCTTATGCATTTGGAGTACCCTACTTTGAGTAAAGTCTGGATTTTGCAGTAGTTGTGACTCTCAGGGTCGCTTGACTTGACCAAATTCTAGGATGCAAAATAATCCTGTGCAAAATAATCTTCCTGGACCTAAATGAGGGTTAGAGTGTGTCCATGAATGGTAAAGGCCTTGAATTTAGGGCAAGAAGGAAAAAATAGATGATAATTGTAGATCTTGAGCCTTTTCTATTGCATTAGAATTGCTCCTTATGACAACTCAAAAACAAGTGATCGATTAGTCTTGTTCTTAATAATTTTAATCCTTGGTTTTTTTAATATATGGATAAATCTAGGCATTTTATGACCTCATTTAGCATGGTTTGAAATTTAAAAAAAATCCAAATAGAATTTATAAGACTTAATCAGAAGACAAAATAGCAAATAGTATGTATTAGGCCGTATTCTATTACTCTAACAAATACTTGAGATAAATCAACTCAAAATGAGAGAAGGTTCATTTTGGTTCATAGTTTTGGGGTTTCCATTTAATGACCTGGCAGACCCATTGGTTATGGGTCTCTGAAGGAAGATAGCATTTCATGGCAGGACCATGTGGCAAAACCAACTCTCCCCCTGAGAGTACGGAATCAGGGTGAAGAAAGGAGGAAGAAATCAAGATCCCACAATGCCCTCTGAGAGCACATTCTCAGTGACCTTTTAAAACCTCTCATTAGGCCCCACCACCTTCCAATAGTGGCATAGATTGGGGATCTAATCTTTATTACATGGTACTTTGGGGAACACTACAGATCAAAATTATAGTGTACTGTATACTTAATATTCATATCACTTTGTATCTACCCAAGAATATTCAGATACATGCATCATACAACTTCTGCTGAGTGTCACTGATTACAAATGAAAAGAAAAATCAATCTCTGACATATAACTACCTTGATCATTTTAAAGATGTAATTTCATACAACAGATATATCATGATCTCTGAAACATAGCATTTAATGTCTTGGTTTTACTTTTTTGAATAACATAGTATGTCAAAGATTTTTAACAGAATCTGTGTAAGACAGAAAACTATTCAATTTTATCTTTGTATAATAAGAAGTGACTTTAAACGTAGCAAAAAAAATCATAAGAAGAAAGATTGATAGAGTAGGGACTTTTTTTTTCTTTTAGGTATCAAAAGAAAACAAGGAAAAAGAAATATGTTTAATACATAAGGAATTCATTAAATGAATTTACAAAATTAAATCAGTACAAAAGAGGATCATGAGAGTTCTATGCAGTAATGAGTAAACCAGATTATACTGACTATGACCTCCATCTGACCTTGGGCCCATCAGTTCCCACATAAGCTACCTTCACATCTGAGAAGGCAACCCTTTTCCCACTTACTCTTCTTTACCTTAAATGATGCATAAAACATCTCATACTAAATCCACATTCCTAATGTCATATCTGGTATTACTAGGTATGCAACATTATCTGTAAGGATTCAATTATATAATAAAATATTCAAATAGATTTGAGATTGAAAGAATACTTAGACAAAAATGAAGTAGGACTTGAGAAACAGCTCCAAAGATAATCATTAATTAATGTTTTTTTTTGCTAAAGATGGAGAGGTTTTGGTAAAAGCTATAAATGGAATGGAATAAAATTTTAGGAATGTGCAGCATTTCAGCACATTAAAGACTCTATTTCTTAGACTTTCTCCTATTCTCCCTGAAAGAGAACACTCTTTTCCTCTACACAGTCTTATTAGGGATAAGCAGGATGAAGAGATGGGGTGGGGGAGAAGAGGGGCTTTGGGCCATTTCTTCTTGTTGACTGGAAATGCCACTATGACTCTGATGTCACACTCTGACATTCATTTGCATTCGCTCCCTGAGCAGAGTTTGGAAAGCATCCACAATTCTCTTCTCATTTAACCAGTTCCTAATACAGGACTAAGCAATGAGGGTTACCTCTTACACAATTCTCTTGTTTTACAGATAAGTATCTAAGAACCACAGTAGTTACTTCATATTCATCTAGCTAGGGCCACAGCTAGGAGTAAAGTGCAGTTCAGTTAACTTCATCTCCATGTCAAGTTGCCTCAGGAAAGAAAGTAATCAGGCAATGCCTTTTTCACAGCACTCATTAATAGCCATTTTGTGAGTGTCTGAATATCACCACACTATTATGAGGATTTCTTCCCAGTAGTCATTCAGGATTTTATAACATTAGGAAATTTACTCTGTAATTAAAACCATAAAAAGCATGCATTTATGACTTTAACAGGTCGTTAAAATATGCATAAGTTACCACTCTTGGAAAATGCTGAGTCTTAGCGAGACTTTTCTGAGAGTCATGTATTTTTCTAAAGCATATTTAGAAATTTGCACTTGCTCTGCCAATCTTTACTGCACACGCCACTGCACAGGCAGAAGGCATTCTTTCCACTGTCGGATTGGATTTCTTTTTTAAAAGTTCCTTCTTTCTTCTTTTCATGGCATTTGTTCTTATCTGAAATTATCTTTTCCGTTTATTCACCCCTGCAAGAATAGAAGCACCACAGGGCAGAAATGTGTCTTTTTCAAAATAGTAAATCTTACAAATGAGTGAACCAATAAAGGAAGACACACATGAAGAAAGGGCAACATGGCCACGTAATTTCCTAGGAAACATCTTTTGACACTTTTACAAGATTTTGGATTGTTTTCACAGACAAGGTAGAGGTCTGAGTAGTAACCAGTGTCTGCTGATCCTTCCTTGGAAAGTCACCTTCGGAAAACTAGTTACAGCTTTGCTGTTTTATTATATAGATTTAAAATAATTCATTTACCAGAGCTTTCCCTAAGTTTCAGACCTAAAAAATATTAGCACATTTTCTGAATTAATGACTCAATTGTTACATAGATGTCTGTTGCCTTTGCATTCAATTCTATTTTTCCCTTTTTCCTCCTCTTGATATCATCACCATAGCCAGTTTTGGACTTGGCTGTCACCATTTTGCATCTGGCTAGTACTGGTTGCCCAGGAAACACATTGTGATTTCACAACCATCTCAGTTAAAAAAAAATTGAATTGAAAATACATAAGTTCTGTAACCTTTCAGCTTTCCCAGTTCTCATGTTAAAGGAATTTCAAGACTTCACAGAAATTATTCTGGAGATAGTACAATCTAGTGTGGAAGAAGCTAGAAATCTCTTTGTTTATGTGTGAATGTACCAATTAGAATCTATGAAGACTTTGTTTACAACAGTTTGTACTTAAAAACCAAACCAAAATGAAGGCCCTTTTGAAAAACTAAAAAGAAATTTAAATGCTATGGGCAATATTAGAGGTTTTTTTTTTTCACTTCTGGCACTAAAAATCCCTATATAAAAATTTTGCAAAATCTAAAGATAGCTCATCCCCACATGCAGGCCATTTTAGGCGCTGATCATTTCACTCCTTCCTTTCTTATTTTTATCCTTGTTACCATACTTTGTTCTTCAGTGCTCATTATTCCACTGCAAATCATGCTCCATTTTTTTTTTCTATATGCTCATTTAAAACATCAGTTTCAGTTGCCTGATATGACCTGCACTCTGTTCTAATCTCCAGTGATTAAAGATTTGTCTGGAACTTAAGCTACAAGGAGTTCCCAGTCTAGTTAAGCAAACTCAGTTACAATACACTGTAAGCTATGTCATGGCAGGGGAACCAAAGGCCCCTTAAGAGGGCACACCACTGCAAATATCCAAATATCCCTCTGTCTTTAGTTCTTTCACAAAATGCTTGCTAACTCCTGTACCTTCTGAAACTTGCCTCATACAATCATGGCTTCCCTTTCATTAATATGATTCTCCTTTCCACTTTGGCCCTGTGCTAGAGTGGAAGTTAAAATTTTTCTTCTGTTCCTCTCTTCCAACCATTTTTCTTACATTCTGGAAAAAAAAAAAATTCTTGTTGAGGCTCATGCTATCTCCTTCTTTCTAAGAGTGACTCTATGTCCTGGTTTTTCTAAGACAGCCCTAGTTTGTGCCTTATGCCATAGACCCCATCTAGTTTATTTACTCAGTGCACATATCTGAATTTGGATGATGAAATATTAGTTCATTTAATTATATTTCTCTCTGTTTTCACAAGTTTAAAACATCTCTGAACTTCTAGGTTTGGCATCAAGTTCTCAATATTTTGCTTCAGATCCATCACAGCCTTGGTTTGGTTAGTTTACAGACAGACACTTTTATAACCTCAGCCTCCAAATGGGAAGTTATACTCCAGGTATATATGATATGTTAAAATGCATTCTACTGTCATGTATAACTAAAAAGAACAAATAAAAAAATTAAAACAAAGCAAATAAACAAAGAAAAAACAAACAAAAAACCCCCTCAAACTCTTTGTTGTCCTTGACTCCAAATATGCTTACTGACCCTTCACAAGCATGGCCAATTATCGTCCCTACATGTACACTCTGACACTCCTCTTAGAAATTTGTTGCTCATAAACTCTAAGCATAATTCCCTAAAATCTCCATATATTTCCCTATTTATTCCTTCATGCCTTGGACTATCAAACCTTTTTTGCCCTCTTGATCATCTGGAATTCTCAGAAAATAATCTGATTTCCAGTTTTAAGCAAACTTTAACTAAATCCCTTGCCTTTGTGTTTTTGTTTTTTACTGTTTGTCTGCCCACAAACTCACTGCTTTCCCTGTTCTTACATCCACTGAGAATCACCACTATGACTTTCAAGTTTATTATTTTGAATCCCACTTCAGGCTACCTGCCATTCCTTGATTCTCATCTGTTATTATTTTGGTCATCTACTTTTCACATTATTCTCAGAAACTCCCTCAAAAGCTGATACTGTCCTGGGGGGTGTGCATCCTGCATATTCACCATTCCTAGATTGTAGGTGGGGGTCATTTTTGGAGACAATTGGGACATCTAATTTCACCTTTCTACCTCTACTTACACAATAATTTTCCTTTACAGTCAGTCATCTGCCCTCTGTCCTCTAGAAATCAGATGCTGAGTTGCCATAATTGATACACACAATAATTCTTTAATTGTAAATTAAATTCTACCAGAATTTACTCTATCATTTCAATTTTCACATAGAAAACTGTTATATTTTTTTCTTAATGAAAAAAAAAAGAAGCAGAACCCCATAAACATCTTTGGACAAAATCCACAATAGCAGAAAATATACTATTTTTCTTTATTTAAAGCTTCTCTCAGCTATTTTCTGCTTTGAGAAGAAAGTACAAGCCAGTTGAGCTCCATGAAGGCAGAAATATTATTTTGTTTAAACTTGAATATCTTGGTCTACAGCAGGTGTTCAGATAAGTCCTTTATTTTTTTAAAAAATGTTTGTTTTTAAGTGATGTCTTATGTATATTTTGATTAGTATATTTAGACTTCTTAAAATTGATCTGTAAAATAAATTCCTGAATATTTAATATTATTTACAGGGGTCACTCATCTCTAGTAATAGATGATTTTTAAAAAGTTAAATAAAAAGTATGAAGAAAGGTCTTATTCATATATACATGTATATTCGCTTCAAAGTGGATACTGTGTGTGTGTGTGTGTGTGTG
The DNA here is from genome assembly GCF_964194105.1 of Spermophilus citellus. Lineage (NCBI taxonomy): Eukaryota > Metazoa > Chordata > Mammalia > Rodentia > Sciuridae > Spermophilus > Spermophilus citellus. Next base: position 40,003,518 of record NC_138195.1, read on the forward strand.
TGTGTATATTCATTTTTTAAACTCAAAATGGACATCAAACTAGAAGGGAAAAAAGCAAGAAATTTTATCTTAAGAAATCTATTTTGGGAAGATTTCTGGTGTAAAAAAAATCAAGCTGATGAAATTCTGGGAGAAATTCAATTTTTAAATATTTCTAGACTTTCAGCACCCACACAGCATTCTCAGACTCTTTAAATCAGATCGAATGAAAATGTCCTGTCACATTTAGACCAAATTTAAAGTATCCTGTCATACATACAGAAGTAGTAGTAAAATCAATATTGTGAGTAACTTATTTAAGTGATGACTTCACTATTTTATCTTGTTCTAAGGATTATGATGTCAGCATTAATGGGATCATTAAAGTCTATTATATTTTGTCTACAGCAACAATATTCATTTCAGTAGACTATGATCATTTTTAAATATGCAGAAATGTGCAGATGTCAGCCCTGATAAAGGTATATCCCTGTATGTATTTGTAACTGAACGTTGAAATAGACTGTTTTTTCTTCCAATACATTAAGGTAAGTAGGTTCACAACACTGCAGCCGAATGAGTTAATACATTTTTAAATGAATGCGCTCTTCAAATGCCAGCATGAGAGGAAAGCAAAATAATGATGGTTTATGATTCTTTTCAAACTAAATTTTAAAATGTACTTAACACTTTTAAAAAATGTATAACATTTTGCCTCCGTTTGAGTTTTCCCTGTATACACTTAAATACTTGCCTGGGGTAATTTATAAGCAGCATATTAAGAAAATATATTTAATATTTATAAAATATTGACTCTATTGGTGATTCAATGCTATTTTTGTATAGGTGTTTTCACTCTGTGCCTGAAAAGAGAAAACAAATACTATGTTATAAAACTGCTAATGAAAATTTATATTTTTTATTTTGCTTTATAAATTTTGTACAATTTAACCACCATTTGCAGACAAGGAAATTGATATAGCACATAGATGAGCTGGTTTTTTAATTCAAATCATTCCTATCACACAGCTAAGTGAGAAAACTTGAAGTTTAAACTCAAGAAAATATATTCTTGAAATGATACGTGGACTACTTCTGACATATTCTGGTTAGATGTAAAATCAAGGATACAGAAGAAGGTGGATATAGGGACCTCACCTTTCCTTTAGATGCTCCTTTGAAACTATTCATATGAGTGTCCTTTAGAAATAAAAAGTAGAAATCACATAGGTATTAGGAACACAAGTAGATATTTTATGTTACTATTGCATTATATATATATATATATATATATATATTTTTTTAAACTATCATGCACTAAAACACTACCATGTTAATATTGTTAAACGCTTTGTTTGTGATATAGTCCAGTGACACAGATAGGAGTTTTTTAACTACTAATTTACAAAATAAGAAAACTGAGTCATTGAATAGTCCAATCAGTTGTTCAAACAGCAAAACTAATACTCCAGTACTGGTAGAATTCAGAAAGAACAACAAAAAGAGATGTGTTACAAAGTTTCAAGTCTGAAAAAGAGTTAAGATTGGTTTAAGCATTAGATGAATTTGTTAACAACAGAATAATCAAAACTGGAAGAAAGTGATGGTTAGAAATTAATCTCTCCTTAAGGACTAAAAATTGACTTCTCAAATTTTTTTCTTAAAACAATTATATGCATTAAATTCAAATCTTCTCTCCCCCTTTTCTACACCAACAAAAATAAAAGAATAAAATATAACATTCACCTAATAATCAAGTATATTCAAATAAAAGAATAATTGTTTGACTATTTAATTGGCAAGCTAAATTATCTGATAAAATTATCTGTTAAAAATACTCTACCTTTCTGTAAAGCAATTTGTTACCACTTGTCAAAACAGGAAACTATCATGCCTTTTACCTAGAAAGCTTAATACTAGTTAGTTAATACAAAACAGATATTGAGGCAAATGGAAAAGTGTCAATGTGCAAAGATTGCCAATATGGTATCCATAATACTGCCAAATAAGAAACAAAATATGGTATTGATAATAATGCAAGATAAGAAGCAATTTTTTTGTATAGTAGTTTGTTAAAAAAATATTGTCCTATAGCCACGTATGGTAGTGCAATCCTGTAATCCCAGCAGCTGAAGACGCTGTGAGGCAGAAGGATCCAAGTTCAAAGCCAGCCTCAGAAATTTAGCAAGGCCTGAGCAACTTAGTGATATCCTGTCTTAAAAATAAAAAATAAAAAGGACTGGGGGTGTAGCCCAGAGATAAAGAGGTTTGATTTCTAGTGCACACATACACACAAAAAATGAAAAAGAAAAAAGAGTGTCATGTTTATAATGCATTTTATCTAATTTGCTTAATTAAATATTATAGGCTTAATTTGCAAGTTACACTAAATTAATAAATCTAAATGTATTAAGTTTAAGTAAATATATTTAAATACTAAATTTAAATTTAATATGTTTAGACTAAATTAAATGTTAATTAGATGAATTAACTTCTAGTACAGTATGCATTAAATATATAAGTACTTATATATTCCTTAGTATATAAACACATACAGATGTTCAGGAAATTTTCTTCTAATGATCAATGATAATTATTTCATATAGTAATACACTAAAAACATTTTGCCTTGTACATTGCTTCTATTTTAAGTTTCTCCAATGAGTTTGTAAACAAAAAGTATAAATAAATAAAATACAAAGATGAATTCTAAACATATCTTGATACTTTCTATGTATATATTTTTTCTAAATGTTGATATATTATTATGAAGACCCCAGAAGATAAACTAACAGATTAGTTAAAATTTCCTATAGAATAATAAAATATTGTGTCTATACATTTTTAAAGTCTTAAAATGTATCATGAGAAAAGCTATTATCAGGAATAATAGTTTTTATCTTATTATAATTGAATTCATACTTTAAAGCCTAAAATGTGTTCAAATGTGTTATTTTATTTAACACAGTTTTGTCTATAAGTACTCTATATTCTCAGTCATCTATTTAAACAAATATTACTCCATTAATTCACTGTGTGAGACCATATAAGAGACTTCTAATAAGAAATTAAAAAGTATTTTTATGCATGTTCTTAAGTGCTACGTCTTCTTGCTCTTTGTAATGGGACATGATTAGCATGCGTTTATCTTGCATGAGGAGATCAGTTTAATCCTAGCTATTTCCAACTTTAGTAATTATTTTGCTGACTTCTTGTGTCATAAATTTGTTAAGCTATTTTCTTTGTTACAAAATTCTGTTACATTTGCAATGAGGAAGTCTTTGGCAATATTTACTGAATATCTAATTTGTTTTGGGTGCACAGAAGATGCTGTGTGTAGAGCATGAAGCAGGAAAGAACAAATGGTGGAGGATCCCGAGTTTTAGATCTACTCTTACTCTGCTCAAGCCTTAAACATACCTCTTCACATATGAATTCCCAATTCTTCCCTCATTAAGTGAATTGAAGAAATTCTTCTCCCTGATGTCTAAAGAGATGAGGAACAAAGGCCAACACATAGAAAGCATTTTCAGATGTGGTGTTTCTGGGCTCAGTCCCTAAGAGGTGGGTTGCTACTTCAAACACTGTTTTTCTTCTGTGTGATAGTGACTATTTGGATGCTTAAAATTGATCTCATGCAGAAATAGTCCTTTTTTTTTAAAATATATTTTTTAGTTGTCAATGGATCTTTTGTTCTATTTATTCATATGTGGTGCTGAGGATCAAACCCAGGGGCTCACACATTCCAGGCAAGTGCTGTACCACTGAGCCACAACTCCAGCCCAGAGATGGTCATTGTGCTATGTATTTAAGTAGGTCAGCATATTGCAACTTTAGTATAGAAGGAGAATAGTGTCTTCTCTGTTTGAGTCTCCTTTTTAATTGCTTTTATCTTTACATGCTGTGGCTGTATAAAGTATTTCTTTTTATTGTCTTCCTAATATAAACTTAAAATATACGCTGCTATTTTTTTTTTCTAAAACCAGAACCACATAAAAATTCATCTTGCAAGTACTATTGGGGCAATTGTTTAAGAGTTTGAAAAAAAGAAATGATTTTATTGAGGCAGGGTTTCTTTCTATAAACATTCCTCAGCATATTTTCTTTTCTCATTTGGAGATTAACTTCTCAAGAATAAAGATTTTGGCTGCATCAATTTCAAGGATTGTGTGTGTGTGTGTGTGTGTGTGTGTGTGTGTGTATTAGACTAACTTTAAGTTGGTATGTAATAGCCTTCTTTACTTTCCTTATGTTTACTTACAATATTAAATTAACCAGACATTCATTTTAATGAACAAAAGATAAATCAAAACACTCATATTGTCAGAAACATTTGCCTTTCAATTAAGAGAAATGTAGGATATTAAGATACAAGAAGAGCTGTAGGATATCTCCCTTAGTGATTGGCTTTAAAAAAAAGTTCAAATTATGGTTTATCAGCATACATTCATCCTGATAAACACAGTATTACACCTGCACCTGTGATATTCTGAGCAACAGTGGGGTGATAAAAGAAGCATTGAAATTATACAGGGTGCTTAAAAGCATGATTTGGGGAGTTAAAAGAGGAGTTGAGTTCTTGCTTTGTGTTTTCAGGAAGGAATTTAATTTCTCATCTATAAATGGGACATTAAAAATTTCGTCTGTAACAAGGAGAAAAAAAAAACTTTCCTCACAAGGCTTTTTTAAGAATAAAGCCAAGTAAGGTAATGTCAATACAGGGTAAAAAGTGTCTAGCATCCAACTCATTCAATAAATGATACCTATATTTGCAAGTTGTGGTAAGAGGAGGAAAAAGAGAAATTGAAATTTGGATAAAAAACTAACTTGGGAACTCACCAATAATATTACCTTAGGCAAAGTGTTTGAATCTTTAAATCTTAATTGTCACACCTGTAAGACAAACACATTTCTAACTGTATTAGTTTCTTGTTGCTGTAAAAACAATTAGCAGCTTAATTATGAAGCCACTTAGTGGAAAGTGTTTATTATGTTAAAGCTTCTTTAGGTCAGAAATCCAGACACAAGAAACCTGCATCCTTTTCAAAGAGTCTTGGCAGGTTGCAAGGAAACCTTGAGAGAACTGCATTCTCAGCCAGAGGCTTCATTGTAGACCAATTTGCCTTTGACTTTTTTCAGGATGTTGCAAGAATTAATTTCCTTGTGGCTGTAGGACTAAGGGCTGTAGGACCAAGGGCTTGGATTCTTTCCTGTTGTCAGGGAGAGGCTACAGAAAGAGGTTGCAAAACTTAGCCAGTTTCTTGTTTACTGGCCTTCTCCATATGACCCTTCAAGAAGGCCAGGAGCATCTGCCACTTAATCTGCTCAAATAGAATCTTATATGATGTAACCTAATCAGAGTGGTATTGCATCACAAATAAAAACCAAGAACATCTCATCTTTTTTTCTGAATTCTGTTGGCAAGAAGTATGTCTGGTTTCCCTGAGGTGAAAAGTAGGGGACTTTACAAAAGATTGATTCTGATTGTCCCCTTGAAGTGTGTCTGCCACTTTATATCATGAGATTCAAGGAATATGAAATGATCAAAATATATGCATGTATATAATTAAGTCTTTCTAAACTTCAAAGCATTATGCACATCTAAGAGAAAATTAGCATTCGATTCTAAGTATTATTCGTTTTAGTACCACTAAACCAAAAAAGCCTAAGAAGATATCTTTGCAATCTTCAAAGAACTCTGATATAGGCAGGTAGGAAGGGAGAGAAGGAAAAGAGAGAAAGAAAGAGAGAGATAGAAATTCTATGATGAATGCAGCAAAATACTTGTATATATTTTGAGAAAATTCCCCAAATATTCTAGGTGATTAAGATTCTAAGTGGGTACAAAGAAAAAATAAGTGTTCAAATAAATTATGATAGTATTTAGGAGTTGCTGAATCAAGAGGACACAATTGAATGACATTGAATGACATCTCTGAGTAGGTGAATTCCACCCACTCTTCAGAAAAATATACTAATTTGTATTCCAGAAGCAACATCTGAATTGTCTTTTTCAATGCAATGGAAATTTGGGATTCTCTCCTCACATGATTAAGATGATGAGAATTAGGTTATCAAGGGAAGAGTAGCTCAAGGTAAGTTATCTGTCAGCCACTATTGGTGCCCAAATATTACCTTGATGAAAAGGAAGGCTTTTGTAATATTGATTCATAGTGCTGAACAGGTGATACATGTCTATAATCCCAGTGACTCAGGAAGCTGAGGCAGGAGGAACACAAGATCCAGGCCAGCCTAGAAACTTGGTGAGACCCTGTCTCAAAATCAAAATCAAAATAACTGATGATGTAGCTCAGTGATGAAGTACCCCGGGGTTCAATCCACAATACCACCCACACAGATACACAAAACTTTGATGCACAGTGCTTTTGCAAATGTGCCTTCTTTAGGAAAAAGAAACATTTTGTTTACATCATGTGTATTGATAAATCATTGGTATGACCTCAGATGGCAATGATTGAGAACCATTATACCGGACCACAGTTTACTTTAAAATAAATAATATCACCTAAGGAAATTTTTAAAACGTGCAGTAAAACGATTTCACCAACATATTTAAATTATAAAAGATCTTCTATGCTAATTATTTTCTGTAAACACCACAATGTATAATTGAAAATCCATAATATAAACTCCCCTGTAGTGACACTTTTAATAAAGTTATCATGCCATTTCATTGTTCTTGCCTTTAATATGCAGCTAAATTAATGAAAAAAATAAATGGCCAGCAACTTCCATTACAGCTGAAAAAAAAAAGAGAATATTATTGTTAAATACTTTGTTCCAAATGTCTTTAAAAGCTTTTTCTGGGTTTTTTTCCCTAAAAAATAAGTTATTGATTGATGTAATCATATCAATTCAAGAAAGACTGGTTACTCGATGCAGGAAAAAAAAAAAACAAACACTTGAGTCACCATCCCAGGCTCTTTTTATTCAGCAGATTTATGTTTGTATTTCAAATGATATTTATATTCAGGAGATGAAGCTTATAAACTGCCACTCATTTCTCAATAGGTTGATGAATTCAGTTAAATTAATTTCTATGTAAGTCACTCTAAAATCATTGAGCATGCCCGATTTGCTACATCTGGTTGAATAGAATTCTGTTTTTCTTGTGCTGATTGTCATGAAAAAAACCTGCAAATGTTAAAAACATAAAGCACTCACATGGTGTCTGGCATAATGGAATGTGTCAAACTCTCCCCAGTGATGATAACAGGTTTTGTACAATTTGCACTATTATAATGGCATGACAAGATATAAGTTTACTTGGGTATGAAAAAGCAGAGCAAAAAGTGCTCCAAATGTGAAAAGCAATAAAAGAAATCACTTTTTAAAAAAAAATAAAGAATATATAAAATTTGTTATCAGTGATAGATTTATAGTAAACTAATTTGTGGAACAAATGATGTGTAGAGATTCAAATGCATTTGAAATATTAAAATTTAACTTGCATTACCCTTTGTGATTATTGCCTTTGATAGGAAAGACTGTGGTTTTGATGTTTTATCATAGTTTAGGATCTTCACTCATTTTAACATTTTCATTTGTTGTGCAGAAATGCCATTCCTAATGAAAAGAGTCCCTCCCTGAAACATCAAAAATTCCTATTTAAAGAAAATAAAAATCTTAGATTTGCAGAAATGCATTCTAGAGTTTTATAACAAAAGAAGTGTAGTTTTAAAAATCATAATTGAACTTTCAATAAATACAGGAGATTGTTGATTAAGCTACATAGAAAATTATACTTCAGTGTCATGTTACAGATATTTAGGAATTAACAGAAATTAGGATCTTCGAGGAAAAAAAAAGTTCTGATGAAGAAACCAAGCAATGGAACCATAAAACAGGGATATGGATTGCACTTCCCATCATGGAAGACCTGGTAATGAAATGACACAGACTCTTGCAAGGTCAAAATCTTTTGAGAATGTTTTGTGCAGCTCCTGTCACACCTAGGCCGCTCTTCTCACTTTGGGAAGTCTGGGGCTATTTGCAGGGAATAGATGTTAGGTTTTTGACTAGTTCCACGTTTCTTTGACTCACCCTCTAGACCTGTGTTTTCCAATACAGTAACTCAATATGGTAGCCTCCATATCTGTTGAGCACTTAACATGTGGCTACTTGGAGTATAGTCATGTCACAGTGTGAAACATGGTGAATTTGGTGAATTTTAAAGATTTGCTACAACAAAAGAATGCTCAATATTTCATTAATAATTTTACACTAAATACTTTGTCAAGTGATACTGTTTTAGATTGTGTAGTTAAATAAAATTACATCATTAGAATTAGTTTGACCTGTTTTTTATTTTGAAATGTGACTACTAGAATATTTTAAAACTACCTGGAAGGCTCCAATTCTGTTTCTACAGGCACATATTATAGTAAACACCGACTCCTGTCGGGTTCTCCTCTTCTGCCAACTAAAATTTCCCCAGCTGACAGCTGAAACGTTGTAGTGTGGAGTAGTGAGAGGTAAAGAGAAGGCAGTCATAATGTAAAAGACATAAAGTACTAATTCCTGATTGATATAAATGCCCTAATATAAATAATTATTTTCCAAAAAGCAGAAATTCAAACACCTATCTAAAAAGAGTATAATTGGTAATTCGTAAGATGCTTTCATGCTTTGGCTCAAGGAGTGATAAAGAAAGAAAAGTAGGCTATGAAGGTAGGTTGAAGAAAAGGGTTGCACTGTGGGAACACAAGAACAAGAAGACTGGAGGCACAAAATGACCTGGTACATTTAGATATCACCTCCCTTTAATTACACCGTAACAGTCATGATGAAACTGCAGATCTAGTTTCTTTGAAATGAAAAACAATTCTTTTTTATTAAAAATATGGTTTAAAGCAGAGCTCCTGAGAGAGTTTTCATCTGACAATTTCTGCTCTAGTAAATGTATACTCCAACATGATATTAAATCCAAAACTGTTTCATCTACATCATATTACAATCAATGTTTTGTCAGAAAGAGTGATTTTTCAAGTTTCCTATTACTATGGGAAAGTAAAGCTATCTATTCAATACATCAGGGCTGTGCTTATGAAAAGCAGATATTTTGCAAATGTCAACAAAAATTTCCTCTACTTTTTGGGCAATCAGGGACTCATCAAAAAAAAAAAATCAAAGACAAACAGAATTCACTCATATAGCATATACAAAAACTGTGATTCCCTAAAGTGAAGAAGCTTGTTTCAAAAATTTATGATTTTTTTCTCTCCTATATGACCACTTTTGGTTGTACTTATCACCTTTTAAACTTAAAATCAGTGACTAAAAATAAATTCTAAAAGATGATAAGATTATATAATAGGTATTTATAGAGCAATGTGTTCTAAAATGTACATTGGTTTTTCTCTCCCAACATGTATTTTTGTAGCATTATCAAAAGAGCAGAAAGCGTATGCGTGCACGTGCACGCGCGCGCACACACACACACACAGAGGCACATATATACAAAAGTTAGAAAATTTAAAAATCCTAAGAGTTTCTAATAATATGAGGCTCTTAGAAAGGGGGAGAAAGAACAGTATGAGCTGTTTTGAGCACTAATGTAGAAGGTTCTTTGAGAAAATTAGGTGAGAAAAAGAGGTATGCTCTCATCTACATAAAATGTAAATATTTACCATTCTTGGACATATGTAATATGCATACTACATATTGCACACATAGTCTTCTCTATCATTACTTCACAATTTTTTTCAGTTTTTGTCAGAACCTCAATACTGTTTTCCAGGATGACTGTAGTAATTAACATTACTACAGTATACAAGGATTCTTCTTCTCAATACCCTTGCCAACATTTTTCATATTTTTTTATGTTTTTCATAATTAGCCATTTCTAACAGGTATAAGATGATATCTCAGTGTGTTTTTAATTTGCCCTGACAATTATTTCTATGATCTATCTCTTCAAATTATTATTATTATTATTATTATTATTATTATTATTATTATTTGTCTTCTCCTAAAAGTTCACTGTGTTTCCTTATCATCCACAAGTGGCAACCTTCATATGGCTTCACAGAATTTTCTTTAGAGTTTTTAATTTTTCCCTAACAAATCAGTTTACTCATGTTGTCTTTTTGTTCTTTAGTTGTTTTTAAAAGAAGCTTTTGGTTTCCCTATAACTTAAAAAAAATCATTGCAGCCATTTTTTATAGTATTCCTGAAGCAGTTCTTCATCCTATTGGTGGGTTATGAATGATATTTTGATGGCAGCTACATGCATTGCATGTGTTTTGTTATACTTTGTAAAGACAGTATCTTTCTTGTGTCAGAGAAAGGCACAATCTGTTCTAAATGATGAAATTTCACTTTCATTTGTTCTTTTTGAAAAGTGTCCATTTTAAGCTCATGTAAAAAGTTGTTTTTCTGAGACTAATCTCTCAGGCTATAATTCTTTTCATATGTTGCTTGATTCAATTTGCTAGTCTTTTGTTGAATATTTTTCTATATGAATAAGAGATAGGTTTATTCTTGGAAGTTTGCTGAAATCTGAGATATGTAAGATTTCCAAGAACCTTCAAATGTCAGTATATGCAATCTACTATATTTCCATTCCTTGTCTAAGTTACAGGAACATTTCTGCTGTACAACTCACATGAGAATTATTCACATGAGTTCCAACCACAAGCCCAACCACAACATACTGATTCTGTAGAAACTTTAGATAAGAGACAACACAAATATCCAAAATGTAAACAGAAATGAGAATTTTAAATTGTCAAGGTTAGCAGATCTCAGTTATTCTCCTTTTAAAAATATGCACTACTTTATGATGCATTTTGGAATTGAAAATTAGAAAGTATTCCTATTTCATATGAAAAAAGACATCTCACTAGATGTTGAATATGCATTCCAAAATAATACAATAATTCATTCCTATAAAAAGAAAAAGTTATAATTATTTATACAATATAGCAAAAGTTTTCATTTCTGTTAAATCATTGAAATTTTTATTTTCTGTAATATCTCTTTACTATTATGGAACACTTGAAAATATTCTTATCATACTAATCTACCTTAATTATTCAATTTCTAATGCATAGTTTTGAATTCAATGATACAAGTCTACTTTCAGAAAATTCTGCGTATGTACCAGAACATTTTATTCCTCATTTAAATAATTGATATCTTCATTATCATAAATTATATTTGCAAGAGGTACTTTTTATTATTGTCTGTATATTTTGTTTCTGAAATGACTGAGTATTTTACAAGTAAAATTATATAAATAAAACTGATAAGATAATTTTTCATTAACTTTATACCCAAGAGGTATTTATTTAATGGACTACTATGAATTTTATTTCTAAAATTACTGAGTATTCAACATTTAAAATTATACTAAATAATTAAAATAGTGATGATCTCATTTTAAAGAAAGAGAAATTAGTACATTTTTAATTATTATTGGAGGAACAAATTAACAGTGGAATAAATTGCATGGTTCTGTGTGTTTTTCTCGCTCAAGGTCAAATATGCTCATTGTTTTAATTAAAAGATGGAATGATAACAAACAGCAAAGAATAGGTATTGCAGTCTGGGGAAAGAAAGACTTGTAATTGCTAAGAATACTTGTAGCATGGAGTGAGCACATTGGCCTCTTTCCCAGGCATTCATAAGTAGGCATCTTCTTGGTGCATTTATGTCATTTGCCAGCATCTGGGAATTTCTTCCTTCATTGAGGATGGGTTCATAATAACTGACTAAGCTTATGAATAATGTGAGAATGCCAATTTCTTAAGCATTGAATGCCATTAACCATCTGTTTCAAAATAAAGCCACTGGTCAAATGGCTTGCATTATGAGTTTGTCTGGCAAGGTCTTGCTCTAAAATACAGAATACTTAGATTTCCTGTGTAAGTGATTGATTGTCTTTATGATTGCCTTCTTGTTTTGATGACTGTAAAAGACTTTCTGAGTGACACTTTATTGTTAATGAGTTTATTACTTATAATTTGTACTGGGTTCATTTATGTTCAAGTCACTAAAAAACAATTTGTTTCCATTTTGCAAGGGAATATGTCAGTGTGGCATCAAATGCTAACAACAAGAAAGGTAAATTCATGTGGTCAAAAAAAATCAGAGAAAACAGAAGTGTAAGCTTGTTAAGTTAAAGAAAATCAATATGATTTAAAACTTTTACATTTAATTAGAAATCATGAGAAACATCACAAATAGTGAATGTCTCAAATTTAAATATCAATATCATTTTTAGACTTCTCTGAATTTCCTCTTTATGGTTTTTTCTGCCAATTAAGATCTGCAGTGTCTCAGGCACAATCTCTCTTTCATTTGCTTTTTTTTTTTTTCAAAACCAAACAGCCATCCATCTTGTCATCCCTTCATCCCATCACCCAGTTTCAAAAATAAATCTTCTTTTTTCAGGAATCTGAAAAACCTGTTAATGGCTTTTTTGCTTTTTGCATTAGCAATTTCTCTCTTTTTATAATTCCCTTATAGAAGAAAACTTTCTCTACTCCTGAAAGTATAGAAGAATGTATTATAAAACCTTGTATCTTAAATTAGCAAATGCAATGAGGAATGGAATAATCTGCAAAGCAGCTTAGGTAATAAATTCAAGAAAACTTTTCTATGTGAATTTTGATTTTAGATAAGAATGGTTGCTTTGTTCAAGAGCATCTCAGTCTCCTTCTTCCCTCCTCAGCATCCCTCTCTCCTTCCCTCCTTCCTTCCTACATAGACAACAAAAAAAAATATGTAAAAAGACAAATAAAAACTTCTGGATGTTGGTTAAATTTTATTGAAAATACAAATTGTGAAGTAATACTAAAATCAATTCCTTAACTTTTTAAAAATATTTTTTTTATTTTTTGATGAACTTTTATTTTATTTATTTGTATATGGTGCTGAGAATCGACCAGTGAGTCACACATGCTAGGCAAGCGGGCTACCACTGGGCACAACCTCAGATCCAATTCCTTAACTTTTAAAGAAATGATAAAGGACAGAATTGGGAAGATTCATTACATCACACATTTAAATGATTTCCAGTGAAATCACCTTAAAATACATTTAAATATTCTTCAAAAACATAATGCCATTGTAATATTTTAAAATTTCAGTGAATTTGCTTTTCAAATTATGTGTATGTTGTAATGATTTGGATATGAGGTGTCCCCCAAAATCTCATGTATGAGACAAGGTAAAAAGGTTTAGAGGAGAAAAAATTGAGTTGTGAGAGCTTTAACTCAATCAGTGAATCATCCGCCTGATGGGATTAACTGAGTGGGAACTGAATGCAGATAGGGTGTGGCTAGAAGAGGCAGATTATTGGGGTATATATTTTGCATATGGCAAGTGGGGTCTCTTTCTGCCTACTGATGATGAGTAGGTGTTTCCTTCTGCTCCACTCTTCTTCCAGGATGTCCTGCCTCACCTTGAGCCCCAAGAAATGGAACTGGTTATCTATGGACTGAAACATCTGAAGCCTGAGCCCCCGAATAAAATTTTCCTCCTCTACAATTGTTCTGGTCAGGTCTTTTAGTCACAGCAGTGAAATAGCTGACTCAGATGTATGTATTTACATATGTGAGTCTGTATGTGCCCGTGCAAGAGTTTTGCTTTCCATACTTATGAAGTAAAATACTCCTGATTCCTCTAAGACCTCCCTATTGAAAACCATTTGCTTTCTTGGAATATCACCCGTTTCTAATGATTTTCTGCTTATTCTCTATGTACTTTAGGAAAAAAAAAAGAAGTGTGTCACATTAGATTGGGTAGAGAGAAGTGATGGGAGGGGAGAGGAGGGGGAGGGGGATAGAAAGGGCAGCAGAATAAAACAGACATTATTATTGCTGTATGTATATAGGTAACTGATGACCAATGTGATTCTGCAACCTGTACACTCAGAAAAAATGAGAAATCATACCCCATTTGATTCAAATGTATGAATTGTCAAGATCATTGTACTGTCATGTGTAGCTAATAAAAAAATACATTAAAAAATATGTATTGACTTATATATGCAAATTTTATTGACATTATTTTTTCTTTAAGCACTTAAAAAGTGTTGTTTTTTTTTCTAATTTTCTTCTCTACCCTTGTTGATAGTCAGTTGTTCCTCTCGAGAACGTTCTTTTTATCAGAACAGTTTTAAGGTTTGTTTCTTTTCTCTTTCATTTTCAGCTGTGTGACTTGACTTTGATGTGGTTACACATATTGCCTTCATGTTTCTTGGTTCTTATTTTTTTTTGTCGTTGCTTTTGTTTTTCACAACATTTTTCAATATTAGCCATTTTTAGTACTATCTCTGCCTTTTTATCTTTGCTTTTCTTTTGTGACTCATAGTATTTATTTTGATAAATCATTGAATATTTTCCCATGGGTATTTGTGGCTTTGCTTATTTCTTTCATGTTTTAAATTCTCTGCTTTACAAATTATGGTAATTTCAAATAGAAAATTGGCTTATTTTTAAATTCACCAAATTCTTCTCTTGTCATCATGTAATGCTACATCAAACGGGGGGATTTTGTGTTTTTATTGTTTAAACTTTTTAAAAAAATTTATTAATTTCTAATTTTTTTGCAGCACTGGGAACTGAATCTGGGGATTTGTACAAATCAGGCAAATGATTTACTACTGGATTACATGTCTGGTCTTTTTTTAGGGTTTTTAAAAATTAATTTATTTTATTTTTTGAGTTGATAGAATATCCGTAGATATTTATGAGATATAATGTAATATTTTGATTCATATATACCTTGGGTACTAACTCAGGATAATTAGCACATCATTTCTTTATGGTGAGTAAATTCAAAATTCTTTCCTCTAATTTTGGAGTCATCTGATTCATGATTACATTCAACATTCTGTGCCATGAAACACCAGCTTATTCCTCCTATTTAATAGTAACATCATACCCATTGACAAAACTCCCTGTTTGCCTCCTCACTGCACTCTTTAGTCTCTGGTAACCACCATTCTGTTTTCAGCTCCTCCTATGAGAGCAATGTTTTTAGATTCCACATATAAGTAGATCATGCAATATTCAGAGAAAAAGGAAACCTTATACATGGTCAGTAGAAAAGTAAATTAGTTCAGCCATTGTGGAAAACAGTATGGATTTTCCTCAAAAAATTAGAAATAGAACTACCATTGACCCTGGCAATTCCACTAGTGGGTATATACCTAAGGAAAATGAAATTAGCATGTCAAAGAGATGCCTGTGTGCTTATGATTGTTGTAACACTATTCACAATAGCCAAGGTGTGAAATCAATCTAAATATCCATTAACAGATGAATTGATAAAGAAAAGAAAATTTGTTATATAAAATTAGCCTTTAAAAAAAAGCATAAAATTCTGTCATTTGTGAGAACATGGATGGATCTGGAGGACATAATGTCATGTGAAATAAGTCAGGCACTGAAAAATTTTAGAGTTTTCTAAAACAACAAAGCAAGAACTTTTTTTCCAGCTCCATTAACTGAACTGAAGAGCACTATAAAACAGTGTTCTGCCATTTTATAGTTTCTATTTCTCTGGTTAGATTTTCTACCTGTTCATTAATTATAGGCACATTTTCTTTTAAGTCCTCAAATATATTTATAATACCTGCTTTAAAATCCTTACCTGTTTGTTTCAGTATGAGTCAATATTCAATCAGTTTATTTTGACTATATTCTCTTTTGATTATTAGTCACATTATTAGATTATTAGTCCTGCTTATTTGTATGCACTATGTTATTGCCCTGTATCTTTTTACAATGTCAAACTTTTATAATTAAACAAAAGAAGCCCAAAATATTATAATAAGTCTTCATTCAGTAGGACTCAATAAATTGGTATTGATTCATATCAAAACAATGTGAAAAGAAAAATTTCCGTGTAAATATTTTTGACAAATACATGCATTTAAAACTTCAGAGAAATCATCTTCAGTTAGTGTTCAAATATCACAGCTATGGAGTTCCTGCCATAAATGAAGTGTTTACTCAAAGGAAGCTTAAGGTAGCTATAAATCATGCCTCAATTGGATGATCAAAATATATTAGAAGGAAATAAAAGTTGAACTAGCTTCATTGTTTGCACTACATATAAAATATAAATACAATTTCTAAAAAGTATGTCTGCTACCCTGTGGAATTGAAGCTATAAGACATGACAAGTTTAATAAAAGAATCCTGAGACGTAGTTTTACATTGGGATATGCAGTTGTTTCAATTCTGTTGGTAAATGATTCATGTTTGGTATTAATAAAGAGTAACTCAAGGGTAGTCCCTCATGGGAAAATGCCTTGGGGAAGACAAGTTGAATTAGTTTTAAAGCTATATTAGGTAATACATCTTATTTTCTCCAAAGTAAAGGAAATTTAAAATTAATGGTATAAAAGTAAATTTACTGAGCTCCTTACTATTTACTTTAATACATAAAAAATGATAATGCTAAATATAATACTCTGGGTGAGTACTCAGTAATATATAATGTAATACCAGAATGCTGCCTTTAAAATTGAGCAGAAATTATATAACTGAGAAACTTAGAAATTCAGGGGCCCAATTCCAAATGAAACTAATAAATATATGGGTTGCTTTAAGCTTCATCCTGCCTGATTATGATTAATCCACCACAGATGAAAACTATTTAAAAATAAATATCTGCACTGAATATGTACAGACTTTTTTCCTTCTCGTTATTTTCTAAGCATTATACTATAAAATTACATACCACTTTAATTTTATTCAGTATTACAATAAATCTAGAAAAAAATTTAAAATATACAGAATATTTGGGAGGATGT
The DNA here is from genome assembly GCF_964194105.1 of Spermophilus citellus. Classification (NCBI taxonomy): domain Eukaryota; kingdom Metazoa; phylum Chordata; class Mammalia; order Rodentia; family Sciuridae; genus Spermophilus; species Spermophilus citellus. The sequence goes on from NC_138195.1 coordinate 40,020,289, forward strand.
ACCTTTAGGTAAATAGCACAATATTAAGTCTCCAGGTCTTTTGGTATCCTATTGGGTCCTGGAACCAATCTTCCATGGGTACACTAGGACAAAATAAATAAAAAAAGATTTTAAGGACAGTACTTGGAATTCAGGGTCATGGCAAGATAATTTGCATTTGATTTTAAATTTCCTGAACAATCCATGTACTCATCTAAGCAGAATGCTCTTAAAGGAAAGGAGTAGGTACAACTAGGAATATCAGAAGAGTGAGAACTGGAAGTTAATGTTTTTGTCTCTGTGACCCTGATTCCTTGACTATGAAGGCAATTATACTTCTGTGCTGGAGTTGTTGGAAATTATGTGTAGTTTTGCTAAAGCACTGCCTATCTCTGGATCAATTGAGCACTGTTAAATGTAATAATGTTTTAAAGATCCAAAGTATCATAGTGTTTCTTCCATAATAAGATGGCCTTTAGATGGCACATAAGTGCTGCAGAGTCTATCAGAAGACAGTCTCTTCCTGTGAATTCGAGTAGCTTTTCGTTTCATTCTTTCTTATACAACCTCAAAATTTACTGTGTTTGACAAATATGTTACTCTTTTATCTCACTCAAAATAGTTCTTGCTTAGAGTTGGTATTAAATAGAAATTTTTTGGATGGATGAATAAAAGAATAAATAAATTAAAAGAAGACCTTTAAGTTTGGCAAAAAAGACATTTGAAATAGATGTATGACATAATTAAAAAATCTTAATATAAATATAAAGTATACCATAGATTTTAACTCTCATTGTAATTTTAAGAGAGCATATTATATTGTGTAGAAGATAGTCAAATTTTTTATTGAGTGAGCAAGAGAGTGAGTGAAAGAGTGAATATAATTCATTATTGTGATTTACAGAGAGCTTAGACTTTGATATTTTTTTATAATGTGAACTTCAGTAATTAACTGCTGTATCCACAATCAGTTCATAAATATTACTTTAATAAGCTGCATAACATTTATCTCAGATGCTTGCCTTAATTAAAATTTAAATCCCATATCATTTTCCTAATTTAACAATGCAATATCATACACATATCATTGAAGAAACAAGTTTGTGGTTAATAATCAAATACAGAATGTTAGACAAAGGAAATTTAAAACTTGCAATTTGGGACAGGAAGAAGAAAACACACCTTTCACAGGATTATACAGCCAAAAAGTTATAAGAGACACTTGAGCCCCAAAGTAGCACCTGTTTTTTAGTAGTTGAGATCATGAGGATTTACACATAAGTTGTTAGCAAATCTTTTGGTTCCTAAAATCTTGTAAGTATGAATTTAAATGTATAACAAAGTGGGAGATATAAGTATTTAGAAAAATATATTTCAATAACCCACAAGTACACTGCTTTACTTAACATCTTACTTTTTATGAATCTGTATGGACTATGCTTTTTACCAAAACCATTGACATAGCTGTTTGAAATGAACAAAAGTATATGAAGCACAAATAAAGTTTAAATTATAATCATTGTAATACTGATAAAGTGGTCTATTATGTAATACTACTTTGAAAATGGATGATATTCAAATAAGGTATACATAAAAAGTCCCCAAAAAACTAAATAGCTTGATTGCCTAGGCATATAATTAGTCTTTATACTCAATCTTTTCATACACCTACTATTCTCAACCAAAATTTCACTGAAAAATGTGAGATTTGAACTCATATAAATATTCTAAGGTAAGTTAAGTTCTAAACAAATAAAGTTGAAAATATAAAAGTGCTAATTTGTGTTTTTATAGTTTTTAAGCTAACAAATACAATTAATTTTGCTTTTGATATTTGCAACTATTACAAATGAAACAAATTTCTTATTTTTGTATTAGAGAAAGCAACTTCTTGTAAAGGATATCCTGAACTTCTCAGGAGAAAAAAATGATGTTTAATACAATTAATCTTTATCTTCACATATAAATAACTACATTTCTAACCATTCTAGCAAGATTCAAATTAATAGCTATGGAGTATAAATATTAATATGCAGTGCTGATATTTGAAAATTCTAGTATTAATACTTACAAATGCTAATTATAACTAGGACTCACTGAAAACTCCAGGTGGACAGAAAGTCTAAATAGTCTAATATAACTTTTCTTAATTTGGAAAGAAATTTGTTTCTGACAAGAATATCTCTTTGGGGCTTTTGACAGAAATACACAAACTGAAGATTTTCTAAATGTGGTACCTTGATGAGCTGTATCAGCATAATGTGTAAACTCAGAAACATAAACTCTTGGATCCCTCTTAGATATTCCAAATCTTCAAGAGGTAGAGGCTAGAAATATATGTGTTTTGTCAAGGACTCCAGCTGATTTTGATGCAAGCTAATGTATAAGAACCACTGGTATAGATTGACCCATGGAGCTACTATATCCTTTAATAGAAGATACTGTATTCTCTAGAAGAAGGTACTGATGACTCAGAAGACAGGCTTTAGCTCTTCTCTCACAAAGCCCAGAGTGTTCCTGGCAGAAGAGGAACAGGTACCAATACAATCAAAATGATCATAGGTACAAAGGAATGAAAGTGGGATTCATATTGTAGAGGGATTTCCGAGTCGGAGCTGAAAAAATATGCCTCAACAAAATTGCCAACCAAGGTGATCAGAACAAGGGTAAAGAAATGGAAGCCTAGATTCAGGTGTTATGCAAATGAGATCCAAATGTTAAAGTAGCTTAAGCTCTCCAAAACTCTTCAACCTTGAAATGACAAATACAATACTATTGCAGAATTTTCATAAAAAAATAGTGTTATGGTTTGATATGAGCTGTCCCCTAACAGCTCCTGTGTTAATGGAGGAATATTCAGAGGTGAAATGATTGGATTGTGAGAGCAGAAACCTAATCAGTCTATCCTAGTTTAAATGAACTAACTGGATGGCAACTGTAGACAGGTAGGATATAGTTGGAGACGTTGTATCACTGGGAGCATGCCTTGGAAGGATCATCTTCCTGGTGGCCCCTTATACTCTTGCTCTCTGCTCCCCAGCCATGTCAGTGAGCAGTTTTCCTCCACTATTGCTCTTCTGCCACAAGATTCTACCTGGCCCTTGTGCCCACTGCAATGGAAAAATCCTACCATGGACTAGACCTCTGAAACCATGAGCAAAAATAAACATTTCCTTCTCTAAGTTGTTTTCCTAGGGTATTTTGGTCACAGTAAACTAAGTAATGCAAATAGTGAACATAAAATAAATACCTATTAGGTTCCAGGAACTTGGTGAGAGCTATAATTTATTATCCCAGTTAATATTTTCCCAGATTTCATAAGAGAATCTTAAATATTTTCACTCATTGGCAGAGCAGTCCACTGCAACTTAGAGACATTGAACAGTTTTTTTTTTTTTTTAAATATCAAAAGGCTGGAAGTGTAAAAGATGACATAGGAACAGAGAAGCAAGAACTGAAGTTTATTCCCTGTAGATAAAATACTTATTGCCTTTCTTAACACAGAGTAAATCCAACAACAACAAAAAAGGGGGGGGAGGGGAAATAAAAGGGCTATTTAAAACACTCTAAAAGAATATTGATCAGACCATAAGAACAGAAACACCTTCTTACCAATGATACTGTGATCTACTTTTAATGATTTGTGTCTATTTTGAAAGGTGAGGATGAAATGTAGAATTAATTATCTAGATACTGTTGTATTTATTATCTTCAACACCATTATTATTTTGAAATATCATTATTGCTCAGAAGATGATAATAAAACTTTAAATTGAATTATTAAAAATGTAAGCCTCCAATGACAGTAAACCAGTATGTTGAATATTAATATCCATATCTAAGAAAGTGATTTGCACAACCTTTATTTTTTTGCTTAGTCAAAATAGAAACTTAGAAACCAAGTAAAGAAAGAGAAAATACAACTATAGAAACTTAGAAACCAAGTAAAGAAAGAGAAAATACAACTAAACAATTGAAAGCCAGCAAAGGAATTTCTGTTTTATAATTTTTATTCTCCTTTCAGTTGAGAATTTGTGCAGATGGTGTACTTTCCTAGATATTATAACTCTCTCCTAATAACCAGTAAGCGGAGCTACCATGCCCAATCCGTAATGTTTATGATGAGTTCCCACAGATTATTGTTAAAGTATGTTAGAGACTATCTGGAAATTATTTCCTGGATGAAGACAATAATGTCTAACACTCTCTAGGTTCTAAAATGAAGAACAGTATGGAGATTTATGGCATGGTGCCCAAGAACAGCTAGAGTGCATTAGAACAGCGATACATGCAGAACCTGACACCGGCACAGGTGGAATCTGTTCCTGGGAGTCTGTACAGAAAGGGGCGCTAGAGCTCTGTTTGACATAGGAGAAAAGACCTCTGGGCTTTTTAGTAAAGTTCCCAGTGGAAATTAGATCAAAGGACAGCTCTTCAATTCTCAGATGAATTCCACAGAGAAACTTTTTGCCATGTCTACTGCCAATTGTGTTCAAGGAGCAAAATCAGAATTTTTTTTTTTAATTTTTTTATTGATTATTTAAAGCATTACATAGCTCATGATATATCATCTTTCATACATTAGACTCAAATTGTGTTTTGAACTCCCATTTTCACCCCAAATATAGATTTCAGAATTTTGATGACAGTCTGAAATGATTTGCACAAAAAAAAAGTCTGTAATTTGCTACCTTTCCCCCCTCCTCCTTTTTCTCCTTCCCGGGCCTCCACCCTTCACTCTGATTGAGGGAAAGTGCTACAGAGATATGTTGGAACTCACAAATTGTAACCTCGACCTGAGGCTGCTTCTTTAGCCTTTGGCAAGTTGCTTTATCTCTTTCTGTCTTGCTTTTTTTTTTTTTTTCATTTGAAAAATTAGGATAATAACACTTCTTCTTTCTGAATATTGATAAATATTGATGAATTAATGCTTTTAAAGAACTCTGAAAAAATCTAAACATTCTATGTACAAGACAGTACATATTTCTTTCAAAATAATACAAAAACTTTCTCTCCAGCATCACCATAGGAAAAAAGATGTTTCTAGATTCAGGTCTTCATAGCTATAAGTATCCTTAAGTATCTGGATTAGTTTAGTGTCCAGTGGTTAACACTAAAAAGCAGGATTTGCGGTTATTTAATACTTTAAGCTACTCAGCATCAGTTTTCTCTAGTTTCCCTAACTGCCATGCAGATTTTTCTTGGGTCAATCTTTTTCAATCCTGCACTTTTGGTGCTGGAATTCATGTTTCCTGGCTTCCTTTAACAAAACAGTTAAATAAACTAAGCTAGCCAGGTACTCACTCCCCAGATTGTAGAATCTTATTATCTATTAATACAAAAATAACTAAAAAAAAAGAACTATGAAGCACATCTTGTAGTTACTTTCTAAATTTATCTTTCAAATTTCCTAGCTGATAGTGTAGTTAACCAAATATCATTCCAATCAAAAAGTGGTTTGAGTTAGCCAGAGTCAATGAGGCAACTTGTGTTAGTTAAAAACTAAAGATTCATAGAAATAAAAAGTTTTGACTATGATTAATAATCAGGAAACTTCTAGGAATGAAATTTATAAATATCCTACAAAAGTCAAGTTATTGACCTATAACTGTGTTGAAAGCAGAAGAGAAACTGCTTTTTTGTCACAAAGTTTGTTTTAATGAGGTGTTGGCTTGTCTTATTTTGTAAAGGGCTTTTTATTAGTCAGCTTTGCCATGATATAATGAAACATCTGTGGAAGCCAACTTTGCAAAGAGAAAACATATATTTAGCTTTGGAAGTTCAAAGGCATAACACCTAAATCAATTCAGTTCTGGTGAAGTCCTCATGACAAATGGCAATATCAGTGGAGGGACACATTTCAGAATCAGAAGTCATTTCTAAAGCCAGGAAGTGGAGAGAAAGAGGGTAGAAGGCTAAAGTTTGCTTCTTTTAAAATAACTCTTGCAAGAACTACCATGGGGTTGTACAAGCACTACATCATGACCCAATGACCTGAGGAACTCACACTAGGTCCTACATCTGAAAGGTTCTACTGCACATTTCAGTAGCACTACACTGGGGACCGAGCACTTAATCACAGCAGACCCTTGGGGAACACTCAAACCACACCCAGGTCATACCAGGACAATGTATTTTCATGGTTGAAAAAGAGCTCCAGTATTGTAGATTGGTGTATTGTGGAAACTGTTAAGTATAGGAAGAAAAGAAAGGGATCATATAATTAGGCTATTTTGGGCACTTGTCATCCAGAGCATATTTCTAAAAGATCCCAATTTTCTTTTGGGAAACTATCTTTCTTATTAAGTCCTTAGAAATCAGGTCAGTCTGCTTTTCCACAATGGAAACCATTATTCTTAGAGACTCCTTCTGCCAGAAATATAGTCTCACTTTCACACAGCCAAGAGCCTGCTTCATGATATACTTTCATAAGATTGGGCACTTTTTAGAGTGTAATGACAAGAGAATGGATGAACCTCTGAGTTTATTTCAGTGATATTTTGAAGGTATGTTTTCAGAAAGACAGTCATAATATGGATGCTCTCAGATTCTTGATTCTATGCTGTTCAAAGACTGATGATCTGTGTGAGGCCATCCTCGCACGTGATTTGAGTTACCTCCCTGGATGGGTGAGAGGCACTTAGGCACAGCTGTGTCACAGCTTTCCCCACCCTTCTCCAGGTCTGAGGGCTTGTCCATGCAGAGGCGTGTCTGGCCACTAGACCCAATCATCGCCCCTGACCTTGGGATGCTGCCCCCCCCCCCTTAATCTTCATTGGATGGGATTTTCCCAAGAATTTTTTGTTCCCCAATAAAAGTCCACTCCCTCGCGAGTGTTCTCTCTCTCTGTCTCTCTCTCTGTCTCTCACTGGCCTCTTCAGTAAACCTTGCTACCACAATAGGTGGCTGGAGGCTGGAGCTAGGAGGAGCCCTCCTGGAGCTGGTTTAAAGGTAATTAGAAAGGTAGCAGAATACAACAGTTACTAATAGGGCATTATGTAAAAATGTGGATATGTAACCGATGTGATTCTGCAATCTGTATATGGGGTAAAATTGGGAGTTCATAACCCACTTGATTCTAATATATGAAATATGATATGTCAAGAGCTTTGTAATGTTGTGAACAACCAATAAAAAAATAAAGGTAATTAGAGTCTTGTCTCTTTAATTTAAAACTCCCTACCAGTTTCTCACAACTGGAACCTTCTTTCATGAAACCAGTGCAGGTCGTGGGCTAAAATGATCCAATCTTTCTTAAAACCCTGGAAACATCCCTTTATATCTTTTCAATAATTTTCTTTTTAAAGTGTGTGTAATATTTACAATAAGAAGACTCTAATTTGAGTGTGAACATAATTTCAAATATGTTTGCAATTTATATTTATTATTCTATAATTTACTTATTCATAACTTTTTCCTGTTTATCGAGAATTTGATTTTAACTCCCCTTCATTCATTATTCATACCAGTTCTTTACATGTTCTAAGCATGAAAATCTTTCTCTTTATTATGAAGCAACTATATTCTCCTCATCCACTGATAAACTATTATGGCACTGTTTTCCTTCATAAATTATTGGATAATTTTACCAAATACAAACCCATATATAATATTATATTTTATGTTGAGCTCTTCAGTTTACAACTGAAAATAGCATTTTCCTATATACCTTCTATTTTTTAAAAATAATCTTGTTCTTAGCACTTCATACAAAATTTCTGCAAAAGATGAGGCAGACATTAAACTTGTTTAAATTTTGGATGAATTCTCTCAGCACCATTTTTTAAATGGATCATACTTTCTCAGTTGGCACACATTACACAGTTTTATCATATTTCCCCATTATTTACTTAATAGTAGACTATCATAATCTTATTTACTAGTTATATATTTATTATATTTTTTTCTCAACTATGAATTCAGTTTCATAAGGGAAACAAACACATTCTTCACCTTTAGAGCATAGAAATCACAAGAACATGAGAGGTACCCTATAATATTTATAAAATAAATGCAAACTTTTTTTTTTTTTAAAAAGAGTGATTAGTTTTTTTCTTAATAAGATGGATTTTTATTTTGTTTTAAAATCTTATTTTTGTTTAAAAATAAGATTTTTATTTTGTTTTTGACAATTTCCTAGTTTATAGGTTTCATTTTTTTCTTTTTAGAATATTATTAGTTAAGAACTAATGAGATTTTTTTCTTTATTTTGAATAGTGTCTATATCACTAAAATGTCTTTATCTTACTAAATGTTTTTATCTTAAATTAGTTATGTGATGTATTTGGGTTTCTGTCTTTGTCATCATCGATGGTGTTCTTGAATAGTAGCAGAACACTAAGCCTGGTATAAGCAATGGTGAATAAATAAGTAATTAACACACAACTTAATTATTCTATCCTACAGTTTCTTTCATTTGAAACTAATTGGGTTTTACTGTTATTTGTTTGCTTGAATGAATGAACTTACAAAAATCCTCTGCAATATTTTCAATGAGAAACAGTTTAGAAAGAAAGATCTCTATGACTTATTCCCACCATCTGGGATTAAGCTGGATAAAAAGGTAGCTCCTTTAATTGTGGCTCATTGTTGTTAGTCGGTCCATCTACCCTTATTCCTCAAGCACAGCATTTTAACACAAGATCTGCCATCCACTCCTTAACTAAGAACAGACCTGAAATGAGTATTTGAGAGAATGTGTGACAGAGCAAGTAGTTGAGATGGTCAAACAGTGTATGTGATTTCCATTCTGAAAGAATTGCACTTGTTGCACTAAACAAGATCTGATACTTTGTGTTTGATATCCTGTGTAACAATTTTAGTAACATTTTTAAAGGACAATTCAACCCAGTACATTATGTTTTGCCAAGATATTTTGATCAAAAATATAAATCACTTTTCAGAGACCTTTCTTGAATTGTTAAATTTTCCTTATTACTCAAATGGGGAGCACAACAATGATAAAGAAAATTCAAGTTATTTGGTGACATAAAACTTAAAATTAGAGACCTAATTTTAGGTGATATTCAAGAAAATATTCTTTGGAAAATATCCTCATTATTATAGCAGAAGCATAACTGGAAATGTTTACCTTACTGTTAGTTTTGTGAGAAAAAAGAACAAAAATAATTTTTATTGAGAGAGATGATTTTTCAGCCTAAAGCAGGAGTTGATTCATTGTCTAGTGGAATGAACAGTCTCATATAATCTGGTGGGGGTTATTGTTTGCTTTCAGCAATTTAATTAAAAGCTCAAACAAGTAAAGCCCACAGGAGATTTCTACCAGAGGCTAATTTATTGCTAAATGCTATTCTGAGTAGTACAGCACAGAAAGTAGAATGTCTGCTGTAAGTAGCCTAATTTATTAGGGGAATTAATACAGTTAGCAATTCTTAAGAGGTATACCTTGCATGGTGCAGGAGGAAAGATTTCCAGCATTTAGCCTAATTACTTATTTGTTTTGGATTGACTTGTTTTATTATCTATAGATACTGCTACTACATTAAAAAATTTTGCATCCCTTGATTTTGGGCTCTCTCTCTCTCATCAGAGAGATACACAAGGTATATATGTGTATATATTTGCATCAGTGAATGCATATATCTATATATCTACCTATCTTGAGTGATAGCCTGGTTTGGGCCATTATTATTATTATAGGTATATTTGTTAGACAATGATTTACAAAGCATAGGAAACTGTCCCATAACCTTGTATAAAGTAGTAGTTATTAGAATGTCTAAGAATTTTGGTGCAATGAATATAGTTTCAAAGTATATGCAAAAATGTTACTGATGGCAATACAACATGTCTACCCAAGACCGGTTTCCCTCTCTTATATCTTTGGGAAGACAGGGACATTACTTTGAGGTCTCATACTAGGGTAATTGATAAAGGATCCTACAGCATTGGACAAAAAATGAATAATGGGCCGAAACTGATTTTATGCTACAGGCTTTATTGCCGACCAAAACCTCCCAAGTAGAGATGAAGAACTTAGTAACAGGACTATGTCAGTGTAAATACTATGTTCATTTTCTACTTATTAGGTTAGCCAATCTGCTAAAACTTTCAGCATCCAATTTATCAGCCTGTAAAACAGTTTTGATAATACTTAAGTAATGAGACAGTATGTGTAGTGTATTCAAAACTATACTAGTCATGGTGCTCAATAATGTCTAAAATATGCACCAGTAGAAACTTACATTAATGTAGATGTTTATTATTTTTCATGATCTCTCACAAGAATTCAGATAATTTTACTTATCTCACTGAAGTCCCCAAAGGTAATTTCTAAAAATAATTTTAATTTTTAGCCAACATTTCATGATATAATTTAAATATGATTCCCTAATTATTCTTTTTTTTTGTTGGAGATTTAAGCTGTTTCCTTGATTTTTACTGTACAAATAATTCAGATGCATAAATATTTACTTGGGCTGAAGATTGTTTTCCCTAGAAAAGAGTTATTCTGTTCTGAGTATTGCTTCAAATAGATGAACAATTTAGAGATATTAGGTGAGTGTTTCCAAATTGCTTTCATAAAAAAATGAAATAACTTATATACCAATGAAGAGTGGATGATAGCCTACCCATACTTGCTAGCTTTGAATATTAACATATTTTTTCAGCCACATGACCAGCACACTAGCTTCATAATAGAGGTTCAAAACATAGAAATTAACTAGTGAGTTCAAATTAAAGAGACATGACTCTCAATTTACCTTTTATGCTCTGCTCAGAGATGGCTCCTCCCAGCTCCTGCCTCTAGCCACCTAATGCGGTAGCGAGGTTTACACAAGAGGCCAGCAAGAGAGAGATAAACACGCTAGGGAGTGAACTTTTATTGGGGAACAAAAAATTTAGGGGAAAATTCCATCCAATGAAGGTAGAGGGGGACAGCATTCCAAGGTCAGGGTCAGTGACTGGTTTTCAGGTCGGTGGTCAGGCACACCCACATAAGGACAAGCCCTGGCACCTGGGGAAGAGTGGGGAAGGCTCTGACACAGTGTGTCTAAGCGCCTGACACCCAGCCAGGGAGGCAGCTCAAATCACGTGCGAGAACGGCTTCCCACAATTTTTCCTTTTGCTAATTTTATAAAATATTCTACTGATTACAAATAAAATTGAACATATTTAAATATCAGATTTTATCCTTTATGTTCTTTCCTAGCTTTTTTAAAATCGGGTTTTCTATGTCTGATGGTTTTGAATAACTAATTTCCTATGCTTGGTTCAGAGAAAAATAGGTTACAATAAAACTCTATCTGGCTTAGTTTGCTAGTAATCAACTCTTAAATAAGGAAACTCTTTGAGATATGGGGGAAATAAGTAGAATCCAAGTGTCACAATTGTCTTTTAGGAATGTGAATGATGCTACTCCACAGACCACTCCCTATCATATATAGACTTTTCCAAGAGCAATGCCTGATACACTACAGAGGTGGAGCTATGGAAGCCAGTGGTTGCAGAGTCTTGGTTTGACTGTCTCCAACTGGGCAGAGGAACCTTAACTTTTATCATGAATAAAACATAAGGTACTCTTGCTGGGTTTCCTTAATTTCTCGAAAAGAGGAATTTTCTAGAGGACCAAAGTTCCATATAGCCAGAAGCAACACAAACCACTGTACTTTTAGTATTATAGGAATCACTTTAAAGATGATCTGCCTAGCTCAAAATAATGCCCATAATTTCTCTCACACACATTATGATTTATCTCAATTGTGGATGCCTTTCCTAAGTAAATCCATCTCTTGAATATGGCTGATTGAACAGAGTGGATGGTAACCTAAGTCAGGAAACTGGAATGTCCATCGTTCATTCACTATATTAACTAAAAAGCAGAGAAAATGATTTTTCAGACTGGAAACTGGCACGGCCTTTTGTCTGCCTGAATTCCCAGGCTCCTGAGAGCTAGTTAGGCCTTAATTCTGGCCTCTTCATAGCTTGAATACAACCCTGTTATTGAAATCTACAAATATTTTGGGAACTTCAGGTTGGCTTAACATAGACCTGGTTGGCTCATGTTTTGAGGGGAAAATATAGTGTCGAATAGTTATATATTAAAGTCAATGTTACAATGGCATGATGAAATCTAAAGTATTTTAGTTATGTCATATCATATAATGGACATGTGATTTATTTTTTCATTTTTCATTACCCTTCATTTATTATGCATTTCTCAATCTACTTTGGACATTATATTTTAGTTATACCTTCATACCTCTATGCACTATTTTATCACACATTAAGTGTTCACTGAATTCATTGCTTATGATACAATAACAGACTTAGAGCATGTTTTGAAGCTGGAGATAATTCTCATTTTTGAAAACCTAAGTAGAAGGAAAATATTTTATGTAAGATGTTGAAAAGCTAGTCAACCATGAGTTGGGGGATGGACTATATGAATTTTAAGATCTACATATTCTCCCTAAAATTCTGCATGTAAATGAGCTACTATGCATCAGCTATGTAGCTTTGAATTTTATTTCACACAAAATATGCCTTGTTAGCAGCATTCTAATATATAGTAATTTGAGAAAAATATAATATAAACTCCCTGTGGAAAATATTCAGTATTTAACATCAGCCTTCTCTGTGGGTAGAAAAGAGATGAAGAAAAGAACAATGTGTCTTCAAGATGGAAATAAACATAGACAGGCTTGAATGAACTTTGATCTGCAACAGAAGCTTCCTGCAGTTTCTGACTTCACAGAGACAGAGAGGTAATGAGATTCCTGCAGAGGAACACAGCAAACTTAAGTAGATTCATTGAGCCCAATTCAGTGGCTGTGCATTAATTTTCAGATAATGGAGCATAACTAAGATAGGTGCAGTCTGAGAGTTGCAAAACAGACTTCAAGTTTAGAGGAAATCAGTGGGACATGAACAAGAGTAGTCAACGCTCACTGCCAGAGAGTTTAATAAACCAAAATCCTGGGCAGATATTATTAAAATCAGATGTATTGCAGCAACAAGCATATTATCTGTGTTTTAAGAAGATGAAATGGTATCATGGATTTAGGCAAAATTTTTGAATATTAACATAAATATCACTTTAATGTAGAGTCTTAAATTTTCTCTAATGGATGTTCTATGGAATATTCTTTTCTTTATTGAATAAGCAGTAACATAAGTCATTATTTGTTCTATGTCAGCCACTGGGCATGGAGAGATGAAAAGACTATGTTCCTTCTCTCTACAAAACCACACTATACTTAATGAAATAAAATGCCTTTCATCGCAGAAGAATGTAGAGAGTCTTGCACTAGATTGTATGCCAGATGTCAGGAATGGAGAAGAGATGACCTCATCAGGGTCACACTGGGGAAAGGGTTTCTAGAAGAGATTTTCTTGTAGAATTACCCTTGGTCTCCATGTTTCTCATTGGAAGTAAACAGCATGTTGGTTTTTAATTGTACAGCTGAATTCTGAGGAAGACTTACATTTCTAAATGAAGCATCCTTATTTTTATTTCAATGTAATATTCTTGAATTTTTTAGTAAAGTCAGAATCACCTTTTGATTAGCCACTCCATAAAGTATTTAGCTTTTCATCTACAACAATTTTAAAGATTAATAAAAATGACTATTGTTGGATTATGTCAATTATCTCATATGTCAATTTCACCAAATTTCCATGTATAGACAGAGATCGGTGCATTGTATGTGTATATTAAAACATACATTTATATGTATGTAGATACATGGCATATATAATATAGAATATGAAAAATCTGAATATTCCCAGATCAGGTTTAGGAGAGATTTACTAGAAAAAAAGTATGCAATAGTAACAGATTATGAACTCCTACTTGCAGTTGGATTAAACATAGGACTTGCTTTCAAAACAACAAGTTGAGAAAAGAAAAAATAGTAACTTTTCAGTGAACAAACCTATAAAAAATAACATTAACCTAGCACTGCATGTGGATATTATGTATACCCTGTTATGATGTGAGAAGGGAACTTCAGCTCTTTGATACTCTTTTCTCAAATTCATAACCCCAGTCTCATCATAGGAAACATTCCAAACAAACCTAGAATGGAGAACATTCTATGGGATGCCTGGAGAGATACTCCACAGCCTGAAAAATAAGAAAAGACAGAGAAAATGTCTCATTCCAGAGAACAGGGAGGACATGATTATTAAATGCAACATGATCACCTGGATTGGTTCATGGGAAGAAAGAGAACACAGATGGTGAGACCAGTGAAATCTAAACAAAGTCAGAAGTTCAGCTAGTGGTCATTGCCAACACTGGTTCATCAGTTTTGACAAGACTTACTTTGTACCACAGTAATGCAATGTGCAAATAATGAAGAAAATTAGATAAAAGGTAAAATGGAACTCTACAATTTTTGCAAGTTTTCTGTAAATCTAAAATTATCCCTCCCTCTTTATAAAATCCCTTGTGGGGCCACACGTGTAAATATGATAGTAATAGTGATTAATTTCTAATGTACCAATTTTTAAGTTTCACTTCAAACCCATGCAGGATATGAATCAAAATGTTTTATAATTCAGTGAGAATGTGTTGTTGAGACTTTGCAGCTGTGAGTGAAAGGGAACCCATGATAATAAGTGACAGAAATTATTAATACTCTAAACTGAACAGATAGAATCAACTCAATGAAATAAAATGTGTCTTTAACATGTATTTTTTTTTGCCATTTTCCCCCTGTAATTAGCTACAATTAGCAGTGTCAAGGAAATAAGGGGATGACAATCTACAAAAAATCATTTAGATATACTACAAAGTATTTTCAAATACTCTTTAAATTCTATCAACCTAGTAAATTTTTAAAAGTACAAAATTAAAAGGAGAATTACCTCCAAACTTCTATTTCTACTACTGCTACTCTTAGAAGAATTATACAGTGATTAGCAACTTATTTGTGTTTTATAAATATATATATATATATATATATATATATATATATATATATATATATATATCACTCTAACAAAATCAACAAATATTTAAAGGCTGGAGTTTCATGCAGTTATGATATTGTATATGGATATATTTTAATTGCGTAGTTTTGAAGCAGAGTGTACTGTCTTTCTTAGCTTTGTTAATTCCAAATCCTTAGTTAAAGCCACCTCATAATCATGAGTATCTCGCAAACACCTGAAAAGTGTCAATATCTGGACTGCTGAGCCTAACAGTGTACTCCTAGCAATGTTTTGAAACCTACACTCTAGTGATCTTTTCTATTCTACTTCATTTGCTAACACAGAGACAGCAGCACACTGTTTTCTCTGAACTGTATCACTGTGTTGTAATAAAAAGGATTTTAGGTCTGGAATAGCATCATAAGTTGAATCTATGTAAGCACTAACATCAACAGGTTTTCACAAAAACAAAAATGGCAATTTCATACACACCATCTTAATATGCAAGTACAGAGGATCATCACATCTCTTTCTAACCTACTGAAATCACATTTAGTCACCCTGTGATTTGCCTTCCCACTGTATCAACAAAACAGTGAAACTAATTTGGAATTTTTAACATGTGCTATTAATTTAAAATGCAGGAATGGTGGCTTTTATTTTTATCATTAGTGGGGTTTTGTAACATTTTTCTGGTGCTCTGAGCTCAGTTTATTCATTGGCAAAAATGAGATATTGGTAAAGCATTTTTTATCCACATTTTCTGTGAAGATTACATAAAGGTAAAATGACACATTAGAAATGCATAGTATTTACTGATAAATAATAATTACCTTTCTTTCTTGAGGTATTCTGGTATTACTTTCAGCCTAAATATCACGATTAACTGTAACAACCATTACAGTCTCTCGTTAGAGACAATTTTTCTAACAAGTAATTGATGATGGGTTTTCATTCTTAGTATTATAACTTGCTATATACTTGGCAGTATTCTGATCCATAGAGGACAAGAATGATTAATAAGTCTCATCTATTTACTGTGATTCCTCCTGAAAGGTGCTGAAACAACTCTCTCCACACCCTTGCAGTTCTCATGAGCAACTCTCACCATATTTGTCCTGAGCATGGTGAAGAAAAGGCATTTATTTTTTCCTTCTGCCACCATTCTATTCTGAGGTAGTATTATTCTAGTTATATTTCTGGAAAAGTTTCAGTCAGTGATTCTGGATAAGTAGCTCTCCCAGTTTGTCCTAGTTGGAAAAAAACAACTGGCAAAAAATCATACTCTACATTTTCTTCCAAATTGATATGAGTCTGCTAATAGAAACATTTATGTAAATGATACATATTAGCAGCTGACCTTGAAGAATAACAACATTTCCCACACACAAACACATCTCTACTTGGCATTTCACTAGTGATAATGATCCAGAACAGGTGTTAATTCTCAATTTGCAGGTTCATTATGAATCTGTTAAAGTTTAGAAGTTGAGCATGTCTCTCCTGCGATTCCAAATTTTGCCATTTTCATCTATATAGTGGGTTTATGTTCTCTTACTTCCAAAGAGCATATGCTCTGCAATAGTAATATGGTCCACAGCATATTCAATATTATGTAAACATTCTTTCTTGTGAAGCATTTACCTATAAATGTGATATATTCTTAGTTCCCCTCCTCATTTTCAAAGTTCATTTAGATGACAAAGTATGGATTTCTTTCAAATGTTTTCACTATGTAATTTTATAAGTTCATACATAGTTCTTTTTCCTCATTCTGAAGAGCACTTATTTCCAACAACATGGATAAATACTTTGCTGTTTTTTTTATGTTATGTTTGTTTCTTAAGGGGCAGGGATTAATCTGGAAACAATGTAGAATTCATAATGAAAGCTTTATAAAAAATAAAGGTATTATATATTCAGAAATGCATTGTCCTACTTTGAAATGGCTAACAATAATGCTAATGTTATTTAAATGTAATGATAAAAATGCTTTTCCCTCCAAAAAAGGAAAAAAGAAAGCATAATAAAGTTACCTGATACATCTTTAAAATGTTGGAAACCAGAAATATTACTTAAGTTAGCAGAAATATTTGACCTTAGAGTTGTAAAACAATACTATAAATGCAACATATTGGAAATATAGTTTTCAACATAGAACATAAAAAAGTAGGTAGGGCTATGCCAAAGCAAAGAATATTAGCATATATAACAACCCATCTAAGTAAAAAATGCATAATAGTAAGAACACCAGTGAAGTAATTTATTTGATGAAGTAGGATTAAATAATTTAAATATGGTTATTTAATGCACAATAAAGTATTTGGGTTCTTGAAATACTCATATATTTTGGCTATTTAAATTCATTGTAAAATTTTTATCTAAATTTATTTTATAAGTGTTATATGTGAAACATAAAAATTATACATTTTAATGTGGTAGTGTAGATGTTTCAATTAATATATTGTATAATATTAAATAAGGTTAGACATATCTCTTCAAAAACTTATCAATTATTTATGGCTAAAACTTTCAAAATTATTTCTTCTATATTTTTGAAATGTAAAGTACATTATTATCACCTATAGTCACCCTACTATATAATAGCTCACCAGAAGTTCTTGCTCCTAAATGTAACTCAGTATAAACTTATAAATTCTCCCTAATTTCCCTTCCCCTTAACTCTCCCCAGACTCTGGTAAACACCGTTTGACTCTCAGTTCCTATGAGATCAACTTCCTTAAATTTCATATAAGTGAGATTATGTGGTACTTGCTTTTCTGTGCCTGGTTTACTTCACTTAACACAATAATCTCCAGTTACATCCGAGTTGCAACAAATTACTGGATTTCATTCATTTTTGTGGATGAATAACAAGTCTGACATGTGTATGTGCTCTAGTTAAATCCATCAAAATCTACTCATCAGACAATGAGCTTAGGTTATTTTCATTTTTTTGCTATTGTGAAGGATGCTACAATAAGCATACAAGTTCAGGTCTCTTTGACCTATTAATTTTACTTACTTTGGATAGACATTCAGTAGTGGGATTGCCAGATCCTATGGTAATTCTATTTTTTTTCTTGAAGAACCTCCATACTATTTTGCACAATGACTGTATTACTTTAGGTTCCTGCAGGATGAAGTCTTCACTTTTCTCTACTTCCTTACCAGAATTTGCTATCTTTAGTGATTTTGATGGTAACCTTTCTTACTGTGGTGAGGTTAATTTTTTTTTTTGCCTTTTAATTACAAGTATCTGAAAAATGATTGTAGAAGTGCAAGAGAAAATAAATGAGAAAAAAGTTGAAATTTATTAAATTCTTACTGTGTGCCAGATTCTCCTCTAGAAATTTTCACATATGTTGGTATAGTAATTTGTCACAAATAACCTGACAAGTTAAAGTATTGTCATTTTGTAAGCATCTGAAAATTTGAAAAGTTTGATTACTACACCTGGAAGAACACAAATGCTAGGGAGTGGAGTCAGGATTCAAACCCATCTCTTGTATGCTTTACCATTTCGTATTCTTCCCAGAGGAAACTTAGTGACATCCTGTTGGGCAGAAATACATGTACTTTCTTATAGAAAAGATTTGAACCTGCATTAAGGGACTATCTAAAGTTATTTCAGTCGTAGTACCATGAGGCAGAAACATTAGATTTTTAATGGTTATTAATTGCAGTGGAAGGAAAAAAAGGCTATGTTCAGGGAGATTTAGTTTAGTAAAAGTCGCTCATGGCAGAGAAATCAAGAATGGTGCGATAAGGAGTCTGCAGAGACACTAAGTACTTTTTTTTCAGGCACATGTAACTCCCAGATAAGGGCACTCATGAAAATGATAAAGTATGATGACCAGGAAGAATATACTACCTGATGAACAGGGAGGAGATGCAAGACCCCATTTTCACATCCTCTTACAAGGAAAATTTGAAAAGAGTATAATTTGGAACTATTTGTTTGCTTTCTTGTTTTAATTGGAGGTAGCAAATGTAGAAATGTCTTAAATGCAAGACTTTATGAAAGCCAAAATAGCCTGAAGAACTTTGCTGGCATAAAAGCTGAAGACATGTATAAAAAATAGACTAGCACCTCAAAATTTAAAAAGAAAGAAATAAAAAAAGGGGGGCGGGTGCTAGGGATATAGCTTAGTGGTTAAGTGACCCTGGATTCAATTCCTGGTACCTAAATAAATAAATAGATCATGATAGTCAAAATCAGAACCAGTGGGGTTTTTTTGTTTGTTTGTTTGTTTTTTGTGCATGTATCAGGAGATTTATTTCAGAAATTTGCTCTTGTGATTATGGGAGTTGAGAAGTCCAAAAGATGCCATTGTAATGTTCTACAGCCAGCAAATCCAGTGGGAGAAGAAACAATATAGTATAAATCTCAGGCCAAGAGCTAGGAGCTATGATATCCAAATGTCCAAGGGCAGGATAAGATGGATGACTCTGCTCAAAGAGAGACAGAATTTACCCTTTCTCTGTCTTTTCTGTTTGTGTTCTGAAGAATTGGATGATGGCTGTTCACTCTGGGTGAAGATGAATCTTTTTACTTGTGTTACTTCTTTACTATCTGTTGATTTAAATGTTAATTTTGTCCAGAACCAAACCAGAAATAATGTCTTATCCAATATCTGGGCATTCTTAACCAAACCAGGTTGGCAAATGAAATTGTTACTCACGGAGGTACATGGAAAAGAAAAGGTTCAACGGTAAATAGTGAATATTAGAAGACTGATTATAAAACAATTAAAGAAGACTTCTGAAGGTTACTTACAGATGTCCTACCTCAGGATAAGGCAGAGAGACTGCACATTAATGGCTACGATATCCCAAACTCATCTTCCACCTGCAGTTGGCATCTCACTTCTAAAGATGATTTGTCTACCCAATTGCCTATCTCATGAATAAGCAAGAAAAACTTTGGATATTATATTTCAAAACTAGAAAATTTATAAAATATTTTTTAATCGAGAATAATAGATGAAGATTCTCATTTATTATTAATCAACAATTCCACTTCTGGCTATATATGCTACAAAGAAACTCATGTGCATATAAAGAGAAATAGTACTAACTGTGAAAAGCAGAAAACAACTTAAAGGTCTAGCAGCAGGAAAGTAGATAAATTTATATGATGTACTATGTTATAGCAAATAAAATGAATGAGTTAGAACAATTTCTGTCAAATAGTGGAATTTAAAAATGTTGAATAAAAAATTAAGTGGTAATGTATATTGATACTATCCTCAGAAAATTTAAAACTTGAAAAAATAAGGTAGTGCATAACATACTCACATACACACACACACACACACACACATATATACACACACACATATATACACACACACAGGCAGAGAGAGAGGACACAGTAATATTTTCCTCAAGAATGAATTTATTTCTAATGGAGCATATGGAAAATTCAGGTGGTGTATAAATATAATGAGAGCCTCAACTGTATCTATAAATGCTATTATATTGGACAGGGCACAGCTTGGTCTCTTAGGGAAATAAACTCTGATTCTGAATTTATTGTGCAAGGTGTTTATTAAGTAGCATCCTCAGTATCTACACCTGTAAGAGGAAAGGGAAAGATAGGGGAGGGCAAAGACAGAAGATGAAACTTCAGTTCAAGCCCAATGGCTGTGTGAGTTGAGCCCATGAGAATCTCTGCAGCTAAAATGGCCCATCTGAGATGTTTCACTTTGGACCACAATACTGGGAGTTTTATATCTCAGCCTGAAGCAATGATTGGATATTGGCTACTCCCATAGGGCCTGCCTTTCAGAGAGCAAGTAAATTGAAGCTGAAGAAATCCTTGAAGGGGCTGAAGACTGAACTGACAACACTTCGGGTAGCAGCCGCCTCGATAATTCTTCCTTTGAAAGGAATCTAGGCACAATTCAATAAACCAAGTCAGAGACAAATGAATAATAAAAGTAGAAATAAATATTTGCAAAGAATATGACTCACAAAGGACTAATTTCCTTAGTACATAAAGATTTCTTACAGCTTGTGAGAAAACAATAAATCAAACAACCTAGTAGAAAAAGGAACAGAGGACAGAAGCAGGCTGCTCACTCCCCACTGTACACACACAAACACGTGCACAAGAACAGTAGAACAGCTATGAAAAAAAGGAAAAGATAAAATCTCTCGAGGTTTAAGAATTTCCAATTAAAACCATAATAATACAAAATCTTTAATAATTGAATAGATACATTATGTTAACAAAGATATGGGAAATGTCACAGTGATACGTTGGTGTGTATTACTATAAATGGGTGAAGACCCATTTAGCACTAGATACCAATTTTTTTTTAAAGTTTGTGCACTTTGACTCAGAAACATTCCCTCTAAAAATATATACCTAACAAATATAGTGATATGCAGGTACAGAACATAGTCATTTGGCAAAATTTTGCAGTGTTAAACATTGAAAATAAATAAACAAATTTCTTAACAATGTAAGCCCTGTTCAACAAATTATTCTATAGCAACATGGGGAAAACTGTGCAATCATTTAAAAATACTGTAATATCCTTCTCATAAGATATGAGAAAACTCATAGAATTTTTAGTTATTAGAGAACAGAAGAGAACACTGCATATAATGCCACTACTTATATAAATGTTCATTCAAGTCACACTCAGACACACTCAGCCATAAAACAAGTCACACTCAGACACACACACACACACACACACACACACACACACACCATATGCCTATGTGTAGATTCTCCCTGGAAGAAAGAATATATTACAGAGAAGTAGTACTGTTTGTCATATAGGATTAAAAATTAAGGAACCCAAGTTTAGGAATAGAAGACTTAATTTTCAACTTATAATGCTCAAGTATTTTTTCTACAGAGTGCATTTTTCTTTAAAATTGAGTAGGTTTTCCAATGATCAACACATACATAAACAGAAATGAAAACTGTGTGAAAGATGCATACCCAAGTTTCTTTCTTATATTCATGAGATTTTTTTCTTTCTTTCTTTCTTTATTTCTGTGGCACTAAGGATTGAACCCAAGGCTTTGTGCTTCCTAGGCAAGTGCTCTGCCAACTGAGTTCAGCTACATCCTTTGCTTTTTTTTCCTGCAATGAATATATTATGTGTAATATAAAAATTAGTAATATTATTGTTGGTGCTATATTTTGATATGCATATGCATGTTTCTGTATATAAATAAAACTGATTACATTTATTTTTAAGTATCTTTTTCACTCATAATCTACCATGAAATCTTACATGTTTTAATGTTTTATTATATGCCCCTAAAAAAATCAATATTAATTATTTTTATTTTAATAAGATGATCTTTGAAATTTTATTTTAGAAAAATCAAATATTTTAACTTTTGTACTAAAATGCTCCTGTGTATGAAAATATTAATCATTTTTAAGTATTTCAAAAGAAGGTACCTGAGCCATTTCATGACAAGTTCCAAAAGAAGAAAACCATAAGGTCTCGATATATGATTGCAATCACTTAAGAAATGGCATAGAAAATTTGGCTCAATAATAGCAACTCCACCCAAAATAATACAGCATGAAAATGCAAGGTTAGTAGATCTTCTATTGAATCTATAATGAAAAAAGACTAACAAACCTTGCTGATATTTGAAAATATACCAACAAAAGCACTTTAGAACAGTTTGAACTCATATTCAGTATAATGATTTCATCTCTGAAAATGAGCTATGCGTACAGAAGAGTTTGGGGACTTGGTTTGCATTAAATGGGATGTGCTGATCTTCTGCCATGAAAAGCTTTTGGGCATGTATTCTAGACATTAAATTATGGTAATTGAAATGGGAAAATGTCTGTAGCCTTTCTCAATGTGTTTGGGTTAGTTGCACATGAACATCTGCTTTCCCTTTATAACTGGAGACTGGAGAATAGCATCAATTTGCAGGCATTAACAACTTCTGCTCACAAAACAGCAGACAACTCTCTGTTGGAACGCCATACCATCTACTCTGCTCAGGGAACAGTCTCCAAGCGTTTACGCCAAGATCAAGCCAATAATGTGTTTGGTGCAAAGTAAAGAGAGCCTTGCTCAGCCATTTTGAGTGGATATTTCCCTCTTCCTTTTTTTTCTGTTCTTGAGTAGATAGAATAATTCATATCTTTTGACATTTTAAATCACAATTGACAAGTTATTAAAATTAAATATTTATAATATAATGAAATGCCTGGAAGTTCTCCTAAGCTATTCATTCACCCTACTCCTTAGAGAAAGCCATGGTATAGTTTCAGATTTTTTTTTTCTGGATGCATTATATAATATTATTTTTGTAATTAACTTCATTCACACACACACACACACACACACATATATATATATATATATATGTGTGTGTGTGTGTGTGTGAGAGAGATAAATATGAATGTGATATATCACTTTGATGGATACATACTATTTCATTTAGGAATGTAAGTATGTCATTATCCACTAAAGAAATCATTTTGCTAATGTGATTAATATTGGAAAATTTAAAGACAAAATAATTTCAGTTTTACATGAAATATTTGGAAGATATAAACAGAAAGAATGTTCTCTATTTTATATTGGGAGGTCAGAATAGCATGTAAATAACATCAAAGGAAAGGAAAATTAAAGACCAATTTCTGTTAAAAACACAAAGCACAAGTTCCTAAAATCACCACTTATCTTTTCAACATGGTACTAAAGTGAGCAGTGAAATAAGGCAAGGATAGACACAAAAGAATAAAAATTGATAAAGTTTATTTTTGTACAAATATTCACATGAATCTTCAGGCAACCTCCTAAATTGGGGAGTGAAATTGATCAAATTATGTTTTTATTTATGTATGAATATTCCACAATAAACTCATCATTTCATATAATCAATATACCCCAATAAAAAGGAATTGATATGTAAATTTAGCAGGCTTACTAGAAAAACAGTCATTATGCAAAATTCAATTCTATTTTTATATGCCAACAGGCGCAAAAAATAAATGTGAATATTAATGCAAATAATCATCTTCAGTTTCATCAAAAATACCAGACTTTGAAAAATACAGAACACTATTAAAAAAAAATTAAAAGAGCCCAAATCAATATAAGAACATATTACATTAATGAATAAGAAAATTTCCTTCTAAATATGTCAGTTCTCCTTAAGTTCATTTTTAGATTCAATGCATCCCAATCAATATTCTGGTAGTTATTTTCTTTTTTCTAATAGCTAGTTGATGAGTGGATTCTAAAACATAGAAACACAGATTGCAAAAAGTAGTAATGTATATGCTTCCTCCATTTTCTTTTAAGTCCACAGTACACTATCCAGCCTCAGACTCTGCACTCCGCCAAGGTCCCTATTACTGCCCTGGCCTAGGGAGAAATCAGAAGTGGAGGCAGGGCCTCTCCCTACCTATGCTCCTGGTATCTAATAGCTCCATGCTCGCTGGCACTCAAATCATTCTCTGCCTTCTCTCACTCCTTTTCCTACAACTGTCATACTGTGGTCCCTTCTTCAACCTGATCCCATGGCCCTATGTCTTTCAAAGAGCATTTGTAGTTACTCTTCTTCATTTAAAGTATTCGTGTGATTATAAATTCATTAATTTAAAATAAAATACATCCATTTTTAGAGATTTAGGATGAAAAGAGGCAACTTCAATCTGTACTTCAAATTTTCATCCAGTTTTCTTAAGTCAGAGTTTTTTTTTTTTTTAAGAAAACTTTCTCAAGGAAAATCTGATGAAATCAATAAATATATGCTCTTACCACAACAGGGTCCTAGAACAATGGGGTTGTTGAGTATTCAAATGAAGAAAATAATATACCTATTGTTTGTTAAAGAAAGAAAACCAATTACATAAACAATAAGTTATTGTGTATATTTTCTGTAGTAGATATCTATACTTTCATGATTTGTCTTCAATTTCAGTCCTACAATTATAAATATTCTTGATAATCCCTTTAAAACACACACACACAAACCTGGCAGAATCTCCAGCTAATTTGAAATAGAAATGTGATTTCCATGATGAATTAATCTAATATTCAGTTTCTAAAATGAGGATTTGGGGCTCAGTTAAAAAAAACTTTTCCTGAGACCCATAAATCAGCAATCTACTGCAAAGGAAATGGCTTATAGTTCCCATTATGAGCTTCCTGAGGGTACCAAAATATGCAATTTTTGCTTTATCAGTTTATCAACTACTTTCTTTTGCATACATCATTTTTACACATGTATTACTGATGAGTCTAATAGCTTTTTTCCTTTAAAATACCTTAACTCATAAGTTCACAGTAGCATTGAAATATTTTTCTGTAGAGATAGATATTATTAGAGACTTAGAAATAGCTTAGAGAATGTTATCAGTATGGCCCCTGTATAAAAGATAGCTCCTAGTCCTATATCAGAGAAAAAGGCAAAGAAAAGTACAATAGAAATAAGAATAGTGTTCTAAGCAGAAACTAACCATTTTGAAAGGAAAACACAAGAGGTAAACATATTTCAAATAAATGTTTTCAATTTATGAAATCATGATAGAAATGTTGAAAATGCCTCATTGTTCTACATGACTAAATATGATTTATTTTTACTTTCATGACAGAATTGCAATCATTTATCTAAACAATTGTTTCATTTCATATCTGATTGACAACAATTTTCCTTTTGCTAAATTAA
Source organism: Spermophilus citellus (assembly GCF_964194105.1). Lineage (NCBI taxonomy): Eukaryota > Metazoa > Chordata > Mammalia > Rodentia > Sciuridae > Spermophilus > Spermophilus citellus. Next base: position 40,045,849 of record NC_138195.1, read on the forward strand.
AAATAAACATGCATTTTAGCTTCACTTAATTATAGACTTGAGGGACATATTTTTTAATTCTTTCATTTTTCTTTTGCTTTTTTTAACCACAGAAAATGATTATATTGTATTAAAGTCAAATAACATTTTATTTGATGTTCTATTGTCTCATCAAGGACTGAAAGGAGTCACAGTAAATTTTTTAGTAATGACGATTTTGGTGGTATGTTATGATCCAAAATGTTAAGTTCTTTTTTCCTTTAATTTTCTGTTTCTTTAAATGCAACAATATGATTATCAACAGGTATTATATATTATTAATGACATAAAAATAGGAAATTCCTTGGTCTTATAATGCATACATTATTCATTCTGTGTCATTTCATTTACTCTTAAGCAAAGAATGTGACCTTAATTTTTAAAGGAATGGTTGACTTATTTCCCTAACAAGAGTATGCCTCCATATCAAAGCTAAATTTCATTCTTTGGACATATCTTTAAAACTTTGTTTTTAATTTTACAAAAGTTCCAAAGAGTTTCTCCAAAACTCTGAACACTTAATTATCACATTTTGCTGGAAGAGTCAATGCAGTTTATATCAGAGAAGTAACATGATAAATCCCCAAACTCCAGATATTTATTAGTAACTCTAAATACACCAAAAATGTGTGTTGATCAGTTCACCTGAAAGAGTTTTACACTTTCAAATTGCATTACCCCAGTTACATTCTGAGTTTAACACAATTTACAGTCTTTACTCAACACAAATACACATTAAAAATGTGACACTTAATATTTGAATGTTTCACATAACTTCAAATAATGAATATTATATAAAACTTGAGTTTCTTATAAAACTTCAAGAAGTTTAATTTGTCTAGACACAAATACAGTTGATAGTATTATGAAACTGGTTTAAAAAAGTAACAGTACAGTATTTATTGATTGGAACATCAGGAAACCTGTGTAAAATTGAACATTTCAGGGATGTGGTAATGATTGGTTATGACAGTCTCCATCCCCACCTTCCATTTTCTAATCTCAGAGTAGAATGTCCCTTTTAAGGTTGACAGTTCTCTCTCCACCTGTGCTAAAATGCACAAGTCTTCCATAATATTTTATTTTGCTACCTTGAATAGGTTCCTCCAAAGCTGTGAACCTATCTCTGACCTTTGCTTCTTATCCAAATACCTGGAAAACATTCTTTCTGTTGATAAGTTCCATTTATGAATCAATCTCTAGTTGCACAATGTATCCTACAAACTCATCCTAATGATTTCAGCTACTATATCTAGTGAATCCTTCAGTTCTACTGTTGCTCCACCTCACCACAAGCCATGCCTAATTAGACACCTCCAGTTTGTTCTCATTCTCCCCTACTTGACATCCATCTTCCCATTCTCACTGCCTGCCATACAGTTGTTAAGCTCCAGGATCAGATGTCAGAACTACAGCCTTACAAATTCTTTAGCCAGCTTCCACAGTTGTATAAGGATGGATCTTTTTGATAAATTACATAAATCTCTTTCTAGCTCATCAATTAATTGATCTATCATATATCTGTTTATCTGTTTATCTACTATTAGTCATCGTCTACCTGTCTATCCACTTTTCCTAGCAGTTCTTTGATATCAAATCCAGATTATTAGAGTCCCAAATATTTCCTTTTTGTCTTTGCCAGCTATCTATCCCCAGTTGATCTTTCTGTCTTTAGTCTTCTACTCTATCTAAGCATTCCCCCTCTGCTCTAAAAAAAACAATTTCATATTATGAAAAAACATCTTTCAATGTCATTGCTCAAGGTAAAGCCCTCTAATGATTCACAATTACTTCTACAGCTCAGGACAGACAGTGAATGATGGCCTCTTTTTGTACCCTCATTCTTAATTTTCACTACAATCACATTTCCTGTGAGCATCAAGGAATAAACTTTTAATCTAGTGATGCCTATATATTTTAAATTCTGTAGACCTTCCTTGCCCTTATTCATGCTCCTTTCTCACTCCTTTATCACTAAAGAATAGCTACTCATTTTTGTGAATTAGTTCAAGAAATGTCCCTGTGAAAAAATTTTCCAATCATTCTCTCTGGCAAATAAATCATTACTACCTTGGTTATTTAACCTCAGATTAAAAATTGACCACATAAATTCTTCTAAGTATAGCGAGATCCACATTTTCTTTCTCCTGTGGCAACTTCAAATCCTGAAAGAATGAGGGAGGCTGTGGTGAGGAGTTAATTCAGGATAGGCTTAGATGAGACCCTTTAGTCAACCAATGCATGCATGTAAAACACATTGAGCTGCACTCTGGGTGTCTTTAAGCCCTATAAAGCCATAATAAGAGTCTTTTGCTTTCCTGAGGCCAGAATTTCAGGTGGACAGCCTTTTTGACTTTTACTTTTTCTTTTCTTTTTTTTTTTTTTTTTGTATTAGGCATGGAACCCAATGTCTGACAGTTGGTAGGTATGTGCTCTATTATTGACTTACCAACGCACCTTTCTTACTCTTAATAATTTTTGTGTTGATAGGCTGCCTTCTCTATTTTTTACTTCTTGTTCTTTATCTGGCATATACACAGCAAACATTCTTTTCAACACATTTCAAAGCATGTTTTGTTTTGCGTTTATTCCCTTGACCTTTTCTCTGGACTTGTAGCTATCACATGTTCTTGTGTATACTCAGAAGAGGGCTACTAAATTTTATTAAGTAGATTTGATGTACAAACAACCAAAGATAATTTATACCTCCATTCTACAATCCCCCAAAACATGGGATCTAATAATCTTAAATAATGCAGATAGAGCTGTGAGGCTGACATCATATACCAGGCTGATACCTAAGATGAATAGTATGCTATTCCTCTGGGAGGGGTCAACAATGAGAGAAGAGATAAAGGTCTGATTAAATGAGGTTCTTTATAATAATAGCCTTAAATAATGCTAAGGTTGGCTACTTCCTGTCACCTTCTATAATTTTAATATAGAAAAGCAGTGCCTGCTGACATAGTGGAGCCTAAGGTTAGGTTGTGGGGTCTGAGCCAGAGGTCTGCTCTTGGCTCTTACCACCACTACATACCAGTTACATAGCTTTGGACAAATATACTTCTTTCCCTAGGTTTAAAATTTTGCTGGTAGAAATGGATCTGAAAATAGGTATGATAACACTACTCATAGGATTATAGTAAATAATTCAATGAGTTTAATTCCGAGAACAGTTAATCTCCCTAAAAGGGGAAATGGGAAGACCATGACCTGGGAAAGAGAGTCTTACAAGTATTTTTTCATCCTTCTTCTGTTATTTTTTCTTTACTTGTTCTCTCTCTCTTTTTCTTTCTTTTTAATCATACATTATTCCCTTAATGTTCAGACACATAAGAAAATGTAGATCCATTACTGAAGACTCTTATATGGAAACCACATCCCTCCCCAAATGGGACAAATCCATATTTATTTAAGCCATTGGGTTCATTTCATCAAATTTGCAGTGAAGAAATACAAGACAACTCTTCCCTTGGCAGCTTTCTGTTTTCTCTCATTTTTTTTCAGTACTTTATCTTGGTCTCTCTGCCTTCCCCACAACATCCTGCTTTCTTTAGCCTCTGACCCTCTGCAGGTGTTTTGTTCTGCCTGATTTTCCCTGTTGGAGCTCTCCTCAGTCAGTAAATGATATAAAGAATGCAGGAAAGATGGTTTTCTTCCCCTGAGAGAATCAGCTACCACAAAAGTAAGCATTTATAATAATGAGATTTGGCACAGTATTTTACCTCTGGTTGTTCATGTGCCACAGAAAGTATCTGTGTCTTGTGTCTGTCCAAAGGCTTCTGCTGTTACTTCATCTTTATAGGGCCCACAGCACCATGGCATAAGTAGGAGACTTCCCCAAAGAAGAGAAGCTAATAATCTCGTTCTGTCACATGTTTTATTTCACCATTTAGTTTTTGTTTTTTGCTCTGTCATGTTTTGATTTTCGCCTTTGTGGCAAAGAAAATAAAGAGAAAATGGAGTACTTATATCCAGGCAGGAGTTTTGTTCATGGTAGATGTTTCAGTCAGCTTTTTCACTACTGTGACTAAGGGACGTGACCAGCACAGTTGTAGAAGAGGAAAAGTTTATTTGAGGGCTCTTGATTTCAGAGGTCTTAGTCAGAGAAGGCCAGCTCCATTTCTCAGGGCAGAACATCATGGCAGAAGAGTGTGGCAGAGGGAAGCAACTTACATGATGATCAGAAATCAGAGAGAGACTCTCTTCTCCAGATACAAAATATATACCCCATAGCCATATCCCCAGTGAACCACTTCCTCTAGCCACATCCCACCTGCCACAGTTACCACTGAGTTAATCCCATCAGGAATTAATTCACTCATTGGGTTAAGGCTATAACCCAATCTTTTCTCCTCCAAACCTTCTTGCATTGTCTCACACATGAGCTTTTGGGAGACATCTCATGTCCAAGTCATAACAGTGGACATGATAGTATATGTTCAGGGCAGGGAATTCCCACACTGTCAGTATGAGGATACCTGTAACTTCTCCTATGGTCACCATAGTTCACCTCCTTTGAATAAAGGAGGTGTTAAGTCAGTTATGTTTTGTCAACAGAATGGGACTGGTATTGATCATGGGGCATCAAGGTCTGTGTAATGTTCCCAAAAGCAACAATCCAGGTGGCATGAGGGTTTCCTAGGCTTTAGAGCTACTGAAGTTCTATGTGTCCTCAGCAAGGACTGTCCCTGTGACCTCCCCAAGGTGGACTTATCATTGTTCTCAGTGTGGCTAAGCTTTAGGCAGATTACTTCCTAACTCTGGGCCCCTGAGCTCCCTTTTCTTAGAGCATTTACTTTAGAAAACTTGTAATTGTAAATGTTTCCTCTGCCCCTTTGAGATGTATATAAACATGCAGCCTCTGGACAGTTCTGCAACCCAGAAATGACTTTTTTTATGGACCTGGTGACCATCATCTTTGAGATGGAAACTGCAAGGAAGATAGGGGAACTTATCTCCCAATTCCAACAGGAGTACAAGAACCTAATAAAAGGTATGCCTTGCTCGACATTATAAAACTAAGTCCTATCATGAGCATAAGAGAAGGCTTTCATTTCCTTTGGATAAGACCAGTTAGCATACACCTATGGCCAAGGATTCCACCAGTCCAGTTCTTTAAAAAAATTAAAATAAAATAAAAATTCCTTTAGTCTTTTGTCTCTAGGAATTGAGTTTCTAGACTTGCCATGTGCTCTCTCCTGTATCAATGGCAATAATATCGGAAGTGTTTGTTTCTGTCTGCTTATCATGCCCCATGGAATGCTGTCAACAGAGCCAACCAAGGAAGTGCAATGTATACAACTGGTCATAAAAAAATGTGTCTTTAGTAACAAAATTAGCTATCCCTAATTTAAGCTGTTAGAAGCAGCTTCAGATTCAGGAACCCTAAAGAAGGGAGTTACCCAGACACTATGCTTATCAGAGTAAGACATCTGGGTAAATGGTGCTTATTCAGTGATGATATGTGTGGGGGTAAACAGGACTAGATCTCCTGACCATGTACATAACCCATAAACTGCAAAAGCCTGGTGTAACAGAAGCTATCTTTATACAAGAGACACTTTCCCTGGCTGTGAGTGCTCCGAATTGAAGAATAATTTGGAGTTCTTTACAGCAAATATATTGAGCAGATTTTAAGACCCTTCGTTGACCTTTAGCTGAAGAGGAAATGACCACCTTTCACTATTTAGTAAGCCTTCGTGTTGAAGCACATCAAATTCTAGCAGGATCATCCCTCATCTCAGGTGCTGGCACTTTTGTCTCCTATGCTCTTGAGAGAGAACTGCAGAAACTGTTTTCCTCTTCTGTCATTCACCTCACTCCCTCTTCACTTCTCAGTCTTCAATTATTTCTTTTTCTAATAAAAACAACCTCTGCAGGATTTTCTTTTGCTACTGTAATTTCTATGACAACCATAGAATTAACTGACTTTAAAAGAGGAGAGAGGAAGAAGAAGAGAGGAGACCACATGGAGAGGAAGATTCAATGTAGTGCTGAGGTTTAAATTTACTCAAACTTCAGATTAAATCAGAAGTGGTGGAGTAAATTGAAGGCAGCCATTTATACAGACCAGTAGAGGACAGTAAAGGTATAAATATAGACAAAGGAATGGCTAATTTTGAAGATGGCAGAGACACAGAGTTCAATGTCAGCCATTATCAATGAACCCCAAGTGGTTTGTAAATATTTAAGCAAATTAACACAAACCACCCCATGTGTCTTCAGTGAAAATATAAGGCCTTTATTTTGTTTGGGACTAAGTCTCAGGCCCTCACAAGATGATTAAAAAGGGCAGGGATCCAATTTTCAGTACTCTTATGTTTAAAAATAAATATTTTAAGTTTTCTTTATTAACTGGGCACTCTTGCACACACCTGTAGTCTCACATATTTGGGAAGATGAAGCAGGAGAATCCCTAGAGCCCAGGAATTTGAGGCCAGTCTGGAAATAGACCTTAATGCTGAAAATAAGTTTTTTTATATATATATAATTACTTTGTTATAAGAGGAAATCTCTTTAGTTTTACAAAATTTCAGTTTTCCAATTCTTTCCTGGCTTCTTTGTAGGATGGCATTGGAGTATATAGAGGATAAGTGGAGTATTTTTGCTTTCAAAGTGAATGCCAAGACTCCCAGTGTTTGTGGTTTGCAAAGCTGATTTCCAAAACTGCACTTAGGTGACAATTCTTGCCTGACCAGTTGCTTCTGACTGACAGCATATTCAGCTGATATATATGATTTGATAATCTGAAGTCTGGTTAGGTGTGGTGTCACATGCCTGTAATCCCAGTTGCTTGGAAGGCTGAGGCAAGAGGATTAAAAGTTCAAAGCCAGCCTTAGCAATTTAGCCAGGCCCTAAACAACTTATAGAGACTTTGTCTCAAAATAAAATATAATAATAATAATAATAATAATAATAATAATAATAATAATAATAATAGGCTGGGAATGTGGCTCAGTGACTTGAGTTCCCCTGGATTCAGTAATCCCTGATACCAAAATAATAATAATATTAACAACAACAACAACAACCCGAATTCTGGAGTCTGCTGCGTAAGTGAGAGATCAGAACTGCTTGCTGACTAACTAGTCTCCACCGGTGATCCTGCTCTTTGAATAAATTAATTTTAATTTGGAAGCAATCACTAATGCAGTATCCAAATAGGCATGGGCAATATTACCTAATCTGATGGGTTTTGTTCAGGATGTTAATAGACACCACAGTAATCATGACATTAATTAAAAAAAAAAAAAAAGGTGTTTCTAGACATTCAATACAAGCCTCAGGACAGATAGTTGTGTCTAAGTTCTGGAATAAAATCAGTGTGTACTTGAGCTTCAAAAGAATTTGTATTGGAAAAACTTAACTAGAGAGGCTGTCAGCATGGATAGATTTTGCTGCCAGAGTGCTAGACTCCTTCATTTCTTAGCAGCTTTCCTTTATGCCATGAACTTAATCTCTCCGGTCTTCATTTTTCTCCTCTGTAGAATGAGTATAATATTGCTTTCTTTCTATAAGATTATGAAGATGAAGTTAAGATATATGCAACACTTGAACTGTGTAGGTCATATTGTAAACAATCATTATTAGCTATCACAATCATCATTATGGTTGTCACTGTCATTGTTATTTTTATTACAATTTATGTCTTTGCTCTCAGTTATAAGACCAAGAGCTCAGAAACATTTCCGATTGAGTACTTTTTATGTTTGTAGAGGAGTTATGTACGCTCAGGACAGCCCACTTCATGTAACCCAAACAGTTCAGATAGGTAAATCGCTTCAAAATTCTTCAAATTTCTCAACTTATCAATCATATACCTTTGCTGTTATTTAGCTAAAGCACCAATAGCCCATTAATTCATGAAAAGAGAGAAAATTCAAGGCAATAAACATGGGGCTAAGAGTAAGAAGCTATGAGACTAGTCCTGCTTCCTGTTTATCAAGCAATTTCTGGAACTTTCTTGAACCCGTTTCTGAAGCTGTTTTGAACTTTTCTGTAAAATTATTGCCTTGCCTACCAAACAGTTTTGATACACTCAAGTAAGGTTATAAAAGATTATGTTTTATAAATTATAAACTCCTGTAAGGATCGTCAATGTTCATTTAAAAGTCACTCATAAAGTTCTTGAGAGCTATTCTTATGATTTTTTTTAAATAGGATTCTAACATTTTAGTTGCAACTATTTACTTCTATGAGAGTTGGCAATAAAAGCAGTGAAAGAAAAGGTCCTGTCTTCTTAAATGACATGAACAAACACATCATTATTAAGCAAAGGAAGGACTCTATTGTGGGAAATTATCAGCAAGCTTCAAGAAGCCTAGGAAACTGCTTTTAAATCTGTTTTTTTTTTTTTTCACTGTCAGTCCCAAATCTAGAGTAAAGAGACACAAAGACAGAAAACATGTTCCTTGAAGCTTGTTCTACCTTAAGAGGAAAAACAAATTGGTTTTGGTTTGTTTGTACTTTCCTGGAAATCTGCATATAATAAATATTTTAAAAGTTCACCAAAGGACTTCAAGAACCTATTATAATAGCAATGCCTGTAAACAAAATTTTGTTTGTTTCTATTTTACTCTATATGATTTAATTGAGATCACGGTTTATTTTTAAAGAAATGGATTTTCCTTTACATTATATGTGTAAGTCTTTAATATAAAATAAAGAATAACATATATTCATTATTGCACAATCATGTTCCTGTTACGGACAGCAGACTCTGTGAGACTATGCATCCTAAGGTAGCTCATACATAGTTATTATGAGGCTTTGCAAGTAAATAGCTCAGTGCTTTAAAGCACAGTAATTCTCAGTAGGCTACATGTTTCCCACATACAATTTTGCCATCTGCAGTATTCTGGTCAGATTTTCCAGGATATCCAAATATTGCAATAAGAGCCACAGTAACATACACAGGTGCTACACATATGCTATGGGTTTAATGTGTGCCCCCAACAGTCCTGTTGAACTTTAATCCCCATCCTAATGGCATTGAGGTGAGGCATTTTGGTGAGTAGTTAAGTTATCAGGGCTCTGTCCTCAAGAATTGATTAGGGCCTTATAAAAAGGCTCCAGGGGAACAGCTAACACCCTTTTGCTGCTTCCTTCTTTTTCCATACAAGGCCACAACAAGAAAGCCCTTAGTTCCTTTTCAGAAGATTTGTCACTGATATACAGAAATTTCTTTGATTTATGGGTGTTGATTTTATATCCTGCTATTTTGCTGAATTCCTTTACTAGTTTTAGAATTTTCTGGTGGAGTTTTTTTGGGTCTTGTAGGTATAGCACCATATCATCAGCAAATAGTGCTAATTTAAGTACTTCTTTTCCTATACATATCCCTTTAATTTCTTTTGTCTTTCTAATTGGTATGGCCAGTGTTTCAAGAACTATGTTGAATAGAAGTGGTGAAAGAGGGCGTCCCTGACTTGTTACAGTTTTTAGAGGGAATGCTTTCAATTTTTCTCCATTTAGAATGATGTGGGCCTGAGGCTTAGCATAGATAGACTTTACGATGTTGAGATATATTCCTGTCATCCCAAGTTTTTCTAATGTTTTGAACATAAAGGGGTGCTGTATTTTGTCAAATGCTTTTTCTGTGTCTATTGAGATGATCATATGATTCTTAGCAGTGCAAGAATTAAAACCAAGAATCAATAAATGGGATAGAATCAAACTAAAAAGTTTCTTCTCAGCAAAAGAAACAATCTGTGGGGTGAACAGAGAGCCTACATCCTGGGAGCAAATGTTTACCCCTCACACATCAGATAGAGCACTAATCTCTAGGGTATATAAAGAACTCAAAAAGCTAAACACCGAAAAAACAAATAACCCAATCAACAAATGGGCCAAAGACTTAAACAGACACTTCTCAGAAGAGGATATACAATTAATCAACAAATATATGAAAAAATGCTCATAATCTGTAGCCATTAGAGAAATGCAAATCAAAATATCATCTCACTCCAGTCAGAATGGCAACTATTATAAATACAAACATCAGTAAGTGTTGGTGAGGACGTGGGAAAAATGGTACACTCATACATGGCTGATGGGACTGCAAATTGGTGCAGCCAATATGGAAAGCAGTATGGAGATTCCTTGGAAATCTGGGAATGGAACCACCAATTGACAGAACTATCCCTCTCCTTGAACTATATCCAAAGGACTTAAAATCAGCATACTACAGGGACACAGCAACATCAATGTTTATAGCAGCACAATTCACAACAGCTAAACTGTGGAGCCAACCTAGATGTCCTTCAGTGGATGAATGTATTAAAAAAAAGTGGCATATATACACAATGGAATTTTACTCAGCAATAAAAGAGAATAAAATCATGGCAATTGCAGGTAAATGGATGGTGTTGGAGAAGATAATTCCACGTGAAGTTAGCCAATCCCCCCCAAAAAAATGCCGAATGTTCTCTCTGATATAAGGAGGATGACCCACAGTGGGGTAGGGAGGGGGATCCTGGGAGGAATAGATGAATTCTAGATAGGGAAGAAGTGTGGGATGGAAAGGGAGGGAGCAGAGGATTAGTAAGAATGGTGTAATGTGATGGACATCATTATCCAAAGTACATGTATGAAGACATGAATTGGGCGTCAACATACTTTATATACAAACAGAGATATGAAAAACATGTGGTATATATGTGTAATAAGAATTGTAATGCAGGGGCTGGGGATGTGGCTCAAGCGGTAGCACGCTCGCCTGGCATGCGTGTGGCCCCGGTTCGATCCTCAGCACCACATACAAACAAAGATGTTGTGTCCACTGAAAAACCAAAAAATAAATATTGAAATTCATTCTTTCTCTCTCTCTCTCTCTCTCTTAAAAAAAAAGAATTGTAATGCAAAAAAAGTATATATATAAAGACATGAATTGGCGTGAACATATTTTATATACAAAGATATGAAAAACTGTGCTCTATATGTGTAATAAGAATTATAATGCCATCCATTGTCATGTATTTAAAAAAATAAAATCAATTAAAAAAAAAAACCCTTACCAAACACTGTGTGACAGCACCTTGATCTTGGACTTCCCAGCCTACAGAGGTGTAAGAAGCAAGTTTTCATTTTTCATGAATTACCCAGATTCCAGTATTTTGTAATATCAGCACAAAGATAACACTTTCTATCATTTGGCAGATAACAGACACACATTATGAAAAATTTTAGTTTTTTAGGGAACACCAATACAATAATTTGTAACATACCCATATTTATTATCATACAATACACAGGAATGTTTCAAGAATAAAATAATGCTACAGACTTAACTTAAAAACAAACAACATTGGGCTGGGTTTGTGGCTAGGTGGTAGAGTGCTCACCTCATATGTGGAGGGCACTGGGTTTGATCCTCAGCACCACATAAAGATTAAATAAAGATATTATGTCCATCTACAATTAAAAAATAGTAAAATACAAACAATAGTTTCATGTTTCTGTCCCTCGCTTTCCCCCACTATATCCCCAGTCCCTGATTCTCACACTATAAAAGTAACTAACCTTGGATATTTTAGTCCTAATTGAGTGCTAATGTAATTCTTCCATTTATCCATGCTCTTACTGAATATGCTTATACTGTACTTAAATAGGGAATTTTAAAATATTTAGCTGTAGATATCATCTACTAATCTTCATTGTATATTGTAATAAATAGCATTTTCTGTAATTTAGGCTTTCATCCTAAAAATGTTTAAATTTTCTTTTAGCTATTTATTGCTTGGCATTTATTATAATTTTAATAGAATTCTTAAAATTATTCTGGATTAGTTCAGTTTTAACTTCTCTTTTTGCTTGTTTTTGTCTGCATACATCTTTCATGAAAAAACTTTTCTCAAGCACCTTGCATCCTTGGCTACTACTATACTAAGAATGAAGCACTGGAAAGCTTCTTGGAACCTCTGAGTACATGGAAAAGATTGCTTAGTAGCAGGTATATGATAATTTGAATAACCACTCAATAAATTGTTGGAAGATTTCTGAGTTTTAAAATCTATATATTCTTTTTCCTTCAAAATGACAAATTTTTCTCAGTGAATTCTCTCATCTAATACTTGTAATATCTTGCCAACATTCTGAGAGTAAAATTGGGTTTGGGGGGAATATATTAACCCTCTCACCAATATCCAAAGAGTCAATGGGGAGAACATATCAGCTGTATCACTAAAAATCAGAAAGCCTTTGCCTTTTCCATCCCTTCATTTACACACTTCTAATGCATACTGCAGAATTTTCTCATGATCCAGATCATGATAAAGTTATTTCCCAAGGACTCGGAGTGTGTCCTCTGTTTGACTACTCTGATTTTAAGGGTTGCCATTGCCCCTTCATAAGCTCTGTCTTTGGTGTTCTGATCATCTTCCCTTTTCCTAAATTGAAAAATTAGAGTCATTCATTGTGGAACCAGAAGACAAAGACTGCAAACATTTGTCTATTACGTTTCTTAAAAAAAAATGAAATACTATCTTTGCAACAACATACATGAACCCAGAGGACATTATATTGAGTGAATTAAGCTACGTACAGAAAATCTAATGTGGAATAAAAAAAAAAGTCCATCTCATAGAAGTTACCATAGACTGGGAACTGGGGAAAAATAGGTCAAGAGGCAGAGTTACAGTTAGGGTGAATATGATTGGCTGTAATGTACTATATATTTCAAAAGAGCTAGAAGAGAAGATTTTTAACGCTTAAATGGAAAAAAAAGATAAATGTTTGAGGTGATGAATATGTGAATTATCCTGATTTAGTTTTTACATGATACATATATATGTATGGAAATATCACATTATATCCCATACATTTACACAATTGTGATGTGTCAATTAAAAATAAAATTGAATTAAAAAGTGATTAATCCAGAAAGATTGAAATAAAATATCATTAAAAGGCTTTTCCATCTCTCAGACTAGTTGAAAAGTGCTGGGGCTAGGGCTCAGTGGCTAAGTGCTTGCCTAGCACCTGTGAGGCACTGGGTTCAATCCTTAGCAATGCATAAATAAAAATAAAAATAAACAAATAAAGTAAAGGCACGCTGTCCATCTAAACTTACATTTTTTTTTAAAGAAAAGGTGTTAATATTGAAGCAAGAGGCAGGAGGGAGAGGTAGAGTAAGGGAAGATCAAATTAGAGAGCAAAGCTTGAGATCAGCAAGCTGAGAGCAGAAGTCCTGTCAGATGCCCAGAAGTCCTGTCATCACCACCTTCGGTCTTGCTGCAGTCTGGTGAAAACTACCACACAGAACAGCCAGAGAGCATCTAGCCTTAAGTGATGCTGATCTGTGGGGCATGAACAGCCCCATTTGAGTGGTTTAAAACACCCCTGAGACTTCTGGAATTGAAGCTACGACATGGACCAAAGCACTGTATATGGATCATTCTAGTGAGACTCTATTAAGAATTAAATTATTCTTTTTGCCATATTTCTGACAATAAGGTAGGAAGAAAAATATTGGCCACTTTCTTTCAGTAGCAGATTCCCAAAGTGTAATGTACAGATTTTTGCATTAAAATTATCTGGTGTAACTGTTAATATATATACTCCACAGCCCAACCTCAACCCCATCTAAGACAGAATCTCTGAGGTGGGGACAGAAATCTGTATATTAATATACATCTTATATTAGTGGTGTGCACATTAATATTTTAAAACTTCTGTTATGCTGTTCTCTCTATTTGAATACTTCCTAGAAAATATAATTATTTATATTAATTAATAAAAAACATTTAAATGTTTCTGTGCACTATTTGTAGTTTTTGATCTACATTTGTATTAAAGATCTTCATTATCTGGTCTAAACTTTAATTCCTTATATATAACCATTTTTTTTGTGATTATTCCTAACCATGAAATCACCACCTATTCTTTTATCCATCTATATATTCATCTCTTATTCATTAGTCCATTCATACATTTAGCAGATATTTATTGACCATAATTATCTAGTAAGCATCTTGGGAGGCAGTGACCACCAAAATGATGACTGTAATAAAGAGTAATTAGAAGAGAGAATGAGATTCAAGGAAGATATATACCTGGTTATGGCTCTCGGCTATGTCATTCACAAACTACCTGAACCCAGGCAAGTAAGTGTGGTCTCTAAATTTTTATATCCTCAACTTTAAACGGGAAAAAATATTCTCTATTTGCAGGGTAACAAATGAACAGTAAGTCATATAATTATCACAAACAATACCATGTGCAGTGTAGTGCATAAATGCTAAGACTCATTCATTATTATATTATTATCATTATAATGATTGTATTATCACCTTGTACAACCTCCCTCTGCAGATCAACACTGGGGCTGAGGATTTGAGCCTGACATGTCTTACAAGCTCTAGTTCAACAGGGATTTCTTCCAGCTGTGGAGTGTTGATTTGGAAGAATTTTGAGAAGGAACACACTATTTTAACATTAGTAACAATGCTGACATTCAAGAATCAGTTTAAGAACCTAAATGAGTGCTGGGGGTTTGGCTCAAGCGGTAGCGCACTCGCCTGGCATGCGTGCGGGCCCAGGTTCGATCCTCAGCACCACGTACAAAACAAAGATGTTGTGTCCGCTGAGAACTAAAAAATAAATATTAAAAAAAATTCTCTCTCTTTCCCTCTCTCACTCTCTCTTTAAAAAAAAAAAAAGAACCTAAATGAAATAAAATAAGAAGGGCAAACTAATGTGTGAGGCTAACAGAAAAATAAGGGAACTATTGGGTGAAGAGATTCAGTTAGAGAGACTGAAGAAATCCCTCAGTTTTCAATTCAATGCTGTCCATAATTTTTATATAGTGCCATCAATGTATGCAGAGAAATGGGTGGTAATGAAAAAAAAATCTATTTCTCCTGTAACTCTTAAAAATGAGACCATTTTTCTTGGACCGAGGTAGGTTTTAAACAAATAATTCACAAAAGACTTTATATGGAAAGGATTATGAAGCAGAACCCCCTTCACCTCTCTGAGGAAAAGGAACAGCATGAACAGAGACACACGGAGGGAAATGAATATAATTTGTCTTACAAGAGCTAACCTATCCACCCTCACTGGAAACCTGCCTTCTTCACACCAGCCATGGGGCCCAGCTTGTGTATGTAGTCTCTGGAGGAAGTTTCTGTGGAGGATACAGGCCCAGTGCGGGTCTGGATTGCTGGCCAAGGCAGTACTTTTCCATTCTCAACCCTCCCACTTTCCTTCTTTTAGAGTTGGGTCTATAAGATGTCTGGAACTTTCCATTCTGGATTCCCTTGCTCCAGGGCCAGCATTCTCAGGAGATGATCCTATGCTCTGCTGGATCCCCATAGCCCCTGAGAGTTCTTAGCTCTGACAGTTACCATATTCTATGGGTAAAAATGCTATTGCAGGAGTCAACCTTCTTATAAGGCTAGAAAATATCCTCTTTACCTCAGCTCAGCCCCTGTTTCTCCTTCCATATGACAGGTGAGAAAACAGTTTTGTGTTACAGTATTATTCAGAGGAATCTCTTCTATGTATTGAGAAGTGTTATGTTTAAAAGAAGGCAGAGTTTAAAGAAACGTGAAGGATTACTGAGCAAATAACTTCAGCCATGATCCCTGTGACTCACAATGGCTTTATAAAATAAGACTTTAAAGAAAACTCATACAAATGCCATTCTACACATGTTCCAAAGGCAATTCAGTCACCAAAGAGAAGTGTCATGTGTGAATGTAAAAGTATGCATTATTGAAAGGAACTGTACAAATTAAGTGATCACAATCTTCATAAAAATAAAAAAAGAAGAGAGTTGTTTCAATGTAGAAAAGATTAAAAATTTAATTTTAAGATAATCTTGTATTATAAGTGGATAAATCTCTTCTGGTCTTTTTCTCAAAGTATCAACTATAATTAAAGAAAAGGCCTCCGTTTCAATGCAAAATTTCTCCTATACCAGAATAATTTTATGCTTATTAAAACTTTCTGATAATAAGTAATTGTCAAACATTTCTTATTCTCATTTAGGCTTTATTTCTTTAGTTTCCCATCTGCTCGGACTCTTCCAGTTTGTCAATGTGAGCTCTTTTGATTCAGGTCCCTGGGCTTCTACCACTGCCCGAGGACCGGATGCACTGTTTCAGTATACAGTATACATAAGAATGGCCTGAGCTCACATCAGGTCAGAGAAGAGGGTCAGGGAGCTACCATAGATTTATTTGGAAAATGGAGGCTTAGTAGCCTTCATTTTTAAGCTTCCTGGTTCTAAGCGTCCCAACTAAGCTGAATCAAAGATTTAAACATGAGTTATGCATAGGAGATTCAGTTCCTGGATATAAATTACTTTGGGGCTCCAAGCTCAGAGTGAAAAATCAGGGAAATGAAAAGGTTATGAAAGTAAAGGATCAGGCATATACGATGGAGAGAGAGAAGTGTTGAAGATAGTCACAGAGGTAGCTCAGCATCTCCAGGCTTGTAAGTTTAAATAAATTACAGATGTTACCTATACCTGCGTCAAGGGTGTTAAAATGTGATCAAGCTTGATTGTCTTGAGTGTGATCACAAACCAAAATGCCTGCAGGGCACAGACATAAAATCAGGTCAAGCTTGTCTTATGTAAGAACATAATGACCCCCTTGAGTAATTGGAGGAAACTGGCAAAATAAAGACTACTAACACAGCTCAGTAAGAATAGCTGCCACTCAGGTGCAGTAATAGAATTCTCTTTGATGGCTGAGTATAGCCATTTACAAATAAGACACAATGTTGCCATCTAAAGATTTTTAAGGATCTGAACATACACAAATTTTGGTGAATCTCACACTACAATAGTTAATACAAATAATTTGTATTCTGCACTTGATTATAGACCATCAGTATGACCTATTTAGAGTGTAAGAAAAGCTGAATTGGAATGTTCAAGTTCACCCTGACCATCAAGAAATCTCTGTGTTATGTTGGCCTAATAAAGACTCAGTAATGTTGAATGTTATTAAATTATGTTATTAGAGTAGAAAGGCTTTGTCCTATTCCATTGATTTTCATATTGAAAGATGTTTCTTTTTTTAAGTTTTTAAAATTTTGTATTAGTTCTTTTTAGTTATACATAATGATAGGATTCATTTTGACATAATTATAAAAGCATTGAATATAATTTGTTCTAATTTACTCCCCAGTACTTCCCTAGTCTTTTCTCCCCTTCTGCCCACCCACTATCCCTTTCTCTACTCTGCTTATCTGTTTACTGATAGTTTGGATTTTATAATTTTTAAGATTTTTTTCCTTTTTATTGGTGCATTATACATAACAGTGGGATTTGTTGTAATATATTCACATGTGCACACTTCCCTGCTACCTCCCCTTTCCTTCCCCTCCCTCCTCCTGATCCCCTTCTTTTGTTCTACTGTTCTCACTATTGTTTTTAAATTTGTTCTAATTAGTTATAGATGATAGTGAAATATAGAAAATCTTGAAGACATCAACAAATTTCTAAAGACTTATGATCTACCCAAACTGAATCAGGAGGACATACACAATTTAAATACATCATTTTCAAGCAATGAAATAGAAGACACCATAATAATCATCACATTTCACCATCATTTATAGCCCCATGCCTCCTCCCTTACCCTCCAACCCCTCTGCCTTGTCTACAGTCTGTCTATTCCTCCCACGCTCCCTCTCCCTATCCCATTATTAATCAGCATACTTATATCAAAGAAAACATTCGGCATTTTTTTTCCGGGATTGGCTCACTTCATTTAGCATTATCTTCTCTAACTCCATCCATTTACTTGCAAATGCCATGATTTTACTCTCTTTTATTGCTGACTAAAATTCCATTGTGTATATATGCCACATTTTTTTTATCCATTCATCTATTGAAGGGCATCTAGGTTGGCTCCACAGGTTAGCTATTGTGAATTGTGATGCTATAAACATTCCAAAGTACATGTATAAAGTCACGAATTGGTGTGAATATACTTTGCATACAACCAGAGATATGAAAAATTGTGCTCTATATGTGTAATATGAATTATAATGGAATCTGCAGTCATATATAAATAAAAAAATAAAAAAAGATTTTTACAGTAATAAAATTCTGAGATTCTAAAACTAAATGACACTTAATAAGAGCATAATTTTCAGTTTTAGAGACACTATTAAAAGAAGAGGTTTTATCTCTGTATATTTATCATTTATTATTTTATATTTCAAGCAAACCATTTCCAAAGAAGGCATTAAAAATCTGGATTCCACCCCTGCCACCCAACATAGAATTTATTAAGGAGAGGTAGCAGGTAGCAGTGTGTATCAGAATCAACTAGTAATTTTTTTTTTTTTAAGAAAACATCATAAAAAAGCCTGCCAACCAAGAACAGATTTTTCTTAAGCACATTCCTGACCTCATTTTTTACCATTACAGTGAAACAAACCTTGGTTAGTGAATATTTGAGCAAGAACTTTTTGAAACCCTGCTCTTCCTTCTTCCTCTAGAAGATAAACTGATCTTAGGGCAAAGGCAGTTGCCACTGTTTCTTCAGGTAACTTCATCTTTTGTAAACTTACTGCCCCTAAACATTCTGTAAGTTCCATTTTGGCTTCCATATGATACTCCTTCATTTTATTTCTTTATATGTGAGGAAAAGATATGATGTTTACCAGCTGCTTTTTAAGAGAAATCCATGAATGTGTGAGGATTGCATTTTGCTATCAAATACTATTCAGTTTAAATGTCTTTTAAACTATTACATTTTTTTTGAAAATATTGATCTTATCTAATATTATTGTTTAAATGTCTTTTAAACTATTACAGTTTTTGAAAATATTAATCTTATCTAATATTATTTTATGCTTACAACATCCTAGCAGCCAAAATAATTGAACAATTAAAGGTTATCATGAAGTTACTGTTAAAACTTGGTAAAAAAGTAAGATGGACTACAGCTTGCTGGATTGACATGTAAAGCACTTGGAAGTCATCACTCCAGTCTGTCATTGAACAAGAAAGAAGTAAAACAATTTGAAAAACAATAGTTTAGCTCCATCAGAGAATCTGGGTCATAGGACAGGTTGCCATCCTAGAAATTAGAGAGAAAGGCAACTACTAAGAATCGTAGCTTACCAAGATGAGAAAACCAGAGCAGAAGCTGCCTCTGAGGACATTGACAGTTGAAACACTTGTACTGTGATTGACGAATTGCTGGAGGCTTAGTGTGGACATGCTCCAATTAAACATGTCAGGGGACCCTTACACTTTTGCCAGTCTTGTCTCCAGGAACCTAAGTAAGTTCTCAGGGTGAGTATTAGAGAATGTCTCCTGGTATTGCCATCACAGGAAGGAGGAAAGTAGCCATTTGAAATACACTTAGAGCATTATGTTTCCTTTAACAAAAACCTAACCTTAACCTATTTTGTCTCATAGTCCCATATATGGGACACCTATAAACACTTAAATTGAACAATAAATATGCCACTTATGATAACCTTAAAGTAATTATTATGTTTTAGAGGTGTATTCTTTTAAGGAAAATAATAGGCAAATGATTAGAGCACTTGAGAATGCATGTGTATATGTAGATATTTCGTATACATATGTATGAAATATATATATGAAGGATATATAAGCTCTAGAAAATTATGCCACCTATTTTAATGCACCTGTATCAATTCCACTGAAATACTTCCAGAATTGAAAATCTGGACTTAATGGGTTAAGGGAAACTCTGAGACCCTAATAGAGGTGAGTTTTTATTATACTCTCTCTCCTTTCTTTCTTTTCTTCCTTTATTTGTTCCTCCCTCCTTTCTTTCCTTTTTTAAATCTCAGTAAAGGCCATTTATTAGAGAACAGACAGTCTTCTCAAGAAATAGTACTGGAACAATTGAACATCCAATGAGGGGGAGGGAGGATTCTAGATACTTTTTACAAAAATTAGCTTAAAATACATTGTAATTTCAATAAGAAATTCAAAATGATAAAACTTATGGAAGATAACATGGGAAAAAAATCTTGGGTTTTGTGAAGAATTTTTAAACACAACACCAAAGTACCATGAAATAAAATATTGATAAATTGGATTTCATTAAAATTAAAAGTTTTCCTTTGAAAAAAATACTGTTAAAATAATGAAAAGCCAAGCCACACGTGGAAAAAGTATTTGCTTGCAAAACATACATTTGAAAAATGACTTGTATTTAAAACATATAATTTACTCCTTAAATACAACAATAATTTTTTTTTTCAATGGGAAAAATACCCAGATACCTCTACCCCAAAACGATCTATGGGTGGCCAAATAAACACATGAAATAGTATTCAACATCATGTCACTAGAATATAGAAAATTCCTTAATTTACACTCTTTGGTTTGCTAACCTAAAATTATTTTATTAACAAATTCATGAAGTAGTCCAAATTTCTGGATTTGTTTTTCTGGTTTTGTTGTTGTTTTATTAGTTTTTTTTTTTCACTGCTGTGACTAAAAGACCTGTCAAAAAACAATTTTAGGGGAGGAAAAGTTTATCTGAGGGCTCACAGTTTGAGAGATCTCAGGCCATAGACAGTTGGCTTCATTCCTCAGGACTAGAAGTGAGGCAGAACATCATGGTAGAACAGTGACAGAAGGAAGTAGCTCACATGATGATCAGGGAGCAGAGAGAAAGATTCCACTCTTCAGAGACAAAATATGTACCCCAAAGGCACTCCCCCAATGATCCACACCCTACACACACCCTACCATACCCTACTACCTTCTAGCCACAACTACCACCTTCCAGCCACACCCTACCCACCTTGGTCACCACCCAGTTAATCCCATCAGAGGATCAATTCACTGATTGAGTTAAAACTGTCATAAAGCAATCATTTCTCCTCTAATCCTTCTTGCATTGTCTCACACATGAGCTTTTGGGGATCACCTCATATCCAAATCATAACAGTTGTTGTTTTTAATTAAGAGACATAGAACTATAAATCTTTTAAACTAATCAGGCTGTTTTCTTTATGACTTGGTGATTCTACAATTACACAACACCTCATGACTAATTCTCTAGAAGCCAGAAATCTAAACCATGGCAAAGCTTATGACTACAGTTATCTTATACTGTGTTTCCAGCATGTGTGAGTCAAGAAGTCAGTGTCAGCCCTCAGATTCAGTAAAGAGATAAGATGTAGCTTCTGTCTATTGTCCAAAGAGCCAATGAAGGAAATAATAAACTATCACACTCATTAACATAAAACTTTGGCCAAGGAATACATGAAAATACTCCAAAATATTTACCAATACTGGTATTAAAATACAATCTGATATTTTGAGGGCATGAAATTGAAATAAATAGTCTAAATTTCAATTTCTTAAATTAATCCAGCCATTTCTATTTCTTAATATTTTATTGGCAGAGGGAATAAGTTATATTTACATCTGTCATGGAAACATACAGGTGTAGATTTTCAGTTTCAGTAAATTACTGGATATTTAGCATCTCCCTTTTCATTTATTATTTTTTTTCTTTTTCATGAATACAATCTTGAATATTTATGGATACTGATATTTTGCTTGCAGGCACAACAAAATTACAAAATAAAATTCTACTTACACAATTTTCTACAGCAATATCATCTCTAGAATAGTTTATAAATGAAGCATCTCAATCGGCTAAGACTTCTTAAGAATTCTTAGCCACTTTTGTTTCTATGAGGAAGACCTCTGTTTCTGTGCTCCTGTGTACCTGTGTGTATATGTACACATTCAAAAATCCATGTGTGTTCACATGCTAGACTAACTATGGGGCAGGGACATTTGGAATGTAAAGAAGAATCAACATTAATATACTTAAATGGAATTACTTACTAAAACCTCCATAACATGATTAAATATTTTCAGTAAGGAAAATGTATAATTTGGGCTTGTCTCAATGCTAAAAATCAAAAACATTAAAAATAGAATAATATAGCTTGTAGTCTGAATTATGAGAGTATTTTTGAAGAGAATTTGATAGCATTTTATTTTATATATACTCAAATACACATACTCAAATAGTAGAAGGAAATACTGTATAATAAATGTAAACTGTAGGCATCCTTTCATTGTGGGATATAAGACACACCACACTTCATGTTATACTCAATTTAATAAATAAAATATAATGTGTACATTGGTTTTAATTAGTGTATATGCCTTATAGAATGTAGTTCAATGAGAGTCACAAAATAATGCAAGTTTTCCCAATCCTTAGATTACAGAAGAAAGTCGTTGAAATATCATGAAAAAAAAAATAACATCTATCCGTAAGAGTGTCTGAGTATCCTTAAGAAACTAGTAACCAATGATTGTTAAATTCAAGGATACATCAAATTAAAGGTCAATTCAAGTATACCTTCAGAGCAAGACCCTAGGAAATGTGCAGTTTTATAGCTCATCAAAGAACGTAATATGAATCTATGACTGGTACTGACATAAATAAATAAGGAAAATAAAATGAATGCAATAGTTTATAAATTTTATGAATGAAATTTTTTTTGTCATTTTAAAAGTTAATTTTTTGATAGTTCTCCCAGTCATCTACTGCTAGAGTTACATCAAATGTCCAATTAAATTCAGCAAATAATAGGCATATCATGGTGAAGTTTATGATGAGATTTAAAAAAAAATGACTATTGCCTCTCAGAAGTTTTTATTGTAAGTCTAATCCCCCAGTACCATCCCCAAAGATTTTATTGTAATGAGGAATTAAGTATGCTTTATCTTTTCTTTGACCATAATGACAAAATCATGCTATTTGCAATCAATAATGAAATTGATACATGTATGTAGACAGTTATACATATGTACACATGTATAGAGGGGCTATGATTTGGATGAGTCTCCACCATAGGACCAATGTTAAAGGCTTGGTAGATTTCTTGTGGCACTTGGGGAAAGTGGAGAAAATGTTAAGCCAGGTGTGGTGGGAGGAAGGTAAGTCACTGGAGGCATGACCTTGAACCCTTGAGCTATACTATGATCTAGCCACTTCTCTTTCTTTGTTTCTTGGCTGCCACTAGGTGAGCAGCCTCCTCCACTTTGTACTTTCAACAAGATGTGCTACCTCACCATGGGCGCAAAGCAGTGGGGCCAATCACCCATGAAACAAAACCTCCATAACCATGAGCCAAAGTAAACTTTTTATCTTATTAAGTTACTCTGTCTCAGGCATTTGTTACATTAATGAAAAACTCTCTAACACAAGAGCTACATTTGGTGTGGTTAATTGAAGATTAGTTTTGAGAAAAAAAATGTAGAATTATGATTGGCTTAGCAAAACAGATATCTAGGATATTTAACCACTAGAATATCTAGTGGTTAAAAATATTGTGTAAATTTTGAAGGCATAAATGAAAAGAATAATTCACGACTTTTTGTAGTTTACTATCTTCACTAAGAGATGAAATATGTATAGGTAATGACATTGACACGATTGAAGAATAATGTATTTCAAACATACAGACAGAGAATACAAATTGGATATGTAAGCATTAAGACAGGTTGAACAAGATTGCCATTTAAATCCTATAGAAAGAAAGTCAGGCTGGCATTTTTTTTAAATGCTTTTGTAAATAATGATAAAACAATAAAAAAGCCTTCATGTGTAGCTCAGTGTTACATTATGTATATAGGAACAGTATGCTTTCAAACAATTTTGTTGATGTTATGCACTAAAGCAGATTTTTGATCCTTACATAGAAACCAATGATTCATCCTTATAAATTTTCTCACTTTGTTTTCTTAAAAAGTTAATATTTTTCTGTTAATTAAAAGACGTGTGTCTGGTTGCAGATGAGGTGTCTCTTGCTAAGTTGTAACCAGGGATACAGAAGACATCATACAATTTTGAATGTGAATCTATCTTGGCAATCCTATTACAAAACCCAATTATGCTGGATTCTGCCTTTTTATTTATTCTGAATGATTTTAATTTACTTCTGCAACTTCATCTCAGTCAATCAGAGCTCCTTTTTACTTTACCTTTCTTAAAAACCTCTTCTTTACTTGATCCTCACAAATCTTTGGAGTTTCAAAGACCAAAAGGTTTTTCATAATTAATTTATTTTAGCTGAACATATTGGAAGGATAATCATTTTTGCTTACTTCGAACACAATGGAGTTTCTAATGCATCTCTTCTATCTGAAAAAGAAAAATGTAAAGATCCAAACTCTTTGATTAGTAAATTGCTCCCTACTATTTCAGTTAGTTGGATGACTTTAATTTAGAAACTGTATTCCTGAAAAATATAGGTAGATAATTTCAAAAAATTGTTTTAGCCTTGGTCAGGTAATTTATATGAAAATAATTAGAGAAAGCATAAATGGTTATCCACGTGTCCTCTTCTTTTAATGCACATGAATATATACCCCACCTATTCATTTATATATATATATAACAATCATGTTAGAAGATGCTTGCTTCTGATAAAATGGTGTTGACATGTTAAAATAAGGAGAAATTGGTAGATTTATAGAAACTACAGTTTGGCAGTGACCTCAGAGGGCATCTAATTTAACTGTCTGCCTCATGGATTGATGTCTTCTGAAAGGCTTAGGCGTAGTGGCTGTGCAGTTTCTGCTTGAATACCTCCAGAGAAAGGAAGCTCACTCTTAATACGACCAGGCTTTTCAGTTTCTGGAGAAAGCAGGTAGAAATCTCTTTATCTCCTTAAAATCAGGGTCCATTTTGTAACTCAAAAAGCAGAAATCCCATATTCTTTATAAATGTAACTTTTTTCTTCATCGCTCAAAATTGGAATCAAAATGTGCATTCGAGTTCCTCCCTGGGAAGGGGTAATTTTCAGACCCAAGAGGTAAATGGCATCTGTCATTGCCCACTTTTCAACCGAGTAATTTTAGCCTTGTTTTTATTTTCTTTGGTAATCTGATAGCCTGAGACTGTCCATACTTCTATATTCAAACTGTAGCTCAACTATCTCTTACACTGAAAATTCCCTGTGGACAGTTATAGGACATTGTGCAAATTTATTGGCTGAGGAATGTGTGACTCTGTGTGTATGTGCATGTGTGTGTGTGTGAATATCTCCATAAGTGTTTGTACCTGTGTGGCTGTGGCTGTGGCTGTGCGATTACAGTGTGCCTGCCTAAGTAAGTGTATACACAGTGAAGATGGAGTTGAAAATAGAAATGTATTGTTAATTCTGATTCCTTCTTTGGATGTCATTTAAATTTAAAGTAGCTTTCAATAGTGGAGGAAAAAAATATTGACTGTTTCAGCTACATGTTTGATTCATCTGCTTTTTATTTGAATGCATATGGCATGAGAAAGTAGAAACATATAATAGCTGTAGGTGAATTGTATGTAATCTCCAAGATGTATATGAGCAAATTCATAGAGATTTTCTGATGTCCTGTGTGTGTGTATTTGTTTGAGTAGTGTATGGGGGCACTTACGAGCATTTCTATTTGAGGAACCATACAACTTGACTATCTACAGTATTTCCAAACTAAATAAAAAAGTCTGCATTTTCTATATTAGAAGTTCAAGATTTCACTAGCAAAATCTAAAAGGAAAACTACTAGAGTACAATACAAGTATGTGTTCTTGCCTTCCGAACACCATACTTTAAAATTTCAGAACTTTATTATAAATAGCACGTATGCATTCAACATTCTATGCTTATTATGTACTACAGACAACAGCCTATGCCCTGCTCTAGTTACTCCATGTTGAATATATTGAATAGAACAATAATTTTCAGGCTTTGCCCAGCCCTGAATTACTCCATTTCATAAAGCAATGAGTTGCCACCTGAGTTGCTCCATTTTCAGTACAGGTGCTGAGGTAGAAAGATTCTTGTTTTTACAAGTATATAACCACTGTTGTCTGCCTGGCACAACCCACAACACAGGAACTGATAAATAAATTAACCATGCTAGTAAAAATGATCACCTGTGAACTTACTGAATTAAACCAGGAGCATATGAAAGGATGACATATCAACTATGCAGTAGAAAAACCAGGTTCATGAGCTTATTGAACACACCAGACCACTGGATGAAGAAATCCCCTCACCTGAGACCCATAAATGATGGAGTACCCCAAGATTGAACATGGCAGCACACTGAACCCATCCCCTGGTTATTCACCACAATCCTTGTCTAGGAACATTGCCATAGCCAGGAACCCCTGTTTCTGTTCTTAGGCTTCAGCACAGCACTATTTCTTGTCTCTGATGGCCATGCACAACCCCCTCCAAGCTGACTCATCAAGCTGACACTCTACAAATGCCCTCCTTCCAGACCCTGACCTAGAATAAGTTTCACACTTTAGCAGTTCTATGCCTAAACAAATTCTTCTGACTGGTTCTTATTTATTTTTTCCTAGTCAGTTCTTAATCTTACATGACTACCTACAGTGTGAATCTTTGCATCCTTATCTGTTTACTTTCTCTCAGTCTTTTCCTTCAGTTCAACCTCCTGGATCCTTTAACCCTTTCTTAGCCTTACATTAACATACACACACAAACACACACACACACACACACACACACACACACACACATAACTGTGTAAAGTGTGATGTGTGACTTGAGTGTTACAGATATTAATAGTTAACATTGGCATTAGATGGTGGAATGAGACAGACATCATTACCCACATGTAGGAAAACACGTGTGTGATGTGACTCTACTTTGTGTACAACCAGAGACATGAAAATTTATGCTCTATTTGTGTCATATGAACTGAATTGCATTCTATTGTCATATATAACAAATTAGAATAAATAAAAGAAAAAGAAAGAATTTATAATTACACACCTAATGACTATCACATGACCCATGAGTGAATTCAGTGAATTGCAGCTTTGAAAGGCATGTGTAGCTTATGAATGTATTGCTATTCAATAAATTCTGATACTGTGGAAAGACACAAATATGTTTGGTCTATGTTAATAGCATAGCTCACTTGTGACAGGTACCCAGAAAGTAAAACTAAAGAATTAATTTAAAAGTCTATTAGTAATTTCATTAATTAAAAGTTCTATAAATAAGTGAGACCAAGACATAGAACTTTTAAAAAAAAATCATAATTATTATAAAAGCATAGATTTTGTTGTCTATTTTGTTCTCTTTTATGTGCTAAAATTAGCAGGCATCTTTGATGTGGTATCCATTGTATAATTTTGAATATTGCAAATGGTGAAGAGTCAGCTTTATTTTTATTAAAAATAATTGCAATTACTGAATTTTATCTTTTTCATTGGCTGTGTGCTTTTGTTTGCTAGACAAGTTTAGAAATGTTAAAAAGACATATAAAGAAAATCAAATCTTAAAATAATTATAGGCATTGGAGCAGTTTTTTCCTTTGTATTCTTCTCCAGCATTTTAAGTTTCTTAGGAAGAGGAGCCCAATTGACTTTTCTTGGCTCTGGTATCTCTTTGAATTCATTGTGCTGATAGCATACTCCCTGATTCATTTTGACTCATACTCTCCCATGGTTAAGAAAAAATAGCCACATCATGTATATGAATTAAGGTCTAAATCTTGAAAAAGACTATGAAATAATATATTTGACAAAATAATCATATTTAGAATAAACAAAAGACTCCTGCAAATTAACAATTAAAAGTCAAATAACCAATTGTTTTAAGTGTGCAAAAGAATTGAATAGACACAACACAAAAGAAGATCTAAGTATGCCTAATTAACACATGAAAAGCTCTCCACCATCTTCAGTTAATAGAGGAATATAAATAAAAACCCCAATAAGACTATTGTTGGAAGAAGCCATTTTATTCACCTACCAGCAATATATGAGATTCCCACTGCAATACATCCTAATAATCTTTCCCCCAATTCTAATGGGTGTAAATTGTATTTTATTGCTGAATAATATTTTATGTATGTTCTTTTATGCATATGTTTCTTTGTGGCAATTTCTTGTGAAGTTAAACCCACACTTTTCCTATGAATACATAATACCACCCTATGTACTTTCTCAAGAGAAATGAAAACAAAAAGTGTATCTACAAAAATGAATTTTATAAGATATCACAGCATCCTTGTTTGTAATCACTAAAGGTGGAAGTGCTCTAAACATCCATGAACAATAGAATTCTTTTTTTAAGTTTCTTACATAAATGACAATAAGTTTTTTTGTGTAACTGTTAGGTGGAACATTACATAGAAACAAAAAGAAAATAAACTATCAATGCACACAATAACATGAATGAATTTCAAAATTATTTGGAATAAAGAAAGCCATTTTCTAATATTTTTGGTTATTAATTCAAAACAGACATTCATTTTCTACAAAGTTCTAAATATGAGGTGTCCTGTGGTTTAACAATATATGTCAGGGCATGCTACCATGAGAAGCAGCTCTTAAGAACTTGAAATGTTATTAGTGTGTTAAGGAAGTAAACATTGCATCTTAGCTAACTTAAATTAGTTAAAATTTAAGATTAAGGGGCCACATGTGGCATGTGGTAACTTTATTAGATAACATAATTCCAGATCTTGTTGAGGTGGAAGTTAAATGTCTCTGACATCTTTTTGCACTCTGATAAGCTATAAACATAGTGATGCACACTGAAGCGTGCCATTATGAAAACTCATCAATCTTAAATCCTAGAAGATTATTAAATTTACATTATATCTCAGAAAACAAAAGCAAAAAAGCAGAAATGTTCATTTGTAATGAAAACAAAGACCAAAGACTCAAAGAGCATAATGATATTGTATTGAGGGATATAAATAACAAGGCAAGAAGAATAAAGCTTTATCTATCCTTGAATTTCAAATAAAATCCAACAGATTAAAAGAGAGTCTCC
The DNA here is from genome assembly GCF_964194105.1 of Spermophilus citellus. Classification (NCBI taxonomy): domain Eukaryota; kingdom Metazoa; phylum Chordata; class Mammalia; order Rodentia; family Sciuridae; genus Spermophilus; species Spermophilus citellus. The sequence continues at coordinate 40,074,655 of NC_138195.1, forward strand.
AGTTCAGTCTGTCTACCCCAACTTTTCTTGAATGTCTAATTTATAAGCCAAATTCTGCAGAGTGCCATCTATTTCTACCAGTGAGTGACATGTGTGATTAATTGCATTGTCTTAATTAAATAAAAGATGGCTTGGGTGTGATCACCTACAGTAGCCAGCCTCCCACCAGATTAGTTGCATGAACTCCAGTTCTCTAGTTGCAATTAAGTCCACTTTTTTTCCAGAGGTACCCCAAGAACTCCAAGATGACTGGAATCAAAAGCTATAAGGTTTTGAGATTTTACCTGACTTAAAAACTGTCGATTTAGCCTTTTACACACACACACACACACACACACACACACACACACACAACACACATAACACACACAGGGATGCTCACTGAAGATATGAATATTGATCACAGACAAAAGGCTTTAGTACAGCAAAGCAGAAGCATGAACTTTATGTTCACATAGGTTCTTTTTGACACCCAAGTCCCTTGGCGGTGATGTGGGATGGTTGACCGCTGTGGATGGTAAATATATACTGAAATGCTGTCCAGTTAAGGATATCCAAACATAAAAAAACCCAATCTTTGATTATGGTTTACAAGCAAACATACTGAAACTTTGTCCTGAATGGAAAATTTAATCTTCATCTTTCTGGGCCTTTTGCTACACAAATGTCTTTGAAAAGATGGTCCAGAACAAAATCTCTTTGTGATGATGTAGCAGACTATTAACAGAGTAGAACTTAGAAAGGCCTTGTAAGCAGTTATCAGACTGACCTATGGCTAGCATCTGGGGACATGAATGATAAGCATTTTCTGGCCATGATATGAAACCTTCCCAATTGTAATAGCAGTATACTGTTACTGTGCCTAGATGATATGGACAAAGAGAACACCTGCTTCCCTTATGGGAGTCTGGGACATTGGTATGTTCTAGGCAGAAGGTGTCACATGACCAGCTCCAATAAAAATCCTAGACCAAGAATTTTTCCTGAGATCACCTGATAGATAGTCATACATCACAAATTTTTTTCACAACTAATTTCTGGACTAATTAAGTAGGTTCAGTGTGATTCCACACTGGGAGAGGGCTACTGATGCTTATGCATGGTTTCCTCTAGACTGTTCTGATGTGGCCTTTGGCTGATGTGACTTTTTGTTCTTTTCACTGCAATAAATTATAGCTGTGGATAACTCTATGCCATGTATTGTTACTCTTCCTAGGAAATTACTAAATATGGAAGTAACTTTATTAATTCCGACAAATAAGAAATGCAGAAACTGAGAGACCATGGATAATTGTGTCCCAACAATTTGAAGCAAAATTTTCTTAAGCATCTTGGTATTTTGCTTCCTTTGGCCTGCCTGTGTACCCTACCACTGTGGCATGAAGAAGATAAAAGCAGTTTTTACTACAGTCTACCCTCTTAATCATCTGTTGCAGGAGTCACAAATGTAGGCAAGGCAAATATGACTATGGTGCAGTTTATCTCAACTGGACCTTCCTGACACTCCCCAGCTCTTCTTAGGTGCCCTAATATCTTACACTGTGCCACATCATTGGTTGGAACTCCCCATGTCTCCAAAGATGGAGCTTTCTCCACACATCTTTTATTTTTAAAATACATTTACCTCATGAAAGACAAATATAACTCTACTGCTTCAATAAGTAACTGGTTATTTGTCAAATATACCTGGATTAGTACATTTATATATTTTGGGAATATCAGTTAAAAGTAAATCAATTTGACTCAACAAATTTATATAGATTATATGAATAGTGCCTTATAATCCGAAGTTTAAAAAAAAGTAGCATCACACATTAAAAAAGCAACATGGTTTTATAAAATGAGTGCTTCTTGGATATCTGATGAGCTAGTTTCTTGGTCCTACCATTTGAGTGACATGTGGAAAATTACTTTAATTCCCCCAATTTCAATAGTCACTTCTGTGAAGGAGGTAATTTAGCTAGAAGCTTCCTAATGTCCATTTCAGATACAACTATCTATTCAATAGCAAAGTTTTTCTAATCACTCATTGCATTGTCTAAGAATTATTATGTTAATAATAATAATAATAGATATCAATTACTCAATATCTATTATATGTCAGGCACCATAAAAATGTGGTATTAATAATATCAACAGTAGTAAATATTCACTCAACACTTCACGGACATTGTCTCATTGATTTATCATCTCAAGCCTGTGAAATAGTTTATTAACAATATAAAAATCAAGGAGTGGGGATGTAGCCTAGTGATAAACAGCTTGCTCAGCAAGCGCAAAGCTTTGGGTTTAATCTCCCACACCACAAAAAAAGAAAACAAAAATTGAGAACCAGAGTTATAGTAGTTGGCCGAAGTCACAGTAATGAGTCTGTTATTTTCAACCCCACACTCTTTCTGTTGAATGGCATAGGAGTAGCATCACACATTAAAAGCAGGAAATGTACCCTCCTTCAATTTTCACGTAGAAAGCAATTTGATTCTCAAGCATGTCATCAGCACTACAGAACAGAGTAGGAAATGATGCTCCTGCTGTCATCAGGGTTTGAAAGAATTTTGCACCTTCTACTGATATACATTCATTAGCTCATTCATTAATCCATTCATCTCGATTACATTTTTTTTCAATTCATTGCATTGGATAAATAGACACAATAAATTCTATGTTCAATTAAATTGGTTTGAGGTACAAATAAGGACAGATGGGATGTCACAAATAGAGTTGTTGCATTTATTGGAGCTGCTACAAAAAAAGTACTAGGGACTGGATGGCTTGAAGTCAGAAATTTGTTTACTCAGATCTGGGAAGTAGAAATTTGAGAACAAGGTATCATCCAGGTTAGACTCTTCTTAAGTCCTTTCCTCTTGGCTTCTAGAAGATCCTATTCTGTATATTTCTTTACATTGACTTTCTGAGCATCTCTGTGTCCTAATTTCCTCTTCTTCTAAGGACACAAGCCTTATTAGATTAAGGCCTACCCTAATGTCCTGTTTAAATACTTTGCTCCAAATACAATCACATTGTGTGGTACTGGGGATTAGGATTTCAGATACAGTTTTAAAAGGACACAATTCAACCCAAAATGGTAGTTCAAAACCCAGGATTTGTGCAAAGACATCCCAGCTTTACAGATTAAGAGACATAGGACCTTGGCAAGCTGGTTGACCTTTTTATGCCTTCTTGTCGGCCACAGTAAAATGAGAGTTAAAAGAGGATTAAAAGTTATTTACCTAAAAACAAAAGACTCAGGGTGGTGACTACATACTGAGAACTCAATGCATTTGGGACATTATTCTTCTTCTTCCTCAATAAATTCAATTGCTATAACTCTGAGTCCTCCTCTTGCTACTGTATGGTCATTCTTTTCCTTCTCCACGATCACCCCTCAACAGATAGATAGTCTCATTATAATACCTACTCATATATTTCTTTCCTGATCGATCAGTTCAGTCACCTTATTGGCACTGGGATTTATAAGCAACTCCTGAAGACTGGAAAAACTAAAAACAGCATTTCAGGCTGTTTTTTAAATTAATGGGTTTTTCCATTGTCCCACCAAACTGCAGATTAGCTGTTGATTTGTGAGATACCCTCAGCTGTATTCAGTGCCACGTCTAAATCACTGCCAACTTATTTCCAGAGGATCAGTGTCATTATCCACTCTATATCTCTCATTTCAAGTATTTCTCAGAGAAATATTAGAACACTTTTACTATTTTCACACATAAAGTTAGAGCAAAAGAAGGTATTTTCTGAAGTCTGCTGGTGGAATGAGACTTCAAGAAAAACACTACTGGAAGTTGGGGGTAGGGGCTAACTCTTTCTCATATTTATCCTATCACAGCAGAAAGGATATGGAAAAGAGAAGCTCACCCTCCTGCAGAATATGTACTCTTCCTGTGGTGATACTACACCACCGAAGGCCCAAGTAACCAATGCTTCATCTCTTTCTTTTGCACTCTCTAGAAACCCATTATTATGAAACACAAAAGTGGAGGAACTGGTTCAAGAGAAGTTTCTGTGTTGTGTCCTGTGCTTCACTGGAGACCAACTCCATTCTTCCACCTCTCCCTTGATAATCAGAGTGATGGAATTTCATACAGACTGCCAGTCCATTCTCATCCTTTAACTCCAAATGAGTGAGCCCACTCTTGAACTCTTGATGCCATTCCTCCCCTGGCTGCATAAGAAACTCAGGAGGAATCTCTATTGTGGGAATTAACATGATACTTCAGAATCTACAGAGGAAAGGGGTGTGAAGCTGTGACTCCTTAATCTTGAGGGAAGGTTGTGTGCATTCTCACCAGCAGCTGTCAAGGACCACTTTGCATGGGGAAGCAGAAGAGGAGGGGCAGCCATTGTCTGGCCAGCCAAAAACACAGGTTTCAATAAAGATACAAATTCAACCAATAAATGGAGGGACACAAGATTCTTTTCTCCTCTGCCCTCGGTTGACATGTTAGTAAACTTTGAAAAATTAGATAATTTTTAGCATCAATAATATGCCCCCATTTTATAATCATTTGTTTTTTAAAACACAGGCTCTATGGGGACATTTTCCAACTGAACATAAATAAGAATAATAAGAATTTGTTTCACGTGCAAAAAGTTGTTATGAAAGTTGCTATTTCAAGAAATACAAAAAATCTGGTACGATTCCAACTGAATTAGAGAAGAAAAATTAAAAAAATTAAAAGGGGAAAAATGTAAAAACAAACATTAGGAATGCTGTATTTAAGACTTCAGGAATAGTTAATTTATTTTCAAATAGTTTTTGGCAATAACAGTTTATATATCTATCATTGGCTTATTAGGAGATAGACATTTCTTTCAACATGTTTATATTATTTTAAATCTTTACAACTATAGTTCAGAGAAAAAAAATGATTATGCTTGTTTTGTAGATAATGAAAGTAAGGAAGTCAGAGAGATTAAGTAACTATTAAAGTCACACAGTGTGTTTCAAAAATGCAACCAAATAGCCAATTCATACTAACAGTCCATTCATCCTACCATACATTCACACCAGAAATCACTTCTGATACCAGCTATGTGGGGTGATACCAGCAAGCAATTCTCTAGTAACAGACACCAGCTGGGTGCCTTCCCATACAATTCAGTTCTGACTTTTCTCACCTGAAGGTAATGTCACATCCCACAGGTTGAGAGTTCAGTCTCCAAAATTGAATCCTCTCACTTTATTTGCCAGTTGCAAATCTCAGGTGTAGTTTGTTTTGTTGTTGTTGTTGTTTTTATTTTTTTAGTTGTAGTTGGACATAATACCTTTATTTATTTATTTTTATGTGGTGCTGAGGATTGAACCCAAGTGCTAGGCGAGCCCTCTACTGCTGAGCCACAGTCCTAGCCCTCAGGTAATTAATATTAAACTTTATACATGCAAATTGTATCAAATACACACACACATGTAATTTATTAGGAAAAATATCCTCACTGATTTTATATAGTTAAAATAGTAATGTTGTAAAACATGTATTTTAATGTATTTTACCCTACAGACTCCATGGCAACAGAGCTAAATTTACAGTCACAAATACTAAAGAGGCAAGTGTCTTTTTACTTAACTGTTTCACATGAATTAAATTATAGATTGTCTAATTCTTTTGGGCTTGTTTTGTTTTGTTTTTGGAGGGGGCTGCAGAGAAGCACATTGTGTTGAAGTCACACACTGTTTTGATACACCCAAGAAAAAAATGTGGTGTGATAAGATTTCTTTTAAATAATTTACAAGTCAGTACTTAAAACCAATTACATCTAGATCAAGAACTGCATAGAAGTTATGATTTTGTTGTTCTTGTGATTTTTGTTGTTGTGTTTTGCTTTTGTGTTCAGTTTTATTTTCCCCCAAAAATGACCCTTAGAAAGCCAGGCTATTAAAAAAAACTATTTTCAATGAATCTATTCTGAGATCTAGTAATAATTCTGAAATTTTCCTATCCTCATTGTAAAATAAATCTTATTCCTAAACTCATAATTTTAATACTCTATAATTGAACAGCCTCATGTATAGTACCACATGTTCAAATCACATTTATATTTTTCCTTTCTTCAATTTTTTTCAACTTGTCATACCTTGTAGTTGATATTAAATTATAGTCGTCAGTCATTTAAAATATATACGCTTAGTTTGAATTAACAAATGATTGGTTGTAGTTTTAAATTTTTCATATATTTTTATCATTACAATTTCTATTCAAAATTCCTCCTTTAGATTCAGAAAAAAATGCACTAGACCTAGATTGCTTGGATTAGAATCTTAGCTTTGATGTTTCTTCACTTATATATTTGAATATATTATATGACCTGTATGTGCATCAGTGCTTATGTTTGGAAGAAGCATCTTCATGTCACTGTGTGATTTGACAGCTTTATCTCTAAGGTTTACCTTATTGTTCAACTGATCTCAAAACATAACTTTTTTGAGTTCTTAATTGCTTAGAAAGATATTTTTGATGAATCCCTCTTCATTTCCTAATAAATCCTTCTCAGTTGCTTAAAGAACATTTTCATTGTTAGGGTATTTGCATAAGAATGCTTCTAACTTAAGGGATGGAAGAGAGAAGGTTACTATAAACAGATTGATAACTATGATTTGAAAAATTGTCAGTGTTGAATAAATAGAACAGTATTCATTATTAAGATGGTATGTTTAATCACATTGGCAAATACTGGAATATGTCCCAATAGCAATTATGTTCTATTAGACAATGTATTTTTCTCATTCTTATTGGTAAAATAATCACATTAAATCAAAAGACTATTGTGATACCAAAAGAGTACTGCACTTGTTAAATTTCTTAATTTTCTTCATTGAGTTATTTTAGAAGCTAAATTAAATATTCAAATATCTCTATCTCAATGGTTTATTGTGTTCTTTTTGCTTGAGTTAGAGCACTTTCTGTTTAAGACATTAACAAGTTAATTACTTTTTCCAAACAAATTGTTTAGTTCCTAAAAGGCACAGATGAAAAGCAAGACATTTCACATTAAGAATATATAATTTTGTAGGCTGTATATCTTATAGAGGTTATCTAAAAATTTATAAGCAAATCATAGAACTCAACAGCAAAACCCAATAACTCCATTTTAAAATGATCAAAGGAACTAAATAGATGTTTTTCCAAGGAAAACCTACAAATGACCAACAGATACGAAAATATGATTAACATTATTAATTATCATGGAAATATCAGTCAAAAATAACAATGAAATATCATTTGACTCTAGTAAAAAGAGCTATTATCAAAAGTTGAGTTGGAGAAGAGAATAGAGAACACACTTGTGTAGAATTATAAATTTGTAATATCATTATGGAAAAATATATGGAACTTTTCTGTATAATTAAAAATAGAACTACATATAGTCAACAATCCCCCTTCTAAATACACATTCAAAGGAAACAAGAACTCCAACTTGAAGAAATATCTGCACTTCCATGTCTATTGCAGCAGCCTTCACAACAGTCCAGATATGAACACAATCTAATGTCCACCCACAGATGAATGGAGAACCTCAGAATTTTCTGCCACATAAAATTTCAAAAGAACAAAATCATTTATTTTCAGAGAACAAAGGAGGAAAAGATTGTGAGAAAAGTCACAATAGCCAGCAAACATTTTGCACACATGAAGAGAAAAGCACATCAAAATATTTGTGCTCCAATGCAATATTACTCAGCACTAAAAAAATAACAAAATCATGGCATTTGCAGGGAAATGGATGGCATTAGAGCAGATTATGCTAAGTGAAGTTAGCCAATCCCTAAAAAACAAATGCTGAATGTCTTCTTTGATATAAGGGGGGTGACTCAAAACAGAGCAGGGAGGAAGAGCATGAGAAGAAGATTACCATTAAACAGGGATGAGAGATGGGAGGCAATGGGAGAGAGAAGGGGAATTGCATGGAAGATGGAAGGAGACCCTCATTGTTATACAAAATTACATATAAGAGGAGGTGAGGGGGAAGGGAAAAAAGAGAGAGAGATAAATAAGTTACAGTAGATGGGGTAGAGAGAGGTGAGGGGAGAGGAGGGGAGGGGAGGGGGGATAGGAAAGGCAGCAGAATACAACAGACACTAGTATGGCCCTATGTATAAACGTGGCTGTATAACCAATGTGATCCTACAATCTGTACAAGGGGGAAAAATAAGAATTCATACACCATTTGAATCAAATGTATGATATATGACATGTCAAGATCATTGTAATGTTTTGAGCAACTAATAAAAAAATGGGATCCTAATTAGAATGGGTTGTACTCCATGTATATATATAATATGTCAAAATACACTCTACCGTCATATACACCTAAAAAGAACAAATAGATTTTAAAAAAAGAAAAACAAATGAAAGGATCTAAAGTAAATATGAAAAAATATTAATAGGCCCTAAATCTAGGTATATAAACTTTTTTATTGTACTAGTTTCACTGCATACTTAAGATATTTGACAAAACTTGTAAAAGTGAAATTGTAAAAGTTGTAAAAAGTTATAAAAATAAGAAAGCATTAATTGATAATCATTCATTCTGTATTTATCTATTTCCAAAGTCCCTTAACAACTCCTGCTGAATGAGTAAAATGAAACATAAGGTGAAAAAAAATACATTTGTGCTCCCCCCTTTGGCCTGTGAATTCACCACTGAGCTACATCCCCTTGTTATATTTACATTTTTTCTTTTTATTATATTTATTTATTTATTTATTTATTTATTTATTTATTATTGATTTTTTTAAAAAACAAATGACAGTGGAATGCATTACAATTCTTACAACACTTATATAGCACAATTTTTCATATCTCTTGTGATACCAATTTGTTTCTTCATACATGTACTTTGGATAATGATGTCTATCACATTTCACCATCCTTGCTAATCCCCTGCCCCTTCCCTTTCCTTCCCACCGCTCTGCCCTATCTAGAATACATTTATTCCTCCCATATTCCCCCTCTCTAGCCCACTATGAGTCAGCCTCCTTATTTCATAGAGAACATTCAGGATTTGTTTTTTGGGGATTGGCTAACTTCACTTAGCATTATCTTCTACAACGCCACCCATTTACTTTCAAATGCCATGATTTTATTCTTTTTTATTGCTGAGTAATATTCCATTGTGTATATATGCCACATTTTTTTTTATCCATTCATCCACTGAAGGGCATCTAGGTTAGATCCACAGCTTAGCTATTGTGAGTTGTGCTGCTATAAACTGATAAGGCTGTATCCCTGTAGTATGCTATTTTTAAGTATTTGGGGTATAAACCTAGGAGAGGGATAGCTGGGTCAAATGATGGTTCCATTCCAAGATTTCCAAGGAATCACCATACTGCTTTCCATATTGGCTGCACCAATTTGCAGTCCCACCAGCAATGTATGAGTGTAACTTTTTCCCCACATCCTTGCCAACAATTATTGTTGTTTGTCTTCATAATAGCTGCCATTCTGACTGGAGTGAGTTGATATCTTAGAGTAGTTTTGGTTAGAGCTTCTCTAATTGCTAGAGATGATGAACATTTTTTTCATATATTTGTTGATTGATTGTATATTATCTTCTGAGAAATGTCTGTTTAGGTCCTTGGCTCATTTGTTGATTGGGTTATTTTATTTTTTGGTGCTTAGCTTTTTGAGTTCTTTATATACCCTAGAGATTAGTGCTCTATGTGATGTGTGAGGGGTAAAAATTTGCTCCCAGGATGTAGGCTGTCTGTTCACAGATTATTTCTTTTGCTAAGAAGAAACCTTTCAGTTGATTCTATCCCATTTATTGATTGTTGATTTAAAAGCACTATACAGATTTAATGCAATTCTGATCAAAATCCCAAAGGCATTCTTCATAGAAATAGAAAAAGCACCTGGGTGCTGTGGTGCACACCTATAATGCCCAGGAGGCTACTGCAGGAGGATCACAAGTTCAAAGCCAGTCTCAGCAAAAGCAAGGCACTAAGCAACTCAGTGAGTCCCTATCTCTAAATAAAAAATGCAAAATAGGCCTGGGGATGTGACTCATCAGTTTCCCTGATACAAAAAGAAAGAAAGAAAGAAAGAAAGAAAGAAAGAAAGAAAGGAAGGAAGGAAGGAAGGAAGGAAGGAAGGAAGGAAGGAAGGAAGGAGGAAAGAGAAAAGCAATCATGGAATTCATCTGGAAAAATAAGAGAACCAGAATAGCTAAAGCAATCTTTAGCAAGAAGAGTGAAGTAGGTGGTATCACTATACCAGAATTTAAACTATTCTACAGAGCAATAGTAACAAAAACAGCATGGTATTGGCACCAAAACAGACTGGTAGACCAATGGTACAGAATAGAGGACACAGAGAGTAACCCACAAAATTACAAGCATCTTATATTAGACAAAAGTGCCAAAAACATGCAGTGGAGAAAAGATAGCATCTTCAACAAATGGTGCTGGGAAAACTGGAAATCCATACGCAACAAAATGAAATTAAACTCTATCTCTTACCATGCACAAAACTCAACTCAAAGTGGACCTAGGAATTAAACCAGACTCTGCGTCTAATAGAAGAAAAAGTAGGCCCTAATCTTCATCATGTGGTATTATGTCCCAATTTCCTTATATTTACATTTTGAAACAGTGTTTCACTAAGTTGCCAAGAGTGGCCTTGAACTTGGGTCCTCCTGCCTCAGCACACCTAAAATCTTGGGTCACTAGTATTATAAATGTGCACCACCATGACCAGTATATTTGTGCATCTTTAAAGCAACAACTAATACAAGAAGCAAGCAAACTAAACAAACAACAAAAAAATAGGAAAAAAAGATCATAAATGAACATAATACCTATATAACCTTTTGAAAAATACCCCAATGTGCAATGAGATATACATAAAGCATTTTAATACAAGAGAGGCAAATAAGAGGGCATGACAGTTAACATTGAAAATTCTTAAATTCTTTAATTAAACTAATAATGATACAATATAATGTGATATACTACTTATTGAAGAAATATACTACATAAAATATTTTCAAATGTATAAAACTAAAGGGTTCTAAAATCCTAGACTATTCAAACAAAATGCAACAATGGAGATGGTAGTTTCTATTTGAAATTAACTAATTTATTTATTAGATAGATTGCATAAGCAGATGAATATGTGGAAGTCATTTGTCATCTCATACACAAGCTTATAACTAGATAAACATTAAAAATAAATCATTACTTTCTATAAAAACTAAAAGAGGGTGCATAGTTTGAAGAAGACTGAAAAACAAATAAAAAAATAGAAAAGAAATGAGAAAAGAGATTATAAATAGATTTTATTTTAAAAAGAGGCAAAGAAAGGAACAGAAGCAAGGTAAATGCAGAAACAAAAATAGGATTATAGAGCTGAATGTTTTAAGATCGCTTTTATAGAAAGTGATCCTCAGGTTTAATGAAAACTGAACATAAACTTCTTTTGAATTTATAAAATATGTAATAAATGATAATAAAGACAGAGCTCTTGATGAAATTAATCCTTTAGATATTTATATTACATAAATAATGGAATTTTGAAACAAAAACATACATGCCAAAGGATCACCACTACATTATATTTAGTTTTTTAAAGCATAAAATACCTTATCTTGTGAAGTTGCTGAATAATAGTATAGTATGGGAAAAAGAATCCCCATGTTATATGTGTAGCTGAAAAAGATTGTACCTTATTATATCATACACATTATATACATATATGAAATACATTTATAAAATTAGATTGTTTAAATTTGCTAAGTATCAATATTTACTTATGTTGTAGGTACTTAAGTTTTTAAACAGGTTATTTTTGCCACCATTTTAAGGATTTTGAATTTCCACAGTTCTTAATTAGTTAAGCATAATAATGCAGTTATATTTAATTATATGTTCTTTGTGACAGCAATCTCTAAGGTAACATAAAATAAATCAAAATATTTGTAGAGCATGACAACATCAATAGATTTCTTAAAGAGTTTTATATAATTCAAATATTAGACCTCCTTTGGTTATAGTGTCTGTATAGTGTTTGAGAACTTTCTGATCTCAGGGAAGTTAGATGCTGCTATGGTTTGGATATACATTCCACAAAGGTCCCCATGTTAAACACTTATTCCCCAGGGTGGTGCTATTGAGAAATGGTGAAGTTTTAAGAGATGGTGCCTTATTGGAGGCCTTTGGGGGGTATGTCCACAAATGGAATTGCATTATCCTGGCCCCTTCCCCTTTTTCATTTTGTTCCCTGGCCATAATGTAAATTGTTTTTCTCTACCACATGCTTTTTGTCCACCACCCCATGTTGTGCTCTCTTGACAAAGGCCCAAAGCAATGAATCCAATATACTGTGAGTCAAGGACTGGAACCTCAAAAACTGTGAGCCACAATAAAACCTTTTCTTTATACATCAGGTATTTTGTTATAGCAACGGAAATCTGACTAATAGTTGCTGAAGTTGCAGAAAACTGGCCCGGTAATGTGAATCTTAGAATAGCAATTAAAAATGTCAAACCCTTTGAAATATGTACTACATACACTTGACTATTAATGTATGGATGTTATTAACCAAATAGAGAAGCTACTTTATTAATAACTATGTGACTGTTTATAGAATATGGTGTGTGTATATAAAAATTTAATTGACAAAACAAATTTTATATATTTTTGGCATACAGTGTGATGTCTTAATAGATGTATATATTATGGAATGACTAAATACAACTAATTAACATATGCATTGCCTCATAATTATTTTGTTTATGTGTATGATGAAAACACTTAATATTGTAGTTAACATATTTTTATTAACTACAGTCACTATTTTGCATATAGATCTTTTGATCCTATTCTTCCTATAAAACTGAAATTCTGCATTCTTTGACCAACATCTCCTCAATCCCCACCATGCCCCCAAATTTGGGTAACCACCATTTTACTCTCTAAATCTATGAATTCTACTTTTTTAGATTCCACATATGATAGAGGTCATAGAACACTTGTCTTTTTGTGCTTGGACTATATGTTTAAAGCCATTCTTGATATTTTGAACTTTGTTTTAAACAAAGAATATTCAGCATACTCCCAACATTATGGTAATCCATTCACTATCCATACAAGTTGAATACCTGTCATACTCTGATAAAATAGTTGTCTTCTCTATTCCTACTCTTTCCTTTCTCGTTTTGTACTCCTTTTTCCTATGCTATTTAATATAACCCGATTAAGAAAAATATTATCATTGTACTTCTAAATTTGTAAATAATAAATTCATTTAATGAGACATTTATTGAATACAGATTATGTGTCAGGCTGAAAATGTAAAAACAGGTCAAATGTGGTTTGCTCTCCAGAAAAATCATAGATATGTTATTATTTGTATCTAATACTCATGTTTCAAATTGCAAATCATCATCACTTGGTCTAAAATAGAAAGCCATGCATCCAACTCCAGTGTCACAGAAAAGGAGAAATTAAATTTGTTTTGTCAAAATCAGCAAATAATTCAAGTAAAACAGAACATGGCAAATATCTGAGAGCAGTCTTAAACTTTTTAGGTCTACCAAGTGACAAGGTAGCAAGATTAAAGTGCATAGAAAAGATGGAGAGAAGAGAGAACCAACAATTATTTTATGCTTTTGATGTGCAAGATGGTATGCTAAGGGCTTACATGCTAATTTTTTGAAAAAGAGGGAAATAGTCTGAATTGTTCTGTGAGAAGCAAGAGAGTGACATTACCTAATATATATTTCATAAGGATCATGGTTAGTCTTGATGCTGTAATATGGATGACAATTACTCAACCAGGAAAACAAGTTAGAGACCACCACATACTTCAGGGGTACTTGATTGGCAGTTGAACAAGGATGACAATAATGGAAACCCAGATGTGGCAAGTGTGCAGATACAGTATTTACATGTTTGACATGAAGCTGAAGGAACTTGATTTCTTGTCATAAGGGTTAGAAAAAATGTAAATCAAGGCTGATTTTTAAGTATTTGAGTGACTGTAAAATAGTATCACTAATCATTGAGATGAGAAACACAAAGGTAATAAACACTTGGGGGAATGTAGTGGGCAGGGAATAATGAAGATATGGGAAAAGGAAATTTTCAGCTCTGTTTTGAATATGCTTAAGTTCTAGATGATTTTATGGATTTCATGAGAAGGTGAAAATAAAGTTGCAGACAAACGATTTGAAGTAGTTTGGGGGAGAACTTAGGGCTCATTAGAGAGTCCATGGCAGAGGGAAAAAAATCAATAGACAGAGGTATCATAAAAGGGAGAGTGTTTCAAGAGAATGGAAATGATCAAGAAGGTCATTTAATGCCAAGTGAAGGAGAGTTCCTGTTAGGAGTCTTAGCCATTCGTAAACACATCTGTTCTCTTTGGAGAGTGGTTTTCCAGTTTCAGTCATGGACATGCTGACTTAACACTGCATAAAGAAATAAACAAATGAATGAACAGTTAAGTAAATGAATTTTAAATAATGAATGTGTAGGCTAACATGCTTTCATATATATCTATGGGTTATATATTAATATTCTCATTTTATATGTAAGGAGAAATGCAAGGTAGAAGGTTAGTGACTGCATCCGTATAGGTAGCAGGTTGGCAGAAGCAGAATTCAGACTCAGGTTTCCTAACTTGAAGTGATTATTTATTTGTTTATTTGTTTGTTCATTTCTAATACATCATAACTATCTCAATAGACTATTCCTAAAATTATCATATATAATGCTCTATTTCTATATTCTCTAATGTATTCTCTAATGTCTTTATAAATTCAGTTTCTTCCTGTTCCAGGAACTATTTATTATAATAAATAATTAAAATCATTATATAGAGGGTCAAAAAGAAAGCTTGTTTTTAATGTACTTTGGGGGCTTATATTCCTGTGATAACATTTTATATGCTGAGAAAAGTGACTTATATTGGCACAAAATAGCTCAGAGACTTGAGTTCTTTGTTTTGCTCATTGTGCACTCAAGGGTACAATATTAGTGTATGCGTGTCTCCCAATATAAGAATCACAGGATATATTCACACAGAATTAACATTACCTAAGTTTCATTGTCTCTTGGGCTGTAATTACCTAGGTTGTTGCCTCTGCCCAAAACAGTGATTTTCTGATATTAAACTGAATCATTCATAACTTTAAACACATGCATTCTATACAGGCACATCTCAACCATGTGCTTAACTTATTTGCATTGAATTGAATACTAGTAATAATAACAAAGACTGTTACTTTTTACTTTTTGTTTCAAACATTATTATTTTCTCTTTTCTCCACAACTTAGCTAAAAACAATGCTGTTCCCAGATAACCTCATGCATGAATACTTGTTAGTTTTCTAAGTTACTGGTGCTCCATAGGCAAGAAAATATGAATAATTCGAAACCCTTTAATTTACCTTTTTAAACATTCAAAAGCAGACCTAGGAATATACTAGAGAAGTGAACCTGAGCAAATAGAGATCAGTTAATATTGGTTTTTTTTCTTAATTTCAGTACTGGGGATTGAACCTAGGGCCTCACAAATGGTAGTCAAGCACTCTGCTACTGAGTTGCATCCCCAGTTTATTCTTTCTACTTTAAAAACTTGTGTCATTAATATATTAGTCAGGAAAGAATTTTTATCATCTTAATATTAATCAATATTAATATCAATAATAATGTCAGGTTAATAGTAGGTATTTTTAATAAGATGTGATGTAAATTATATTGACCTCCCCACCAGAAACCAATGACTAAATGACCTCTGCCATGGTTTAGATCTAAAAATGTCCCCCCAAAACTCATGTGTTAGTGTGCTAGGAAATGTAGTAATACTCATAGATTAAACAATTGGATTATGAGAGCTGTCATCGGTGGGTTGATCTGTTTGATGGATTAATAATTTGAATGGGTTACTGGGTGATAAATGTAGGCAGATCGGGTGTGGCTGGAGGAAGTCAGTTACTGAGGTATACCCTGGCCCCTTCCTGCGCCTCTCTCTCTCTCTCTCTCTCTCTCTCTCTCTCTCCTTCCCTGCTGTTGTGAGCAGAGCAGTTTCCTTGACCAGGCCCTTCCACCATGATATTCTGCCTCACTCAGTCCCAGAACAAAGGAATTGGTCAACAACTGAGACCTCTGAAACCATGAGCTCAAATAAACTTTACCTTCTTTAAGTTGTTCTTGTCAGGTATTTTAGTCACAATGAAAAAAAAGTAACTAATACATTGGTCTGATCACAATAAATGCATCAAACAAATCTCAATGGAGGGACATTTTACAAAATTTCTGACCAAAGGTCCTCCAAAATTTCAAGGCCATCATAAAGAGTAGTTGGATACATTGTCACAGCCAGGAGTAACATAATGAGAATGATTTCTAAATGCAATATGTTGTCCTAGATGGGATCCTGGAACAGGAAAAAAAAGTATATTGGTTAAAAACTCAGGAATTATGAATAAAGTAGTTCATGCTAATGCATCAATTTTTATCCATTAATGGCACCAAGGGTTCCATGCTGATGTAAGAGGTCAATAATAGGAGAGGTGTTCTAAAATAAAGTGTCTTAAAAACACTAAAATATTAATCTTTTCTTCCTGCTCTTCCTCCCTGCTCTATTCTTAGTTGCTCTCATTATATCAAAGAAGACATTTGGTATTTGTTTTTTAGGGATCGGCTAGCTTCACTAAGCATAATCTGCTCTAGTGCCATCCATTTCCCTAAGAATTCCATGATTTTGTCATTTTTTAGTGCTGCATAATACTCCATGGTGTATAGATGCCACATTTTTTAATCCATTCATCCATTGAAGGGCATCTGGGTTGTTTCCACATTCTTGCTATTGTGAATTGTGCTGCTATGAACATTGATGTGGCAGTATCCCTGTAGTACGCTCTTTTAAGGTCTTCAGGGAATAGTCTGAGAAGGGCAATAGCTGGGTCAAATGGTGGTTCCATTCCCAGCTTTCCCAGGAATCTCCATACTGCTTTCCAAAGTGGCCGAACCAATTTGCAGTCCCACCAGCAATGTAAAAGAGTACCCTTTTCCCCACATCCTCTCCAGCATTTGTTGTTGTTTGACTTCATAATGGCTGCCAATCTTACTGGAGTGAGATGATATCTTAGGGTGGTTTTGATTTGCATTTCTCTGACTGCTAGAGATGGTGAGCATTTTTTCATGTACTTGTTGATTGATTGTATATCCTCCTCTGAGAAGTGTCTGTTCAGGTCCTTTGCCCATTTGTTGATTGGGTTATTTGTTATCTTGTTGTCTAATTTTTTGAGTTCTTTGTATACTCTGGATATTAGGGCTCTATCTGAAGTGTGAGGAGTAAAAATTTGTTCCCATGATGTAGGCTCCCTATTTACCTCTCTTATTATTTCTCTTGCTGTGAAAAAACTTTTTAGTTTAAGTAAGTCCCATTTGTTGATTCTTGTTATTAACTCTTGTGCTATGGGTGTCCTATTAAGGAATTTGGAGCCCGACCCTACAATATGTAGATCGGGGCCAACTTTTTCTTCTATCAGACGCAGAGTCTCTGATTTGATATCAAGGTCTTTGATCCATTTTGAGTTAACTTTTGTGCATGGTGAGAGGAGAGGATTTAGTTTCATTTTGTTGCATATGGATTTCCAGTTTTCCCAACACCATTTGTTGAAGATGCTATCCTTCCTCCATTGCATGCTTTTAGCCCCTTTATCAAATATAAGATAGTTGTAACTTTGTGGATTAGTCTCTGTGTCCTCTATTCTGTACCATTTGTCCACCCACCTGTTTTGGTACCAGTACCATGCTGTTTTTGTTACTATTGCTCTGTAATATAGTTTGAAGTCTGGTATCGCAATACCGCCTGATTCACACTTCCTGCTTAGTATTGCTTTTGCTATTCTGGGTCTTTTATTTTTCCATATGAATTTCAGAGACATGAAGGGGGAGGGAAAGGGAGAGAAAAGGGGAATTGCATGGAAATGGAGGGAGACCCTCATTGTTATACAAAATTACATATAAGAGGCTGTGAGGGGAATGGGAAAATAAACAAGGAGAGAAATGAATTACAGTAGATGGGGTAGATAGAGAAGATGGGAGGGGAGGGGAGGGGGGATAGTATAGGATAGGAAAGGTAGCAGAATACAACAGTTACTAGTATGGCATTATGTAAAAATGTGGATGTGTAACTGATATGATTTTGCAATCTGTGTTTGGGGTAAAAATGGGAGTTCATAACTCACTTGAAGCTTATGTATGAAATATGATATGTCAAGAGCTTTGTAATGTTTTGAACAACCAATAAAAAAAAGTGTAAAAAAAAACACTAAAATAATGCATGTGTATAGTTCAAGGAGTAACAATAAAGTTAACAACTCTGTACTCACCACCTAACTGAACATAGAAATTATAAATATTTTTAAGCTTTCTCTATGCCCTTCTCTACCACTAGCTTCCCTCTTTCTCTTCCATTTGCTTACTCTTCCTTATGATTTATAATATGTTGTCTAAAAATTATATAGCTTCATTTTTACTCCTTTTAAACTTTATGGGTGTCATTATTTTGCTTTATTCTTGTTCAACGTTGTACCTTTGAGATATTCATATTGATTATTCTGTTGATATAATTGACTATAGCATGATTATTTTCTTTTATAGAATATTTATTTTTAACTCCTTCCTGCTTTTTACTTTTTCTCATTTTAAAAATATTTTAATTTACTTTCTAGGAAGAAAAAAGTCGTTTATCTTTTCTACTACAAGCTTTGCTTTTCACCATGTTTTTTTTTTTTTTTAATCTACTGTCAATCAATGGTGCCTATGAAATGAGGTAGGGATATTTTATTGTAGATGTGATTTTTCCTAATATAGCATTTCTTTATATATTGTCTTATTACTGGAAAATTTTCAAGTGTTTAATTGTACCAACACATTTTTATGACTTTATTATAATATCATGTGAATGGTGGGATTTTATTAGTTTTTCTGACTTTATTTCACTGGCTAAATCCTTTTACAAACATTCGAATAGAAGCAATGATAATAAACATGTTGCGTTTTTCCTAATTTTAAATGGAATGCTTTTAATAACTCAACACCAAATTCAATACTTATTTATTACTGTGGCTTTTTTTCCCCAGCAGCTCTGTTTTACATAGTTAACAAAGAACCCTTCAGTTACTTAGTATGACCTTTCAGAGTGAATTATTTTGTCTTGAAATGGACCAACATTTTTACAACTATTAAGATGCTCTCTTTCCCCTTCTTTAGACCGTTAACATGCCCTCTAATGCTGAGAATATTGGACTGTGGAACCACCGGGAATGTTCACAAATTTCATTTTCTTTCTCTTCTGGGCATTTTGTAGGATTTTATTTGCTTAACTTTTCAAGCTCAGGTATAACAAATGACTTGCTTTTTGGCAAGGAAAATATAAGTCAAAGTGCAAAGCATTCCGAATTATTTCTTTTTATGCTTTTTTTTCACCTCTGACATAGCAATGTTTTATATAGTGGGGGCCATGCTTCCCTGAATTACAACACGGCCCATGGAGTAACCTGAGACATCTAGGTCCACTTTGACCCTTTGAATGTTGATCCTGTAACTTATTGCTTTGCTAGTTTCTAAATGTTTTACACATTTATTTTTCCAACTACCTGGTGTATTTTTGTAGTCCCTTATAGCTTAAGGATATTATATTCTCTCTTTATTTATTAAAATATATTATTCTACTCCTGTTTCTTTATCAGTTATTACATCAGGGATTTATTTTGTGGTTTGTTGTTTCTTATTATTCTTGCTCAAGATCAAACATGGTTCAGGATTTATTTGAGCTCTTGTCTCTAAGAAAAAAAGTTGAGATTAGTGTTATATTTCCCATTCCCCCCACCCCACCCAATGCTGAGGGACACTTCCCTCCTTCCAACTAACCAGAATTTAATTATCTATTGTGTATGTCTAGGATTAAAACTGAATTTTATTCTTAAATCCATTTAAGGAAAGAGTTGCCTTTCTTGCTTAATGCCTTCTAGAATCATTATTTTTATATTTCTTTTTGTTTGTCTTATACCCAGAGAGAAATCTGAGAAAAACAAGGTTGCCAGAATTTTCTTGAGCAGAGTTTATTCTACTTCACCTATTAGGTGGCATCTTTTAGCTTCTGGCTTCCAGTACTTGAATCAAACTTGTACTCATCCTCCTACTGTGCTCATTAAACTCCAAGTTCAGGGCTTGTCAAGACAGGTGGAAGCTTTAGTGTTTGCTTATCTTTTTTTCTTTTTCTTTTTGGGTACTGGGGATTGAAGCCATGGATGCTTAATCACTAAGCCACATACCCAGCCATTTTTATTTTTATTTTTTATTTTGAGACAGGGTCTTACTAGTTGCTTAGGGCCTCCCTAAGTTGCTGAGGCTGACCATGGACTTTCTATCCTCCTGCTTCAGTCTCCTGAGTAGCTGGATTTATAGCCAGGTGCCACCACACTCAGCTTCGTGCTTATCTCTTTATATTTGTTCTTGTTATCTCAGAACTTTGTGAATTTTTGATTTCTTTCTTCTCAGCTCATTTTTTTTTTTTTAGTTTCTGTTCTTCTTTAACTGCATTGTTGTAAGAATTCTTGTAGGAGGTTTTCCGTCATCTTGTTTGCCATGTTGCTGGAAAAATTATTCCTTTACAATGATTTTATTCCTTTATGTTTGAGAGTTGAATTATTTTTTTGGTATTTATTTATTTAGGTATAATTACACATCTCTGGATCATAAATATTGTTTGGAAATAGAGAACTATAAATCAAATAATTATACAATCAATAAATATAACTTCTTCTTTGTTTAACCTAATAAATAATAGAGATAATTTGAAAAACCTGTTAAAAACAAGTTACTCTACCCAC
Source organism: Spermophilus citellus (assembly GCF_964194105.1). Classification (NCBI taxonomy): domain Eukaryota; kingdom Metazoa; phylum Chordata; class Mammalia; order Rodentia; family Sciuridae; genus Spermophilus; species Spermophilus citellus. The sequence continues at coordinate 40,095,514 of NC_138195.1, forward strand.
CTGTGGTTGTATGATAAATGAACTAATGAAACAGTCTATTGTTTAGAAAAATGATTATATGTGTATGTTGATCACCTCCGATTCTTGGTCATGTTTCCGTCCTAAATCATATTAAATGACAGGTCCCAAAACACGTGGAACTGGACAGATGAGACAAACAGCAGTTTTATTAGCTACACATACTCAAATCCTGGGGGAGGTGGACAGCAGACAGTACGAAGGGCCACTTGGGCTTTTCATTCAGTAACAGAGTGAACTAACACATCCTGTGGGGGGCAGAGTTTTCGTGACAACAGTTTGGGGTAATTCATTCTCTCGATAGATAAATAGACAGATAGATGGATGGATGGATGGATAGACAGACAGACAGACAGACAGACAGACAGACAGATAGATAGATAGATAGATAGATATTGGTGCTGGGGATTTGAACCTAGGGCACTGTGCACATGAGGCAAGCACTCTACCAACTCTCTACCAACTGAGCTATACACCCAGCCCAGGTTGGGATGATTCTATGGGTTGACAGGAAACTGAAATCAGAAAAATTGAGAATTGTGTAGAGTATGTAGTTGACAGGCTGTTAGAAGAACTAGCAGAAGGCTCCTTTCTTGCTGGTTCTGAGAATATCTAGAGATAGCAGGAAAACTCACAGGTATGCCTTTGGGGTGCTTCAGCTCAAAGATGGCTAGTCAGCAGATGGAATTTCTGTTTGAACAGAGATGGTAAGACCCTATTGTTATCACCCGTCTATTCAACTACTATGCTATAATTTCCTTATCAATTAGATTCATATCTAGCCAGACACTAGATAATGACTTCAGAATCATTGTCATGACAGTGCTCTAAACCAGTCATCCTGCAACTTCCTAATCTTTCCTAAGTCATTCCTATGACAGTTGGTCACCATTACACTAACTGTAAAATAGAGGTGGTTTTAACTATATGAAGAGATTAATATCTAGATAAATATTCTTCCTTCTATTCAACATTGATGTGATTACTTTTTTGTTTTCTGAATTTTTTATTTATAGAAATATACTATCTGTGTATTAATTTTATATTGAGTTGCTTTCCTTTCAATCATCTTTAATATACACATGTTGGTCATTTCTGGTCTCTACTGCACTTAATATCTGAATTTTTATGAGGCTTGAACTAACAGTGTAAACATCTTAAAAATTATTGCTAAATAGAAAATCACCTTTAAAAGAGGCCATCCCTGACTATGATCACTGTTGACATGTTGGGGATAAAATAAAGAAATGCTTAGTGAATTTCAGTTCTGGAATACTGGTTTTAATGTAAGTTCTGGAATACAGAACTTACATTAAAACCAGTTAGAAATCTTTCAGCACCAATAGAATACTAAGGAGTCACTAAATATAGTTCCCCTAGTACAATATAACTGCATGTATCTCATGTTTGAATGTTTGAAAAATAGTAAAATTAAAAATCCTATTTATTGACAGATCTCAATGAAATTCTACTTGAGATACAAATTATATTTTATAAAAAATTCCATATTTTTCAAAGAACATTTTGTGCATTCATGTATGTGTCTATTTCATAAATATGCACATATGCATAGGTGTACATTTGCATATTGTGTATCTGCATGTGTAAAACAGACAGACGGAGAGAAAATGATTTCTAAAATTACAGAAACCTCGAAAAACATTTTCAAAGATTGTAAGCACTGAAAATATTTGCAATTTGCTGACCTGAATGAAATTTAAGCTCAATATATGTTTATAAATGAATAAATGAGTGAATGATTGAAAGATGTATCAGTGCTCTGGCATATAGTTATTGCTATTGCCACAGTATGTTCTGTTAATGATCTTATTTTTATGTTCTGGGAGTACAAATTTTTAATACTTTATTAAGTATTTGGCCCACTGGTTTTCAACTAAATACTAAGAACTTTGTGGAAAACATGCACATAAGTGTTGAATCAAAATCTGGGAGATTAAAATAAATAAAATTTAGGGTTAAAACTGTTGGAGGAAAGTAAAGCCTTAGTGCAAAATAAAATGAGCCAGTATAGTTCTGATGGGCAATGTTAGTCCCTTTCTGTATACCTCTGGAAAATACCAAAAGAACTGGGAAAAGACAGTACTGGAATTTTCATATATGACAAAGTCATATATTTTAGAAATATCCTCAACATTTATAAACTAAACACTTAAAATGGAAAAAAAAGAGGACTACTTTGGGAATGAAGATTCTTATAAGTGATGAGATGCCAGATGTTCCTACAATAAAACATGAACGAATTTGAGTCAGCCACACTTCTTTTAATGTCCTTAGATATTCATCAGAGTGACAGTTTAACAGAGTACACAAATATTTTATAGAGGATTTTAAAGGGCTTTGTTTTTATAAAGGTTTAATTCAGTAAAAATTATCAGTCCTATTTTTTAAAATTTGGCAATGAAGAAATGCTTATATTCCTTTTTAATATGCATCGGACCTTTCATTTAAAAAGTATAAAATGTATTTGAATATTTTCCTAAATGAATTAGAATCTTCAGAAATTTTTAATGGACATAACTATCCCAGGTTTGGTGACTTCAAATTTAAACATAAAAGTTATTATTTTAACTACTAAAAATGTATGATTTGCATTGTCAGAACATAGTAATCTCTCAGAAAAAGTAGCAAGAAAAAAAATCTTTTCATGTCGAGGGTCATAAGCTTTCCCACTTGGGCAATATTTCTCTGTTCATGGAACCAATCAACAACCAAGGTCAAATGCTACAAAATATGTTTATGTTTTATGGATTTCACAGAAAACACACAATCATTTCTTTATTCTTTTTAGCATATGAAAATATAAATGGAGTATGACAATCAATATATTCACTTGCCCAATATGAATATCTTAGACTTTAATAGAATACTAGCAATATTTTAAAAATTAAATCTATCAAATATAATATATATTTCAGCCATCTAACATGTAAATTGTCTGTATGAATATAGTTAGCCAGTTAGTTATAAATTCTGACTGATTAGTCCTTTCTAGGTGACATAGATACAACCCTACTATGTCTATTAGAATCACACTAATTTGTTTTCTTGGTATACATCTTGTTTGGCTAAATAATCCTGGAGATTATTTTAAATTAGTGCTAATATTAAGGAAATTCCACTGTATCAGACATTCAATATAAATATTTTTCTCCTCAGTTTTTTTTTTAGTCAGTATTAGAGGTGAGGGTTCATAGCAAATAATGAGAAGTAACATAAACAGCTATGCAACACTTAAAAACAACAAATCTTAGAATAGTTTTGATTTGCATTTCTCTAATTGCTAAAGATGTTGAACATTTTTTCATATGTTTGTTGATTGATTGTATTTCTTATTCTGTGAAGTGTCTGTTCAGTTTCCTAGCCTATTTTTTGACTGGGTTGTTTATGTTTTTGGTGTTAAGTTTTTTTGAGTTCTTTATATATCCTGGATATTAATGCTGTATCTGAGGTGCATGTAGTAAATATTTTCTCCAAATCAAAACTACTCTAAGATTTCATCTCACCCCAGTCAGAATAACAATTATTAAGAATACAAACAACAATAAGTGTTGGTGAGATTGTGGGCAAAAAGTTACACTGATACTTTGTTGATGGGAATGCAAATTGGTGCAACCATTATGGAAAGCGGTAAGAGGATTCCTCATAAAACTTGGAATGGAACCACCATTTGACCCAGCTATCCCACTTCTTGGTATAACAGAAGAACTTAAAGTCAGCATATTATAGTGATGCAGCCACATCAATGTTGTTAGTAGCTGAACTCACAATAGGTAAACTATGCAACCAAACTAGGTGCCCTCCAACAGATAAATGGGTTAAAAAATGTGATCTATCTGTATGTTTCTCTCATCTCCATAAAGAAAAATGAAATTATGGCATTTGCTAGTAAATGGATGGAGCTAGAGAATATTGTGCTAAGCAAAATAAGCCAATTTAAAAAAATACAATGTTTTCTAAGATATGAAAATGCTAAATCATAGTAAAGGGGGAGCTAGGGAAGAATAGAGTCACTTTAGATTAGGTAAAGGAGAGTGAAAAAAGGGGAGAGGTATTGGAGTAGGCACAATATTAGAATGAATCAGACATTATTATCCTAAATATGTATATAACTATATTACCAGTCGGATTCTAAAAAACTGTGTATAACCAAAGGAATGAGAAATTATACTCCATTATATATGATATATCAATGTGCATTCTATTGTCATGTAAAACTAATTAAAACAAATAAAAATATTTTAAGATAACAACTGCAAAGCACTATCTTTCTCAGGATGACTGTGAGATTTACATTCATTTTATGCAATAAGCAAACGAAACATCAAAGGCAAAAATTTCTGCTTAAAAGAATTTTACCTATCTTGAATATAGTAGAAGTAACATTATTCATTTGGATTTAGGGGATTTTTTTAAGCCTTTGGGGAAATCAATACAGAGGAATTCTTCCTTAAGTTTTATCTAGGCTATATTTTTCTTTTTATAATCCATTTTTTTAAAAAAATTTTGCTCTGTTCCAAGCACCATTCTGAACATTTTATGTGTATTATATTATTTTATGTTTGCAATGACTCCACAAATAGACAAAATTGTTCCTATTTTCCTCATTGGCAGAAAGGATTGCAATATCATATGCAAAATAACACATTTCTGATGTGAACACATTTTTTAATAAATTTAAAATTTACAATCATTATCAATATGTTCTATGGCCTCATTGTCATTATGCCTCTTTTATTACTCTACATCATCTTATAGCTAAGGGAATATCTATTCCTAAATAGTGAGGCATTACCATTCAGAAAAATTAAGATGTAGAGAGAGAGATTTTTGAAAAGGAAAGATAAAGGAAAACAGAGGTGGAGAGACAGAGAACTGATGACTAAATATGGAAATAGTGAAGGAAGATAAAATCTTTTCTACGGAGCTCACAATACATAAAAAATAAAATATGAAAAATGTGACAGCAGTCTGCTAGGGCTTTACTCCTAAATCTGTTTGGTGAGATGTAGGATACACCTGTTTCAATTATGCATGTCTGGATTTAGGGTTCTGAAATAAACATTTCATAGTCATAAACCCACTCAGGCTTTGAACATCTTCACTAACGGAACAGTCAGAAAAATATTTTCTCTTTTTGTATATATTATCTTCAGTGAAAATGAATACACAGGTATTTCAAAATGAAATTCCAAGAGACATCTTGAAAGCCTTATGCTAAGAATAAAAAAAAATTACCTTGAATATGTTATTACTAAAATATGAAGCTTAATGTTTCATTGGAATTATCTTAGCATGATATTTTTATTCTTTTATTTTTAAATAAAATTATGATAGATTTCTTAGAGTCACCGTTAACCTGATTTCCCTGTTTTCCATAGCATTAAAGTTTTTAAACTCAAATGTTTCTACTTTGTGGTTTTCATGAATGCAATAAGCCTACAAAAAAGGAATTAGAGTCACAAATCTTAGAGGTAGAAGAGAGCTTGGACATCATGGTCTGATCCATGAATATCTTCTGTGACTATGATAAATCAGGGAAAATGGCTAGGAGATCATTTTTTTGAGGCAATCACTTGCCTCTCTTCCAGTTGTCCAATCCTCTCATTCAGAGTTTTATAATTTCCATTTAAGACTATGGCTCCATTCTCCCTGGACATGCAGGCTATGCTTCACCTCCCTCCCTGAGTTCATGGTCTGCTTCCCACATGCTAGGACCTTTCTCCTCTACTCACACATTACCATCAAATATAAGAACTCTGTTTCCACTTTTCCTAGACTCTTACTCTAAAATAATCTTTATAAGGCTGTTAATTAATACTGGTTTATTGGTACAATAATGACCAATTACGTGTAGTTTATCTAAATTTTATAAACATTTTGAAGTTATAAATTCTAGAAATTGACTTTCTGTAACATTATGGGATTTTAGACAGAGATTTCCATCATTTTAGTTTCGAAAAAAAAAAATGTACTTACAGCATAGATTGGAAATAAAAATTCACTGAGAGACTGCGAGGATCTTCTGCCCAGACACATTAGGAAATGACAACCAAAAAGGTTCAGTAAAATATCAGGTTCAAGGTTATTAGTGCGATCATATCACAGGTACCTTATCAAAATGTTTAAATGTCCCCCATTCATTGAGGCTTTGGCTATAGGATGTCTTGAAAGCACAAGTGGGCCAAGGACAGAGTAAAATAGTTCTGAAAAATTTCTGGTTGAAGTTTCAAATTTTTATCATCCAATCAAATAATTCACAGGAAATTATTATTCATAATAATTTATAGAACATAAAATTACCACTTATTTAAAATTAATAAATTAATTATTTACAGTCATGAACTCCATTTCCATCTTGTTCATCTCTCTAGTCTCTAAAATTTCTGTGTTCATTCCCACTTCAGCGTTTTCAGAGCTGCTATTTTCTCCATGTGAAGTGCGTCTCAGCAGATGGGTAATTCATATTCTCAGAGATTTCCCCAATCATTCTATTTAAATATTTTGGCGCAGGTAATTATAGAAAGTAATATCAAGGGGCAAGATCGAGTGCAGAGAGAGTGAGAAAATAAGAGGCAGGGTTAACCAATTAACAGAAGTTAATTTTGTTGATTATAACTATTGGGAAAATATTTATACCAACTTTGATTCTCCACCTCCAGAGAAACATAAGAATGTGCCACCAAAGAAAAATAAAAAAAAAATATGGCATGTATGCATTAATCCTTCCTCTAATTCTGGGTCCTGGGAAAGTTCACTTCTGTCTTTCATTTTTGTTTTCTACATATGAACTCTAAGAGGTTCAATAGTTTTAGAGAAAACTCGAATATGGCAGAGAAAGGAATGAGCAGGTGGATTAGATAGAGCACACAATGACTCTGTCCACCACAGCTGCAGAAGGGACAAATACAACACCCCCCCCCCCAAAAAAAAAGACATCTGCTACATGAGTATGGTCAAACCATCTAATCAATCACTTTTCTTTTCTTTTTTTGTCCTTAGTTATTTATTTATTTTTTAAATACACGACTCAGTGGAATGCATTACAATCCTTATTACACATATAGAGCATAATTTTTCGTATCTCTACATATAAAGCATGTTCACGCCAACTTATGCCATTATACGTGTACTCATTTTTTTTGCATTACAATTCTTAATACACATATATACCACAATTTTCATATCTCTGTTTGTATATAAGGTACGTTGGCCCCTAATTCAAATCTTCATACAGGAGTTTTGTATAATGATGACTAGCACATTAAAAATCACTTTTTTTAAGTATTATGCTTTGGTTCTTTTATAGCCTTTATCACTTTCTTAAATATTTATTTATTTACCATTAACAATTTAGCTTCTGCATCTCAAAGGCAACTTCCCTGACAACTTGGATACCATCTGTCTTGTTAGTTACTCTTTGCCTGGAAAGCAGATACTCTCAATAATATTAATGTTATAATACAAGCTCACCTGTTATAGTGACTTGCATATAACACACAATACACATTAGTTGAAACATTTAGCAAGTGAATATGAACAAAGGAAAAATTGAATGGGAAAGAACCCAAGGTAAAATTCTGACAAAATAAATCCATTTGTATTGCTCAAATTATAATCAAGGGGTTGGAGGATAGAGGTACTTTTGGTTAGACAGAGGGGAGTGAAGGGAGGGGACTGGATATGGGGATAAGAAGGATAGCAGAATGAACTGGACATTATTACTTTATATGCATATATGATTATACTACAGGTGTGATTCTACATCCTATACAACTAGAAGAGTGAGAAGTTATACTCCATTTGTGTATGATGTCTCAAAAAGTATTATACTGCCGTGTAAAACTAATTAGAACAAATAAAAAAATTTAAAAAAGATACCTTACCCAGACAAATAAGCATATACAACCACACATCAAAATGCTTTCCCTGTCTACTGATACTTTCACAATTTAGCCATTTAAAGATAGTCACTATTATTTAATAATTTTCTCCTCAGAATCTTCTGATGGAATCTCTTCTTTCTGTGGGAAATCTTCACAAAGATTTCATCTCTTTAAACATATACCCATTTTTGTAAACTTTACTAATAAAGTTTATGGCCTCTTGTAACATACTCATACATAATCTTAGCAAATGTGAGCTAAGCCTGAGGTTATAGTAAAGGTATGTGGCTACAGACAATGTGGTGTCACAGACGATATTAATGAATAAGTATATTTCAATTTTATATAAGTTGGGATTAGAAAATTAAGATTTTGTAAGAGATCATTTTGGGATCTTATGTTATTTGATATTTTTAACTTTCCCAAACAGGATGTAGACTGTGAGCTTATTAAATAAACAGGCAATAATCTAAGAGATATAATTATCACCGTTAGCAACAGTACTAAAATTTAAAGTATTACTTAAATCATAAACAGAATGGAGTTGTGCAGCATAGGAAAAGATAAATAATGTAATGATATTTTTCTTTTCTCTCTTTTTTTTAGGTTAATCAAACTTATAGAATAAATATTAAGAATATTTGGCATATACAGTGTGGTAGTTGATATATGTCTACTTTGTGGAATGATTACCATAATCAAGCTAATTAACATATCCATGACATCACATAATTACTTTTTTGTGTATTTGTGGAGGAATACTTGAGATTTACAATATATTATCATTAACTATCGTCATCATGCTATATGTTAGGTCTTTAGTATTTACTCATATTATAACAGAAAATTTGTACCCTTTGACAAATACATCCTCTATAACCAGTCCCTGGTAACCACCATTCTACTCTGATACTATGTGTTTGACTTATTTTTTTTTAAATTCTAGATACAAGTAAGGTTATACAGTATTTGCCTTTATTTGCCTTCACATAAACTAATGTACTCAGGGTCCATCTGTGTTTTCACAAATAGTAATGATTCTTTCTTTTTATGGCTAAGTAATATCCCATTGTATATATGTGCCATACTTTCTATTCATTAATCTATCTATGGATAAATTAGTTTATTTCTATATGTTGACTATCATGTGTAATGCTGAAGTGAATGAAAGAGTTCAGATAGCTCTTCAATATTCTAATTTCACTTCCTTTGGATTAATATCCAGTACTGGAATTGCTAAGCCATATGATGTTCTATCTTAAATATTTTGGGGAATTTTCACCCTGTTTTCCATAATGGCTGTGCTAATTTACATTTCCACCAATAGTGCAAAAGGGTTCCTTTGCTTTATATCTTAGCCAATACTTATTTTTTACTTTTTGATTATGGTCATTCAATGATGTGGTTTTGATGTGCATTTCCTTGCTAATTAATGATATTGAACATCTTCTAATATACCTAATGGCCAATTCTATATCTTCCTAGGAAAAAAAGTATATTTAGGTATTTCACCAAATGTTTAACAGGGTTAAAAAATTTACTTATTTTTATGTATCTGTTGCAACTAGACTTGCTTTGTGAAGGCTATCTCACTATCTAATATTACTTTATCACTATTTTCTGTGTTTCTCTTACATATTTATCTCATGTTGTACTTTCCTTTGCTGCCTTGTATACAAGTTTGAACCCTTACTAAATACACTGTTGAAAACTTGACACTACTTAAATTTCTTTCTGAAAGAAGTTAGAAAATAAGTAATTGTTATTCACTTTTCCATCTCATTTTTATACATCTAGCATAATAAAGATCCTCACTAGTTGATAATTGTTTCAAACTATTTCATTATACACACTTGTAATGCATTTCTATTCTTTTTTGTTTTGCCTTTTCAAATTCTTATTTTTTATACATTTATTTGCATTAAAAAGAAAAGCATAATTACCACAAGTTACAAAGGACTAAAACAGGACTAGAATAATGAATGAATCACTTCAGCCTGGAAAGCAGATACTCTCAATAATATTAATGTTATAATACAAGCTCATTTAAGTATTTTACTTTTTTTTCCCTTTTAAATGTGATATCCTAGCACATGGTAAACGTAATGTACTACGACATAAGGTAGAATGTTCTCCGCAAAGCCAGATGACAAGTTTTCCTCTCCACTAAGAATCGGGCTTTAAGTTCTTATGTTCTCTGCCTCTGCCATCAACATGGCTGAAAGAGAGGGTGGAGCTGGGGAGAATCCAGGATCCCTTCCATACAAGAGGTACTTTGAGGTTCCCATTTGGAAGGGTGCCAGATGATCCAGACCACTCTACCCAGGCTTTTGGCAAAAGACCCGCACCCCTCCTAATGACTAGTCTTCTTGCTTTCTCTACCCTATGTTGAGATGAAGTTCTCAGGTATTCACTCCAAATGTACTTCCTCCTTCAGGGATATATGAGAAGATCAGGAAGAGGATGGCAGCCCCTGGTCTGGGAGTTACCCAATGAGAACAGCCTATTAAGAGAACAACAAAGGGTATACAGCCCCAAGTTCTGAGTGCTAAGTCAGTGACTGGAGTTTTCTACTGAGCATGTCTCATTTCCATTCTTTTCCTTTCTTCTTTCCCTGGTGTTTACTTTTCAAACACTATCAAAGCCATAATCTTGGGACGGGATTGAATTTTCACTGTTGGAGTATTCTAATAGGCACCTTGAAGAATAAAGCCAGTTGAATGTTATTTCTCCCATTGAAACTGAGATCTTTCAAGTAGACAAATGGATAATGGCATTTCTAAAGAGCCTCTTCTGTTTTGTGGCCCTTCTCTCTTCCAGAATTTAGATATCTGTCCATCTCATTTTTAACTCATATGATTTACAGGTCATAATTAGTTTATTACTGAGAGACTCAGTTATAAGAGAATTTGTTCAGTTTGCGGCATTCTAATAGATTCAGCCTACTGAGGTTGTTTTTCATAAAGATATTGGACTTGATAGTTTCCTTCAGCCAGCTCTGTAAAGTATCCTCAAACAAAAATCCCTTTCATTAGTACTTTAGAGGCTTTACAGTTTTCTTGCTGGGTTTGGGAAGCGTTTGAAATGGTCTAACAATAAGATGATGTGACAATTCTAGGAATACTACTGCCTGTTGTGCTATGCAGGTGCTTTTTCATCCCCCTTTTAACTAATCTTTTAAAATGTATTAAGTTCTTTTACCTCAATAAATTTTCATTGTCTAAGCATTCAAATATGAATTGTTAATATCAATACCCCAAGGCAAAGAAGACTGCCTATATTCCTGTCTCCAATTAATGTCTTCAGAAATGTAGAACAAGAAGGTGGAAAAAAATGAGATGACAGAAATAGTTAAGCATAACTTTAAAACATAAAAATGCCAGAAAAATTTAATTGCCTGAAAATAAAAACAGAAAAAAACAAAGCCAAGTTACAGCATGTGATTTCTAATGTTCTATCTCATGCAGGTTTTTCAGGCAAACAAAAGCATACTGATAAAAATGTAGAAAATGGCAAGAAAAGAGCAAGTAAGAGAGCCTGAGTTTGATTTTAAACCACCATCATGGAATATTTAAAAATTCTAAGGAAGTGGTACAGAAGGCCAGAAGATAAAGAAAAAGGACCTAGTAATACATGTAAATTAAACTTTGTAGCTTATGTAGAAAAAAAAATAATGGAAAAGAGAAACTACAGGCAATTTTTGGCAATCTGATTGGGAAGGAAAAAATATGGTCCTGAAAGACAAAATAATAATAATAATAATAATAATAATAATAATAATAATAATAACAACAACAAAAATCGAAAAGACTGCATGATCTCTCCATAAACCATAAAAATTAGCAAATAAAAACTTCCATGACATATAGTGGATTTTGCTATATTTGAAGAGGAGTCATGACTTATGAATTGTGAAAGTCCCCCATACCCACTCACAACCAATAATAGATAAATGATCATGAAATGATTAATAGACTTATATAGAGTTATGGTAAACATGAGGTAACAAAACACATCACAAAGGAAAAATCCTCAAGGGGAAAAAAATCTAAACAACTATAAAGCAGGAAAAACTGTAAGACACATTTCAAAGAAAAGCAAATGGACTAAAAGAAATGTGTAAGCCAGATAAGGGTAAAAGAAAGAAAAGAAAAAAACCATATTATTCACATGGATCTTGTAAACAGAAAGGGGTTTCTATCCTCATATCAGACAAAGTGAAGTTCAAGCCAAAATTAATCAAAAGTGACAAAGAAGGCCAAAGAAGACCATTTCATACTGCTTAAAGGAATTACACATCAATAAGACAAAAACATAAATATTTATGCCACAAACAACGGAGCTTCTATGTGCATAAAATAAAGCCTTCTCAAGTTCAAGAATCAAATAGACCATGACACAATAACGCTGGGTGACTTTAACACATTTCTCTCACCACTGAATAGATCCCCCAAACAAAAACTAAATTCTGGAGCTATAGAAATAAAAAAACACAATTAATAATTTAGACTTAACAGACATATATAGAATATTTCATTCATCAATGATGGAGCACTTTTTTTCTCAGCAGCACATTAATAATTCTCAAAAATAGACCAATTTTATGCCCAAAAGAAACTCTCAGCAAGTGGAAAAAATGGAGAAAGACCTTGCATTCCATCAGATCATAATGGAATAAAATTAATGATAAAATTACACATAGTAGCTATTGTAACACCTGGAGAGTAAATAATACTACATTAAATGACCAATGGATAGCAAAAGAAATCAGAAATGAAGTTAAAAAATACTCAGAGGTAAATGAGAATATTGATACAACATATCAAAATCTCTGGGAAACTATGAAGGCAGTGCTAAGAGGAAATTTCATTGCACTGAACTCATTCATTAAAAGAATAGAAAGTCAATGAGTAAAAGACCTAACATTACATCTCAAAGGCCTAGGGAAAAAAAAGAATAAATTAATACCCAAATCAGTAGAAGAAAGGTAATAATTAAAACCAGAGCTGAAATCAATGGAATTAAAACAAAACAATTCAAAAAAATCAATAAAATAAAAAGTTGGTTCTTAAAGATAAATTGATAAACCCTTAGCTGGGCTAACAAATAGAAAGAGAGAAAAACTCAAATTACTAAAATTTGTGACGAAAAAGGAATTAACCCGACTGATACTACTAAAATACAGATGATAATGAGAAACTATTTTGAAAATCTATACTCCCCAAACAGAAAATCATGAAGACATCAATAAATTTCTAGCAACATATGACCTACCCAAATTGAATCAAGAGAACATAAAAAAAGTTAAACAGATCTATGTCAAACAGCAAAATTGAAGATGGCATCAAAAGCCAACCAAGTAAGAAAAGCCCAGGACCACACAGATTTTCAGCTACATTGTACCAACCTTCAAAGAAGAAATAATAAGTATGCACAAGTACTACTCAAATTATTCAATAAAATACAAAAGGAGGAAACCTTCCAAACTAATTCTATGAAGCTAATATCGCCCTGATACCAAAACCAAAGACACATCAAGGAAAGAAAACACCAGACCAATATCCCTAATGAACATAGATACAAAAATTCTTAATAAATACTGGCAATTTGCATACAGAAACATACTAAAAAGATTGTGCACAAGGATCAAGTGGGGTCAATGCCAGTTATGCAAGGTTGGTTGAATATTTGGAAGTAAAAAATGTAATTCATCACATCAATAAATTTAAAGACAAGAATCACATGATTACCTCAATAGATAAAGAAAAAAATCATTTGACAAAATTTAGTATTCATTCATGCACAAAACATTATAAAAACTAGGGATAATAGAAACATATCTCAACGTTGTACAAACTTCATTTGACAAAATTTAGTATTCACACATGCACAAAACAGCAGAAAATCTAGGGATAATAGAAACATACCTCAACATTGTACAAACTATATGCTAAACCCAAGGCCAGCATCATTCTAAATGGAAAAAAAAATTGAAAGCATTCCCTCTAAAACCTGAAACAGGGATGTCCCCCTTTACTACTTCTATTCAACATAGTCCTTGAAAACCTACACAGAGCTTTTAGACAAAGTAAAGAAATTCAAGAGATACAAACAGGAAAAGAATTCAACTATCACTATTTGCCAAGGACATGATTCTATATTCAGAAGATTGAAAAAAATTCCATCAGAAAACTTCTAGAAATTAAAAATTAATTCAGAAAAGTAACAGGATAATAAAATTAACACCCATAAATCATTCCCATGCACTAGAGATGAATCAGCTGAAATAAAAATTGGAAAAATTATCCTATTCACGATAGTCTCAAAATAAATAAATAAATAAAATAGTTGGGAATTAATCTAACAAAAGAGGTGAAAGACCTCTACAATGAAAACTACACAACACTAAAGGAAGGAATTGAAGAAGACCTTAGAAGATGGAAAGATCTCCCATGTTCTTGGATCAGCAGAATTAATATTGTCAAAATGGCCATACTATCAAAAGCTCTCTACATATTTAATTAAAATTTAAATGATGTTTTCCATACAAACAGAAAACGCAATTATGAAATGCATTTGGAAGAATAAGAGGCTCAGTGCATCCAAAGCAATCCTTAGCAAGAAAAGTGAAGCAGGGGCTAGCACAATGCCAGTAACACAAATGGCATGGTATTGGTACCAAAACAGACATAAAGAACATGGAACAGAATAGAAGACACAGAGACAAACCCACACCAGTACAGTTATCTCAAACTAGACAAATATGTCATGAACATGCTTTGGAGAAAAGACAGCCTTTTCAACAAATGGTGCTGGGAAAACTGGAAATCCATGTGTAGTAGAATAAAATTTAACCCCTATCTCTCACCCTGCACAAAACACAACTCATAGTGGATCAAGGATCTAGACAATAGACCAGAGACCTTGTGCCTACTAGAAGAATAAGTAGGCTCAACTCTCCATCATGTTGGCTTAGGAACTGACTTCTGCAACAAAAATCCTGAAATGCAAGAAGTAAAATCAAGAATTAACAAAGGTGTGGTATCAAACTAAAAACCTTCTTCACAGTAAACAATCAAGGATGTGAAGAGAGAGCCTACAGAATGAGAGAAAATATCTTCCTGTACCTCAGATAGAGTATTTTATATTTTTATAATGCTTATATATATATATATATATATATATATATATATATATAATATATAAACTTAAAATACTTAACACTAAAAAGTCAAATATCCCAATCAACAAATGGACAAAAGAACTTAACAGGCACTTCATAGAAGAAGAAATATGAATGTCCAACAAATATATGAAAAAATGTTCAACATCTCTAGAAATTAGAGAAATGAAAATTAAAATACATTAAGATTCCATCTTACTTCATTCAGAATTACAATTATAAAGAATAGAAGTAACAAAAAATGTTGGTGAGGATGTGGGGGAAATGTTTCTCTCATACATTGCTTGTGGGAATGCAAATTAGTGCAGCCACTCTGGAAAGCAATATGGAGATTCCTTAGAACACTTGGAATGGAACCACCATTTGACCCAGTTATCCCACTGAGTTACTTACTCAGTGACACAGCTGCATCAATGTTTATAGCAGCTCAATTCATAATAGCCAAGCTATGGAACCAAACAAGGTGCCCTTCAAAAGATGAGTGGTTTAAAAATTGTGATATGTATACACGATGGAATATTACTCAGAAAGAAAAATTAAATCATAGCATTTACTGATAAATAAATGGAACTGGAGACTATCATGCTAATTGAAATTTTAAAAAGCCAAATGTTCTCTCTGATGTGTGGATGCTAACACATAATGGGGGAATGGGGTGAAGAATAGAAGTTCATTGGATTAGACAAAGGGGAATGAAGGGAGGCGAGGTGGGATAGAATTAGAATAGATGGTAGCATGAATTATACATAACTTTCCTATGTGTATATATGAATACATGACCAGTGAAACTCCACATCATATACAACCACAAGAATGGGATCCTAAGTTTTACTCCATGCATGTTTAATGTGTCAAAATGTATATACAGCAATGTGTATCTAAAAAGAACAAATTTAAAGAAATAAGAAATGTGCAAGCATTTTACACATTTTCATTGCTTTAATGAATAGTAATGTTGAGCGTCTTCTCATTTGCTTATGTGGCCCTTGCATATCTTCTTTAGAGAATGTCTTGGAAAATTGCCACAGCTAAGGTGTCCACAAAGTGATGAGAGAAGAAACTCAACACTTGCCTTAGGAAAAGCAGTCTATCCTGAATAATTTCCCTGCTACAGAATATCTCTAATTATTGGCCACTCCTACTGCTTCAGTTCACTTATCATTCATGTTTGCCCACCTACAAAGATTCATGGTCCTTGTAAGAGTATCTTGATTGGTGAAGTTTATGCCCCTCTGCTCACAGGAATCTGAATGGCACATGAATTATTGCAATACCACTGAATGTATCCACAGAAGGAAATCTCAAATGCAAATAGCAGCTGACTGCTAGGCAGAGAAAATCATCAAATATTCACAATATTATAGCTTACAAAAATATATTAAAATCATGAAAATAATTATGAATTTTGAAGCATAAGCATGTAAGAATATTTTCAGTATGCTTTACAAAATAGTGCTGGGTTGGCAACTTTTTTAGAAAATGATTTCATATTAAATAGTAGAAAAAACCAGTGGTGAACAACTTGTGAACCTTTGTCTTATGGGTGTCTGTCTTTGTTTTGTTTATTCAGCTAGTGTTTGTGGGCTCAGCTATAAATCAAAGACTATTCTAAGTCCTGGAAACAACACAAAGTTGTAGAAATTTGATAAAATCTCTACTGCTATATATTTACTTTAGATGTTTTTATTTCTATTTATATACATAAATAAAGATACAAATAGTAAAATTTATACACATATGTGGCTAATTCCAGGATTTAGTAGTCTACAGATTCATTTTTATACCTCAGTATCCTCCTATCTCATTGCTCTGTAGCTTACTGTAAGACTCCAGAGTTCAAAAACAATTTAGCCAACTTTAGTTTTCTGATGATAATTAAATACATAAGAAGAAACATCCAATATCATCTGAAAAATAAATATAAAATAATTGTATCCATTTTTGTAACTGAAATCATTATTAAGTGTGTATTATACCATAGGTGCTAGGATTCAGTGATAAACAAGATATATATGGTCCATACTATTCATATGTGGAATAAATTATTTTGGTTATATGTTCTGTTAATTTGTAGGAAGATAGAATCAAAAGAAACTACATGATTTGTGACTAATTCATATTTAAATAGGATCATTTGAGAATGTAATTGTGGATTTTGCTTAATAACTTCAAAAAGAAAGAAAGGAAAGAAGGAAGAGAAAAGAAATTAACCCAAAGGAATAAAGTTCCATGACCTTACAACCAGAATCAAGACTGATTAATTTGAAGAAGTTCATCTAATTTGCTTATGTATCTGCCACTCTTTGGGGAATTTAAATGTGTCAGGAATGTTATGTCTATAAACATAAGACAGTAATGTTCTTAAACTCAAAGTGCTATAGTAGAATAAAAATATCAATGATGAATAAAACTACAATATGAGATGAAAGATATGTCTGATTTATCATACATAGACCTAAGTACACTTAAGTCTATGTAAGTATAATTATATATTGACCTTTACATAACATTTGGATTATATTAATTTCCAGTTATAATTCATAGAGAACTTCCCACACCATAATTGACAATAAGAGTAAACTCTAATGTAAATTTATATTCTCACATTTTCCAAATTCAAATGACCCTTTCCCATGAGCCTATGTCTTTTTGTTGCACATTATTTGCTATTTGAGCAGTAACTTCTTGTTGTAAGGTCTGCATTTGAAGTCTTATTGTATAGTAAGACTGCTATTCTGGGAGTACAGGAATTAACTAGATAAAGTCAGGAAAAATTGCAAGGAGTAACCCATACGTATGCAGAAGAAAGAAAACAAATGAACTCCTTTGAAAATATAATACAAGCTATCCTCAACATCCTGTGGGATCTGCTACCCTGGATTCAACCAATAGCAATTCAAAAATACTTGAAGATGTTTATGTCTGCACTGAACATGTAGCAGACATTTTTTCCTGTCATTATCCCCTAAACAATACAATGTAATAACTACATGCAATTTACATTGTATAGAAATGATTTAAAGAGGATGTACGTATTTATATGTAAATATTATACCATTTCCTATAAGGGACTTGAACAGCTATAGATTTTGGAATTGCAGTTGTTCTGGAACACTGCTCTCCACGAATATTGATAGGTGACTGTATTTCCATCCTCTGATAAATTTAGCTTTCATACACTTGAGGTTTTCTTTCATAGCCTTGAGGTTTTCTTTCATAAAACTATCAGTCTAATAGTGAAATTTGAGTCTTTGCAGGTTTAAAAAGTATTATTGTTTCTTTCTTTCTAACATGAGCTAAAAGTTGCACAGATTATAGGTAAAGTAAAAAATAGAACTTGAAAGCACTTTCCTTACCTTTCAACCACAGTTAAACATTTGTTTTCTACAAAACTGAGTATTAAAACTAAAAAGTACAAGGAATGAGACTGACTTCCAGAATGGCAACTTGAGAATCTGAGTGAATTATTCATCTCAGAAAAGTAGGGAAAATACTGACAAACAAGTAAAATCTTCCATTTCAGACCCGCAAATGAACCAAAGGCAGAGAATAAATTGAAAAGAAATCTATTTAAGAAACACAATTAGTGACTATTTCTATCTCCTCTTCTGGCCCCTCCTTCTTTTCCATCATGGCACAAGGGTTCTGAAAAACCAACAATCTCACAGCCAATGAAGAGCACTCACTTGATTTGGAGCTCAATTGTAGGCCCTACCACATACTCACAGTCAATATTTTGTCTGAACTCCATTTTCACGATGCTGCTATTTGACTTAACTCAAAACTCTTCTCAATACTGGGAAAGAAATAAAGACTCTTATAACCACAGTTATTAGAAACAGTAGCCATCATGCTGCAACATCACAGCTCCCTAAAACTGGGCTTTCAGCTGTACTAAACAAGATTCCCAATATCCACCCAAAACATTAAAAGATGGTGGTGATAAACTAGATGCCACAGGAGACTGTAAAAAGCTGCAACATGTTTCTGCAAATCTAGAAGGCTGCAGCAGTGTGCAAGGTCCCGTATATTCCTAGGAAAGAACTGGGGAAAGACAAGGAAAACTCATTTACCTCTGCTATCTTGAGATCTTATACAAAGAGGAATTGAAAACTAAGGCTGTCATAAATTTCCTGCAGTTTGAAGGAATGCCTTCACACAGAGGTCAAAAGATGTAAGATATACAAACAAGGACTCTCAGGAAGTTTCCTAATCAATTATGACTCACTAGTAAATTATAATGACATACATAAACCCTAGGAAGCCCAGCTTTAAAAATTTTTTTAAATGTTATTTTAAAAATACCTAGCAAAGAACTCAGTTGCTATATGGCAGAGAGAATGCAGAATCTACAGAATTAATTCATGAAATGGCTAAAAATAGCAGCTGTAAGAAAAATATCATAAAAGTAATGATAAGAACAAATCTTGGGAGAAAGCTCGAGTTGTTCAAAGATGTAAAAAATGTCCAGGTTTTGGGTAAAAAAAAATCGTAAAATGTTCAAAGAAACTGAAAAGTGTGCCACACACAGGGGAAACAAAAGGGTTGGGGGCGGAGCCAACATAAATGTCCTTCAAATGAACCCCAAATCTGCCAGACAAAAGTAGATTTATGGCTGTGAAGTCAGAGTGTGTGTCAGGGGTGGGGTGTGTTTCCCTCTTGTGTTTTAGAATATATTGTGGTGGTGGTTCCAAATCTCTGAATGTAATAAAAATCCTTGAGTTTTTCTTTTTAAATGAAAAAAAAAGTTTTGATGTTTAAATGACACTTCAATGAGCTATTGAGAACATAGTATTAGCATGTATATCATATCAGATGTTGATATTAGATATACTTTGTAGCTACTGCCATTATATAGAGTTATTACCATTTTAGCCATGTCTAAACTGTAGTATAATTAATTATGTAATTTTCAAAATATCTTTCATATGATAAAGGACATGGGAATTTGCGAACATCTATATATGTTTTAAAAGTTATGGAGTCTTACAATGGATGCATATCAAATCTTTTGTGTGCTACCATTTAGGTATTTCAGTTGATGACAATGTAACTTTAAGGACTCTCTCAAGAAAAGAGAACCCATCAAACACTAACTATGCATATCTAGACATAAAGAAAAAAATCAGCCATCTACGTTGCATCTTTGGCTTTACTGTAGTTTCTTCTGTACATGTGTGTGGAAAATTAAAACACAGATGTAATAAAATGGTGTATTTCAAACCATGGCAGAAGGTGAAATTTTGAGAAACAATATGGATATTAAAAAGTGCCACACTGTATGTCTCAGTAGCATTATCAAACGTAAAATTTGTATACATATTTTCTTTTGGTAAAAATGCATTTTAGTGATTTCATAAAATTCGAAAGTAGAACAATAAGAGATAATGTAACATGTTGTAAGAGCATTCTGAGAAAATTCATGTTCTTCCTTTCACCTCTGCTATGTAGTTTGTGATTATTGTATCTATCTATACCAATCAGAGATATTTGTTCAAAAGGCAACAATGTCAACTGAGTTGAACACATGTCACCTGCAGAGATGTAATCATACCCCATCCAGCTAGTGTGGGAGATGATGCATAGCTATTATTCAGGAACCACTGGACAAAGAAATAAGTTCTCAAAGAATATAAAGTCATGAATTTCACTTCTAAGTTATAAAATAAAAATTGAAGACAAGTCTTTGCATTTGAAAATATCAGAAGCTATTTAAGTCACCTAGACATCAGATAACAATGTATCAGAAGGCTCCAGGAACATCCTATGAGTATTTGGGAAATGGAGGCAGTATCTTGCAAGATATCATTTTAATGTGCTTAAAAAGCTCATGTACTTAAGAGATCATTTTTTATGTTCAAGAAAATTTTGTGGAGATCTATGTCACAGATGGTGTTTATGAACAGTAGAGCCATTGGCAGTTTTCTTTACACAATCCCTGCAGTAGGTGTGTCAGATTGCCTGAGGGTTTTCTGCCACCTGAAGTTAGATTTACCCACATAGAAATTTTTCTTATTCATATAGCATTTGTACATCAACGCACTTAGAAGTGTCTTCAATCTAAGACTCCTTATGTAGTTGCTCAATTAAAGTATGCTAAAAAAATCATATAGACACTTCTAAAGAAGCCAGAGGTTGAAAGTCAGTTCACAAGTGTCATTCATTTATTAAACCCTCTTTTGTCCTCTTGAGAGACTAAAAAAATTGAACTGCAGGATTTTTTTTTTAAGTAGCAAATTATGTATTGGGGAAGAATTGCATGGGTCATTCACATTAAATGGAATAAAACACAAAATAAAGACAAAGGGATAGAGAAGTAGAAAAAATAGTCTAATAGCTCTATGGATTGGATATACTGCCAAACAATATCAACTGGAAACTTTTCTCCCTGACTTTTGTGAGGAAAGAAATCAGTCTATTAACAATTAAAAATTAATTTAAGTGAGATTTGCTTTTGTGCCCTCCAATTTTTATTATCCTTCGCTGCTTTTGTGTGTCTCTTCTACCACTCAATCCATTCCTCTTGATGATGCCATATACATTTCAACAATCTGGATCTCAGACCTCTATATCCATTAAGATTCTTTCTCCAAAAGCTGTCATATTGACTATGACTTGTAAAGATGACATTAATAAAGAACAATGCCTGATGGTGCCTCTTCACCATGGTGATTGGCATTGCAGGAGGGAAAATGTCTTTATCCTGAATCATCACTTTCTAATGATTACATTTAAGGGAGAGTATAGGCAGGTTAGCTAGATGTTCCTGGCAAGGGATTACACCTCTGTTCCTAAATATGTTTAAGTTGTTGAATAGACACTGGACTAAAAACAGAGTAAGGAAATACTTTTACTGTAAATACTGGATTAAGACTTAAGAGTTTTACTTGAGGTTTACTTTTTCATCCTTGTCTTCCATGGTTTATAAATCCTTCTCTCATTTTCACCAAATGTGAAGATTTTTAAAGTAGATAGGGCATTCTGCTGTCATTCCCATTTCCAATTTTCATTTAATTAGACTATCTCAGAGGTTGAACACAGTTGACCCATCTTACTAAATTATTCAGTACTTTCCTATGGTCAATGGTTACTCCTTTGCAGTCTTCATTGTTTACTCTTCCTCTGATAAACATATAAGCAATGGATTTCTTCAAATCTTCTGCTATTTTCTTCCAGTTCCTTCCCAGCAACCTCCTTTCCTTCTGAAATCCATTAACCTAACCTAGGCCTCTTTGAATTCAAGCCTTATATTGCAAATTTAAAATATCTAAAGTTAAAAGTCTACTTCTGCACACTTCTTCTTGATCATCCTGTCTCTCTCCACATTCTGATTATTGTATGTATTTTGTGGGTATGTGTGCAGTAGAGGGGATGGAACCAGGGCCTTTCCAATGCTAATCAGGCACTCTCCCACTGAACTACATCCCCAATCCCAGCATATAACATTTTTAAAATGCTATCTTAAAATTTTTTAAAAAATCAGAATTTTCAGGTTGTATCTCCATGTAATCACTTTCTGTTGAAACATCTTGGTGTCATCTTTATAAATGATCTCTTATTAGTGTACTTGAACAATCTAGTTCTCTTTTTCTTTTTTAATTGATTATATTTTTTAAATACATGACAGCAGAATGCATTACAATACTTATTGCACATATAGAGCACAATTTTTAATATCTCTGTTTGTATATAAAGTATGTTCACACCAATTCATGTCTTCATGCATATACTTTGGATAATGATGACCATTACATTCCACCATCATAGCTACCCCCCTGCCCCCTCCCTTTCCCTTCTACCCCTCTGCCCTATCTAGAGTTTTTCTATTCCTCTCATGCTCCCCTTCCCTACCCCACTATGAGTCTCTGATATAAGGAGTCTGACTCTAGTTCTCTTTTTCTAACTTTATTTATTAAATCTGACCACTGATTTAATTCACTTCAAATGTCTTGGACTTCATTTTTTTCCCCTTCTGTGTTTTGCCTTCTAGCCTAGGATAACCTTAAAATTCATCTGTGAACAAAGAGATATGACTATAAGTCACATGACCCTACATCAATATGATATTTATCCAAATTAAATAGGTGCGTGCATGTACTAAGTAAAAAACATTTAGCAAATTTTTTAGTAATAATGTTTAAGGTTTAGTTTAGCTATTATTTTGATATCAAGTACCTCTGCAAGTGTTTAAAAATATCTATTATTCTTGTGACTCTCAGAACTATTTCTTATTTAGGAATATTTCCTTTCTTGAGTATTTCCTTAATAGTATAAAAATCCCAGTGAAAATGTTGCTAACAGTTTGTTGTGTTTGGAGAGATAAAGCAATGTGCAGATAAATAGATTGAAAAGATGAGGCTGAGAAGAAAGAATACAATTTTAAAGATATAACAGTTACATAATAAAGGTAGGCAGCTGTAGCTAGCATTGTTTCTAGTATTGCAATGAATGGAATCTATTACTCATGAATAGATTTTTATTTATTAAAATATATTTAGTATCCGTAGTAGTGTTTTTAAACACTTTTCTTGGTACTACATATGCAGCTGTAAACAAAATATAGAAAATGTTACTGCCCTCATGCCTCTTGTATCCTGGAGAACGAAAAACAGCAAATTAAGTATTATATCCATCTATTTCTTTTTCTTTTTTTCCTTTGTGCACCTCTGGGGATTGAACCTAAGGCCTACCATTGTGCATGGTAGGCAAGTGCTCTACCACAGAGCTGTGTCCCCAGCCCTGATGTATGATTTAATATGAAAAGCAATAGTAACTGAAATAAAGAAGAAAGCAGGACCAAAGATAGAGAATAATGAGTAGATTTGAGTGGGTGTTATTTCATATCCCAGACAGAAAAAAAGAGCAAGTAAAAATCCTAAAGTTGGAGTGTGCTTTATGCATTTAAAGAATAACAAATGTGGGTGTAGATGTAGCTGAAAAAAAGTAAGTGTGATTCCTCAGTTAGCACAGGGAATAAAGAATGTTTAGCAATGTGAGAGTCCTCTAGTTAATCTCAGAAAAACTTTAGGATAAATAAAAACACTTAAACATATGGGCAAGTGGCTACTATTACCAATAGTGTTAGTAACTTCTTTTCTTTAAGTTTGTAAATTCAGTGGTTTGTGCCACAGCCATATTGTATGTATGTAACACATTATGTCAGTAAATCAATCTTTTTGTTATGCTATTGTAACAAGTAACTTCATAGTTTCATTGGTTTATAAAATAGCAATGTTTATTTCTCATCTAGATGGTATGTCAGATTCTGTGGGTTGGCTGCATTTCTCATTTTCTCAAATCAAAATGACTAGATATAGTACATGTTGATCACGTAGCATATCTAAAGCAGAAGGCACAGGATAGAAACAAAATGACTCTTAATGCTTCTGTGTGAATATTGTATGTCACATGTACTCACAGGCTATTGGCCAAAGCAAGTCATATGGTCCAACCCAATATCCACAGGGTGAAGAGGTCTGCTCCTTCCCCCAGTGCACTACAAATGGCATGGCAACCAGCAGGAAGCTTTCAAATGAAGGAGGAGTAAATATTTAACCACAATACAACATACCATTGGCTACTTTTCTGCAACTTAATATTATTGGACACAGTTTCAATTATTTTCCATGTAGTTTTTCAGAAGTATAGTGAATTCCTTTCACTTGAAAGCTTCTTATAACATTTTGTCATTAATCTAATATTGCAAATTTGATATAAAAATGCAGTTCTGCAGTAAGCACACATGTTTTGACATATTGTTGGCAAATTTTTCTTTGTAATTGGAACATTAAAAATATTTATTGACCCATAATCTGAAGTGTACATTGAATTTTGTACAGTTCAACTCATTTTACATTGAATAATAGTGTTTCCAATAAAAGCCAGCAATGGGGATTAGCACCAAAAAGAATTTAACTCATTCTGTGTCCTGGCTAGAATATTCAAGGCCCCGGGTTTGATCCCCAGCACCAGTAAAATAAATAAATAAATAAAGCTCCTTCTAGCACTCATTTGGTCTTAAAGTATAGAACATAAATAAAAGAAGCAATGTCTTGAAAATGAATGCTATGAATAAAAAAACTAATACATCAAATTTTTGTGAAAATCATTTTAAAATAATCAAAGAGTTAATACTTTCAGTTTGTCTCTGTTCTTTTTCTTTCCCTAAGGCAAGCTCACAGCACACATTTAGAGTTGTAAATATAATCCTTTAAGTGTAAATTTCTAAGCAGAGCATGGAAAAATAGATGAATGGATTCCATTAATGTCATTGGAGGCAATGGAGCTAAATCCTTTTTATATTTGCCTCAAAAACGAAGCCCTAAGCAAGTTTTGCAAATGGCAAGTTTTGAAAATGGCAAGAGTAATAACGTTTTAGTCATGAACCTATGGCTCTTAATGTTAATGTACTAATTCATTAAACCAACTCTTTCTTTGACTAAAGTCATTTTCTAAATGATTTCTAAGCCAAGTTGCCTGGCATAATGAAAATCTAGATTTGGTTATTTTCTTTACCTCATTTAATTTTTTTTGTATGTGTGTGTGTCTGTAAGTGTGTGTGTGCGCGTGTGAGAGTACACATAATTCTTAAAAAGGACTTATCAGAAAGTTTAAATATAAGTCCCTAAAATTCATGATAATTTTCTTATTTGATAATTTATATTTTATGGTAAAAAAATGAGGTGTCTAAATTTGAGGAAAATTCACAACTGAACCTATGCCCAATTCTAAGAAAATGCTGATTGAATTTAATAGCTCTACAACAGGGATTAACAAACTCTTACCTCTGCTGATCATTTTTTTAATAATGTTTAATTTATTTACATATCATGGGTAGCTTCTACATTCATGCTATAATGGCAGAGTTAAAAGAAAGGAAAATAAAAACCCCTTTCAACCTGGCCAAGTTGCTATGGCTGAGTGATACTCTTGGAGTTAATACTCATTTTTTTTCTTTCTCTTCAGATTCCTTTCCAACAAAATTGAAATGTCAGCCCTTTTGATAGATAGATATCAAGTAAGGAGAAAATTAGGAACAGAAAAATAGTTCTTAGTGGGTTATCCCCTTTTCTCATTGTTTATATCTTAATTTTTTTGTCTATATTTCTTTGATCTAATATTTATTTGGGGAGTGTTTGTCTCTTTCTACTTTTCTTCATTATCCATTCTGACTTTTTTAAGGTTCTTTATTTTTTCTTACTCTATTACTCATGGATATAGTTTGGATCTAAAATGTATTCCAAAGGCCCATTTATCAAAGTGTTCCTCTCCATACAAAGATGCTATTCTATTTGGAGGCAGTGGAACTGGTAAGAAGTATGGCCTTGTGAGAGGAAGTTAATTGTCATTGGGGTTTGTCCTTAAGGGGGATGTTGGGAAGCTGGATCCTTCCTTTCTCTCTTTGCTTCCTGGCTGTCAGGAAGTGACCAGGCCTCCTGTGCCCAACATTTCCACCATGTTGTACTTTATGTTCAGACAACAGGAATAAGTGCCTGTGGACTGAAGCCTCTAAAACAATGATCCAAAATGAGTCTTTCCTTTTATTAAGTTGGACATCTTGGTGTTTTGTCACATTGATGGATAGCTAACTAATATATTGCAAGCATAACTCATTTTCATTGAGTCACAAAAGCCTGCAGGGCATAAGAAATATCTTAAGAAGGACATTTTCTAAGTCCACAGATCGTTTTTAGGTCAGTGAATGAATACTGCATATTTGGGTTTGCTTAATATTCTATAAGAAGTCACTGTGATATGATTGGAGATACAGATCATATTTTAAAATATGGTTTGGTGTGAATTTTGCATCTCATTAATATAGAATTGCTTGATTATTTAATAAAATCTCTCCATTGGGGTTTATCTAATGTTTTTCTGTTGATCAGACTGGGGTTAGGTGATGTAAAGAGGCCACAGAAGTAAAGCACCCTTCTCATCAAATGATTTAAAAATTATATATGACTAAAAAGTACATGATTTTTATATCACCATCATGACCTATTACTGTGGATGGAAACTTGAGGACTTGATGTTTGTCAGATTTCACCACATTAAAGTCACTCTTTTTTTTTCATTTTTCTGTGCTCTATCCTTTAGCAGAAAGTCAGAAAACAGAAATCCATACTTAACTGAGTGGGAGTCTGCTCTGAGGGCAAATATCTACATAAATTATTTGAAATTGTACCTCAAAAGATAGAATTGGTTTTTGTCCCCATTTACTTATTCATCCATTTATATCTGTATGGATTCATGGATATCTATTTTATTCTTTGGGTTATAATCCAGTAGTACTTTATTTTATTGCTCAGATGATCCCAGTTTTGACCAATGGGAACCCTTTCAACAGGCTTCAGCATTTTTTGACATATTCCCATCATTCTAAATTCGTTTTCATTTTCTTTTGTCTTGTTTTAGCCTAAATTATAATTTTCTGTGAGTACAAGATGGTCCAGATTCATTTTCAACATTCTTTGCTCATTTCTAGGATTTTTTATTTCTCTGTGCAGGCATAGGTCATTTGATTGGAAGTTAACATTCCTTAGAAACTACCAAAGTCCAGGCACTAGGGGTTTATGCAACTTTTGATAAAACTACTCTTTAACCATTTGAAAGTGATATTTCATGTAAACTCTTATAATAATTTATTCAGTAGTGCAGGATACACTTTTAAGCACTTTATTACTTCATGTAATCCATAAAATAGCCCTTTGATATTAGTTTGGTTATTTTCCCTACTCTATTCAGGATGGGAGTGGTGGCTCAAGATTACATGGCATAAATGATGACATAGTAGAGATTCACATCTAGGCAGCATGACTTCCCTGGTATCTCCCTGAACCAAAAATTCTGGTTATTTTCTGTAGCTTTCCTTTCTTTCTTTATTTATTTTTCATTCTTTTTAAATTTTTTTTATTGGTTGTTCAAAACATTACAAAGCTCATGATATATCATCTTTAATACATTTGACTCAATTGGGTTAATGACACACCATTATTTCATTAATATACTTTGAATACATAGCTATTTGTTTCTTATATTTAGAAATTCATTTCTGACATCAGAGAAGCCTTCCCTGGGCATTCAAAAAATATATGGAAGTTGGGAACTATTCCATGTGTAACACTTTATCATACTGTATTAAAATTTTAAACATCTAAATTGCTTGCTTCACTATGAATAAAGTTCATAAGAGTTGAAATTCTGTATTTCATATCCCAGATCTTGTCATAATTTAGACTGCAATACATTTAAATGAATGCACGTCTACTTTTCCCAATGAGACTGTAAGCAACTAATATATTTTATTCATATAATATTTTATAGTAATAATTTGTGTTCTTTGTTCACACTGCAGATGTTCAATAATTGCTGATGAATGACTATTAGCTTGTGAAATGCATCTTATCACTCTTCATGTGGATGGAATATAAATCATTTCTCAAAGATGAAATAAATACAACAAAGGGCTAGATCTTATTTATCTAGATCTTTACATTAAGAGTTTGCTTCTGTAAATAGTATGTAATATTTTTACCATTTCAAGTAGTTTTAAAGGTTCATGGAATTTATTTTGCTTTGTTTTATTTTGTAAAATGAGTAATTCTTTTTTAATATAATGAAAACAAAACTGGTTTTCTCTCTATATTTTTCCTCAAGGTAAATAAAAAGATAATAAAAATAAAATATTTGGTAAAATAGTAAATTTAAGGAGTTTAAATAGTAGAACAGAAAATGATTATTTGGGGTATTCTGTATTTACTCATGATTTCTTGTCTGGGAAAAAGAAAAGAGAAGGAAAGTTAAAATCAAAGTTAATATAATTATTTATCATTGTTCAACAAAATCAGTGAACTGAAAAAATACTGTGGGTTTTCTAAGATTAGATTTGGTTATTTTAGAAGTAGTGGAAGTAGATTAAAAAACTAGTTATTGATCTAAAAGTATCCAATGTCATTTTTTTCTTCCATTATTCACAAGCAGTTTGATAAACTCTAAAATACTGACATAGTTTAATGTAACTATAACAATCCAAGATATTTTTAAGCTACTGGAAAAAAATACAGAATCGCATTTATTGGATGCTTAACTCAATGTGTGAAAGAATATTATAAATGTCAGTAACTATTTACTGAATCTCAACATAAAACAATATATAAAATTTGTTTTGGAATCATTTTTCTCATAGAAAGACTCAGATTTAGAGATATTATTAAAAACTCTCATAAGTAGATAATGAAATAATAATGACTATAATTAAAGACTATACTATCCTTTACTAAATGAAAAGTTATTTTTGTATAAATTTACTTTTGCAACAGTTGTGGTATCCCTGGCATTTCTGAAAAAGAAGTAGAAATTGCATTATGCAGCAAAATTATTTTGACCGGAAATAAGTGACAGATAAATTCATATGGGCATAAGGGTTTATTTTCAAAATTGCATTTGAAGATTTATTTTCCATTATAAATATATGTTTTCATAGCACAAATGATCATACTAAAAAAAATGTAGCCTACTATTGGTATGCATGCTTTCCCCAAAATCATTAGGTCAAGTCTATAGCAGAAATAAAGTTAGTGACTTGGAAATATGGGCCGTTTGTGCCCACAACTTAATAATTCAAAAGCATACCCAGGTTTCCCCTTATGTTTGCATCATGAATATTATTTTTCAAACATGCTAGTTTATTAGTAATTCACAGCATACAGTCTACTAATTGCCACATGCCTAATAAATATTTATTAGATTAAAGTTTAACCTATATCACCATTACTTTGAGTAAGAAGACTGATATGGTAAAATTTCACAAAATATTGATATCACTTTTTTCACAAAAAGTGATATCAATATTTCATTGAATTGTGGTCAAGTTCTATGTATAAACTCTTCTATCATTTTAACCAATATGAGTGATCAAGATATCCAACTCTTATGTATTTGAAGTATTGTTTTGGACACTCATCAATTTAATCAAAGTTATTTCTTCATAGTCCTGATAAACTTCTTTGTTTTAAGAGATTTTAAAGTCCTGTATAGATTTACCACTCAGTAAAAAAAAAAAAACCAACAACAAATAAATGTAATACATAAAATTGTTTCCTGGCAGTGTGCCCAGAATATTTTAGTATTTTATTTATTACATCTTTCAGTGAGTTGTAAAATCTTGTTTACAAATCATTACAATGGCCATTAGCACATTATTGGACTTCAACTTACTTCCCCATGCATGAAGAAAAAAAAACAGAGTCTTAAAATGAATGCAAAATTATATTTATATCAGTAGCTCTAGAAGAAGTGACAGGGTGTGTTATTTTGTAAGCAGTCCTCCTATTGATGGCAATAAGTCAATTATAAATCAATCGAGAATTTGTTGAGCTCTTTTATTTCTTTGTGCCCAGCATATATGATCTATGATCTTTCTCTCTTTTTCTTTCATATATGTATGTGTAACTTAAACCATGACTTTTTTTTTCTGTAGTAGTGGGGATTGAACCTAGGGGCACTCTGCTGTAGAGTTACATCTGCAGTCCTTTTATTTTAAAAATATTTTGAGACAGGGTCTTGCTAAGTTGCTTTGGCCTGTCCTGGATTTGCAATCCTCCTGCCTCAGCCTTCTGGGTATCTGGGGTTACTGGCATGTGCTACCAAGTCCAAGCTGAACTGTGACTGAATCAGAGTTTTTTCAGCTGTGACTGGTAAAAGAGCTTGAGTAGACCAATCATTTATTTTGTGTTTATTCAGAACATGGTTTCTACAGAAAAACCCATGGACAGTTTGCTAATGTCATAGTACTATGACACTTCTGCCAAAAATAAGACATATCCTAAAAGCTCTAGAAAATTTTAAGATGATCCTATAGGTTTTATAGAACAACAACAATGTGAGAATATTTATGACAAAATGTGATTTTAATATTTTTTTTTCTCTGTACCATATAATGTTGAAAAACATCATCCATGACACTGAACACAACATAAACAAAAGCATCCTCTTGGTCTGGTGATTAATGTTTATGCAGGATGGTTGTAATAATCTGTTTCAGAAAATGTTCAAATTTAATATTTTAAGGATTGTTGGTCCTAAGAGAAAATTATAAATTGTGAAAGATATTTTATTAAGTCATAAAATAAAAGCAACAAAAATAATTGAAATAGATGGGCTATAAAACCAAATACAACAATTGACATCAGGGCTTTCATTAGTTATATTACATTGTGATATAAAAATAAAAACCACAATCTGGAAATACAAATCAAATTTTCTAGGAAAGAACTAATTGAGAATAAACTTTCTTTAAAGGGGTCTCCAGAATCAGAAGTCGGAAGAGTTGGATTTTAAATGTGGGTATCTTCTTTTTAACTGTATGATTATCTATTTCTTTTTTTTTTAAGAGAGAGAGAGAGAGAGAGAGAGAGAGAGAGAGAGAGAGAAAATTTTTAATATTTATTTTTTAGTTTTTCGGCAGACACAACATCTTTGTTTGTATGTGGTGCTGAGGATCGAACCCGGGCCGCACGCATGCCAGGCGAGCGCGCTACCGCTTGAGCCACATCCCCAGCCCATGATTATCTATTTCTAACTCTGTCTATTCATGATAAGTTTCATCTAAAGTAAATAGTACCACTCTCTTTTGTGAAATGAATTTTTTATGCTATTATTATATTTTCTATTGTTCTCTATTGTTTGACCCCTGTATAAAAAGAGAACATTACATTTGTTAAAAATGTAATGATATATATATATATATATATATATATATATACATATGTATATATATATATATATATAATGATGAATACAGCACCCACACATGTTCAAAACACTAGAAAAACTATGGATAACAGGAACGTTATCTTAACATCATAAAAGCTATCTATGCTAAGCCCTAAGCCAAGATCATTCTAAATGGAAAAAAATTGAAAGCATTCCCTCTAAAAACTGGAACAAGAGAGGGATGCCCTTTTTTACCACTCCTATTTAACATAGTTCTTGGAACACTGGCCAGAGCAATTACACAAAGAAATTAAAGGGATACACATAAGAAAAGAACTCAAATTAGCATTATTTGCCAAAGGTAAGAGTTTTTATACCTAGAAGACCCAAAAATCTCCACTACAAAACTTCTAGAACTAGTAAATGAAAAATAAAATACTTGGGAATCAACATAACTAAAGAGTTGAAAGACCTCTACAACA
The DNA here is from genome assembly GCF_964194105.1 of Spermophilus citellus. NCBI lineage: Eukaryota > Metazoa > Chordata > Mammalia > Rodentia > Sciuridae > Spermophilus > Spermophilus citellus. The sequence goes on from NC_138195.1 coordinate 40,127,814, forward strand.
AAAACTACAGAACACTAAAGAAAGAAATTAAAGAAGAGCTTAGAAAAATGGAAAGATTTACCTTATTCTTGGATAGTCAGAATTAATATTGTCAAAATGACCATATTACCAAAAGCACTATACAGAATTAATGCAATTCCAATCAAAATTCCAATGACATTCTTCATAGAAATAGAAAAAGCAGTCATAAAATTCATCTAGAAAAATAAGAGAATAAGAATAGTGAAAGCAATCCTTAGCAAGAAGAGTGAAGGAGATGGCATCACTATACCAGACCTCAAACTATACTGCAGAGCAATAGTAACACAAACAGCATGGTATTGGCACCAAAATAGACTGGTAGACCAATGGTACAGAATAGAGGACACAGAGAGTAACCCACATAATTACAGTTATCTTATATTAGACAAAGACACCAAAAACATACATTGGAGAAAAGAAAGTCTCTTCAACAAATAGTGCTGCGAAAACTGGAAATTTATATATGCAACAAAATAAAATTAAACCCCTATCTCTCACCATGAACAAAACTCAACTCAAAGTGGATCAAGGACCTAGGAATAAAGCCAGAGACACTGCACCTATTAGAAGAAAAAGTAGGCCTAAGTCTCCATCATGTCAGATTAGGCCCCAACTTCCTTAATAAGACTCCTATAGCACAAGAATTAAAACCAAGAATCAATAAATGGGATGGATTCAAACTAAAAAGCTTATTCTCAGCAAAAGAGAAAATCAGTGAGGTGAATAGAGAGCCTACCTCTTGGGAGCAAATTTTTACCACTAGCACATCAGATAGAGCACTAATTTCTAGGGTATATAAAGAACTGAAAAAGCTAAACACAAAAAACCAAATAGCCCAATAAATAAATGGGTCAAGAAAATGAACAGACACCTTAGAAAAGATGATATACAAACAATCAATAAATATATGAAAAAATGTTCCACATCTCTAGCAATTAGAGAAATGCAAATCAAAACTACTCTAAGCTTCTATTTCACTTCAGTCAGAGTGGCAGCTATTAAGAATACGAACATCAATAAGTGTTGGCAAAGATGTGGGGAAAAGGCACACTCATACATTGCTGGTGGGACTACAAATTGGTGCAGCCAATATGGCATACTACTGGGACACAGCCATGTCAATGTTTATAGCAGCAAAATTCACAATAGCTAACCTACAGAACCAACCTAGATGCCCTTCAGTAGATGAATGGATAACAAAATGTGTTATATATACACAATGGAATATTACTCAGCAATAAAAGAGACTGTCATGGCATTTGCAGGTAAATGGCTGGAGTTGGAGAATATAATGCTAAATGAAATTATCCAACCCCCCAAAACCAAATGTCAAATGTTTTCTCTGATATAAGGAGGCTGATTCATAGTGGGGTTGGAGGGGGAACATGGTAGGATTAGATGAACTCTAGGTAGGAACTCTAGGTAGAAGGGAAAGCGTGGGGCATGAGGTATAAAAGATGGTGGAATGAGATGGATATCATTACCCTAAGTACATGTATGAAGACAAGAATGGTGTGAATATATTCTATATACAACCAGATATAAGAAAAATTGGGCTCCATATGTGTAATATGTATTGTAATGCATTCTGCTGTCATATATAACAAGTTAGAATAAAAATAAATAAAAAATACATAATGATGTAACCAAGAGCAAAATTTTATAAATGGTTTATTTGAACAATAGGAATTCAAAAACAGATTATTCTTTTAACTTTCTGTATTTTTTGTATTTTAATAATCAAAATTAAATTTTTTCAAATTCTTACTCATAATACTATTTAAAGAAAAATTATTTAATGCATTTGATAGTGTAGACACCCTATGTATTTTAATAATTACCTCATAAAATACTCTGAACAACTTTGTGCAACTGAAAGCATTGTTTCCCTTTTATGAGTTAGAAAATCAACTTGAAAGAGATTGCTGTGTCCTCCCAGGTTGTAAATGCTATACATAGGATTTTTACACAGGGCTTATTTTGCCCAGGTGATTTGCACTCCACACTTTTCACCAAGTAAAGGGACTAATTAGTTCAGCCACAACTGTAGTCCAGTTGTCTTTTCTCTATATATAGCCTTGAGGTTGTGAAAGCTATTTTGATTTGCATTCTATTTTCAATAAACAGAATTTCCTTTCTTTCTCATTTGTACTCAAATGTAGAAGAAGTGGGGTTTGGGAAAAAACAAGAGTAAGAAAATTTAAAAATCAGCATTGACTAAATAAGTGAAAAGATAATAGAAAATATAGTTATCCTTTATAATACCTAGAAAAATTCACTTTAGTGATTTCCACATAGCAATGTCTTATCACCTATAGAATAAGTGTGCAATTAAGGCAGAAGAATAAGAAATTATTTCAGATCAAACACGATTTTCCAAGATGGCTCTGACACAATGAGATCAATTTATTTGCAAAAGATTTTTTTTCCACTATCTGGGTTCTTCTCCTTTCTACTCCTCTATTTGATAAGTTGTTTCTCTTCTTCTAGAGGTGTTTGGTCACTATCTTTTGTTCCTGATAAAGGAAAAGCCTGTGTGGAAACCAACATAGGCATAACTTAAATAAAATTAAGCTTGTACCATTTTGGTTCCAGAAAGAGTTAAGGCTGAATAGGATTTTTACCTATGACTCATAATCAATTAAGAAGTAAGCGTAATGTGGAAACATTATTAATATTATTATTAGTAATAGAATTAATATTATTGCAACAGGTTCAGGTCAAGATTTTCTTGATGGTACAAAAGAACCACAGAAAGACGAACTTTGATTGCAATTTCTTTCTGTAGTCTCACACCTTACTCCACTTCTATCAACCATAGAGGGAAACTCATGGTCTTTCCATTTTAATTATTTTCTCTACTATTCAACTTGTTCCAAATTATAATATTTTAAAAATCATACATAATCATTTAAGATGCTTGATGAATCTTCTTATTTATGTTAGAGCCTTTGAATAGACATTAGTTATGAAAGAAAAGGAAGGGGGAAACTGTAGAGAGAGAAGAAGGTTAAGAAGGAAGAGCGCTTGACTTCCATGTGTGAGGTTCTGGGTTTGATTCTCAGCACTGCATATAAATAAATAAATAAAGTCCACCAACACCTAAAATATATTTTAAAATAAAAAGGGTAGAGGATAGGGAAGTAAATGGAAACAGAAAAAAATGGAAGAAAAAAGAGGGAAGAAGAGAATTATCCTTTACTAATCATTGAATACATGACCTGGCATGTATATAAATTTTTTCATGAGCATTTTCTTTTGTTTTTAAATTTTTTTTAGATGTATGAACCTTTATTTTATTCAATTGGTTATACGTGGTGCTGAGAATCAAACCCAGTGCCTCACACATGCTAGGTAACTGCTCTACCACTGAGCCACAGCCTCAGCTTCATGAGCATTTCCTTTTTTGAAAACTTGAATAATTTTATACTTTGTAGTGTGTTATTATAAATGTTTTATAATTAATCTTAAATTATATATTTTGAGGGTAAATTAAATTTTCTTAGCATATAGTTATTGTCTTCCAACTAATACATATGATTTCATTATCTCTATTACCTAGCATATTATTTATTGAGCCATTTTTCCCATTTTTATTTCTAAAATATAATTATTTAGCAAATTTTGTACTATTTTACTATTTAAATATATAGTTCTTATTATATATTTTTAATGATTAATTATTAATCTTTCAAAAGATTCTAGTCATTTATATATTATATCCACCTTACCATTTCCTTCTTAAAAATCTGCTTTATTTTTGTTGCTTTTTTAAAGAAAAGTAAATTGAAATAGGGCTTTCTTTCATGATCATTAAAGCTATTGATTCTTTTTTTTAAGAAGAAACGGATTATATTGTCTATATCAATATTTATTTCATATGCCTAGGAAACATCAGGGAATCCTGGTAAATGTGAATCTGATTTATTGTTTTGAGATGGAGCCTAACTTCCTGCAGTCTAACAAGTTTTAATTGGATGCTGGTTCTCCTATTTCATGGTCTGCATTTTGTATAGCAAAGACTTAGCAATAAATTGTGGTTTTTATATTTTTATGGAAAAATATTTTTAGTACATTTTTCTCTTTTTGATTTTTCTTTAATTCTTTGATTTTTAGGATAGATAACACATTTTTTGCTATGTAACATCCCAAATGTACATATACTAAAAACTATTCAATGCTAATCTAAAATTCAGACTTAATCTGCATCCCATGTTTTATCAGCAAGCATAGTTTAAGATTTAATGTAAGTCAGATATGGTGAGTTTGTTCAAAATATGAATGGGGGCTGTGGTTGTGGCTCAGCGGTAGAACACTTGCCTAGCAAGTGTGAGGCCCTGGGTTCCTTCCTCAGCACCACATTAAAAAAATAAATAAACAAGAAAAAAGGTATAAAAAAATATACATGTTTTGTTTTGAAGAACATAAAATCCAATTGAACCTTTAAATTTTGAATTTAAAATTTTATTTATATTCTCTATATTTTCATTAGTTTGTTGTTCACCTTGTTTAAAAAATATAGATTAATAGAGAATTTTGTTTGTTTTTACAATTGCTTCTATGACAATTTGTAATTATGCTTATTTCTGCTTTCAGTTTTCCTCTGTGTTTTCATTTAATATTTCATTATACTTTTTGCCATACTATATAATATGTTCTTTATTTTTTAATAACTGTAATCTTGAGATCTATTTCATCTAACACTAAGCTTAGGTTTGAGTAAGATATTTATTTACCAAATAGCCTATGGTAAAACATTATGAAACATTTAAAGCCATATGAATATCATATCAGTGTTGGGTTTAATCTGTATATAGGGTTTTTGAATTTTAATGGTGGAATTTGGATAAATTGCATCCAAAGTTATATAAGTGGAGAGGTGTAACATAAGTCAATAAAAAGTGTAAAGCAAATTCTAGAGAAATGAAAGGACAGGCAGCATAAAGAAGGGCAAAAAAAAAATACAAGATTTGACAAATAGGTTAAATATAGATATAATTGGAGTGAGAGAGAGAGGGAAGTGAGTCACACACACTATATATATATATATATATATATAGGAATGGATTATTATCATTTAAGATGATAAATATCACCAAGTCACCATTGTTAAGCACCAAAAAAAACAAACAAAAGCAACAAATTAAGATAAATATAGATAATATCACCCCTCAAATGAGCAACAGTAATATGAAAGAATTGGAGATCTTCATCCCTCATTCCACCAATAATTGGTGCTTTGGTAGGAATGCATGGACAAAAAGTGCCCTTGTCAGAGGTTTGGGACCCAGGTAAGAAACTGTGAAAACCCACTGGAGTCCAAATCTCAGGAAGGTCAGTCACTTTGAGAAGGTAAAAATGTGCCCTGGTGGCAGGTCCACTGACCATGATCCATGCTGCAGGCCTGGAAACAACCCTGTCCTTCTCTATGGACTCAGAGATAGCCTTCCTTGTCAGCTGCCCTGCCACCCGGGACCTAGGAGGAAGGACATCCATAAGAGCCCTGGTTAACGATCCCACAGACCAAAGACCCTACTGTTTATACTGAAGAATCTCCAAGAGCTTCTTGTAGCCCCACTTTACCATAGTCTGAAGGCAGTGCTGCCTGACAAGGAATTTAGCGGGAGCCCCACCCATCCATATTTCCAGAAATAGGACTTCTGATGGCAGATCTGATTGGGAACTCAGAAACAGCCCCGTGTCCTGGCTGTATGTCTGGTCTACTTTAGTCACAAAGGCATTTTCAACAATCTGGGAATCAATATTTACTAAATCCAGTCTGTGAAACTGGAAAAAGTGTTAGCTCCTTCAAAAGCACAGACACAAATGCAAGCCTACATGAAGAATCAGGTAAATATGAGACCACCAAAGGAAACTAATAAAGCTCTAGCAATCAGTCTTAAAGAAATAGTTTCATGAACTGCTTAACCAATAACTTAGAATATTCATCTTAAACACATTCAATAAACTATTAAAAAACTCAAATGGTCATCATCACTAGCACGTGTGAGGACCCGGGTTCGTGTGAGGCACTGCGTTAGATCCTCAGCACCACATAAAAATAAAATAAAGATATTTATTCTAGATATTAATCCATTATAAGAAAAATAGTAGTATAAGTTTTCTCCCATTCTCTCAGTTCTCTATTCACATTCCTAATTGTTTTCTTAGCTGTGCAGTAGCATTTTACTTTGATGTCATCCCATTTATCATCCCTGAAACTATTTCCTGAGCCTTAAGTGTCCCATTGAGAAAGTTGTTGCCTGTGCCTGAAAGCTAGAAGTGTTGATCCTACATTTTCTTCTAGTAGTTTCATGGTTTCTGGTACAATTCTGAGATCTTTTATCCATGTTTAGTTGATTTTTGTGCAGGGTGAGAAAAAAAGTTCTAGTTTTATCCTCTGACCTATGAATAGCCAGTTGTTCTACACAATTTGTTAAAAAGTTTGTCTTTTTTTCCAGTGTGTTTTTGGCCTCTTTGTCAAGAATCAGATGACTGTATCCCTGTGGGTTTGTCTCTGTGTACTATTGCTCTGTAGTATAGTTTGAAATCAGGTATTGTGATGCCACCAGCATTGTTTTTTGTTTGTTTTATTTTGTTTTTGGCTTAAAATTGCTTTAGCTATTCTGGATCTTTTATACTTTCAATGAATTTTAGGATTTTTTTTCTAATTCTTTAAAGAATGTCATTGATATTTTGATGGGGATTACACTGAATCTGTATGCTGCTTTTGGTAGTATGGCTATTTAACAATATTAATTCTGCGTATCCATGGATATAGGAGGTCTTTCTATCTTCTGAGGTCTTCTTTATTTATTTCTTCAAAGTTCTATAATGTTCATTGTGCTGGTCTTTCACCTCTCTGTTTAAATTTATTCCTCCTATTCTTCTTTCCTTTCTTTCTTTCTTTCTGACACTACTATGAAAAGAATCGTTTTTCTGTTTATTTGTTAGCAGCTTCATTGTTGGTATATAGAAAAGTTTTTGTATGTTGATTTTGTAAATTTCTATTTTGTCAGAATTGTTTATTACATTTAGAAGTCTTTTGGTGGAGTATTTTTTGGGGAGTGGGGTGTCTTTTTAATTCTTTCTTTCTTATTTTTATCAGTTTTCTTTACTTCTCTTGCCTAATTGCCCTGACTAGAATTTCTAGCACTATATTAAATAGGATTGTTAAGAGTGGACATCCTTGTATTGCTCCAGATTTTTGAAGAAATGCCTTCAGTTTTTTCCCATTTACTATGAGGTTGGCTTTGGATATTTCATGTATAGCCTTTATGATGTTGAAATAAGCTCTTCTATCTCTACTTTTTCACTGTTTTTATCATGAATTGGTTCTGATTTTTTTTGAAGGCCTTCTCTATAATCTATTGAGATTACTAAGTGGTTTTTGTCCTAAATTCTGTTAATGTGATGAGTTACATTTATTAAGTTGAATATACCAAACCTCCTTGCATCATTGGAATAAAACCAACTTGATCATGGTATTCACTCTTCTTAATATGTTGTTGAACAAAATTTGCTATTATTTTATTAAATATTTTTGCATCTAAGTTCATTAAGGATAGAGGTCTGTAGTTTTCTTTCTTTGGTGTATCCTTCTCTGGTTTTGGTATGAGTATGAATTCATATAGTAAATTTCAAACTATACCAACCCTTTCTATTATATGGAATGATTTTAAGAATATTGGCATTAGTTCTTCTTTAAAGGTTTAGTATAATTTAGCTGATAATCTGGTATAGGGCTTTTATTTGTTGAAAGACTTTTTATTACTGCTCATATCTCATTAAAAGTTGTTGGTCTATTTAGGTTTTCTGTGTCCTCTTGATTCAGTTTTTGCAGATTTTATTTATCTAGTGATGTATCCATTTCTTCTAGGTTTGCCAATTTATTTTAATATAAGTTTTCAAAATAGTCCCTAGTGATCTGCTGGATTTCTAAGATATCTGTGGTAATTTCTCCTTTTCCATCTTCTATTTTATTAATTTTTTCCTCCATTTTTCTTTTGATTAGTTTGGCTTAGGGTTTATAAATCTTGTTTATCTTTTCAAACAAACAACTCTTTGTTTCATTTATATATATATATATATATATATATTACATATGTACATATTTTTTTTTCAGCCTAAACTCATTAGGGAGAGAGTTTGGCCATGGCCCTGGCAGTTCCCATGCCCTTGGATATACACAGACCAATAACCTTCATAGAGAATGTACTCCCGGTGTGGCCAGCATTGTGACTTACCCAATCAGCCAGAAATACCTGGTGCATTCTGCATTACTTTCTAACTTATTTGATGAAAGCTGAGAATTTCAATAGGCTGCAGCCACGACTCACAACCCCATAATACTTGATGGGGTCCAACCTTAGAAAACCCAGAGGGAACATTACATCAGCATAATCCATAATCATGCTCCCTAGCTTGAATTTCTGAGCACTTCACCTAGGGATAATTTCTGACTAGTTTTCCCCCCTCTATTTATTCTATCTTTTAATTTGTAAATTTATTTTTTACATTTATTTTATTTCACTTTATTTTTTATTTGATTCTTACTTCTGGTTCATTTTATCCCCTTTTCCCTTTTTTTATTTCTCTTTTCATTATTTTTATCTCTGTTCACTTTTTTACCTTTTATCTTTATATTTTTTGGCTTTTTAAATTTATTTTGTGGAGCTAGGGTTCAAGCCTAGAATCTCATTCACACCGGACAGGTGTTCTGCCTCTGAGGAACAATCCCACCTCAGCTAACTCCAGGCACAGCCCAGTCCCATTTGTACCCTTGTTTGTCACAGAATGGAGAAACAAAGCTCCAAACCATGGTTATTGTGTCCCAATGAAAGAAAATTTAAAGTCAGAAATGAAAAATCAATTAGAGAAATTTATTATGAGTAAAAGTAAAGTTAGGCTCAAATGAAAAACATTCTCAATAAAGAGTGTGTAGTCTCTGAACATAGAATGTAGAACTGAGTTCTCCCTACTGCTATCTTTATTAATCAGATGTTTATCTCCTTCTTGACATCAAGCAGGGGGATTTTTGACCCTAGTTATTTCTTTCCAGAAAGGTCACGTTGACCAAACTATTCAGTGTGAATTCATCTGTAAGTCAATTCTGTAAATGCAGGTGCTGAGGTCAATGACAAGGCAAACTTCATCTTAGTACCTCTGATCTATTAATGATGTCTCCATTCAGAAATACATTGAAAAACCAGAGGCCCAGAATAGTCAAAGCAATCCTTAGTGAGAAAAGTGATACATGACAATATCAGACCTTAAATTATACTACAGAGTTATAGTAACAAAAATGACATAGTATTGGCACAAAATCAGTCATGAAGACCAATGTAACAGAATAGAAGACACAGAGACAAACCAACATATATACAGTTACCTTATTCTGGACAAAGGCAACATAAATATTTATTAGAGAAAAGATAGCCTCTTTAACAAATTGGTGTGGGAGAACTGGATATCCATAGTTAGCAAACTCCTATCTCTCACCCTGAACAAAACTCAACTCAAAGTGGATCAAGAACTTAGGCATTAGACCAGAGAACCTATACCAAAAAAAAAAAAAAAAGAAAGAAAGAAAGAAAGAAAGAAAGAAAGAAAGAAAGAAAGAAAGAAAGAAAGAAAGAAAGAAAATGTAGGCTCAAATTTACATCATGTCAGCTTAGGAACTGACTTCCTCAACAAGATTACTAAAGCACAAGAAGTAAAATAAAAAATCAATAAATGGGATGGCATCAAACTAAAAAGCTTCTTCATAGGAAATGAAATAATTGAAAACATGAGGAGACAGCCTATGTAATCTTAGCCACCTGTATCTCAAAATATTAGTCTCCAGGATATAAACAAACAAACAAAAACTCAAAAAACTTAACACCAAAACCCAAATTGCCTAATTGATAAATGGGCAAAAGAACTGAACGAGCACTTCACAGAAGAAGAAATATGAAAGGCCAAAAAATATATAAAAAAGGTTCAATATCTCTAGCAACTGGAGAATGCAAAGTAAAACTACACTGAGATTCCATCTCACTCTAGTCAGAATGGCAATTATCAAGAATACAAGTAATAATAAGTGTTTGCAAAGATGTAGGGGAAAAAGTTTCACTGATACATTGCTGTTGGGAATACAAATTGGTGCAAGTTTTCTAATTCCTCAGAAAACTTGAAATGGAACCACCGTTTGATCCAGTTATCTTACACCTCAGTATATACCCAAAGGACTTAAGGTAATCATACTATAGTGATATGGTCACATCAACATTTATAGCAGCTCAGTTCACAATAGCAAAGCTATGGAACCAACCTAGGTACCCTTCAACAGATGAATAGATTAAAAAAAGTTTATATGATGGAATATTACTTAGCCACATAAATGAATGGCTTCATGATATTTGCCAGTAAATGGATGAATATTGAGAGTATGATGCTAAATAAAATAAGCCTGTACCCCCAAACCAAAGCCCAAACATTCCTTCTGATATGTGGATGCTGACACGCAATGGTGGGGGGAAGGAAGGGAAGACTAGAAGTGTTTTGGATTAGATGAAGAGGAATGAAGGTACAAGAAGGGGATGGGCATAGGAAAGATAGTAGAATGAGTTGGACATAACTTTCTATGTTCATATATGAATACCCAATCAATGTAACACCACATCATTTACAATGGCAAGAATGGGATTATAATTAGAATATGTATGTATTATGTGTTAAAATACTCTACTGTCATGTACATCTAAAATGAACAAATAAATTAAAAATAAAATAAAAAAGAAACACATTGAGAGACACCCATGACAACCAATCCTAACTTTACAATGATGACAGTAGACCCCACCTTGTGTTAGTCCCATTGATCTTTCCCTTTTGGTGTATTTCTTAATTGTCTCTCTTAGTTTCCATCTGTTTATTCTTTTTAAATTTTTTTTTCAGTTATAGTTGAACACAATACCTTTATTTTATTTATTTATTTTTATATGGTGCTGAGGACCGAACCCAGTGCCTCTCAGGTGAGCATTCTACCACTGAGCCTCTTATTGTTCTTCAAGTTATTTGATTTTTTTTATTTATTTATTTTTAGTTCTTTTTTTTATTGGTTGTTCACCACATTACAAAGCTCTTGACATATCATATTTCATACATTAGATTGAAGTGGGTTATGAACCCCCAATTTTACCCCAAATGCAGATTGCAGGATCACATCGGTTACACATCCACAATTTTACATAATGCCCTATTAGCAATTGTTGTATTCTGCTACCTTTCCTATCCCCTACTATCCCCCCTCCCCTCCCCTCCCATCTTCTCTCTCTACCCCATCTACTGTAATTCATTTCTCTCCTTGTTTATTTTCCCATTCCCCTCACAACCTCTTATATGTAATTTTGTATAGCAATGAGGGTCTCCCTTCATTTCCATGCAATTTCCCTTTTCTCTCCCTTTCCCTCCAATCTCATGTCTCTGTTTAATGTTAATCTTTTCTTCCTGCTCTTCCTCCCTGCTCTGTTCATAGTTGCTCTCATTATATCAAAGAAGACATTTGGTATATGTTTTTTAGGGATTGGCTAGCTTCACTTAGCATAATCTGCTCTAGTGCCATCAATTTCCCTGCAAATTCTATGATTTTGTCATTTTTTATTGCTGCATAGTACTCCATTGTGTATAGATGCCACATTTTTTTTATCCATTCATCTATTGAAGGGCATCTGGGTTGGTTCCACAGTCTAGCTATTGTGAATTGTGCTGCTATGAACATCAATGTGGCAGTATCCCTGTAGCATGCTCTTTTAAGGTCTTCAGGGAATAGTCCGAGAAGGGCAATAGCAGGGTCAAATGGTGGTTCCATTCCCATCTTTCCCAGGAATCCAAACTGCTTTCCAAACTGGCCGCACCAATTTGCAGTCCCACCAGCAATGTACAAGTGTACCCTTTTCTCCACATCTTCGCCAGCACTTGTTGTTGTTTGACTTCATAGTGGCTGCCAATCTTACTGGAGTGAGATGGTATCTTAGGGTGGTTTTGATTTGCATTTCTCTGCTAGAGATGGTGAGCATTTTTTCATGTACTTGTTGATTGATTGTATATCCTCCTCTGAGAAGTGTCTGCTCAGGTCCTTGGCCCATTTGTTGGTTGGGTTATTTGTTATCTTATTGTCTAATTTTTTGAGTTCTTTGTATACTCTGGATATTAGGGCTCAATCTGAAGTGTGAGGAGTAAAAATTTGTTCCCAGGATGTAGGCTCCCTATTTACCTCTCTTATTGTTTCTCTTGCTGAGAAAAAACTTTTTAGTTTAAGTAAGTCCCATTTGTTGATTCTTGTTATTAACTCTTGTGCTATGGGTGTCCTATTAAGGAATTTGGAGCCCAACCCCACAATATGTAGATCGGAGCCAACTTTTTCTTCTATCAGACGCAGAGTCTCTGGTTTGATATCAAGTTCCTTGATCCATTTTGAGTTAACTTTTGTGCATGGCGAGAGAAAGTGATTCAATTTCATTTTGTTGCATATGGATTTCCAGTTTTCCCAACACCATTTGTTGAAGATGCTATCCTTCCTCCATTGCATGCTTTTAGCCCCTTTATCAAATATAAGATAGTTGTAACTTTGTGGATTAGTCTCTGTGTCCTCTATTCTATACCATTGGTCCACCCGCCTGTTTTGGTACCAGTACCATGCTGTTTTTGTCACTATTGCTCTGTAATATAGTTTGAAATCTGGTATCACTATACCGCCTGATTCACACTTCCTGTTTAGAATTGCTTTTGCTATTCTGGGTCTTTTACTTTTCCATATGAATTTCATGATTGCTTTATCTATTTCTACAAGAAACGCCATTGGGATTTTGATTGCCATTACATTAAACCTATAGAGAACTTTTGGTAATGTCGCCATTTTGATGATGTTAGTTCTGCCTATACATGAACAGGGTATATTTTTCCATCTTCTAAGATCTTCTTCTACTTCTCTCTTTAGGGTTCTGTAGTTTTCATTGTATAAATCTTTCACCTCTTTTGTTAGGTTGATTCCCAAGTATTTTATTTTTTTTTTGAGGATATTGTGAATGGGGTGTTTTTCCTCATTTCCGTTTCAGAAGTTTTGTCGCTGATATACAGAAATGCCTTTGATTTATGCGTGTTGATTTTATATCCTGCCACTTTGCTGAATTCATTTATTAGTTCTAGTAGTTTCTTTGTAGACCCTTTTGGGTCTTCTAGGTATAGAATCATGTCATCTGCAAATAGTGATAATTTAAGTTCTTCTTTTCCTATTTTTATGCCTTTAATTTCTTTCGTCTGTCTAATTGCTCTGGCCAGTGTTTTGAGAAATATATTGAATAGAAGTGGTGATAGAGGGCATCCCTGTCTTGTTCCAGATTTTAGAGGGAATGCCTTTAACTTTTGTCCATTCAAAATGATGCTAGCTTGAGGCTTAGCATAAATAGCTTTTACAATGTCAAGGTAAGTTCCTGTTATCCCTAGTTTTTCTAATGTTTTGAACATAAAGGGATGCTATACTTTGTCGAATGCTTTCTCTACGTCTATCGAGATGATCATATGGTTCTTATCTTTAAGTCTATTGATGTGGTGAATAACATTTATTGATTTCCGTTTATTGAACCAGCCTTGCATCCCAGGGATGAATCCTACTTGATCATGGTGCACAATTTTTTTGATGTGTTTTTGTATTCGATTCACCAGAATTTTATTGAGGATTTTTGCATCTAGGTTCATTAGAGATATTGGTCTGTAGTTTTCTTTCTTTGAGGTGTCTTTGTCTGGTTTCGGAATCAGTGTGTTGTTGGCCTCATAGAATGAATTTGGAAGAGCTCCCTCTTTTTCTATTTCCTGAAATAAAAGTATTTGAAAAGTATTGGTATTAATTCTTCTTTAAAGGTTTTGTAAAACTCCACTGTATACCCATCCGGTCCTGGGCTTTTCTTGGTTGGTAGTCTTTTGATGGCTTCTTCAATTTCATCCATTGATATTGGTCTGTTCAAATTGTGTGTATCCTCCTGACTCAGTCTGGGCAAATCATATGACTTAAGACATTTATCGATGTCTTCCCTATCTTCTATTTTATTGGAATATAGGTTTTCAAAATAATTTCTAATTGTCTTCTGTATTTCTGTAGCATCTGTTGTGATATTGCCTTTTTCATCCCATATGTTAGTAATTTGAGTTCTCTCTCTTCTTCGTTAGCATGGCTAAAGGTCTGTCGATCTTATTTATTTTTTCGAAGAACCAACTTTTAGTTTTGTTAATTTTTTCAATAGTTTCTTTTGTTTCAATTTCATTGATTTCCGCTCTGATTTTAATTATTTCTTGCCTTCTGCTACATTTGCTGTTGTTTTGCTCTTCCTTTTCTAGGGCTTTGAGATGAAGTGTGAGCTCATTTATTTGTTGGTTTTTTCTTTTTTTAAGGAATGACCAGCAGGCGATGAATTTTCCTCTTAAAACTGCTTTCATTGTGTCCCATAGATTCTGAATGTTGTGTCTGTATTTTCATTTATCTCTAAGAATTTTTTGATTTCCTCCTTTATGTCTTCTGTAACCCATTGATCATTCAGTAACATATTGTTCATTTTCCATGTGATGTAGGATTTTTCCTTCCTTCTTTTATCATTGATTTCCAGTTTCATTCCATTATGATCAGATAAAATGCAAGGTATTATCTCCACCCCTTTATATTTACTGAGGGTTGCCCTATGGCATAATATATGGTCTATTTTTTGAGAAGGATCCATGTGCTGCTGAGAAAAAAGTATATCCATTTGATGATGGTTGATATATTCTATATATGTCAGTTAAGTCTAGGTTATTGATTGTGATATTGAGTTCTATAGTTTCTTTATTCAACTTTTGTTTGGAGGATCTGTCCAATGGTGAGAGAGGTGTGTTGAAGTCACCCATAATTATTATGTTGTGGTCTATTTGATTCTTGAACTTGAGGAGAATTTGTTTTATGAATGTCGCAGCACCATTATTTGGTGCATAAATATTGATAATTGTTATGTCTTGTTGGTGAATGGTTCCTTTTAACAGTATATAATGTCCTTCTTTATCCCTTTGGATTAACTTAGTCTTGAAGTCGATTTTATTCGATATGAGGATGGCCACCCCTGCTTGCTTACGAGGACCGTGTGCATGGTATATTTTTTCCCATCCTTTCACCTTGAGCCTGTGTATGTCTTTTCCAATCAGATGTGTCTCCTGGAGGCAGCAAATTGTTGGATTTGTTTTTTAAATCCATGATACCAGCCTATGTCACTTTATTGGAGAGTTTAAGCCATTAACATTCAGAGTTACTATTGATATATGGTTTGTACTTCCATCCATGTTTGATTATTTATCCTTTTTTTAAAAAAAATTTAGTTTGTTTCTCCATGATTATCTTTCCCCTCGCCCTCTGTCTTTACCGAGGCACTTCCTACTGATGGTTTTGGTTATTGTTTTTCATTTCTTCCTCATGTAGTGTTTTGCTCAAAATACTTTGCAATGCTGGTTTTCTGGCTGCAAATTCTTTTAACTTTTGTTTATCATGAAAGATTTTTATTTTGTTGTCATACCTGAAGCTTAATTTTGCTGGATACGGAATTTTTGGTTGGCATCCATTGTCTTTCAGTGTTTGAAATACATTGTTCCATGACCTTCTTGCTTTCAGTGTCTGTGATGAAAAATCCGTTGTTATCCGTATTGGTTTACCCCTAAATGTAATCTGTCTCCTTTCTCTTGTAGCTTTTAATATTTTCTCTTTGTTCTGTATATTGGATATCTTCATAACAATGTGTCTTGGCGTTGGTCTACTGTGATTTTGTGTGCACGGTGTCCTGTATGCATCTACAATTTGTATATCTGTTTCCTTTTTTATTTCTGGAAAGTTTTCTGTAATTATTTCATTCAGCAGGTTACTCATTCCCTTGGTTTGAATCTCTGTACCTTCTATCCCGATGACTCACAAGTTTGGTTTTTTTATGTTATCCCATAACTCTTGGATGTTTTTCTCGTGATTTTTTACCAGCCTTTCTGAGTTGGCTAGACTCTTTTGAAGATGATATATTTTGTCTTCATTATCTGACGTTCTGGCTTCTACTTGCTCCACTCTGTTTGTGATACTCTCAATTGAGTTTTTAATTTGGTTTATCATTTCCTTCATTTCTAGAATTATTGTTTGATTATTTTTTATAATCTCTATCTCCTGATAGAGATGCTTAACTTCTTCTTTTATCTGTTTATGTAATTCATTCTCAATGTGTTCTTTCGCTGCTTGAATTTGCTGTCTGGTATCCTCTTTAAGGTTCCATTCCATCTGTCTAAGGTGTTCCTTGAGTTCTTTGTATGACCATTTTTCTGATGACTCTAGGTCCTCCTGAATATTTCGGCTGTCCTGCATTGTTTGTACTCCTTTTCTTTTTTGCTTTTTGAAGCTGCTCATGTTACTTCTTGTTCTGTTTGACTGATGAATTACTGTTTACTCCTATAAATTTATTAGATGCTTGGGAGGAAAGGTATTAGAAGGGAAGGGAAGAAGTCACTAAAGGGAATGAGAGTAAGCAGGTAGAATTCAAGGAAGGGGGGGATAAGATAATTGAAAAGAAATGAAAAGACAAAAGAAGAAAAAATAGGAAATAAAAAAGAAAAAAAATTAAAAAAAATAAAAAAAATTAACATTAAAATTAGAAGAAAAAAAAAATTTTAAAAAAATGTAAAAAAAAATTTAAAAAAAACAACAAGAAAGAAAAATGAAAATGAAAGAAAAACCCTAATCAAAAAAAAGGAGAAAAGAAAACAACGAAAAAAAAAAACCTAATAAATGCCGTCTTAGAGTTTGATTAACTTCTCTTCCAGTAGGTGGAGCTGTGCCCACCAGGCCATGTTTCTCTTGTCAATACGCGGGAACCATTCACTGTGCAGCAGCTCCTCCCAGACTGGGCGAGTCTTCAATCCTGAGTGTCTAGGGCCTCCTCTTGTGTCTAGTCACTTCCCACTTTTCCTCTAGCCAGGCCCCTCTCACGGGTGCCGCTCACCACAATACTGGCTACACGCCAGGTCTGCTGCTCCCGGGAGCCCTGTTTTCATGAACGACTGGGCACACTCTTCCAGTTTGCCATTCCCTCAGACCCTAAGTTTGTAGAGCTTGGGGCTGAGAATCCTCAGCAAATTTTACTTGCCCTCCGGTAGCCACACCCCCGGTAGCTGGTGCAAGAGACCTCAGCTGTCAACACTGGTGGGAGCGGTAGTTCCGCGCAGCAGGTCCTTTGCCACCTCTGATTCCCTCCATCTGGTTATCGTGCTCACGGGAGAGCTGGGAGGGGCCCTTACGGGAGAGCTGGGAGGGGCCCTTAAGGTTTCCCGATGTGTGGAGAGGGAAGGCTAGGGGATTACACACCTGTAGCCGCAGGTTTCAATGAAGTTATCTCCTCCGCCACAGTCTGATGACGTCAGTTCTCTGCCATGGTGGTATCTCTTGCAAACGGCGACAGTTCGTTTCCCTTTGCCGGGCGACCAATGCAACGGGTGGGTCCTTACTGTCTCTCCCAAGCCCCATTTCAAACCTGTGGCCACTACCTATGAAGGCTCGGTAGGCATTTACTTCCATAGGATGAGAAGGGCTGAGCAGTTGTTTCAGCCGGATGGATTAGTGCTGAGTCACAGCTGTTTGTCTGTGGGAAGCAGGCGAACGGGAGCTTGAATTCGGCCGATCCGGGCTCAGTGTATGTTCTGAGAGGCCCAGACTGTTCGCCCCAGATCCACATCAGCTCAGCATTGCCTAGTGATCCTCTCCTGCTGTCTCCTCCACTGCTGCTACCACCTGCCCGGTCAAGTTATTTGATTGTTAAAGTCAGTTTCAAACAAACCCATCACCCTGCTAGGTCATTGGTTCATATTTCTTTGCTCATTACTAACTACCTAACACCCTGGCAGACAACTTTACTTAAAGAAAAGTGGGGCTATATGCTCCCAGCTGTTGATCCATCCCTGGTGGGCATAGCTAGGAGGAGGCTAATTCCCATTTTGAGGAATATACCCCCATAGTAGCTGCAGAGAGACAAAACACAAGTTGTTGACATCGCATCAAGGCCTGTCCTCTAGGAGTACTAAGGCAGAAAGTGAGTCCCACAGAGGAATAACTGTGATTTTGGACCCCACTTTGCCTTGTGAAGCCCTTAAATCTGCTCCAGCTTCCTATCAGCTGATTAGAGCTTCATGCTCTACAATAAAACTGGAGCAACCAGCATCAGAGCCAATTTTAAGTAACAGAACTGCTATCAATGGTGCCTGTGGGAATATCCAAACTAAAAGAGAAATTTAAAAATGCCTGAGATAAATGAAAGTGAAAACCCAACCTACCAAAAGCAAAAGAGTAGTAAAGAGTGAAGTCTGAATAATAAATGAAAGTATCAAACACGAAACAATATCCAAAATAAAATACCTATTATTACATGTCACTAGGCAAAAACCAATCTAAACCCAAAGTTAGTAGAAGGAAAGAAGGAATGAAAACCAAAGCAGGAAAATAAATAGTAACAATAAAAATACAAAGTATCAATGAAATGAGTTGTTTTTTGTTAGTTGCTTTAAGCACTGCTGAGAATTGAACCCAGGAACTGTGTATGTTGGGAAAGGGCTCTACTGCTGAGCTACATCCCCAGCCTCTGAGTTTGTATTTGTATTTTTTTTAAGATCAACAAAATTTACACATCTTAGCTAGACTGTGAAAAAAGAGAGAAGACTCAAATAAATAACATCAGACAAGAAAAATAAGACATTAAATAGATTTCTCAGAAATAAAAATATCATAAGAAACTACTAAAGGTGTATGACAACAAACTGGGTAATCTAGAATAAGTATATAATTTCCTAGAAGGTTATGACCTACTAATACTGAACCTAGAAGAAACAGAAAGCTTTAATATTCTAATACAAATAAATGGAATAATCAAAGCTTCCAGCAAAGAAAGGCCAACATGAGATCAACATCACCCAGCCAATGGTACCACAAGAAAAAATAAATAAAATAAAAACCACATAAAACTACAAACCTATACCACTTATGAACATAGACGTCAAGGTCCTTTATCAAACACTTGCAAACAAAATTCAGCATCCCTTTGAAAGGTTACATGAGGCTAGATGGGTGCAGTAGTGCACACCTGTAATCCCAGCAACTCTGGAGACTGAGGCAAAAATGGGATTCTAATTAGAATATGTATGTATTATATGTTAAATAGATTGCAAGTTCCAGGTTAGCCTGGGAAACTTAGCGAGACCCTGTCTTAAAAAAAATAATGGAACAGTAAAGTATTCCTGAGTCCAAATATGAAAATTAATGTTAGTATTAATGAACTGAATGATTAAAAGCCATATGATATCAAAATACAGAAAAAAAGCATTTGATAAAAGTCAATCTCCATTGTATTAGGTTGCTCTGGCACCTAAATGTAATAAAATTAAATAGTATTTCTCATCCAGAGTGTGACTTTCAATTGTTCTCTCATAAATTGATTGAATCAAATCAGACCAAGAAGTTTTCACTTTCATTTTGCTAGTTTCTTTGTTTCTTGGTAAGATTTCTTATAGATTCTCTATAAACTTCACTGCAAAATTTTTAAGTTTCTAAGAAGTGAACAAGGAAAAAATGCTGTTACCCATTCATGTCCTCTGACAATCAGTCACATCTTCAAATACAACCAATTTTATAAGATTTTCACATTATCCTGGAGTTATCGTGTGTGTGTGTGTGTGTGTGTGTGTGTGTGTGTGTGTGTGTGTAGTATAATACTCTACATATATAGTAGGATAATACCCTACATATATAGTTTCCCTACATTTTTCCACAAATGAAAGCCTACTGTATGTATTCTTTGGTTCCTTTCAGAAACTTTTTTCAAGCCTCTCAATTTTTGAATAATTTGTTATACTAAGTATGAATCAGACCCATTAAAATTAGCCAAATGAGTAGTGTAGATCATTTTCAGCTCTGTAAGAGACAGCTGTATGCTATATCCACAATTTATAAAATCTTCTGCCCTTTCTTTGTTTATGCTTATTGGGTTAAACACTTTTCAGAGTCCAGGAAAGCTCGTAATATGATAAAGACCCTAAAATATGTGATAAGGAAAGAAACAGAGGGGAAATTGGCCACTTCCCTTTTCTCCAATGATTAGATGAGAATCAAAACAGAGTGACCTTGGTGATGAAGTAAAAGAACCTACTCATGAAAGAACTGAGGAAAGTCACCCGTGCATGGGGGCGTGCTACCTATACCAGATATTCTGACTGCTTGCAGACACGGTGCAGCGCCCCCATTGTATTCTGGTCCTATGCTAGAGAGGAGCAGTAATAAAATATCTGAAAATTCTATATCGCATTCTCTATGTTTTTTCTTTGGTATTCTTAAAGAGTGTGCTTTTAGGGTGTTTACAGCCCTGGGGCTAAACACTGTTCCAAACAGATCCTTATATTCCACAATTTACTTCTACTTTCATTGGTTGGGTTCAGGATACCCAATTATATATATTTTTTAAAAGTATAAAATATACACATCAAACACCTGATAGAAGGAATTTACAATTATAGGTTAATGCTTGTCAGATAAAATCATTTTGGACCATGTGAAAGATATTCACAGATTTGACTGTGTGAAAAACATTCACCTTCTTAAATTATATTTTTGAACATCTTTTTTCTTTTTATTTGATGGTGGTTTACTAACATGAATTTTAACACATGTGTTCCTGCCCCCACATAAATGCTTTTTATATCTTGGAAATGTAAGGAGCCCTAAAATGAAAAATGAGTATGGAATTAGTGACTCCATAAAAAGCATCTCTAACTTGACCAAATATGGGGAATTTAAAAGTGACATAACGATATATATATATTGTTATTTTAATATATTTTAAAGTATATGTAAGTTTTTCCTTTCCTTTTTTTTTTTTTGTTTTTTTTTTTTTTGTTTTGACGGGATCTCCCTGTGTTGCCCAGAGTGTTCTGGAATTTGTAATCCTCCTGCCTCAACCTCCAGAATTTCTGGGATTACAGGTGCATGAGACCGTACCTGGATTCTGCTAAATGTTTAAATAAATAAGATTGCCAAGAGTAGTTATCCTGAGTATCACATGACCAAGTAGGTGAGGAGCCATTGCTGGTGGTAGTACACCATAATGCAGTCTCAGCTTAAGTGGAGAATTTAGCTCCCATTTGGTTTTCCAGGCAGGGAAAAGGAAACACCATGTCTCTTGGATATCTAGTTTTTCTAAAGAAATCAGAATCAAATTCCTATTTCAGAACTTCTGATTTCTATGTATCTCTCACAGGACAGTCAATTCCTAATTGGTAGTGTTGCTGGATATATGAACTCTGTGTTCTGTATTCCATTAACCACTGGAGTCTCATAACACTTGATTGAGTGAGGCAAAGGAAGCAACTGAAGATCAGAAAGTTTAAGGGACTTGCCGAATCTCAATAAGGGAAAATAGGTCAGCCATAAGTCTTGTCTAAATGCTGATACATTTCCTACTATTTGACACATGAATTCATTATCACTGAGTAAAGAGCCCTAAGTTTTTCTACTTTTAAAAATCCAGCAGGGATTTTTGTTATTTTTGTTTATTTCCTGCTGCAACAGGTGTTTCTCCTTCATGCTTGATAGCTATTTCAATTAAACTGTCAGGATATATTTCACACTTCCCAAAACCTGGCATCTTAAAGAAAAGCATGGACAATCTTTTATTAGAAAATTTGGAGAGCTTGCAAGAGATATACAAATGTTCTTTCCAGAAACGTTTTTGATCTCAAAATAAATAGCACTAGGTAAATCCCTACTTTACCATTATAAGAAAAAATCAAAGATTTGGTTTAATTATACATAGATTTGAAAGTTTTAACAGAGACTGAAAGTAAAGGGCATTGTATTTTGCTTTGTAAGCGCTTCCAGGGACAAATTGCACTGGCCTCTTGAAATGGCTCCCAGTCATCACTTTCAAAGGCATTTAATGGTTGAACTAGATCTAAATCATAATGTACAGGAGCATTGATACTTGCTAGCTGTGTTAAGGCCTGAGTCAGCACTGGTCCGGACTGAGCAAGATCAGTTTATTTGGTGGCTTCCACCCAACTGGAAAAAGGTTTCAGCTTTCACTGTGACTGCGATAAACCACTCTTTTCTGGCCTGAGAGAGAAGATTACTTGAATTTACTCTATTGTTGTGTTCTTAATTCTAGTTTTGTATAAATTTATGAGAGATGTGATTTAAAATGAAAATTAAAACCTGTATTTTATCAATTGAAAATATAATTATACAATTTTCAGATTGTAGGCAATTAGTAGATAATATAGCCCAATTTTAAAGGTTAAAAAAAAAAAAGATGCACATGGCAGGGTAGCATTTTAGTAGCAAAGCTGGAAAAAGAACACAGGGTTGCAGAGTACAAGGCTAAAGTGTGAGCCCTTGTGCGGTGTTACCAAATACTAGCATTTAGTATTCAGCCATGCTGTTGTAAGAGGAAAGATCAGCAGGGGTGAAATGTCAGATCTGGGGGTAAAACAACAACAACACTTATAGTCTTTACAACACTTATAGTCTTTGTGTAAGATTTTCTTCAAAATGTATTTTTTTCTTGCCGAAAATTATTATCTTCCACTCTACAAAAGACAGAAAAAACACCTCATTTAGAAAAAAAAAATCATATTGTTCTCTCTTAACAAATTATTATTCCTAAAACATACATATTTTAATAAATCTGATCCTCTCCTGCATTTAACCTATTCCTCTAAATGTGAAGGTATAAATAGTTCATACAAAATGGAATAAAGAGTTAATAGGGAAATAATGTAGATGTAAAGTAATTATTTCATCAAGACTTGTTAGTCTTGGGATTAGGTGATGTTTCTTATGATTGATATATCCAGAAATTTCAAGAAGATGTTAACATTTTATTTGTTCTTAAATGATACGAAAATTTTCAATGGGTGAAAATGAGAAGAAAATTATAAATGTATATTCCAGAAGGAGGGAGAAACAAAATAAACCATGGATATGAAGTGGTGTAAGGACCAAAGGAACACAGGAGAAGTATAATTTGTTTCAAGGCAGTGTTTAAGTGTTGAAGATAATTTTGTTCAATAGAAGATCATGAACCACACACCAAGGTACTTGGGACTTATAATGCAGGCAAATGTATAAAATCAGCATACTTTTATAAATGATTCGATGGGGAAGTAAACAATATAGGGAAAAGAATATTATTGAAGATGAATTTGGCCAGGCATGATGGCACTTGTACTTCCAGCAGCTCTGTAGACTGAGACAGGAGGATCACAAGTTTGAGGCCATCCTTACTCAACACCTTAGTGTGTCACTGTCTCAAAAAAAAAAAAAAAAAAAAAAAAAAAAAAACAAAAAACAACAACCTATATACCCTTCAGTAGATGAATGGATTAAAAAAACTGTGAATTATATACACAGTGGAATATTACTCAGTACTAAAGAGAATAAAATCATGGCATTTGCAGGTAAATGGATGGAGTTGGAGAATATAATGCTAAGTGAAGTTAGCCAATCCCCCCAAACCAGATGCTGAATATTTTCTCTGATATAAGGATGCTGATTCAAATGGGGATTGTGAGGGACAGTGTGGGAAAAATAGAAGAGCTATAGATAGGGAAAAGGGAAGGAAGGAAGGGAGGGGGCATAGGGGTAGAAAAGACTATATAATGAGATAGACATCATTACCCTAAGTACATGTACAAAAACACAAATGGTGTAAGGCTACTTTGTGGACAAGCAGAGACATGAAAAATTATGCTCTACCTATGTAATATGAATTGAATTGTATTCTGTTGTCATATGTAACAAATTAGAATAAATAAAATAAAGGATTGTGGATATAGCTCAGCATGCCTGGGTTTAATCCCTAGACCCAATAATAATAATAATAATATAATAAAAATATATTTAATAATCTATTAATATTATTGGAAAATAATAATACTCTAATGAACAAAAATTTAAAACCACAGTGGAACAAATTTTAAATCCTCTAACTTTAAGAAGTCATAAGTTTGGTTGGATGTATTTTGTGAATGCAGTTAGATATATGGATATGAGGAGGCAGCCACAAAAAAAATGTGATATTAGAAAAGATGTAAGAACATGAGACCAAGAAGGCAGTGAACATTTCTGGAATACCTCTGTTACTGGAAAAGGTGGAAAAAAAGATCCAGTGAAAGATCAAGAGAAGGAATAATCCAGAACGTAAGAAGCAAACCAATAAGTGCCCATGAAAAATTTGAATTTCCTACTAAGCTTGAGTACTTCATAGAACATAATATCGTGTGAGAGCAAAGGTACAGCACTTAGCTCACTGTATATAATATCTAGCTTTAAACATGTTGTGTGTACATCATACAATTGTAAGTAAATAATAGGGAATCTAAAACACCTGTCAAATTGATTGTGAAAGTCATATACTGTTTGATATATTGTGACATCATTTCATGTTGGAAAGGTCTTCCTCCAAATTGTCTTCACTGGATTTTATAACACTTGTTAAATTAAGTCCATTACTGGCTAAGTGTACATCAAGAGTAAATAAAATATGTTTGATATTGGAAAGAAATTCCAAGGCAAGTATCTTGGCTAACCCATAGCTCCTTCTAGACTATATTAACACTCCTGAGATCCTCTTTAACTTATATGAATTAATTAATGAGTAACACTTTCTTAATGCTAAAATTACATTATATAAATCATTTTTCTAAAATGAAAATGCATGTCTCAAAAAAATAAATAAATAAAGCAAAGAATTAGGAATTTCACACATTTTTATTTGAAGAAAACACATTTGATTTCAAGTCACATTCATTTTTCTGCATTACTTGAATGAATAAAAACATTCTTTACTGCTCATTAGCATTACATGAGAGTTTTTCAAAATAATATTTATGTGCAGTACACTCTAATAAGCATAAAATCTTCTTCAAATAAACCTCACTTTGGGAAGAGAGAATTTAATATTTCAACTGTTCAAATTTATTGAAGAATATAAAGCAATTGGTTTGATGAAAAAGAGTAAGATTGCTCTTCTCTTTATATAGCATTTAGTCTCCAAAAAGGAGGAAATTACTTCATGCAATATAAAACTCATGTGCCAAGTAAATACTCAAGAAAAATGACCTGATCTTTGAATAAAAGGCCACTAAAGAGAAAATTGTTGATGAACACACACACACACACACACACACACACACACACACAAACACTCACATCCCTCCACACTTGTATCACATGCATTAAAGAACTTTTTAGCTCCTATTTACGCAACAGAATAAAATGAAAATATAGTGAAATAGATTGTCCTCTTAAAATTGTTGGTATATAAGTATTAAAACTGAGATGATGCAAAATCAATGCTATTTTTCAGAAGCTAGAATAAGAAAATTGTGAATTCATGGGTATAAAGTTGTTTCAAATATAGCTTTTGGAATGGGTGTGTCTACTGATCCTTTGCTGCCTATAGTCTGTGATTTTCAAAGGAGACACATAGGTGTCAATGACAATGCCCAGTGAGTAAAATAGAGAGTTTGGATTGGAGCTAAGCCTACAAAATCATATAATTCTCAGTAAGTGGAGCTAGACATGAGGATACTTAAATGCCCCAATTTTGACTTTGAGAGAAATAGGGAAAGAAGTTCTGTGAAACTGTTTAACTGCAAATATACATTTTGGATTCGGAAAAAAAAAATCTATCTACCTTTATGATCTAAAAGCCTAAAGTGAAAAATAACTGAAGAAATTTTGGTTGATAGTTATGTTCAAGACCATGGTTGAAACAAAAGCAACACAGGCAAATACTCTCTAGAAGAAATCACATTAATATAGACCTCAATACCATCTTGGTTTAGAAGTCTTGACATGTCTTGAAAAGTTTATTGCATGATTTTAATTTGTTTTTTAATTATTTTTCCTTTCCTTGTAAATTAAAAAAAAACATTTAAAATAAAATAGCTTGCTGCTATTTTTTTTACCAACAGATTAAATGTAAATGGATCAAATCTTAAAATCCATTAATATATTATTTCATATTTACTTCTTTTTATTAGTGTTTCTGCATTTCAGTATAACATATCATGGGGAAATTTTGTTTGACTTATATCCAAGTATTTGGGTTTTTTGGAGCTTTCTTAAGGGATACTGGCTTTGTGATTTATATTCACTGTTTTATTGCTAGTTTAAAGAAATGCAACTGATGTTTTTACATTTCTCTGTACCCTGTGACCCTGAAATATTTACCTACATCATCTTTAAAATTTTTGTAGATTACTTGGACTTTTTAAGTACATAATAGTGCCATCTATGAATTTCAACAGTTTTATTTCTTTTTTTCCAACATGGATTCATTTTATTTCATTTTCTTGCATTATTACACTGGTTAAAATTTTGAAAATCATGATGTATTTCTCTGTAAAATAAAAAAATATTCTTTTTCTAGTTTTCTGAGAACTTTTATTATGAATGAATGTTGAATTTTGTTAAATGCTACTGAAATTATTGAGATATTAGTGTCTATTGTTGATATGTTGATATTCATGGGGAAAACTATTGTTTGAGATTATTCCTCTTATATTTTGCTAGAATTAGTGCTTTGATAAATATTTTTGAGTCTCTATTATATTATTATTGTTTTTTATTTCTCTTGGTTTCTTTGCATATTTTGATATTAATGTAATGCTGGCCTCATAATACTTGATAGGAAATATTCTTTTCCTCATTTTTTTTTTAGTGTTACTGTAGATGTACTATTATTCTTCCTTAAATGTGCACATTTCCCTGTTGAAGCTATCTGAACCAGATGTGTCTTTGATTGCTTTATACTACAAACCCAATTTCTTTAATAGATTTAAGACTATTCAGTGTATCTAAGTGAGTTCTTACAATCTGTGTCTTGGGTGCAATCAGTCCTCTTAAAACTACTTGTTGAATTTATAGGTATAGAGATATTTGTAGTAGCCCTAAATGGCAGACAGAATAATGCCAATCCTTTCAAAATGTCCACATGATTATTCCCAGAACCTGTGAGCATGCTACCTTATATGTAAAAATGAACTTTACTTAGTCAGGCACAGTGGCACATGCCTGTATTTCAGTGGCTCAGGAGGCTGAAGCAGGAGGATCTCAAGTTCAAAGCCAGCTTCAGCAAAATATCAAGGTGCTAAGTAACTCAGTGAGACCCTATCTCTAAATAAAATACAAAATAGGGCTGGGATGTGGCTCAGGGGTTTAGTGTCCCTAAGTGCAATCCCTGGTACCAGAGAAAATATAAATTTAAAAAATTTAAATTTTGACTGTACTAGTGCTATTAAACTAAGGATTCTGAGGTGGCAAGTTTATCCTATAATACTCAGGTGGCTCTATGATTACATTACAATATAATGCATATATTGTTACATGATAACAGAAAAGGACAGAACCAGAGAAAGTGATGTTATGAAATATAAATAGGGAGATCAGGTGATGGAGAATGATAACAAAGGCTGAATGAATGCCAGCATCCATGAGGTGCTAGGAAAGGCAAGAAAACACTCTCCCTTTGGGTAGCCAGAAAGAATGTTCTTTGGTTGACATCTTGAATTTAGGACTCTTCTCAAAATATATCTTTAGTTGTATTTTTTTTTTTTTTTTGTAGGTTCAAACAGCAACTCTTTATTCCCCAACTCTCACCGGCACTCTACACACACTTCCCGGGAATACACTCCCTCCACCGGGCTCCGCGTAAAGAGTCTTTACTATAGCCTCTATTCCTTATAAATGCCCCAGGTCTTAGAAAATGTGATAATATAAGGTTCAAGGGCAACCATGAACTCCAGTTTATCAGAGAAGCAAAAGTTTGTAGGGTAGAAATGAAATTATCAATCATAGGACTTAGGAATTACAAATCACATCCTAAAAGCAAATAGATATAACTCCTTAGTCTTCACCTACCAGATTGCTTCAGATGGCTCCTCTGATAGATGAATGTTCTTGGCCTTCCTCTATAGATAGCACCAAGCTTTCAACTCTTAAGTGCTAAAGTGGTGTAAAAGTTAGTTGTAGTAAATTTCTCTCTTCTTTCTATTTTTAATTTAATTATTTCATACGTTTTTTATAATTTCTCTTATTGTTATTTAATCATCTATTATTTTCTATAGTTTCTTGAATAAAGGTTTAAATTATTGATGTATACACTTTCTCTATTCCAATGTATGCAATTGAATCTAAAAAGATTTCCTGTAAGCAATATTCCAGAGATTCAGATTCTGACACGTTGCATTTTCATTTTCATTCTCTTCAGAATATGTATTTGTTTATTTACTTTTGTATCAGAGATTGAACCCAGGGCACTTCGCCTCTGAGCCACATCCTCATCTCTTTTTATTTTTTACTTGAAACAGGGTCTCATTGAGTTGCTTAAGGCCTTTCCAAGTTGCTGAGGCTGGCTTTGAACTTGTAATCCTCCTGCCTCAGCCTCCTTAGCCACTGGGTATATAGACATCCCAGCTCAAAATATTTAAAAATTTAATTTGGAGAATCCCCCTTTGATCTATATTTTCCTTAGAAATATTCTGTTAATTTTTTTTAGTTGGGGACTTTTCATTTATTTTTCTCTTACTAATTTTTAACTTATTTCTCTTACCAAAACAGAACATACTTTTCATGATTTCTATCCTTTAAGATTTCTTCAAGTTTGTGTCCCAGAAGAATAGCACTTATCTTTATTAATCTTAAATGTACACTTAAAAATAATGGGTATTCTTTTTCTGAGTGGGGTATACTATATATGTCACTGAATAACAAACAGTATCAACAGAAAGAAAAATACTTAAAATATATAACAAAAGTGACAAAAACATAAAATAAACACACCCTGAAAGCATCTAGAGAAAAATGACACAATGCATGACACATGAGAGTGTTTGTCCAAGTGACTGAAAGTTGTTTTGGGGGGGAAAATGTTACAATATTTTTGAATGAAAAAATTAATCCATGCTACAGCTAAAGGAAATATTCTTCACATATTAATGCAAAATAAAGACTTTTTTATTTGAAGGAAAACTAACAAAATCAATTGCTAGCAGATGTACTATATACAAACAGGTTCTTCAGGCAGAAGAGAAATAATAGCAAACAGCAATTCAATAAATAGGAGGGCATCAAACTAAAAGAAGTTTCTTTATAACAAAAGAAACAATTAAGAGCATGAAAAGAGGACCTAGAGAATGGCAGAAAATCTTTGCCATCTGCACTTCAGACAGGGTATTAATTTTATTTTCTTTTTCAATTCATAGAACACATATAGAGGACAATTTTTCATGTCTCTGGTTGTACACAAAGTAGAGTGACACTATTCTGGTCTTCATACATGTACATGGGGTAATGAATTTATCTAAAGTTCCTTCATTCTTCCCATGCTCTCCCCACCATCACCATTCTGGAATCACATAATGATGTAACATTATGTTATATCTGATATAACATCCTCATATCAGAAAAAACATTCAGCCTTTTGTTTTTTGGGATGGGCTTACTTTGCTTAGCATAATATTTTCCAACTCCATCCATTTACCTTCAAATGCCATGATTTTATTCTCTTTTAATGCTGAGTAAAATTCCACTGTGTATATTTACCACATTTTCTTTATCCATTCAACTACTGAAGGGCATCTAGGTTGGTTCCACAATTTAGCTATTGTGAATTGTGCTGCTATGAACATTGATGTGGCTGTGTCCCTGTAGTATGCTCTTTTTAAGTTCTTTGGGTATAAACCGAGGAGTGGGATAGCTGGGTCAAATGGTGGTTCCATTCCCAATTTTCCAAGGAATCTCCATACTGCTTTCCATATTGGCTGCACCAATTTGCAGTCCCACCAGTAATGTATGAAGTGTGCCTTTTTGTCCACATCCTTGCCAACACTTATAGTTGTTTGTGGTCTTAATAGCTGCCATTCTGACTGGAGTGAGATGAAATTTCTGAGTAGTTTTGATTTGCATTTTTCTAATTGCTAGAGATGTTCAACATCTCCTCATATATTTGTTAATTGATTGTATATCTTCCTCTGAGAAGTGTCAGTTCATTTCCTTGGCCCATTTATTGATTGGGTTATTTGGTTTTTTGGTGTAAGATTTTTGAGTTCTTTATATCTTCCAGAGATTAAACTTAACACAAACACACAAATAATCTAATCAGTACATGGGCAAAAGAACTGAACAGTCACGTCTCAAAAGAAGAAATATGAGTGGTCAACAAAAATAAGAAAAAAAATGTTCAACATCTCTAGCAATTAGAAAAATGCAAATTAAAACTATATTGAGATTTCATCTCACTCCAGTCAAAATGGCAATTATGAAGAATACAAGTAACGATAAATGTTGGTAAGGATGTGGGGAAAAATGTACACTTGTATGTTGCTGTTGGGACTGCAAATTTGTGCAACTCCTCTGGAAGGCATTATGGAGATTCTTTAAAAAATTAGCAATGGATTCACCATTTGACCCAGCTATGTCACTCCTCGGTATGTAACCAAAGGATTTAAAATCAGCATATTATAGTGATGCAGCCATATCAGTGTTTACAGAAGCTTAGTTTACTATAGCTAAGCTATTGAGCCAACCTAGGTAACCTTCAACAGACAAATGGAAATAGAAAATGTAGTACATATACACAATGGAGTATTACTCAGCATTTAGAAGACTGACTTTATGATGTTCGTCAATAAATTGATGGATCTGGAGACTCTCATTCTAGGTGAAATAAGCCAGTCCCCCAAAGCCAAAGGTCAAATGTATTTGCTGAAATGTGAAAGCTAACCCACAATAAGAGGGGGGATAGAAATCCAGCAGATTAGACATAAGGAAATAAAGGAAAGGGAGGGGGAATAAGAACAAGAAAGACAGTAGAATAAATCTGATATGACTTTCTTATGTACATGTATGACTATACCACAGTGAATCTACATCCACAAGTCTGGGGTCCTAATTAGAATAAGATAAATTCCATTCTTGTATAATTGTATCAAAATGTATTCTACGATCATGTATAAGTAAAAAGAGCCAATATAAATAAATAAATAGATAGATAAATTTAAAAAATTAAGAATGAGAAAAAGCCAACAGAAATGATAGATAGGTAGAAAAATATAAAATACAAATTTGTTTTCATCTTAAGTTCTTAAAATTTATATATATATACACACACACACACACACACACACAATACTTGCTTGTAAGATTTTACAAGTCTATTTGAATACATATGACTACTATAATGCAATGGTTTATGGGAGAAAAGAACCTATTTGTTTCCAAGATCCCAACCCTCCAGATAAAGCAGTACATATTTAACTATAGTTTGTGAAACATTAAGTATGCAGGTTATATTTTCCAGAGATCCTCTAAAACAATAATGATAAAATAAGAATGATACAAAGAAAGCTAAAAGGAAACTAGTTAAATTAGAAAGGAATAATCAGAAAAATTCAAATAAGTTAAAAGAGGACAGTAAAAGAGAAAGTGGAACAAAAAAACAAAGGGGTCAAGCAAAACATAGAAAAAAAAACACTGGATTTGAATTCAGTTGCATCAATCTTTATATCAAATGTTGATGATCTAACTAGATGCAGTGGCACAGGGCTAAAATCTTAACCAACTGGAAGGCTGAGACAAAACAATAACAAGTTTGAGGCCAGACTCAGGAATTTAACAAGGCCCTAAGCAATTTAGGGACTCTCTATCTAAAAATAAAAACTAAAAATTAAAAAAAGAAAAGATGGACTGGGTGTGTAGCTCTGTAGTAAAGAGTCGTGGGTTCAATTTTCTGTACCAAATAAACAAACAAACAAAAAGGATACATATATTGATAATCTAAACCTCAATTTAAAGGAAGTGATTGTCAGAGTAGGTAGAAAGGAAAAAGAAATAATGGAAAAGAAAACAAGATCTCATTATACACTGCTTATAAGTGACAAACTCTAAATAAAACAATGCAGGGTGAATGTGGTAGACTGAAAATGATAAACATGCACATATACACATCAGAGTGATACTGGTGATGAGAATTAATGAGGGCCAAGTTTCATTTCCCCACAATGTTGAAGATTGAATACCCAAAAGATGTGGAGGCAAGCGCAGAAAGAAAGTTTTATTTAAAGGATAGAACAGAGATACACTTCTCAGTGAGAAGGGGCCCCAAAGCTGGGTATCTGAGGAAGTGGGGGTGTCCTGTCCCTTTTATACTTTTTAGAGTTTCTTTGTTCTCATACTCTCTTGCTCCCCTGTTTTGCCTACTGACTAGTGACCAAAAGGTGGGAAAGAAGCCTTCTAGGGGTGTCTCTCTGTGTCTGCCCAAAGGGACAAGAAAGGAGGTACTTCATTAATAACTCCTACAACTCCCTGCATGAAGGAGCAATTCACTGGAGGCAGGTATCCGTGGCAATACATTGAAGGAGGGGGGAAGAGCTTTGGAGATATTAGTGTTTTATTTTCTTTCCTCTTGAATCAGTCCCCATCTTTCTGATTAGACCCAATCATTTATTACAGACTTTGACTGTCTTTCTGTCCCCAGGCCTCAAGAGGGCTGTTGTGTCTGATATTTAAGTAGATTTCATGACCATGAGTGTTTCCAGAAATGAATGAAGATACCTCCTACCCATTGTTTAATTTTTCTCCCTTAGTGGAGCTAATACTAAAATATCTAGAGCAAGCACTACCAATTAGTATTTCATTAAGTTTATTCAGACATCAGAGTGAAGAATGAATCTTATGGCAATAATTTTATTAGAGTTAGAGAAAGCAGTTAAGAGGGTTTTGTTGTGCTGCTACTTCCACCCACTACTCTCTTTCTTTCACCCTGTCATTATCCTTTCCTTCTCCTTTTTTTATGAGTATTAATTATGAGGAAGTAGGACTAGAGATAGAGCCATAAGAACTGTAAGACAAGATAAGATTTATATAATTTACTGGTTATTAGACATGTGGGGCCAAGGGTAATAGAGTTTGCATCTCTCTGATTTAGGAACATCTGATAAAACCACTAGTTAGATATGGAGTATGGAACAAAAACAGTGGGCACAGAAACTGGTTCAATTTTTAAGTATTTATGAAAATGGGTACTTAGGGTTTATAGGTATAGGGCTCTGAGGAGAAATGAATTCTTGAGAATCTTGTTTAAAAGAAAATAGTTGTCATGGTTGTAACAATTGCCAGTGAGCAATGTGGTAGAAAGCAAGTATTTCAACAATCGAAAAGTAAATTACAGGAAAATTGTGAAAACTGAAGTTAGCCTTGGTTTTTGTTTTGCCATTAGTATTACTGCTTGCTAATCTGTATTTCAATGTCAATATAATTTGGGGCCTCAAAGTCAAAGCAATTATGAAATCATCCAAATATCTTACAGATAACTGATAAGGTAACTAGACTGCAGACTACCTTCCATAGTTTCCTGGATCTCCAGCTAGTAAAGAAGAATTTTAATAGACAAATTAGCACAAATGTGGCCAACTTTTCTTTTGCAGCCATGCTGTAAACTTTAGAGCAGAAATCGTTGTGGAGGATATAAAAGACATAAAAGTATATATATATATATATATATATATATATATATATATATATATATATGCAAGATCTTTGGTTATGAGTCTGCACTTTTGTGAACTAATAGACAGCCATCCTCCAAAGATGGTAATATTGGTAGGGAAATAGAATTGAACCTGAGCACACAAAAAGAACCTTTGTTATATAGAGAACATAGTCCCCATCTTTATAGAAACTGTATCCAAGCAATCTTGTTCTTATGCAAATGAACATTAATGTTTTGTTCTTCTGATGTCACCTACAGAAAGAGTATCACATAGGCTCTTTTCATTCCACAAAGAGGCTGCTATGGAAACAAGCCCTGAGGCAAGACGGTAGGAAAACTAGCTATACTGAGCTTAAACAATGAGGAAAAATTTTTACAAGATTTCCCATTGTACCTGGAGTCAATAAAAAAGAGACTGGGAATTACAACACACAGCACAGCTAAGGAAGTGATTGCTACATTTCAGTTGAGTTAGTTATACTTCCTCAAGGTCCATAATTAAAAGTGAGCTTCAGGGCACACTCCAAGAAACCAGACTTGCTCTGAGCTGAGAGGCTTGTAAATTGGCTGCTTTTGCAAACTGCTTTTGCTTGTTTAGGTCAAAAAGGAAGAGTACATTTCTTTGTGTGATTGAGTAAATGATCCCCCTGTGGCCTTAAAGAAGAGACTAAACCTGCAAGGTGACATACAAAGGGAGAATTGGTTTGGGGAGAAGTTAGGCTAATAGATGAAAAATCATGTTTTTTATGGGATTACAGCACTGTGCTTTGCCTTAGAGTCACATGACTCCAGTTTTGCCTTCTAGGTACCCAAAGTTTTCATCTTTTTTTTTTTTTTTTTGGTATTTAAGGAATCTTTATCCTTAACACTGTCTTACCTGTGCTTATAAACAATGCCTGTAGATTCCCACTGAAAGTCAATAAGTTCCTGAGAAAAGTTTGTTGCAGTTGTTTTTCTTCTGACTTTTCTTGCTAGAATCTAGACTTAGGACTTGGTTGTAAATTCGTGGCGCACAAATGACGGAAGCAGGAGATGGGAAGAAATCATTGGATCAGCAAGCTTTATTCCTTTATTCTACAGCGAGGTCAATCGATCAAGCATTGTTGTGGTGTGAACTGATCAATATAATCAATAAGTCATAGACATAGGTTATAGATTATAGGAATAAGGTAAGATAACATAGATAAGCAACAGTAAGACATAAGTTCATAGATAAGTTAGTCAGGGGTAAGACTAAGTAATAGCAATAAAATCATGTAACTGTAAGACACAAGATTTAAGCCACAGGAAAAAAGATATGGAATAGTAAAAGGTGATAAATCAGGATGCCAGTATAGTTACAGATAAATATAGGCTGATAGGTTAATATAGATATAGATAAGATTAAGTCAATATAATTGTTGGGTGTCTGGGAGACTCCCAGATGAAGTTTCCATCTCCCAGGAGAACATCACCAGAATCCCTTACCCCTCCTCCTCCCCTCAGAAGGGTACCAAGCCTAAGAGCAACAAATTCAAAAGTCTTTTCAGCTAATTCCTGCAGGACACAGTGTCTGCTCACTGTTCCTGAGTCACCCTGCCAATCAGCACCCACCACACCACCTACACAACCCTTCTTAAGCCAAAGCTTGCAAGCTTATCCTCTCTGCCCTCTTCCTCTTCTTTCTCTCCTCTCTCTGCTCTTTCTCTTTCTCTCTACTCTCCTCCTCTCCTCTCTCTGCCTCTCCTTTTTTCCCCTTTAGGCAGCCCCCAATAAAAACTCTTGATTGAATCTCCGTCTCATTGAGTCACTCTCCTTTCAATAGTTGTAAACAATTGTATTAGCTTGATCATGTAGACATAAGGCTTATAGATACCAGTAGTGAAATGATGAGTAAGCTAACTGCTTTTTTTTTAGCCTCTGTAACTTGTTTGGTTGCTTACTGGAAAATTCCAGTCCTGCTTAGGTCCTGCTAGTTACTGTTATAACTTCTGTGACTGGCTTGCTTATATGATGCTAAACAAGCCACTGAGTTGTGGTTTTTTGTCCTTATATTCCCAAGACACAGACCAGAAAGCCATTGTTTTCCCACAGATCATCTGTCTCCATGGGTGGTGACAGTCCCTGGCCAGGTCAATTAAGCTCTCTTTTGTTTGAATTCGGGTTAGAGTGTGTTCTGAGGTGGCTCCCCATGACAGCTGGGGAGGGCTCATTTTCTGGGTACAGAGATGGGACTCAAGTTACAGAAGGAGTCTGTTTTTATAGTTTACAATGAGGGTGAATTAATCATTGGAGCTTCGAACATGCCATTTGGACAGTCAGGGACCCAGTTGTGAATATTAAAATTTTAACTCAGAAAGGCAGTTGTAAAGTTTGAAACTGGGAGAAACTCATAACTTGGTGTTCACCGATTATCTTCCTTCTTCTGGGACCTGTTGTTACCTAGACCTTCACTAATCTCTTTTCTCCAGGGTAAAGATAAGTCCAGGGCCCAGCATTACAGTATCTGCCTTCTCCCTTCAGGACCCATTGTGGTAGGGAAGGGATAAGTGTTTCTTTTGGTGCAGATGCTGGGGATGAACCAGGGAAGGGATGAAAGTTTGCTTTTTCCCTCTGGGCTCATTGTTACTGGAAATGATGTACTAGGAAAGGATTAATGTCTGGCTAATTTCCCCTTCCTCTTCCTGAGCCACACTGTCCCTCTGTTTTTGCTGGGGAGCTGTCTTGTAGGAATATTATTTTCCATAACGCTTCAGTTTTTGCCTCTGCTCTCAGCCTTAAAGTGTCCTGCAGGGTCCTGAGGGGGACACAGTAAATAGAGAGGCCTAAGAGAACCAGGAGTGGTTCATCATGACTTATGCAAAAGTGGGGTCAGTGTACTCTCAGCCTCAGATTACACCTATACACAAATTAAAAATAAGATCAGTGGGAAAAACCTACAAATTTATTTCCTACTCACAACAGCCATGCCAGGCAGGGTTTGGAGCATCATGGGCATGGAAGCAGATAGAAGAGACATGCTCCTTATTCTTCAGGCTCTCTTTTCTGTCATTTTCCCCTGAATATTCTGGGTATAATGGATTCTTTCCACTAGCCTACGCTGGAAATTTAAAATCTCCTAGCACTGATCAGCTTTGAGTATTTCTAATTTACTCTAACCTAGAACACCCATGCAAATTACTTCTCACATGGTCTTACCTTGAGAATTCATAGGTCAACTTTCAGCAGAAGATGTCCAGAGGCACCCAAGGATTCACCCGGCTCATACATCTGGCACCCAACTTCTGCCTATTTGTCTCTTCTCCTCTATGCTGCTTCTCATAGTACAGCCTCTTCCTTAAGCCAGATCTGTGGTATCTGGTAGCTGAACTCAGAAGATAGCAGTATTTGGTTAGGAAAGAACCCAGCCAAGAGCAGGATTGAACACTGGGACCTAGTTTTCCTATTTTTCAATACTTCAAGGCAGTTACCTTATTGTTTTTCTTTTATAGCTGTGCAGTTGCTCATCCAATGGCAGCTAATCTCTCTTGGCTGGAACAATAGATTCTTAAATACAGAATTTTTAAAAAATCATTGTATTGGAAATTTCTCCCCCAAATTATTGGAAGAATATAAATTACCAAGTATATCAAATTTTACAACTGTTTCTTTTTTTATTCAGTTAAAATGTCTGTACACCAGATAGCAATGCGACTTAGGCTTTTCAAAAAGCATTTTACATAGATTGTGTTTAATTACTCAGAGTGAGGATGCTGGGGTGTATGCATTAGCTGAATACCCAGATCTTGGCATGAGAGTCCTATTCTTAGGACACTCAATAAATATGTGGTAAATAATTATTTCAATATATAAGTAAGTTTTTTTTCAAGATTTAAAAATATAGAATGTTTCTGTAATAAATGACATAACTATTCTATGGAGAAAATGTTTTCATTTTCTGAACTTTAAGATTTTATTAAGTATACAGGCAGAGAAATGTAGAAATTATGGCTTAGATAAGAAAAAAAAAAGATGTTTGAAATTTTTCCAAACTACACCATCAAATGCTGAAGAAGGCTAAAAAGTTTCCCAGAGGATTTCCATATTGCTATAGTATTTTAAATAATAGTAATGACCTCTTTTTATGGATATGGCATTCATTCCTCAGTGTCTAAATGCAGATCCCAAAGCAGTTTTAAGTATGTTGCTCTCATTTAATTCTGAAGATAGTTTTTCTTAAAATTTATGTGACTTGTACAAGGTCATGGGTAAATGAAAGATTGGGCTAGAACTGAAAGTACATGTGTGGAGATATTGAAATTGCAAAGTATATGCGTATCAAATTATTCTGTAATTTAATGGGCATTAAACTTGCATAAACACTGGCTATGCAGTCAAGTTTAAGATGGAAAATTTCATTTAACATATTCAAGAATTAAGAACTTTGGAATTATTTATGCTTTTATTATCTATCTTTAAACTCTGGCTAATTTAATTTAATTTGTAGTAGATTTAAAAGAACATTTGAAATAAAGGAAAATGGACTGAAATTGAAGTTGGAAAAAATAGTTTTGAAACTTTATAATTTTATTATTTTTTGTGATATTATTTTGTGACCTTGAACCAATTTTAATTTTTATTTCTTCATAGTAATGTCAGAATTCAATCAAATAATAACTTTGAGAAAACCTAATAGATTTGATTAGCACATATTGCAGGAAAAATAGTATATACTTGCAGGGTCTATGTGTATACAATACAAAAGGTTAATTATTAATATTACTTGTATAGAATGCTTCTAGAAATTAAAATTTAATATGCCCTAGAGCAAATGCTTTACATTTATATTTACAGTGGGAGACAGAGTGTTATAATCATCTAGTGAATTATGTTTTTACTTGGTATATTTATAAAGTATATTTATCTAAACTAAATCTAAACATCTCCATTTAAGCTTTGAAACATTATTGTATTCACAATCACAAAAGCTCATTCTGCTGAGCTTCCCTTGAGGTCATCTTCAAAAGATCTCCTTGTGAGTGACTCAATACATAAGCTTTTAGCTCCAATAAATACTGTCATCACATAAATAGTGAAAAAAACCCTTAAATGTAATATCCTTTTATTGTATAGAAGATTTAAATGGATATATTTAAAATCTAGAGTTTATTCTCAAAAATAACATTAACCAATATAAAAAAGAATGAAAACATAGTATACAGGCAGATAAACTTAAAAAAGTGAGAAAAAGTGGCAAAAAAATTCCTAGAACTATTTCATCTTCTTTACTTGAATTTCACTTACTCATTCTATTTACAAAGGCTCTTTTAAAAATCTATAAGTGGAGCCTTAATTAATATTTCCACAAAACATCAGGGTTTGTTATCTTTTGTGTGTTTCTGACAAATTTTTCTGTTTTGACAACAAAGCAGATTTTTAATAACATAAACTGGAAGAAGGGTCATCATAATATTTAATTCAAACTGCTGATGGTATTAAACATCAGCCAAGTCAAATCCAGTTACGCTGCTTCTTAAGTCTCCGAAGGCTTCTCATGTCACTCATGAGGAGGGCAATATCCTCATAGCTGCTTGTGGAGCTCTGTATGTTGTGGCCTGCAAACCTCCATGAACATTTTCTCATTAGGAATAAGGGACCTTTAGGGCGCAGAGGGTACTGCATATTGGTTACGTGGCTGCTTATTTTTCAATTCAGAAAAAAATCTAAAATTTCACCAATCTATACATTAAATGAGTACATAAAATGATAATATTTTAAAAAATTGAGTAGACAAAAATATAGCAGGAGGAAAAAAAGGAGAAGGAAGAATTCAACAAGCTCATATGAAATTCATTGCTATTCTAAAGAAAGGCAAAGCATTCCTTTTCATTCAGAGATTCTTGAATAAACAGGAAGGAGCTATATATCTACTTATAAATAACATTAAAGATTGGAAAATGTCAGAAATTATGAAGAGTAAAATTGAAGTCATACTCTCACAAAGCATTCAAATTTGTTGTGTCTACTAATATTTTTTTTCATTGCTCTTATTTTAAATGGTTGCAATGCAACTAATTCTCTATTTTACTCCTTTTCTTCAGTTTTAGGATTTTTATCTCATGAAAAATGAGCAGAGGATAACAGCTCTGGAAGACTCTGGAAGGCCTAGCATGTATAATTATGAAGAAAGAATATAGAGAAAACATTCACTTTTCTCCCATGCCCAACCACCAGAATAGAAAGTCCACCTGGAACATTTTCAGTTATAATACTGTCCCATTGGATTCAACCATAAATAAAAAAATACTTCAGATTCTAGTTATTATTGTGATAGTTTAATATTTTTCAAATAATTATTTCTAAAATTTCTAAAACAAATCTCTAAATTGACTCTCAAAATATTTTGATAAATAGTCGTTTTGATAGACACTATGTAAACATATAACTCAAGTTTTAGTTTTCTAAAATATTTTCAATGCTGATGCTATATTCTAGTGATGTTAGTTTTACTTGGAAAAATCAATCGTGTTCAGGATACCTACCAGAGAAATGATGCAGGTTATCGTTCAATGAAGAATTCTTATCTAATTATTTTTGATTCTTGTTTTTCTAGTGATTGTGCCCAATTAGTCATTAATTATTTGGAAAATCACATTTCCATATATTCTGTGGCAGAAAGAACAAGTAAATAAATTCTTCCAAAAAGATTTAAAAATACAAAATTCGCAAACTATTAAACTCAAACATGAGGGGGGAAAATACCATCCATTTTTTAAAATTGCTTTGTTAGCCACGCGCAGGAAAAAAAAAAAAGAGGTTACTTTTCTCAGGTGGCAGTATTTTAGTCAATTGTGTATAAACAGACTTCTGTAAAAGAGAGAGGCTTGTCTTCCAAGAATTCCTCTTCACAAGGTTACTGATATTTGAGTTATATCTACTCAGCTAGACACTATAAGAGATGGTGGGAATAAGGTAGGAAAAAATTCTGTGCCACCAGAAGCTTTATTTACTCCCCCAAGAAATTCCTATGAAATTTCCTTTAATGAGTAGCAGGGAACAGAGCTGGAATGAGAATCCTGATCTTTCCATTTCTACTCCAGTACTCTTCCTTACACGTTTATAGTATTATATAATCAAGACAGAAATTAACAAAACAAAGATCCTTCTAAGGGTAGGGTTACAGAAAAATGGATAATTTTGACGAATAAAGCAATCTGTCTGGCAAAGCAAAGCCCCCTTTTCTTTTCCTCTTGTTTTGTAAATAAGAAGTTCTCTATCCAGTTATTAAATAATTATTCTTTGACAACGAAGAAGTAACATGTTTATAAAACAATGTAGTATGAAGAGTTGGAAGTGATTCAGGATCATCTTAGTAAATTGGTACATTATAATTTTTGACATTATTGATATTCCTTAAAACAACACCTTACCTACAGATCTTATTTAATAAAT
Source organism: Spermophilus citellus (assembly GCF_964194105.1). Taxonomy (NCBI): domain Eukaryota; kingdom Metazoa; phylum Chordata; class Mammalia; order Rodentia; family Sciuridae; genus Spermophilus; species Spermophilus citellus. Next base: position 40,168,865 of record NC_138195.1, read on the forward strand.
AATTGCCAAGTCACTCTTTGCTTCTTGTTACACTACTAGAAGGACATGAGGTATATGAAAAGAGAACTAACTAGAAATTTAGGAAAGTGAAAACTGTCTTTCTATTTAACTGCCTGATCATGGGTAAAAAATTTTTAAAAATTTCAACCCCAATTTATTTATATGTAATACAAGAAATTTTACTACATTTGTGGTTATCAAAATGTACTCTGCTATGAATCAATCAGAGATACTTCCTAAAATTCATATTCTGAGACTTAAAGTTTTCATGGATTTCTGATTCTCTAGGCTTAGATGGAATCAAGAGATCTATATGTTGAAAAAGGCTTCTGCAGTGATAATCAGAATGTCTATAGGAAACTATTAGAAAAACTGTAGTTAGGTGGTCACTGAAAGTATTTCCTTCTTCTAAAATTTATAATTTAGTATCCACAAAGAAACAGATTGGAGAATGAATCAGTAATCTGGATAATAATTAAAGCATTCCAATTCTGTGAATAAACTTTTTTAAAAAATGAAACAAACTTTTAAATATATCTTCAATTTTTCTTATACATGAGTATTAAAGCAATGAACTCTTGAAAGTTTTAGTTGCTGTGTTCCAAAAGTTATGCAAGAGCTTGATAATCCTAATTATCCCACATTATCTTTTATCACTTAATAATAGCTTTATGTAGAAATTGAATGTAAGATGATGAAGTCAGCTCGCTAGACTTAACAAATTAGCTGCTCATCATTTCAAGTTTGTTAGCTATAAAAGTTTGTACTCCCACCAAAAAGAACAACCATCACTTTTTTGCCCACACAAAGAAATAAAAAAGAAATCCTCAAAATATTCTCAGGTGGCTTAAAAAATATCTGGTTTTCTAAGAAACATTTTTAGCATATTCCAACAGATAGCAGGTAAATTGAGACAGCTTAGAGTTTGCTGATTTTGAAGACAACAAAGGTCCAATAGTTTGCACACAGGTCCTCATTATGGACTGGATACTGGATAGAAAGTGCCACAGCTCATTTAAAAATCAGCAATTTGAAGTTTTGCTTCTCCTTTTGATAATATTAGTTGATAATATATTGTGATATCTCTATAAGTGACTGCAGTCTCTCATGATTTTGACTTTTTTCACTTTTTACATCTTGATCTTACTACTCACTTTGACATTGTGAAATAGGTTTATTTTAAATTTTACCTAAGGAAACTAAAGATATTTATTCATATGGTTTAGACATGGTCTGAGTGTGTTCCCCAATGGTTCATATGTTAGAAACTGGGAAAGTAGTGGAACATTTAAAAGGAATCTATTGGGAGGTGAATGGGTCATTGTGGGAAGGGACTAACATAGATCTCATGAGACCCTAGTTAGTTCTCTTAAGAGTGAGCTGCTATAAAAGAGCAAGACTGGCTCCTTCCACTCTCTGGTTTCTTGTCTTGCCATATGATTTCTTCTTACTTGTGCTATTATCATGATGACTTTTCCCCTGATGTAGTGTAGTCCGTGGAGCCTACTAATGAGCTGGAGAATTTTTGTTTGAACTTTTAGTTTTCAAAACTGTGAGCTGAATTAACCTCTTCTTTTTATAAATTATGAAGCCTCAGGTATTTTGTAATAGCAATGGAAAATGAATTAATATACTCAGATTACTAAAGATTTTCTTATGATACCCCCAAACTGTAGTACATTTGACATATCTCTAATTATAGGACATTGCTGCCATAAAAAACATATGGCACTAGCATATACATATAAATAATGAGAGTTTGGCCTTTGATGTCTTTAGAGTGAAATGTACTCTTTAGAATGATCAATTCTAGAACAAGATTACTAATGTTCATTTCTTGGTACCATTATATGATTGCTTGTATACTTGAATAAGCTCTTTCAATCCTCTGTGATTGTTTCCTCATCAATATGAAAGACATGTTCATAATAATCTGGACATTAAATTGGTACACATGATTCTGTAAGATATATAATTGTATAACTTCTTACCAATATTTTAATACAAAAGTTAAATTAACACATAGTGTGTTGTTCTAAAATTTTAATACTTCACTCTGTAATCTGAACTCAGTATACATTCATAATTTGAATATAGGGTTTTGGATAACCTCTGAAGCACAGGTTATAATTCAGTTGCTAATTACAGAGGGTTACTAAGGTATTAGTACTATGTGAAATATTCTATTAACAGCTCTATCCAATATCAGTTGTGATCCCTCTAAAAAACGTTGAAGTCAGCCTTTATTTTAAAAGTGCCTTAAACATTTCACAGAAATAATTTAATGTATTGGTTTAATGGAACTCTCATGATACGGTAGAATAAATGGGCTGTTAAGAATATTGAAAGAATTAGGGAGCAGTGAATTTAAAGCACTATCTTCAACTTTTCTCAGACATTATAAATGTAACCATTAATATACAGTTTCCCACTTAAGTACAGCATACTTGAAAGATCTTTTTTTAAACTTCTTTTATGATTTAGGAATGGTGGTTACAATATGTTGAAAAGATAAGCCTTGGTTTGATATATATGAAAGCACTACCAAATCATATGTGAGACAATTTCTCCTGTAGTCCCAAATTACTATTTAATCTAAGATTTTTTTTTAAATTGACATTCAGAATTGTCTAGAATTATAAGTAATGGTAGACTGGATTTTTAAAGTAATTCCAGTATATAATTAAGTATAGATTTAGGTGCTTTGGGAGAATATAATACATTATAACTTTACCTTATAATGATAATAGCAAATTATTAAATATATTCTATATGTAAGACTGCATATAAAACAAATTTTATTTTAATTATATTTAATATCTCAATAATTATTGCTGAATTTTCTCATAAAGTTGGCATTGGTACCATTCTGTCTAAATTCCTTACTACTTCAAGGATCCAGAAACTCAGTTTCTCTGAATTCACTTCCATTTATGGTTCTGAATTAGAGTTGGAAATGAGAACTCTTGATATATAGAAGCAAAAGAGAAGGACCATTATTTTCTAGAGACAGTTACCATTAACAAATGCAGACAATGCAACTTTCAGATAAGCTTCTTGAGAAGAACCTGCATCATTTTTAATTTGTTCTTTTAAAAATATACATGACAGTAGAGTGTATTTTGACATATTATATATACATGGAATAAAATTTATTCTAACTAGAATCTCATTCTTGTGGTTGTATATAACATGGAGTTACATTGATAGTGTATTCATATATGAATATAGGAAGGTTCTGTCCAATTTAGTCTACTGTCTTTTCCATAGCATCTCCCTTCCCTTCATTCTCTTCATATGGCTGAGTAATATTCCATTGTATATATATTCCACATTTTATTAATCTACTCATCTCTTGAAGGTCACCTAGGTTGTCGCTTTGCTATTGTGAATTGAGCTGCTACAAACATTGATGTGGCTGTGTCACTGTAGTACATTGATTTTAAGTCCTTTGGTATATGCCAAGGAGTGGTAAAACTGGGTCAAATGGTGGCTCCACTCCAAGTTTTCTGAGGAATCTCCATACTGCTTTCCAGAGTGGTTGCAACAACTTGCAGTCCTATCAGCAATGTATGAGTGAACGTTTCCTCCTACTTATATTCTTAATAATAACCTTTCCCATGTTACTTACATTCTTAATGATTGCCATTCTGACTGGAGTGAGATAGAATCTTAGTATAGTTTTAATTTGCATGTATCTGATTGCTAGGGATATTGAATATTTTTTCATGTATTTGTTGGCCATTCATATTTCTTCTGTGAAGTACCTGTTCAGTTCTTTTTTCCATTGATTGATTGGGTCATTTGTTTTATTGGTGTTAAGTTTTCTGAGTTCTTTGTATATCCTGGAGATTAACACTCTATTTGAGGTGCAGGGGGTAAAGGTTTTCTCCTATTCTGTAGTCTCTCTCTTCATGTTCTTGATTGTTTCCTTTGCAATGAAGAAGCCTTTACATTTGATACCATCCCATTTGTTAATTCTTGATTTTACTTCTTGCACTTTAGGAGTCTTGTCTTCTCTTGAAGAACCTGTATCTTTACCATAGCAGATGGTAGCATATTGAGATTCCCAGAGATCTTATTAAATTTTTTTTTAACACTTGAACAATTTATGGTATAAAATGTGATATTCCAATACATACAGGTATTGTGAAATGTTTAGATCAGGGTAAGCATATTTATCTTGTCAAACATAAACATTTATTTTGTGATGAAATTACTCAAAACCCTTTCTTTGAACTTCTTTGAAATCCAAAGCACATTGTTGTAACCAGTACTGACCCTATTGTGCAATAGAACACCAGAGCTTCTTTATTCTATTTTACTATAACTTAGTACCTGTTGATCAACCTCACCCTCCTTCTTTCTCTCCTCTGCTCCCCAGACTCTGGTAAGCTCTATTCTACTCTTCACTTTGATGAGATCTACATTTTTTTTTATTTCACATATGAGATCTTTAGTTTTCTAGGGCTATGGACTGAACTGTTCATAGCTATCTAATTCTGTGACTTTGATATTGATTACAGAGTTAACAGTTTCATTGTATGATAGCCAGGCTTTTATCTGAGGTGTCATTATTGGTAATTGGAAACTTAGAACACATAAATTACTAACATCTGGAGTTGGTTGTAGAAGTGATATGTCTTATTCCACATTAATCTTTGTGGAATCTACACAAAGAGAAAGAAATGCTATGTGTGGTGTTCATATATACTAAGATCAATTTAATAAAATGTAAATTAATCTGTATCTAATAGAAAGCCAGCCTAATAATGAGAACTCCATTATGCAAACTAAATATAAGTTCAGTTTTGCCCTTCAAATTTCATTGCCTTTATCAACCTTAAATACCTGGTATGCTCTAAGAATTCATTGGTACTAATCTATGAAGACCCTTTCTTCATGTAGCAGTAGTACAAGCCAGAGACTTGACAATTTAGAACTTTGTACAGAATTAAAAGATTAATGCTTTATTTCTTTGAGGAGGATAACACAATGAATAGGCAAGTTAATAGCTATGAAACACAGTTCAAAATTTCTTGTTCTTCTTTGAGTCATCTATTATATAGCACTTTTTAATTATAATCTTTTGGAGATATTCTACTTTTATTTTTCTTATTTCTAATTCAACTCTACTGTGATTTGAAACTGTATTTTGTATGATTTCATTACTGTTGTTCAACAGCGTGTTGAAATTTATTGACCTGTTTTTAAAGAGTTTTTATAAAGAATATATATTTTGCAATTTGGGGTACCCAAATATTTTGATACTCGAATGTTTGCCCTTTCTTAATTTTTTCTACTTTTTCTTTAATAATTGGAATGCATTCTTAAATTGCTATTAAAATCTGTCATTTTGATGGTTAATTTGTCTACTCTTGACAGTTCTATTTTTAGTTTCTATAATTTTAAATCATACATTTGGGTGCATAGATATTTACATTGGGTTTATTTTCCTGGTAAATTAAACCTGTTGTTTTAGTGAATTTGTCTTCATTATTCCTTGCAATACTTTTAAGCCTTTCTTTCTTAAATGAAGTAATAATCCAAAGTTAATCTCCATTGATAAAACTAGTTCATAAAATCTCTTTTTTCTTTTAAGGTAATTTTTCTCCTATGCTATTGACAATGTCACCTTCCCACAACCAGTTATTTTTTTTTTTCTGTTCCTTCTCATTTGTGGCACTGAATGGAAAGCTTTCTATGTGTTCTAACAAAACCATTCAAAAATAGCAAATACGCATGACATTAAGTTTGTAGAATCTTATGATCTCAGTTGTTTTCATCATGTGAACATAAGCTAATGGAGGATTGAGAAATTAGTAAGTAATTTGTCTCTTGGTGATGAATAGTCTATCGCTTCTACTTTGTACTATGCTCTCCATGTGATAGTTTTAAAACATGCACATGTTCAGAGATGAAGAATGTGTCGATTCCTGGACTGGATACTGTCTTAGTTCATCAGAAATAAACGCTATTGTCTGAAATTAAGATAATTCTTGGATGTAATGAAATATTTATCTATAGGTAAGTACAGCAATGGTTATGTTGATGAAATTGGCTAGTCTAGCTTTTTTAACCTAATGAAGGAAAGTATTTTTTATGTTTTACTTGAGTTCATATTTTAAAGGAATCCAGTCTGTAAAAGTTCTCTGTGGAAAATAAATATGTATCATTTGTTTGGGAAAAAGTAAGTTAAAGAATATGAAATATGGGGAATTTTCTCCAGTATTTTTGAGGCTTCATGGAACAGAGACTATTTTCAGCTTCTCCCCCAATTTAATTATTTTATGCCCAATTGCCTTCCTGCTCCCCACCCCAACTCTATCAACATTTTCTAATACATAAAATGAAGAGAGTTAAAGGACATGACACTGAATTTCTATGACTTGGCATTTAGCAATTGCAACTATTTGCCTCACTGATTTCATGTAATTTCAATGTATATAAATCAAAATATACAGGTGATATGAATCTTTGGGAAACCTGTAGAGAGCTCTTTGTTGAATTTAAGAATTCATGAAAAAAACAGAAAAAGCACTACATCCCAATCAATAATAAAAATAAATGTAAATATATAACTTTGGTATGAATTATGACAGAAAATACAAAGTGACTTGAGGAAATTAAAACTCTTGTTACATGTGAAATTATCATTAAGATGTAATCAGTGAATTTATAGCTAAAGAAGGTATAACAATTACTAGCAAAAGAAGCAAAGAGTGTTCTGGGAACAAAAAAAAATAAAATTAAAAAAAAGGCTCTGTTAGAGGAGTTAGCTTTATTCTTTGGTTAAGAAGAGACTGGAGAAATAGGGAATATACAATGAAAAACAAAATATTAAATACCATTTACATCTTTTTATTGAATCTGAATGATAAGGCATTGAAAAGATTTAAAAGGAGAATGACACTATCTAATTTGATATTTTTAAAAAAAATAGTGAAGAAAAATCAGAAGAAAGCTCTTGTGGACACAGGGAGGCAAGTAAAAATACTTTTGAGAAAAAAACATGGAAATATGTTGAGTTACAATTGATAGAACTTAGAGATGTAGTAGGAATTCAGGATGAGGGAAAGTATCCAGAATGACCGTTTTCTGGATTTTATCATGAAATGGATTGATACCCTGGAGACAAGTTTTGTGAATGATAGTGTCATAGAATTTATTTTAAATATGTTAAAAGTGAGTATTTTGAGAAATTGGGGGGTGGGGAATTAATTGAGCTTGTTTAAATCCTTGCATCATTTGAAGCATGTAGAAAAATTTTCTGCTGGAAGTACAAATATAAAAGCCATCTGGGTAATAATTGATGGCACAGATTGAATGAGATTATTTAGGGAATGTTTAGGAGTGTATAGAGTAGGTTCAGAAACCAGAGGACTGAATAATCCCCAATGTTAAGGTATGATTCAACAGTTTGTTAACAACTGTGCATTTTCTCCTGTGAATGTCTTTTAATCTTTGACTACTTTTCTGCTGACGATTTGGTGATTTTTTTTTCTTACCAATGTTTAAGTATACTGATATTTTAGAAATCATATTTAGAAAAAAATATTTGTTTCTAACTTGTTTTCCTTTAATTATATTTTAACTACCTGTGCATATTTTATATGCACACATATCAAAATTTTGTGAAATCATAACTAATGCTTTTACTTCTTATTATCATTGTTTAGAAAAAATTTTCCTCGTTAATTCTATATCAAATCTTCTCTTTTTACTTAAATTTTTTTATTCACCTGGATTGGGTAATATCTAAAGTAAAATTTGAATCTGAGTTAATTATCAGATGTTTTCCCAAATCTCTCAGCTGAGGAAACCATCCTTTGTCTACAGAGTTTTATTTCTGTGTTTTATTTGTATGAAGATTTTATACACCAACACTGCTCCTGCATGGTCTGTTCTCTATCATTGGATCTTTTGTATAGTTGTCCATTTATTGTAGCATTTTAGGAAATAATTGATTTTGAACTGTGTGTGTGTGTTGTGTATATTGTACAATTTATTTAAATATACATTTTACTAAAGACCATAAAAGGGAACTCAAGAACTATCCAAATGAAAACATTTGAAATAATTTGATTACTAGACTACATTTATAGCCTGTTAACATATCTATTTATTATTTATGAAAAACAAAATTAAGATTGGAACTCTAGAGAAGATTAAATAGAGTAGTAATACATGAGAAAATATTTTGACTTATCAGATCATCACAATTATCATAAATAATTTAATTTGCAGAAATCCCAAGTAGTGGAAGTTTAAATTCATCTGAAATTTTTGAAGAATGTTTATGTTTTGGGTTTATGAATAAATTTGCCATAGTTATGTAACTTCTGAGAGAGAGAACATCAAGTTTGCTTGTGCAAATTTAACAAAATTTTTGAAAGTCATTAACTTTTAATTACGATCTTTTAAAAATTTATTTTCCATTCTAGTCCTGAAACTAATATTTATTAATAAATTACTCAGCTTATTTTAACTTTTCAAGATGTTATGCTTTTATCTAAAGCAGTTTGTTAAACAAAGCAATGAGGAATTTAATCAATTTAAGTGAAATAACCTATTTCTGTTTTTTAATATATTAGAGAAATTTGTTAGCTTATTTGTTCTTTATTTAGGACTGTTGTACTCAGATAAGCAGTTTTCCTCCTTTAGTTTTATCTACATCCTATGAGCTAATTTTCATGCTTTATTAATATTTAAAAATTTACATAATTTACTATATTTATTTTATGCAAAAAATAATTAATACTGAGGAAATTAAGTTTTCAGAACAATTAACAATGAATTTAGCATAACCTACAATCTCACTCAAACCATATTCTTTATTGTTTTATTTTTTTAGAATCCATTTTTTTTTTAACTGAGCACTTTCTTGTAGAACAGAAGTTAATTCTGCATTTTATTGTTTCTTGATATTTCTAACTATTCTGGCTTCAAACCATTCAAGGAAAAAGGCATTTCCACAGTATATAATCATTTCTTTTCAATTCTATAATCTTGAAAATTACTTCCCTAGATTTTATATATATATATATATATATATATATATATATATATATATATATATATATAAGAGAAATGTTATTTAAAAGGAATAATTGTACTTTAGACTTAATTCTGAAGAATGAGGTGTTGTAGGTAATTGAGTGGTCGCCAAAAATATCCTCCGTAAAACTAGTAACTTGACTTCTTTCTTTGTAAAAGTCCAAAGACAACTAACTGTTCTCTGGCACTTTTCTGTGAAATGATTCAAAACTCAAATATGTACAATTGCTGATTAAAGCATTCGTCTTACAGGAACTAATACAGAAATCAACAATAAAACAGTTAATGTCTTTATGAGGGTACCTTGGGTTTACGTTTTCAACAATAGATAACAGGGTTTTCAAATTATTTATTTATTTTTTAGATGAGGTTTCTCTGTGTTGCCTAGGCTGGCCTCAAACTCACAAGTATCTGGAGTTATGGGTGGGCATCACTATATCTGACTTGATAAGAGAAGTTTATCTCTGCCTCTGCAATCACTTGTGGAGTACTTGGAGTAATATAAGCATCTGTACTCCACCCTGAAACTCAAGTTTGATTTTATGAGGATGACCTCCATGTCTCTACAATTTCTTTAAAACTCTCTGAAAAGATAATTATAAAGCAGGGTAGTGATTAACACAAGAAAAGGAAGTGGCATGATTTAACTAAGAATGAATCACTTTCTACCTTTGTATGAATCTAATTGAAAATGATCTGTCCTTTTATTAGAAACATTTAGAAGAAACAGTTATATAGGAGTGTGAGGAATTTGGCATTATGGATCAAGCACTGAACTGAGAGACAGATAACTGGTTGTCTTTTCTCTCATTGAGGGTTTTACTGACTCTACATCCTAATTAAAAAGCACAAGAACATAGCAAGCCTGAACTTAACTTTCTTACATCCATTATTTTCTTTCCCTTTTCAACTAGTTCTAGACATCTCTTTAATGGTCCATTTGGTTCTGGAGTAGCTGACCCTACAACCAACTCAAAAGGCAGAACATGCTATACTTTCAAAGCCAATCAGCAAAGTGTATGCATCTCTTCTGTCCACAGAGTGAACATAAAACCCAAATCAGAACCATCAGAATGAATACCAAAAACTCTGGTCTGAAATACTAGGGAAAAGGATATTCTTTCTTTGTTGGAGAATGTAGTATATGAATGTATGGCATGAAATTGTTTTAAGCATTTTGGTACAAAAAAGAAGGCACCCTAAGAAGAAAGACAGATCATAAAACAAGATTGTGCCAAAAGAATCAGAGAAAAACAGAATTCTACTGACAGAGTGGACCTCTGTATAAAGCTGTATGTGAAACTGACCCTGTGAGGACCAAGGAATGCCTTTTATATATTTAAGACAGTTGATTTTGTTTTCTTGTCAATTGTAATTCTTGTCAATTAATTCTGATATAGTAGCCTGCATATATTCTTCCAGCTTTAATGTTTTTAAATTCTATGGTATTTAAAATTTAAAATTATTGGCACCACATAATTTCATTTAAAGATTTTGGTCCAAATTGGCCTGCAGTTCTGTCAAATGTATTAAAAAGCAGGTAACATGATAGCTCAGAGACCACTGAACTAAAGAGATTCAATTCCAATACATGTGTGATCATTGGATTTTCAGGGGAAATGTGAAATTAAATATTAAATGTAATAGTAGATTACGAGAGTTCCACAATTTTTAGGCTCAGTGCAATTCTCAGTGTAATTCTCATTTACGGTATTTCACATCATATTTAAATTGCATGTGTAGTTACAATCCACACCTTTGACCCCACTACTCACCAGTAATAAGGACCAAGATATAAACTGTAGCTTTTGTCTGGAAGGGTTTAAATACATTGGATATAATACTTTGAGACTCTACATCAATCTCCCTGCAGCTACTATGCCTCTGATTTTATCCAAAAATCTGTTTTGCCTGGGATGTCAGGTCAGATTCCAGCATGCCCCATGTTAGCTCTAAATTAACCATGGCATGACATTGGATTTACAGAGGACAACCTCCTTACTTCAAGGTCTGACCACCTCTTTGGGAAAATTGAGACTCCAGAGTTCCCTTTGGATCAGGATGAGGTAAGTTTCCAACTAATCAGATTTCTCTTATGTATTTTTCTCTAACCATATCCCATTACCCCATATCTCCTTCTCTAGAATACTCCCTCAAAAAAGTCATGTGAATCTGAATATATGTTTCAGCTTCCAGGTAACCCATGCTTCCTGATTTTCCCTGTTGTAAAAGACTTTCCATGACTTTGGAGTGTGCTACTTTCTCTAATGTCTCTAAAACGGGAACCTCTATCTGCCCTTAATACTTTCTCTTTAGAGACCTAGAGTTCAGATACTTGTAACTTAACTCTGTACCATCAAGTCTTTCCATGTGTCTCTGAAAGTCTTTGCTTCTCAATTAGAACATATTAGTTGATATTTATTATGCTTCCTGAGTTTAAGTTACGGGGATAGAATAAGAGAGCCTTACTTCTTTCAGATGAATAGATTTAAAAAAAAAAAGAATTTCAAAAGCCAGTATGCTATTTTGGGATATTTCTATAACTATAATGTAGAAATAATTGCAGATAAAGAAATCTGCAGGCAGAAATTGAATACTGAGTCTCTAATCATTTTCATTTGTGTGTTTTTCCATCTATATTCCACATATTGAGGTGCTTTCCTTCTACTTGTCTACATATGGGCAACATAGAATCATAGACCAATTATGTGCCTATCTCCATGTACTTTCATTTAAATTACAAATACTTTTTTATAGTTAGACTTTGAAACCACCAAGAACAATAATCTGTCTGGGAGCCTTCACTTTTGTTTTCTCATTTTGCTTCTGTTCTGTTCTGTGTAAAACCTGAGTCCAGATTCACTATATGGAATTAGACTGCATAGCTATATTTGCTCTCTTCTGCTTTTGCTTTGTTTGAATCCAAGACCTAAGACACTTATAGAAAGTAACTTTGGAATCATTATAAGCAATAGCTGACTGGTAGAGTTTTCCTAAATTGAAGTAATTTGTGTGAGGAAGTAGATAGGAAAATAAGCCAACTCTCAGGGAAATACAATCAAAAGGGTGAAGCCATTGGCAGCACACTGGAATAGATGACCCTAATGTCCTTTGCAACTCCGAGATCCTGTTATACCATAAAATATTATCGAGTAAAATAGTGAGGTTTGCAAGTGGTAAAGTATTGCTATTTTTAATTCCAATAAAAACTGAACGCTTCCATCTTTTATGTTCCTGACAAATAAGAGATTTAGTGACATTTAAGTTTGACCCAAATTCCTCAAATCTTTTTATATTTCTCTTATTCTGTTAAATTTTTTTATCTTACATAAATTCCAAGAGGAAGCCAGAATGTTTCTGAATACTTTTCACTTTAGAAATGATTTTTCTAAAGAGCTAGTTGGCATCTTGAAAGCTCTAATAGAGCTCCTTACTATTCCTGTTGGAGTATTTTTTAAGACAAAAATTCACATTTTGTCAGTCCTCATTGAAATGAAATTTTTCTTACTTACATAACACTTTGATATCTGCAGATACTCTAAAATCCATATCATTAGATTCTTTATTTTTTTTTGGTTAAGCAATAGTCATTTCAACAATTAATATAAAATTGACAAAAGAGATACCGCATAACTAACTTGGTGAAAAACCACAATAAGATGGTAATGAACTAAAAATTTCAATTCATCACTTGCAGTTACTCAATAAATTACTTTCTAGGATTGAAATACATACAAAATACATAAGCCAAAATTCATGTAGGCATTAAATTAGTTAAAAGACTCATACAGTGTGTGTATGTAATATATGTGTATGTATAATATATAGATAGATAACATTTAATTCTCTTGCATTGTAAAACTTCTGAAATTTAATTTCCATTTTCACTGATATAGGCATAGTGTTTTTTCTTTAAATAAAAATATAAAGTACCTAAGATAAAACTACCTCAAAACATGTGAAGCTAAGAAACTTTAACAGTAAAATCTTACAAGCATGACATTACTCATGAATATTTATTATAGTAGCAAAAGTGGCATTGAATGCTTTACACTATGTATTAGACAATTATTTTACTTATTGTGTAAAACTTACTTGGTGATATAGTATTATATATATAATATAGAATAATACTATATATATATATATATATATATATATATATATATATATATATCCTTTCAAAGATTACAAATTAAAATAAAAACTCAGACTAGTTAAGAGACTGGCATAAGTCATATAAAATCACACTCAAATCCAAACTTTTTCCTTTAGACATGAATTCATTCATTCAAAAATTGCAGTATAGTGCACCCAAACTTGACAAGCATTGGACTAAGGGAGTGATGTTAGACACAAAACATGAGATCACCCATCCTACTGAATCACCAAACTGTTAGGATGTTATAGACTACTACTTGAGGCAATAGTATTTATTTTCTTTCCATGAGATGGCTTCTAAAGAAGTCATAAAGAAAAGATTTACAAACATAAAATAATGAGAGAATTAACTCATCCCATTTTTCTCATGGTGAAGGACGCTGCCTGTTCATTGTTGTTCATATGACCTAGTGAATAGAATCATAATTTGTTTCCTTGTCTCTTTTCTTTCTTATGTTCAGTTCAGTCTTCATTCATAATTTAGAGCTATTTTTAGAAATAAGAGTCCAACCAAAACACCCTCTTCCCTTGATATCATCCATTATATAAAAGATAAAGCTCAAATTCATTATAAAAGCATTTTAAAAACTCATTGAAAACTGATATCAATGAACCTTCCAATATTTTTCTCAAAGAAGTGAAGTTGGCTTAAGCTGGTATATATTATCAAGTTAAATGGCAGTGACTAGTCCTTAATATTCTTCTTTCTGATTCTCAGTCAAAACAAAAATAGATGTTTAGCTTAGGAATTTGTATTAAATCAAAGCTTCCAAATGATCTTCAACTGAATGATTTTATTCTCTTTTTCCTATGTCATAAACAAAAATCATATTGTAGCAAATGACAGTGGATTTCTTCTCAGTCTTTGAGCCAGCTTATAATTTGTGACTTATTTTATCTATATTTTACATTTTTAAATTATGTAAATATGTATCAGTCTTAATTGGCAGGTAAAAATGAATCAGAATTTTCTCTAATATTAACATTATTTTTAACATATTTTATTATAATATACCTTATATTATAATATACTTTATATTATAAAATGTAAATAATATAATAATAATATAAAAGTAAGCTCATTGATTAGGTATGTGTAGAATGAAACCAGATAAGTGGTACCATATCTTTATTTTTTTAAGTAAATAATTATGTATAAATAATTATGTAAATAGGAAGAACTCTCTCATGCTTTATGCATTTTTATACTAATTTGTTTAGTGAAAATAATGTCTTCTTTTATGTTATTAACTTCAATAGTAATGGGTATTTTATTATAAAAATTATGAATTCACCCTACGAGGGTCCAACAATATTAATATAACAGATGTCTTAGCTTTTGTTCACTAAAGATTCTGAAGCAGAACTACATGGGTTGACAATGAGGACTATAACACATGCCAAACACAGCAATTCAGTCAGTGCAGCCTCCGGAAATTGTACTTGCATGGTGTTCTTCACCATGCAATTGGTCATTTGCTTGGCTTTCCATATTTCTATGTCTTGTCATTTATGCCCCTTACCAATCTTCCCTGGTAGTGATGGAGATTGCTGTTCAATAGTTTGACCTAGAAAGAATCCTAGCACAACTTGACCCTGGGGAAAAAAAAGAGACAAGCAGAGAAGGAAAGGAGAACAAGTCTGGAGGTGATCTGTACAGATTTTGAGTATGCTTCTGATAATCAATTAGAAATATGTCTTTCTTCATGCATATATGTATTCACATTTATTGTTAGTTGTTTTGTCATTATATGTCTTTCTTCATGCATATATGTATTCACATTTATTAGTTGTTTTGTCATTGATGGCATAATTGCTTTTGAATCAATTTTCATATATTTTCCTGTATTTACTTTGCCTATTTATATATAATTTATGTCCAGTTTGTATTCTTAACTATATTTGTTGAATGAGAGTAGCATTTCATTCTTATTCTCTACAGAGAGAGCACACAGAAATGTAGATATTGGAAGATCAAGGGGCTTGATTGTGACCAAACATTTTTCAAAAATCTGTTTTTATAAAATGAAAAGTTAGAGATGACAATTTATAAATAAGACCATGAGGAGTAGTGATCATAGTAGCAGCTGTGCAAGCCCCAAATTACCTTCCACAGCTGGCCATGCCGTGTTCTGATGTGGCTCAGATTATACAATGTAGATACCCCCCTAAAGCATTATATTCAAACTCACTTGGACAGTAATTTCTAAAAAAGTAAATGGAACAAAAAATTATTTGAACTAATAAGAAAAATCATTCTGAAGAATACCCCCAAATTATTAGTTTTGAATATCCCCCATTATTAGTTTTTCTTTTAATTAATTAATTAATTTGGTACTGGAGATTAAACCCAGAGGTACTTAACCACTGAGCCACATTCATAGCCCATTTTTAAAAATTTATTGATTTTTTTTTGAGACATTATCCCAGGATCTTGCTAAGTTACTTAAGGCTTTGCTAAGTTGCTGAGGCTGGCTTTGAATCATAATTCTCCTACCCCAGCCTTCTGAGCCACGATTATAGGTGTGTACCACTGCACCTAGCTATTAGATGTTTTAAATAGCAGAAACTACTAATTATTGGAGAAAATGAGCATTCATGATAAAAAATAATCACAAACACCCAAAAGTAAATCTCAGAAGACACACCCCAAAACTCTGCAAAGTATAAAAGTTAATAGACAGATACAAGATATAAATAAAAGGTAAGGAGGACCTTTGTGGTAGCATTATCTCAATATTAAAAATAGGCTAATTCTCTTAAATTTATTATTTAAATTTTTATTCTCAGTTGAAATCTCAACCAGATTTTTATAATCATTTGAAAAATTAAGATTATTTATTCATTTTACATGTAAAATATTTAAGTGTATCTGAACATTTTGGAGGGGGTACAATGGTTTCAACAAGTAGCCTTATAAGAAAACTATACATACTATATACACAGTGGAAAAACAGAAAATAATACACATATATAGTTAAAATAGTTAGAATTCTGCTTTATAAATTCACAAAATAGACAATTTATTAAAACTTTAATGTATGAAAACAGAAAATTCCAAAGTACACTTGACATAATATCTTAATTTTAAAAATACAAAATATATTTCTGTTATTTTTTGAAGTTTTGTGGACTACTTTAGATTATTAATAAATTAGGAAGTTCATATTATCTAGTTCAAAGTTATCTTTTTTTTTTTTTTTTAGAGAGAGGAAAGGGGGAGAGAGAGAGAGAGAGAGAGAGAGAGAGAGAGAGAGAGAGAGAATTTATTTATTTATTTATTTTAGTTCTCAGCGGACACAACATCTTTGTTGGTATGTGGTGCTGAGGTTCGAACCCGGGCCGCACGCATGCCAGGCGAGTGCGCTACCGCTTGAGCCACATCCCCAGCCCCAAAAAGTTATCTTTTTTAAAAATAAAATATTGAGAAGTATTCTTATGTTGAGTCAGTTTATGCCAGGGCCCTGGGAAAAAAGCATCTCTGACAAACTGAGCAAAAACTCATATCTGGTATGTCACCTTGAGAAACAGAGATCCCCCAATAAGCTGAAGGGCACATCTCTTCATATGACTTCTTCATATAGACCTACCATCTACATTCTTGTGACAATATTGTCAAATTCTCCTAAGAAATTTTGAATGTAGGAAGATCATGTGTTCCAAGGAAAATGTGAAGCTCTAAGACAAGACAGAAAGTGGAAACATTTTCTATAAAAGAAAGTTGAAAAATTATGTTCTGCCAAAGGTGATAAGAAAGGAGGGAGATACCAATTGTCCTAAAAGACCATTTTCTTTCTTCCTGATTTGCTGTGAACATGGTCCAAAGATCAAAAGCAAACACCCAGTCCTATCCATTGGGGATTGTACAAAAATTTTGGTCACATGTGGTCTGAAGAGTCAAACAAAAATAAGCAATCATATGAACAAAAACCACTTGAGGTAAAGAGGATATATGAAAAGAATATCACCAAATGCCATGCTAAGGGCAAAAGTGAAACAAGAAACAAAGACCCTGTTAGAACAACAGGCACAAAGGAAAACCAGGAGCCAAAGGTGAGGAAGAGGGGAAGGGGAAGATGAATAAATGGCTATCCTGTGTTGTTGTAAGCCATTATTTTGCTCAGAATGTAATTATAGTTTGGATATGATGTATTCACAGAAGCTCCTTGGTTCATTCAGGAATATTCGAAATGATTAGATCATGAGAGATGTAAGCTAATTGGTGCACCATAATTTGAGTGGTAACTGGAGACAGGCATGGCATGACTGAAGGAGGTGGGCTGCTGGGGATGTGCTCTGGAAGGATTCATGTTCCCTATAGCCCCTTTCCCTCTCTTTCTCTGCTTCCTGACTGCCATAAACTGAGCATCACTTCTCTACTGTATCTTTCCACAGTGTTCTGCATTATTTGGGGGCAAAAGCAATGATCAGCTGCCCATTGACTCAACCTCTAAAATTGTGAGCCAAAATAAGCTTTGGCTCCTCCAAGTTGTTTTTGTTACGTATTTTGGTTACACCAATGAAAAGCTGACTGATAATTCAAGTATAGCTCAGTATTAGCTTCCATATAAGACCTATACAGATTTTTGTGTAGCTCATAAGATTCTCTGTAGAGAAAATACCTTAAAAACAATGTATGCTGTAGCTTTTGGAAGAACCACAATAAAAAGTTAGAGATTAAATCTTCTGCTTTTGGCCGTTGAATATCTCTAAATATTTAATGATTTTTAAAAATTTCTTGCCTTGTGTATGTAGTACAGCAAACATGTAGGAACTAGTGTCAATAATAAATTTTGAGATTATACATTTTTTTAAAAAGTGTATTAATATTATACATATAAAATAAATAATTATTAATGAGCAGGTAAAATGTGAAATTATTTTCATAAAATTTTATAAAAAGAATTACTGGAAAAAATGGATATGCAGACATTTCATACTGACAAGGAAATATGAAATATTGTTATATCAGAATCTTTCATATTTTATGGGAAATATATATTTATATATGTATACTTACATGTATATGTACACACACACATACATATGGCCTTGTTTTTGTTATCTCATTTGCAGTCATATATGAAGCATATGTTTGCTGATCTGTGTCTGAATTTCTGAATTATAATTACTAACATGCATATATGGGGACAAAATTTTGAGAACCCATAAAGCAATGATATCTGTCTTATGACCTATATGTGAATGCACAACAATTTACAAGTAAATTTTCATTTCCACTTATTTCATTATAATTAAATATGTACCATGAGTTTAAGTGACTTCACAATGAAGCTTGGTGTCTGACACTCAGTAAATAGGATATAAATGCAAACTAATATCATTAGCATTAGCATTATTATCATAATCATCACTAGTTGCAACTATTTCTCATAAGAAGTAACATTGAGTATGTGGATGCATCTTTTCAAATCAAGAAGTAACTTGCTTTTTCCTATCCCTGAAAAACTTTACATCAAAAATCTTTAAACATATTTCTTATTATTACTTCTCAATCGTGATTAATTGGTATGTTCATTTGGTTTAGTTAGAGTTGGAAGTAATTTCATATTTGCAGTCTATTAAGAGTGTCTTGAAAAATCTCAAGACATTTTTTGCAGGAGATCCTTGCAGATAAGTTTTCCCAAAAATAATCATGTATAAGATAAAGTCACACTAAATTTGAAATTTCTTCACATCTTTCGTTTGATTATTTTGAGGAAGATAAAATATTTGCACTGATTTGGAATATCAATCTGAATCCTTTACAATATGAATACCATTTGAACCAATTCATTTAAAATATTCCGATAATCTGGAGGAAGATGGCTGCTGCGTACCGGGGTTGCTGAAGTGCTGAGCGTGGTGCTCAGAGCAGCGGCTTTAATCAAGATTTCGCGCAGCTTTTTAGAGCTCCTTTCACCATTAATCTGTAGTGGACCACTTTGCCAAGCAGCAGAAAGAACAAAGAGACTGGAAAAGAGACACTTGGCTCCCGGACGCTTTCCTGCTCAGAGCCACGGATGCTTTGCGCCCATCTGCTTCTTCTTTCACTTCGCTCCCGGCAGAGAAGCTGAATGTGTAATCAGCAGTGGATTGTAAGTACCTGAGGCAAAGAAAGTTCAGTGTCCCCGCCTTTTTTTTTTTTTTTTTTTTTGAATATTTTCTATACAGAGAGAGTTAGTGGATTGGGATTGTTGGCTGGGCTGTGGTTTCAGGGCCGAAAATCCACTCCGCAGGAGCCACCATTTGCTTACTGCTTGCTGTCTTGATGGCTCTGTCTACATTGTACAGCAGCCACATCTAGAGGCTGGAACTGGGCTACGTGCCAAGCCCTGTCCTCCGAAGGCTGGACCACGGCCTCAAGCGCCTCGGTCGCCTGTTCACCACTGCACCTTCGGGCAGAGCCTGCTCTGGGAGCTGGGCACCGGGCCGAGGAGCGGCGGAGGCTGAGGCGGCGCTGCTAAGGTCGCGGACAAGCCTGGCGCCCGTGAGTGCGGCCCAGAGGTGGAGGCGTCGGCAGCAGGGTTTCATTTCTAGAAATCTGGACTGGAAACAGAAGCAGCAGTTTGTATAATCCCAGGATCTTGCTTATGCCAGGAAGCTGTAAGGGTAACATGAATATCATTGAGGAGGTCTAACATGACGGCAGGCACGGAGAGATCAAGTCTCTGACCTCTTGAACTGCGCGGGCACAGAGAGCTGTAAATTATCTAAAGGCTGTTTGCTCAGGATCACTAGGCAATGCTGAGCTAACGTGGATCTGGGACATACAGTCTGGGCCCCTCAGAAAACACACACTGAGCACAGATCAGCTGCATTCAAGCTCTGGTTCGCCTGCTTCTCGTGACTCAGCACTAACAATCCCGCTGAAATAACTGGTCGGCCCTTCTGAACTTAGAGGTAAAAGCCAACTGAGCCTTCATAGGCAGTGGCCACAGGACTGAAACGGGGATTGGGAGAGACAGTCAGGACCCACCCGTTGCATTGGTCACCCAGCATATGGAACGAAGGGTCACCATTTGCATGGGATACCACCTTGGCAGAGAACTGACGTCACGGGCGGAGGAGATAACTGCATTGAAACTAGCGAGACAGGTGTGTAATCCCCTAGTCATCTCCACACAACGGGGGTAACCTTAAGGGCACCTCCCAGCTCTCCTGTGAGCGCAATAGCCAGACCGAGGGAATCAGGAGTGGTGCGGCACCCACGGCGCGGAACTACCGCTCCCACCAGTGCTGACAGCTGAGGTCTCTTGCACCAGCTACTGGGGGCGTGGCTACCGGAGGGCAAGCAAATTCGCTGGGGGTTCTCAGCCCCAAGATCTACAAACTTAGGGTCTGAGGGAGGCAAACAGGGAGAGGGAGCCCAGGCATTCATGAAAACAGGGCTCCCAGGAACAGCAGACCTGGCGTGTAGCTAGTATTGTGGTGAGCATCACAGGTGAGTACGGCCTGGCTTGAGTAACCACAAGAGAAGAACCTAGGCACTCAGGATTGGAGACCCGCCCAGTCTGGGAGGAAGACCTGCTGCACAGTGATTGGTTTCCACCTATTGAGAGGAGAAGCTTGACCCAGTGGGCACAGCTCCACCTACTGGAAGAGAGGTTAATCGAACTCTAGGACTACATTTATTATTATTATCATTTTTTTCTCTTTTCCTTTTTTTTCCCTTTTTCTTTCTTTTTCAATTTTTGTTGTTGTTGTTGTTCTTTAACTTTTTTTAATATTTTCAATTTTTTGTTTTAAATTTTTTTTTATTTTATTATTATTATGTTGTTTTAATTTTAATTTTCATTTTTTTATTATCATTATTTTTGTAAATTTTTTTTTCTTTTCTTTCTTTATTTTCTAATTTTTGTTTGTTTGTTTGTTTGTGTTTCTTTTGTCTTTTCATTTCTTTTCAATTTTCTTATTCCCCCTTCCTTGAATTCTACCTGCCTACTCTCATTCTCTTTAGTGACGTCTTCCCTGCCCTTCTAATATCTTTCCTCCCAAGCATCAAATAAATTTATAAGAGTAAACAGTAACTTAGCAGTCAAACAAAACAAGAAGTAACATGACCAGCATAAAAAAGCAAGGAAGAAAAGGACTACAAACAATGAAGGACAGCATAAATATTCAGGAGGACCTAGAGTCAGCAAAAAATGGTCACATAAAGAACTCAAGAAACACCTTAGACAGATGGAATGGAACCTTAAAGAGGATACGAGACAACAAATTCAAGCAGCAAAAGAACACATTGAAAGTGAATTACATAAACAGATAAAAGAAGAAGTTAAGCATCTTTATCAGGAGATAGAGATTATAAAAAAAAAATAAAACAATAATTCTAGAAATGAAGGAAACGATAAACCAAATTAAAAACTTAATTGAGAGTATCACTAACAGAGTGGAGCAAGTAGAAGCCAGAATGTCAGATAATGAAGACAAAATATATCATCTTGAAAAGAGCCTAGCCAACTCAGAAAGGCTGGTTAAAAATCACGAGAAAAACATCCAAGAGATATGGGATAACATAAAAAAGCCAAATCTACGAGTCATCTGGATAGAGGAAGGTACAGAGATTCAAACCAGGGGAATGAGTAACCTACTGAATGAAATAATTATAGAAAATTTTCCAGAAATAAAAAAGGAAACGGATATACAAATTGTA
Organism: Spermophilus citellus; assembly: GCF_964194105.1. Classification (NCBI taxonomy): domain Eukaryota; kingdom Metazoa; phylum Chordata; class Mammalia; order Rodentia; family Sciuridae; genus Spermophilus; species Spermophilus citellus. The sequence continues at coordinate 40,190,739 of NC_138195.1, forward strand.
GATGCATACAGGACACCGAGCACACAAAATCACAGCAGACAGACACGAAGACACATTGTTATGAAGATATCCAATATACAGAAAAAAGAGAAAATATTAAAAGCTACAAGAAAAAGGAGGCAGATCACATTCAGGGGTAAACCAATAAGGTTAACAATGGATTTTTTATCACAGACGCTGAAAGCAAGAAGATCCTGGAACAATGTATTTCAAACACTGAAAGACAATGGATGCCAACCAAGAATTCTGTATCCAGCAAAATTAAGCTTCAGGTACAACAACGAAATAAAAATCTTTCATGATAAACAAAAGCTAAAAGAATTTGCAGCCAGAAAACCAGCATTGCAAAGCATCTTGAGCAAAACACTACACGAGGAAGAAATGAAAAACAATAACCAAAACCATCAGTGGGAAGTGCCTCTATAAAGTCAGAGGGCGGGGGGAAAGATAATCATGGAGAAACAAACTAAAAGAAGATAAATAATCAAACATGACTGGAAGTACAAACCATACATCAATAGTAACTCTAAACGTTAATGGCTTAAACTCTCCAATAAAGCAACATAGGCTGGTAACATGGATTAAAAAAACAAATCCAACAATATGCTGCCTTCAGGAGACACATCTGATTGGAAAAGACATACACAGGCTGAAGGTGAAAGGTAGGGGAAAAATATACCACGCACACGGTCCTTGTAAGCAAGCAGGGGTGGCCATCCTCATATCGAATAAAATCGACTTCAAGACTAAATTAATCAAAAGGGATAAGGAAGGACATTATATACTGTTAAAAGGAACCATTCACCAACAAGACATAACAATTATCAATATTTATGCACCAAATAATGGTGCTGCGACGTTCATAAAACAAATTCTCCTCAAGTTCAAGAATCAAATAGACCACAACACAATATTTATGGGTGACTTCAACACACCTCTCTCACCATTGGACAGATCTTCCAAACAAAAGTTGAATAAAGAATCTATAGAACTCAATATCACAATCAACAACCTAGACTTAACTGACATATATAGAATATATCAACCAACATCAAGTGGCTATACTTTTTTCTCAGCAGCACATGGATCCTTCTCAAAAATAGACCATATATTATGCCATAGGGCAACCTCAGTAAATATAAAGGGGTGGAGATAATACCATGCATTTTATCTGATCATAATGGAATGAAACTGGAAATCAATGATAAAAGAAGGAAGGAAAAATCCTACATCACATGGAAAATGAACAATATGTTACTGAGTGATCAAGGGGTTACAGAAGACATAAAGGAGGAAATCAAAAAATTCTTAGAGATAAATGAAAATACACAACTTATCAGAATCTATGGGACACAATGAAAGCAGTTTTAAGAGGGAAATTCATCGCCTGCAGGTCATTCCTCAAAAAAAGGAAAAACCAACAAATAAATGAGCTCACACTTCATCTCAAAGCCCTAGAAAAGGAAGAGCAAAACAACAGCAAATGCAGCAGAAGGCAAGAAATAATTAAAATCAGAGCGGAAATCAACAAAATTGAAACAAAAGAAACTATTGAAAAAATTAACAAAACTAAAAGTTGGTTCTTCGAAAATATAAACAAGATTGACAGACCCTTAGCCACGCTAACGAATAGAAGAAGAGAGAGAACTCAAATTACTAACATACAGGATGAAAAAGGCAATATCACAACAGATGCTACAGAAATACAGAAGACAATTAGAAATTATTTTGAAAACCTATATTCCAATAAAATAGAAGATAGTGAAGATATCGATAAATTTCTTAAGACATATGATTTGCCCAGACTGAGTCAGGAGGATACACACAATTTGAACAGACCAATATCAATGGATGAAATTGAAGAAGCCATCAAAAGACTACCAACCAAGAAAAGCCCAGGACCGGATGGGTATACAGCAGAGTTTTACAAAACCTTTAAAGAAGAATTAATACCAATACTTTTCAAGTTATGTCAGGAAATAGAAAAAGAGGGAGCTCTTCCAAATTCATTCTATGAGGACAATATCACATTGATTCCGAAACCAGACAAAGACACCTAAAAGAAAGAAAACTACAGACCAATATCTCTGATGAACCTAGATGCAAAAATCCTCAATAAAATTCTGGCGAATCGGATACAAAGGCACATCAAAAAAATTGTACACCATGATCAAGTAGGATTCATCCCTGGGATGCAAGGCTGGTTCAATATACGGAAATCAATAAATGTTATTACCACATCAATAGACTTAAAGATAAGAACCATATGATCATCTCGATGGAAGCAGAAAAAGCATTCGACAAAGTACAGCATCCCTTTATGTTCAAAACACTAGAAAAACTAGGGATAACAGGAACTTACCTTGACATTGTAAAAGCTATCTATGCCAAGCCTCAGGCTAGCATCATTCTGAATGGAGAAAAATTGAAGGCATTCCCTCTAAAATCTGGAACAAGACAGGGATGCCCTCTATCACCACTTCTACTCAATATAGTTCTTGAAACACTGGCCAGAGCAATTAGACAGAAGAAAGAAATTAAAGGCATAAAAATAGGAAAAGAAGAACTTAAATTATCACTATTTGTAGATGACATGATTCTATACCTAGAAGACCCAAAAGGGTCTACAAAAAAACTACTAGAACTAATAAATGAATTCAGCAAAGTGGCAGGAATAAAATCAACATGCATAAATCAAAGGCATTTCTGTATATAAGCGACAAAACTTCTGAAATGGAAATGAGGAAAAAAACTTCATTCACAATATCCTCAAAAAAAAAATAAAATACTTTGGAATCAACCTAACAAAAGAGGTGAAAGATTTATACAATGAAAACTACAAAACCCTAAAAAGAGAAGTAGAAGAAGATCTTAGAAGATGGAAAAATATAAACTGTTTATGGATAGGCAGAACTAACATCAGCAAAATGGCGATATTACAAAAAGTTCTCTATAGGTTTAATGCAATCCCAATCAAAATTCCAATGGCATTTCTTGTAGAAATAGATAAAGCAATCATGAAATTCATATGGAAAAATAAAAGACCCAGAATAGCAAAAGCAATTCTAAGCAGGAAGCGTGAATCAGGTGGTATAGCGATACCAGATTTCAAACTATATTACAGAGCAATAGTAACAAAGACAGCATGGTACTGGTACCAAAACAGGCGGGTGGACCAATGGTACAGAATAGAGGACACAGAGACTAATCCACAAAGCTACAACTATCTTATATTTGATAAAGGAGCTAAAAGCATGCAATGGAGGAAGGATAGCATCTTCAACAAATGGTGCTGGGAAAACTGGAAATCCATATGCAACAAAATGAAACTGAATCCCCTCCTCTTGCCATGCACAAAAGTTAACTCAAAGTGGATCAAGGAGCTAGATATCAAATCAGAGACTCTGCGTTTGATAGAAGAAAAAGTTGGCTCCGATCTACATATTGTGGGGTCGGGCTCCAAATTCCTTAATAGGACACCCATAGCACAAGAGTTAATAACAAGAATCAACAAATGGGACTTCCTTAAATTGAAAAGTTTTTTCTCAGCAAGAGAAACAATAAGAGAGGTAAATAGGGAGCCTACATCATGGGAACAAATTTTTACTCCTCACACTTCAGATAGAGCCCTAATATCCAGAGTATACAAAGAACTCAAAAAATTAAACAATAAGAAACCAAATAACCGAATCAACAAATGGGCCAAAGACCTGAACAGACACTTCTCAGAGGAGGACATACAATCAATCAACAAGTACATGAAAAAATGCTCACCATCTCTAGCAGTCAGAGAAATGCAAATCAAAACCACCCTAAGATACCATCTCACTCCAGTAAGGTTGGCAGCCATTATGAAGTCAAACAACAACAAGTGCTGGCGAGGATGTGGGGAAAAGGGTACTCTTGTACATTGCTGGTGGGACTGCAAACTGGTGCAGCCAATTTGGAAAGCAGTATGGAGATTCCTAGGAAAGCTGGGAATGGAACCACCATTCAACCCAGCTATTGCCTTTCTCAGACTATTCCCTGAAGACCTTAAAAGAGCATGCTACAGGGATACTGCCACATCGATGTTCATAGCAGCACAATTCACAATTGCTAGACTCTGGAACCAACCCAGATGCCCTTCAATAGATGAATGGATAAACAAAATGTGGCATTTATACACCATGGAATATTATGCAGCACTAAAAAATGACAAAATCATGGAATTTGCAGGGAAATGGATGGCACTAGAGCAGATTATGCTTAGTGAAGTTAGCCAATCCCTAAAAAAAACAAATACCAAATGTCTTCCTTGATATAATGAGAACAACTAAGAACAGAGCAGGGAGGAAGAGCAGGAAGAAAAAATCAACATTAAACAGGTACATTAGGTGGGAGGGAAAGGGAGAGAAAAGGGAAATTGCAAGGTAATGGAGGGAGACCCTCATTGTTATACAAAATTACACATAAGAGGTTGTGTGGGGAACGGGAAAATAAACAAGGAGAGAAATGAATTATAGTAGATGGGGTAGAGAGAGAAGATGGGAGGGGAGGGGAGGGGGGATAGTAAAAAATAAAATAAAATAAAATTAAGAAAAAAAAATTTAAAAATAAAATATTCCATAATTGGGCAGTCATCATTTGATTTATTTCTTAGAGAGTCTCTTATTATACTGACAAGATGTCTTCCAATTCATTTAACAGGCAAGTATTCTCTAGTCACTAAAATACCAATTTCTCATTCAACTCCAACCATATCTATGGAAACTGCACATTCTATTCTCACTGATTAAAGTCCAAAGCTAAGAATAACCCCGCATAATTGCTTACTTATTCAATCTGCTTTTTGACTCAGTGTTCTAGTGAGATTCTTATTGAAAGGTCAGCAACTCATTTCCAGTTTATTTCATTAAATACAAAGATAAAGTAGCTTTATATTTTTTAGTAAGGACAAGGCGCATAATCATAGAGTGAAAGGTGTTAATATCTATTTTTACATAATATGAATTTCAATATTTCTTCATCTTTTAACAGGACTTTAATTGGCATTTTAACAAGAGTAGCTCATAAAGCAAAAGCATGGTAAAGAAGACAATATAGCCACCAAGATTTCCCATTGTTAAAGAATTCTTTTAGTAATTGAAAGTGAATAGGGCTTAAAATAGGTTCTTTAATGCTAATTTTATACATTTGAAATCAGTTGTAAAATTAACTTTTCATAGTTTCAACAGATCAAGAAGTCATGAGAATGTAGCCTCTTACTAGAAAACTGCACCTAAAATTGAATGAAAGATGAATAGAGTTTTATTTATGTGTCCATTTCTTTCTTTTCCTATAGAATCACATTTCTATTTTCATCACAAAATCAAATATCTGCTCCAGCCAAAGCTGGTTAATCAGTGTTGAATGGTTGAGATTTGCATCTTCTGCTGACCACTTAGTAGCTATACTATCAGAAGATACCAGGTTAATTTTCCTCATTGAACAACCATGTTTTTTACATGTATTGGAATAATGAAAAAAAAACCTTAGTAATTGACTCATACGTTGCAGTGAGCACTAAACAATCTACATAAAAAGTTTTGCCCTGGGCTGGTTTTGTAGTCAGTGATGATACAGATAAAAATTATAGCATTGTTATGCTCAAAGATGGCCCATTTAGGGCTGGGGTTGTGGCTCAGAGGTAGAGCGCTCGCCTAGCACATGAGAGACCCTGGGTTTGATCCTCAGCACCACATATAAATAAATAAAATAAAGGTATTGTGTCCAACTACAGCTAAAAACTAAATATTAAAAAATATGTCCTATTTACACATGTTTCCTTTATGCTTATAATGAAATATAGTCTCTTTGAATATTCCCCCCTCTTTTCTCTACCCAAGCAAACTCTAAGCATCATCTTATACCTCAACTCAGATGTTTCCAGCTCCTCTAAAGAAAACATTTCTGATTACTCCTGCAGATTTTTATTGCCAATATTATATACTTTCCATTTAAAAACATTCTATATTTATTAAAATGATTTTTCTTCTTATGTACAATTACATATTCCCCTTTTATACTATAATTTTTAAATTTTTTATTCTGTTTTGGAGTCTCTATTATTGTTGAGAATCTAGTGAAAGAAATGAAACCTCTCCTGAAATGTCATATATGTATATGGTGCTATATATGTACTCATAGTCATATATATATATATATATATATATATATATATATATATATACATACATACACACACACATATGTACACCCCCCCACACACATACACACACACACACACACACACACACACACACACACACGCTTTTTGTACACCCAGTTTCTAGAAGGTCATAGTCCACATCACCTCATTGTATCTCAGTCCATCAAGGAGTTTACTAAGGTTCTGTGAGCCCAGGCTTAAATATTGCTGTGGAATCTCTGAGTCTCTAGAAATGCCAAACTGACAATTACCTGATTCTGCAAATTTCTTTTACTCAAGATTTCAGGAAAATGTAGAAATTGTATAAAACACCTGGAAACTTCTTGTGAAGCTAATTTGAGACAGGAAAAGTAAGGCTGATATTCACTTAAAACAGAAGTATTGTAAGAGTGCTGGGGAAATATAATGGAATATAAAAACATAGTGTGTGTAAATAATATTGTGGACAATTTTAAGGTAAATGGAAAAGAGATGTATGAATATCTTGCTTGTAATGGATATACATGGTTGCCCACCAGAGGAGATAGGCAGGGTTCAGGCACTTTTGTGTGCATGAGGGGTAAATCAGATCAGTAGGTGCTGAGCATATAAATTCTGTGTATTGGGCCAAATCAGCAGATTCCACCTTTAGCTTAATACTTGATGAGAAAATGTAAAAGGTCAATAATAATGAGCTATCAGTGGGATCCATAAGACTCCTCACTCCATAGCATATAAAAATAGATCTATTGTTGCAGATATTTGCTGCAAAAATAATAAAGTAAACATAATGCACTCTCCCATTTTTTTCTTTAGGATTGGCTCAAGCATCCCTCATATAGCAAAACTCAGTATTTTATGAGTAGTTTTACTAATCAGATTGTGTCTGTGAAATAAAAACTAGACAATTCCACTGTATACCAGGAAAAGTTATTTGGCTTTTAACAGCTTTCCAAGGAATTTTCTCATCAAAGAAAAGCACAAGACTTTTGGAAATCAGCATAAGAAAGACAGTGAAGAGCCAAAGGATGATGGAGTAAAAGTGCCCCCATGTCTAATGCACTCATGTGGAAAATTAACTGCTCACCCATTTAGTTCATTAGAATGACTTGGGGAGACTCAGGTAGGCTTAGTGATTAGGTTCCTCAAGTAGGAATTCAGAAACCTCAATTTTGTTACTAGCTTTCTGCCTTTTGACCTTTTGAAAAAGTAATTTCAGATCTCATTTTCTCTGGCTCTTAAATAGAATCATACTTGTCCATAAGGCAATTTTAAGATACTCAGATGAATGATGCTACACATGTTTAAATGCAATTCTCTTCTGGTTTACTAGAAGACCTATATTTCTTTATTTGGAAAGTATCTTATATCTTTTATTAGCCCTTAGCATATAAAAAGAGTTTGAAATACACCACTCATAGAAACCTCTTTTTTTTCCAATATGTAAACTGAATAATAGAAGTACAAATAAAAGGATCAGAAATTAGAATTTCAAAAATCAAATGTAGTTATTTGTTCCCCCAATTTATAGTGAACAAAGAATTTCCACAAATCCTTATATATAATTTTAGGTAAAATATGACAATGTCCATTATATGTAATTTGGGCTAATAGTGATATTTAATAGAAAGTACTGATCACTCCAACCCTTTGAGATATGTTATTGCTCCATTGTGTACTTGAACAATCTGAGAGATAAAAGTATAATCTAAGATACTGTATAGCAATAAGGGGCAGAGCCAGAATATAAACATAGGAAAAAAAGAATTCCAAATCTGGGTTTGACCATTTTGCTATACTGTGTAACAAGTTGGGTAGCTTTTCATAATTGTTAGGACAAAATTCCACAAAATCATCTCTCAAACATTATCTACCAGTTTATTTTTAACTCTTTCAAAAATTGGTTAAAATATTTTGTTTTTAATATATGAAATAGCATATTTAATTTTTACATTGTTTAAGGACTGAGCTTTACATTGGTTGGATGATAAAATGAATGAAACAGTTTGTTTCTTGCTATTTTCTACATTCTAATCATAAAAAAAGACTCCAATATTCCAGTAACGTTATTGGACATTAAAGGACAAAACAATATAGGCAAATAGCTAATAGGGATTCAACTTTAAATTGACAGCTTCATAAAGGTTGTTTTTGCTGCTGTTGTTTGCTTCAAATCAAAGCTCCACTTACTTAAGTAACATTCACATAGAGCTCAAACAAAACTTTGGGAATAACACTTTGAATTTTATAAATATTCAATAATAGCCAAAATATTTTCACTGCTGATATATTTGTGGGGATTCAAAACACAATTGATCAAAACATTTTAATAAAGCAGTGTGTATTCAACTGAATTATAAACAAAATATAAATTCAGAATCATAATTTTTGGCCTATAGCTAATTTACAGCCAGAAGTTTCTCTTCCAAACTAAAGCTTGTCTTCCTATTCTGCTAAGACTTGCTAATAGGTTTAAACAAATATTTATTAAAGTGAACACATCTCAGAAACTTTAATAAATTTGTTTCCTGAATGAGACCATAAATTTCCTTTATTAAATGCTTATGAATTTTTTCTTTAATATTTGAACCAAAATTGATGGCTCAGATTGCTTTTATAACTGTAGTTTCTAAATCACTTTATCAGCTGAAGGACATTGGTTCTTTGTAAATGAGTACATCATTTTGCTTTCTACTCTTGCATAGAATGAAAATGATGTTGAGGAAATAATTTCACCAATATTTACATTTTTTAAAAAATTAAGTTTAATGTATTTTAACTAATATATAAATGATAAAAATTATATGAATTTATGATGTACCTCCTGATGGCTTGAGAGAAGACATTTTAAAATCAGGGTAAACATAACTATCTTCTCAAACATTCATTATTTCTTTATGATGTAAACAGATCTATCATGCTAAGCAAAATAAGCCAATCCCCCAAAACCAAAGTTCAAATGTTTTCACTGATACGTGGAAGCTAAACCACAATAAGGGGAATGGCGGGAAGAAAAGTTCAGTAGATTAGACAAAGGGGAATGAAGAGATAGGAATAGGAAAAAATGAAGAATAAATCTAACGTAATTTTCCTATGTACATATATGAAAATACATAAGTGAATCCCACATCAAGTACACCCACAAGAATGGGGTCCTAAATAGAATAAGATATATATCATGCTTGTATAATTATATCATAGTGGATTCTACTGTCGTGTATAACTAAAAAGAACCAATTTAAAAATTCTCCCTTCTAGCGTGAAATGTGGTACCTTATTGTAATGTGTAGCCGCACTATTGTACAATACCCACCAGAGCTTCTTACTTCTATCTAATTGCAACTTTGTACACATTGATCAACCTCTCCCCATTAAGTCCTCTTCTCTCTTCTCTCCAGTCTCTGATAACCACCAGACTACTCTCAACTTCTATGGATCAACTTTTTTTGATTTTACTTATGAGTGAGATTTTGCAGTACTTCTCTTTCTGCGCCTGGCTTATTTCACTTAAAATAATGCTTTCTGTTTCTTTTCATGTCACAAATGACATAATTTCATTCTTATTAGTGGTGAATTGCATTGTATTGTGTCTATATTTTACATTTTCTTTATCTATTTATCACTGGATAGACACTTAAGTATTTTTATTCCTTGATTATTGTGAATGAGTGCTGCCATGAACATGGGAGTATAGAAGTCTTCAACATTCTCTTCTCGTTTCCTTTGGTTAGATATAGCCCTAGTGGAATTGCTAGATCATGTGGTAATTCTATTTTTATTTTTTGAAAAATTGTCCGTACTATTTTGGATAATGGCTATGCTAATTTACATGCCACCAACCATGTGCAAAGGTTCCCTTTTCTCTATGTCCTGGCTAGCACTCACTAGCTTTTGTCTTTTCGTTAATAGCCATTCTTAATGGGTAAGGTGATATCTCACTGTGGTTTTCATTTCCCTGATGATTAGTGTTGTTGAGATTTTTTTTTCATAAACCTGTGGGTCATTTTTCTATCTTCTTTTAAGAAATGTCTATTTTCCATTTTTAAAATCAGGGTTTTTTGTTTGTTTGTTTCTCTTAAAGAGGTCTTTGAATTCCTTATACATTCTGCCTATTAACCTAACTTTATGCAAAATTTGCACAAATTTGTTTTTCAAAAGACCATAAATATTGCATATATTATTTATATTACAAATTATGTCCAGTTACTTTATTCTAATTTTAAAACTTTGTATGCTTTTATATTTATTCTTTAAAGATACACATAACAGTAGAGTATATTTTGACATCTTTTTTCAATCATGAAACATGTTTTATTCTAATTAGGATTCCATTCTTGTAGATATATATGTTGTGGAGATTCACCATGTTATATTCATATATGTGCATAGGAAAGTCATGTTAGATTAATTCCACTGTTTTTCCTATTCCTATCCTGCTTCCCACCCTTTATTCAACTTTTTCTAATCCAAGGAACTTCTATTATTAATCTCCCCCTTCTTGTGTTATCATCTGCATATCAGAGAGAACATTTGGCCTTTTGTTTGAGGGGGATTGGCTTATTTCCCTTAGCATATGGTCTCCAGATCCATCTATTTACTGGCAAATGTCATAAAGTCATTCTTCTTTATGGCTGAGTAATATTACATTGTGTATATATACCACATTTTCCTTATACATTCAACTATTGAAGAGCACCTAGGTTGGTTCCATAGCTTACCTAGTATAAACTGAGCTGCTATAAGCATTGATGTGGCTTCATTACTGTAGTTTGCTGATTTTAATGCCCTTGGATATAATGGCGCCATTCCAAGTTTTCTGAGGAATCCCCATATAGCTTTCCAGACTGGTTGTGCCAATTTGCAGTCCCAACAGTAATATAGGAGTGTATGCTTTTTCCCACATTGCCAACATTTCTTTCTGCTTCTAGTCTTAATAATTGCCATTCTGACTGGAGTGAGATGAAATCTCACTCTAGTTTGAATTCACATTTCTCTAGAATTTCTCTAGATGTTGGACATCTTTTCATATACTTATTGAAAATGTGTTTCTTCTTCGGGAAGTGTCTATTCAATTCCTTTGCCCATTTATTGATTGTATTATTTGCTTTTTTGGTGTTAAGTGTTTTTGAGTTATTTGTATATATTACAAACTAATGCTGTATGTAAGCTGTAAGTGCCAAGGTTTTCTCCCATTCTGTAGGCTCTGTCTTCAGACTCTTGATTGTTTCATTTGACATGAAGAAGTTTCTTAGTTTGATACCATCCTATATATTGATTTTTGATTTTATTTCTTATGCTTTAGGAGTCGTGTTGAGGAATTCGGTTCATAAGCAAACATGTTGGAAAGTTGGGCCTACTTTTTCTTCTGATAGGTGCAGGGGTGTTGGTCTAATGCCTAGATCTTTGGTCCACTTGAGATTGAGTTTGTGTAAGGTAAGAGATAGGGTTTGAATTTTATTTTGCTATATATGGATTTCCAGTTTTCCTAGCACCATTTGTTGAAGAGGGTATCTTTTCTCCAATGTATGTTTTTAGCAACTTTGTCTAGTATGAGATAACTGTATTTATGTGCATTTGTGTCTGTGTTTTCTATTCTATACCATTGGTCTTCATGTCTATTTTGCTGCCAATACCATGCTGTTTTCCTTACTATAGCTCTGTAATATAATTTAAGATCTGATATTGTGATGCCTCCTGCTTTACTTTATTCCCTAAGGATTACTTTGGCTATTCTGATCCTCTTATTTTTCTAAATGATTTTCATGACTGCTTTTTCTATTTCTATGTAGAATATCATTGGCTTTTAGTGGGAATTCTATTAAATCTGTATAGTGTTTTTGTTAGAATGCCCATTTTGACAATATTATTTATGCCTATCCAAGAACATGAGCGATCATTTTATCTTCTAAAGTCTTCTTCAAATACTTTTTTTCTTTTACACATTTACTTTGTTTATTTAATTATTTTTATGTGGTGCTGAGGATTGAACCCAGTTCCTCAAACATGCTGGGTGAGCACTCTACCACTGAGCCACATCCCCAGCCCCTTCAATTTCTTTTTTTAGTGTTCTGTAGTTTTCATCATAGTAGTCTTTCACCTCTTTTGTTAAATTAATTACCAAATATTTTATTTTATTTCTTTTGAGGTTATTGTGAATATATTTTCTAATTTCTATTTCATCTATTTCAACATTAGTGTATATGAATTGATTTATTGGTGTTAATTTTATATACTGCTACTTTGGATGAATTCATTTATGAGTTCTAGGGTTTCCTGGTGGAGTTTTTAGGTCTCATAAATATAAGATCATGTCATCAGTAAATAGGGATAATTTGAGTTCTTCTTTTCCTATTCACATTCCTTTAGTTTCTTTCTTTGCCTTATTGCTTGGCCTAGAATTTCAAGGACTAATAAAATTGATTAACTCTTAGCCAAACTAATGAAGACAAAGGAAATAAAAAACCCCAAATTAATAAAATTTGTGATGAGAAAGGCAATATTGCCATGGAAACTATGGAAATACAGAGGATAATCAGAAAGTATTTTGAAAATGTATACTTACATAAAATAGAAAACCTTAAAAACATCAACAAGTATCTAGAGACATATTGAAGCCAGAATTAGACAGCCAGTCATTATAGATAGGTAAATCAAGTAAGGTGGATTAAGGAGGCCAATTTAGAGTGACTCCTGCAAGTTGGAGACTTTACCCTGAGGACTGAAATGTTATTTCCTTCAGAGCCCTTCCTCCACCCTTATCAAGAACCTGCCCCTATTCTAACCTGCTGCCAAGGAAACCTGTCCCAGGAATTGCTCAGATCTATAAGGACCTATGAGCCTGTTAATGTGTCCTGGGCTGCACCATACTGCCCTTCCCCCTTCAGTCCATGGGTTTCTCACCTTTTGGCCCTCCCACCCAGCATTCCTGGACCTAGTCACAAACACAGGAAGGAGAAAGATGGAAGAGGGCAGGAGAACAAGAACATAAAAAGGTCAGAACATCTTGGGATACCAGGATACCAACTTTGGCCCCCTTCTCCCTCCCAGAAGAAGTCTATGTTACCCGTTTTTGAATAAACTCTGCTTTATATGCTTGCCTTGGCAAGCTTCTCTAATGTTCAAACTTGAACATGTGGGGAAGCAGGTCTCCTCACTGATAACTGGCAGGATCAATATGACCTCCCTAAACAGATCAAGAAAGACATAGAAAATTTAAACAGATCAATTTCAAGTAATGAAATTAAAGATGCCATCAAAAGCCTACCACAAAAAAAAAAAAAAAAAAAAAAAGCCCAGGACCAGATAAATTCTCAACTGAGTTCTATCAAACCTTCAAAGAAGAACTAACACCAATTAACTTCAAATTATTTCATGAAGTAGAAAAGGAGGAAACCCTTCCAAATTAATTTGAAGCTAGTATCACTCTGATACCAAACCAGTCCATGTCACTTCAAGGAAAAATAAAAAAATCTCAGACCAATTTTCCTGGTGAAGAGAGATGCAAAAATTCTCAATAAAATATTGGAAAATTACATACAAAAATATATTTAAAAGATATTACACCATCATCAAGTGGTATTTTCATCCCAGGGATACAAGGTTGGTTTAACATACATAAATAATAAATGTAAGTCATCACATCATTAGACTCAAAAAACAAGAATCACACGATTATTTTAATAGATGCAGAAAAAGCTTTGGACAAAATTCAGCATCCATTCATGTTCAAAACACTAGAAAAACTAGGGATAGTAGGAACATATATCAACATTATAAGTGCTATATATGATAAATCGAAGGTCAACATTATTCTAAATGGAGAAAAATTGAAAGCATTTCCTATAAATTCTGGAACAAGGCAGGGATCCCCTATCTCACCACTTTTATTTAGCCTAGACCTTTAAAACAACTATGTTGTTTTGCTTTTCATTTTGAAATCTTCTGTGTGTAGAAAAAAAACCTACTTTTCTCCAAACCTCAATAAAATGCATGAACCTGTTTACTTGAGATTATGGTCAAATTTCTAGAAATGAAGTATGATCAATACAATTAACCAAAATTATATGCATATATGGCAGACAATGGCTACACTTTGTGTTTATGATAGTACTTATAGATTTTGGACATATTTGAGAGACAAAGCATCATAATTTTTAAATAACTTAAATTGCAGTGTGAGACAGGCATTGGTCTTCCTAGGATAATATACCATATGGTAGATGGCTAGTTAGTCTCTTACTTCAATTATAGTTTATTCCATAAAGCATAATGCAATGGAAATGGAAGACTTTGTTTCTAAAATATACCTTATTTGTGATATGACAGTACAGACTGAAGGGATTGAACTCAGCAATACAAAAGTAGAAATCAAACAGGTATCATATCATTTCTGTTTTCTGAGATGATTTTAAGTTTATAGGAACATAAAGCATTATCAAATAAATACTTAGTAACTGTAGATAGACTAACAATATGACAGATGTAATAGATACAGAAATGTTATCTAAATAGGAAAAGCCATTTAGAAAAGATAATGAAGATTTTTTTAACAAATAATGAATGGAAAAGCCTACGTTAAACACAATAATAATAATAATAGCAATTCCTTGAACTCCTGAAAGGAGATTCCAGAGTCCCAGCGAATATTTATTTCTAGTCTGTGCACAAGGACATGCCAGTTTTTTATACAGTATCTGGAGAATTTGACATAATTTTTCACTTCTATTACATATTACAACTTCATGCCAGTGTAACAGATACATGTGCCATTTGTGTTTTTATTTTTTTCTGACAGGATGAACACTATAAATATACTAATAAAAAAGTTCAAGCCGAGTTTCTATGACTTTCTAGTTATTTTTACAATTGCAATTTTATAAAAAGTCCTGATTTTTTTTTTTTTACGTTGGATGTTGCTAGTCCTTCAAAGATAATACACTGATAATCTTCTTCTGCTTTTCAGATTGACATATTGGGTATTGATCCATCAATTACCTTTGGGTGTAGGGAAATAAATTATCAACTTATTCAATAAATAATGCTGTATTATTTGGAAGGATTGATGGATAGTACTGTTGATAAATCTTACGCTTCATTGCTATGTGTCCTACTTATATTTTCTTTTATTAAAAATTTCTGCAATTCTTGCAAGAGGAGCTTCTTTGCTGTCCTACAAATAGAGAGTGTGAAGCTGCACACAGAATAGGCATGCATAATACATATTTGTTAAATGTGTTCTATTATTGGTTCATAAAAAATGTTTGGAATTAAAACATCTGCATTCAAGTCCAGTCATGCTACTTTAAGATATACAACATGAGCGAATTTTTCTCATCTGCATAAAAAGGATAATGATACTTAAATAAGTTGTTATGTAGTCAAAATTATAATGTATGAATAACTACTTGCTAATTCTGAAGTGCTGCAGGACTATGAATGCTGATTTTATTCACGATATGTACTTGTCTATATGTGTCCATTTTAAATTGCTCATTTCATGATATTTTTATGAAGCTGTACTTTGTATAAATTATTTTGTTAAAAGCTCCTTTCATTTGTGTAGAATAGATCTCAAATCACTGCCTTAACTTTCTTTCGTTAAAATAGTTTATCAAGATTATTTGTAATTTTAAGGGCTCAAATATTAAATGAACTGTTTTGAGAATTATGAATTTGTTAAAAAATATAAGTAGATCACTCATAGGAAAAAAAAACAAGAATTAATAGAGACATACAATCTCCTGAAACATTCTCTATCACAGAAAATTAACTTTTTCAGTACCTAAAAACCACAGCACAGTAAGAACAAAGTCAATAGCTATTCCAGGTTCCATAATAGGGAAGTTTAAAAACTGGGCACTCTCATTTACTGTACTTCTTCCTGTGTTTCAGGTAAATGTGACATTGGCCCTTTCAGTGTCTTGAAACTATACAAGAAAATAATGGGCATCTTTTATTCCACTCAATGGAGGTATTAACTTTAGAACTACCTACCTTAGAGAACTGGACTTGAATTGAACCATTCAATTAGCTGAGGTTTAACTTTTGGTTTCAATTTAACACAGAAGGAATGCTTTCAGGCAGAAAGCCAAATTAGGTCTTAAAGATATCTTGTCCTTGGAACTAGTGGACTTATATTCAGAGGGAAAGTTCTGTTTTCATTATTTTTTAAAAACAGTAAAAAGAAGAATGAATAAAAGGAGGGCTGTTTTATTTCCCTACTTATCCTCTGACATTCCACACACCCCTAAAATTCAATTCTTAAACTGATTATTATTGAGCAAGCACTTTTTCTTCTCACCCTCATACTGCCTTAGACGGCTTAAGATCTCTCACTATGTGACAGTTTACATATATCTTCCAACAGAAATAGCACGTGAGTCAGGTCCTTCCTCTTATCAGTTCTTACCTGTCCATTATCTCCTATTCTCTGTATAAACAAGAAAAAAATATGGCATTAAGTTTTAAGAATATATGCATATTACTAACCTTGGCAGAATACATTTTTTTAGGGAAATACAGTTTTCTCTCAAAAGCACCAAGATGAACTCCTGATAACATGGTTTATAAATCAAGGAGATATTCATGAGCAGAAGGATATAACTCCTTTAAATCTTAACACACATTTTTTACCTATATAGAGAGCTAGTTTCATTTCTTCTGCTCTCCAACAAAATCATGAGCTCTTAATCTTAATTCCATCAAGAACAAAAATTAATTAAAGTTTAATTATTACATAAATGACTGGGGATATAGCTCAGTTGACAGAGTGCTTGCCTTGCACACACAAGGTCCTGAGTTCAATCCCCAGCACCACACACACACATACACACACACACACACACACACACACCCCAAAAATTAAACTTCCCACCTTAATAATATAGATACATTTTATTAAATCATAGATTAATTTATGATTGAGAGTACCCACCATTTTCCAGTATTGAATGTATTTCCTCTGTGTCTCCACGACTTTCAGAAGATGGGATCTTATGTTGTTGCCTTAAGTCAACCAGCATGTGATTCTCATCCTTTTGGAAAGACTGTACTGAACATGAATAAACCATTGTTCTGAGTATATATGATTTACTTATAATTTTTTTTTACTGTGTATTTTCAACTGTAAACATTACACACACGATAATGGTAGATATTTTTTTAAAAGGCTATATATTCTGTAGGAAAAAAAACAAGGAGTGAAATAGTCAAGATTATTTGTGAAATTATGAATTATTTCATTGGTTATGATTCATATTTATAGGATGAAGGTGGAAAATATGGGGTGCAATTTAATTTCTAAAGCTTAAATTAAAACCTGAAAGTGATAAACAAATATTTGCCATAAGTGGTGGACTTGTGGCCATCTGAATAGCTGTATCCATATATTTAGAATTAAGAATCCATCATAAAGAAATCTCAAAAGGGTAACAAAAGAAGTCTGCCATATTTTTATATTGTTCATATTATAGACAATTTTATGGGCTAAAATCTTGATAGATACTGACAAAATTTTTACATATGAAGCTTAGTTTATGATTTTATATACCCACAGATATTTTATGGAAGATATATTAACTCAATTTTCCATTACTGTAACGAATACATCAGATTAGAAACTTACAAAGAGACAAGAAAATTTGGGGCTAATGGTTTCAGAGGTTTCGGTCTGTGAGTGACTAGAGGTCCCATTATTTTGGACCTGCAGTGAGACATGGTGAAAGTTGAGTGGTCAAACAAATCCATTCACCTCATGTCAGGGAAGAACAAGAGAGAAAGAGAGAGAGGAAAGTGTTGGGGTTCCACAATCTTTCAAGTGCATACCTTCAGTGACACAAAACTTTCCACCTAGGCTCCTTCTCTTGAAATTTCCATCACTTCTCAATAACAACAACCTGGGGATTAATCCTTTAACACCTGAACATTTGGGGTACATTGCAGATTCAAATTGTAACACCAGGGAAGGGACAAAAGGGTGAATAAGGTAATCAAACTAATAAACTTAATTACCCAAAAGATTAGTTAAGTATACCAGGATAACTTTGCATTAATAGATATAAGCAGGAAATAGGCATGCTATTATTTAAATAAGATGACATCTGTTGCATTACTCATTGATAGATGAAATTTGTTTGGAAATATCCTTTTCTTTATTCTGTTCCCTGGAAATAAAGTTATCAAGCAGTCATTATTGATCCTGATCCTTTATAAAATATAGACGAGTATATATGAAAAAATAGTACAGATAAAGCAATATCATTCCCTATTCAAAACGAACTCTCTTTCATTCCAAGTCATGGCAATGAGGATATAGAAGGGGTAATAGAAAGTGGTGCTGGTAAATACCAGTTAGAATACCAGCTATGACCATGTCAGTAGTAGCAGAAATGCAGGTTACAATAGCTATGAAAATGTCTTCCTTGTTTTAAATATGTCTGTATCTATGCTACCCAGTTATTTTTCTGGAAAAATGAAAATTTTTCCATTCCATTCCTCCCTAACATAGGATTTGTTAATGATTTTTAACTTTACATCTCCGTATATAAGCTAAAAAATATTTTTAAATGTGTGAACCAACCAGAAGAATGAAAAATTCCTGAAAACAACAACAAAAAAAACCTGTTTTTTATATACTTTTGGGGAAAGAGTTGTCATTTTCATAATGGTAATTGCATCATTTAAAATGAAAACATTTTTTTTGTTTTGTTTTTTTTTTTTACATTGGAAATAAAATGTGCTTTAAAATATATGAGTGAGTATAAAACAACAATGGATATATAAAAAGGTTACTCTGTCATGTTACCTCGACCAGGGTGAATCCTGTTTCCTAGAATTCATTTTCTTTTGATTTCTATTAGGAAGGCAATGTTTTCTGTTAGACCACAAGATGGAATCATAAAGATAGATTTCACTCCAATTAATTTAGATGTAAGTTCTTTGTTTCCATTTATTTATTCATCACTTACAATTCATAAATCCTATGTGAAATAATGTCTCTTTTCCAGAAACATTTACAAATACTTTTAAGAATGGAACAGTGTCCAGAAACTAGATTTTCCTTTTGCCCAGTTTGCCCTCTCAGAATAAGTCTCTTCCCTTTTCCTCCCTTCTCCATACTCCTGGGCAGCTATTCAACCTGAGAATAAAGATGACAGAGACTGTTTAGTGTGTTATACATAATAAGTGACATAGATAATGTATTTTCATTTCTGTGAATTTAGATTCAGTGAAATAAGAGGTCATAAAATCCTAAGTAAGGAGATTTACACAAAGAAAGACAGGTATTATTTTTGACCCTTCATTCCACTAAACCAGTAGTTAGATAAGGAGTTACTAAGGACACAATCCAATTACTAAAAGAAATTTGAGGTTCTGATATTCACTAAGGGCAAGGAAGACTACATCTGAAAACCAACAAATTCACTGTGGCACTCCTTAGTATGTCTTTGGCTGAGAACTTTTGTCAAAGGAAAATTATGTCCACTCAATAAAACACCTCATCAAGAATTGCATCAGGGGGGCTAATGCTTGCCTAGCATGCATGAGGCTCTGGGTTCAATTCCCAGAACCACATTAAAAAAAAGTTATTAAAAAAAAGAAAAATAATTGCATCAGGTAGAAATGAAGCTCTTGTTCACTCCACTGTAGAAATAAATTCTGTCCAGCTAAGATCTCTACAGAAAAAAAAATTTAAAAAAAACACATTGAATGGATAATGTAAGAAATGTGTAATTATCAATTTACACCTTGTGACTAGCCACAAAAGGAAGATTCCTAGCAACTGTTGTTTATGTAAATTTATCATTTAATTTTGTTTTTGGTGATATCTTACATAAAATATTCATGTAGCAATGTGAGAAAAGTAACTAGTAATTACGTAGAAGTTGGCAAGTGTGGATGTGTGTCCCCTTGTTGCAGAAACTTTTGGGGAGGCAAGAACTTTTGATAGAACATGGATAGTAAGTACAAATGGAAGAAAGAATGGACTTTTGCATACTGTCCTATTTGACCCTCCAGATTAATTTTTTCACCTAGATTATGCTTCTGAGAGCTCATTTTTATGTATTGCATCAAGAACTCCCTTTTGTCTGGATTCTGGTTAGATTTTTTTTTTTTTCAATGAAAGTCCACCATAGGGAACTGAATAAAAAACTGAAAGTAAGATAGAGTGATTATTATTCTTGTTTCCTCTCTGCAGGGCTACAGTTACATCCCTCCACCAAGGGCTAAGATTCCTGCTGGACCACCAGAGGACAGCTCTTTTGAATTCTAGTGCTTTGCATAGGGTTAGTAAGAGCTCTTTACTGTTAGTGTCCCTGAGGTTATCCCTTGGTGTTTTCCAGTGATCTCTCATCTGCCTTTGAATATCTCTTCATTGAAGTCTACCACCTGTTGCCATTCCTGACTGACACAACAGGATGTTGAGAAAACAAAAATTCAGAAACCACACCTTGAAATAATGAGAAAAAGTAAGTTTTCATCTGCCATGTTCGAGTTTTCAAATATCATCACTAGACTATTTTAAATTTATAAGTTTTTGCTCTGCTTTTCAGTTAAAACACTGAAAATAGCATGTACCACATTGTGTCCAATGACATAAAAGTGTGACATAAAAAGTGAAAGTCCTATCTAAGCACCCACACTTTCAGTAATAATGACCTATTTCACCCTCAGAAGTCTCTGCCCCTCAAGAAAGCTATTACTATGATAGGATTTCACATCTCTTCTTTTCTTTGCATGTTTCCCATTGCTGGTTAACACATGATCACAAGCTTAGTGACTTTTTTTTTTCAGGAAGAGGAAAAACTTTATTCAAAATCTGATTTCCCCTGAGTTGATCTACTTTGCTATTTTTTTTATTGGTTGTTCAAAACATTACAAAGCTCTTGACATATCATATTTCATACATTGGATTCAAGTTGGTTATGAACTACCAATTTTACCCCATATACAGATTGCAGAATCACATCAGTTACACATCCACATTTTTACATAATGCCCTATTAGTAACTGTTGTATTCTTCTACCTTTCCTATCCCCTACTATCCCCCCTCCCCTCCCCTCCCATCTTCTCTCTCTACCCCATCTACTGTAATTCATTTCTCTCCTTGTTTATTTTCCCGTTCCCCTCACAACCTCTTATGTGTAATTTTGTATAACAATGAGGGTCTCCCTCCATTACCATGCAATTTCCTTTTTCTCTCCCTTTCCCTCCCACCTAATGTATCTGTTTGATGTTAATCTTTTCTTCCTGCACTTCCTTCCTGCTCTGTTCTTAGTTGTTCTCATTATATCAAAGAAGACATTTGGTATTTGTTTTTTAGGGATTGGCTAGCTTCACTAAGCATAATCTGCTCTAGTCCATCCATTTCCCTGCAAATTCCATGATTTTGTCATTTTTTAGTGCTGCGTAATATTCCATGGTGTATAAATGCCACATTTTGTTTACGCATTCATCTATTGAAGGGCATCTGGGTTGGTTCCACAGTCTAGCAATTGTGAATTGTGCTGCTATGAGCATCGATGTGGCAGTATCCCTGTAGTACGCTCTTTTAAGGTCTTCAGGGAATAGTCCGAGAAGGGCAATAGCTGGATCGAATGGTGGTTCCATTCCCAGCTTTCCCAGGAATCTCCATACTGCTTTCTAAATTGGCCGCACCAGTTTGCAGCCCCACCATCAATGTGCAAGAGTACCCTTTTCCCCACATCCTCACCAGCACTTGTTGTTTGACTTCAGAATGGCTGCCAATCTTACTGGAGTGAGATGGTATCTTAGGGTGGTTTTGATTTGCATTTCTCTGACTGCTAGAGATGGTGAGCATCAACAAGCTTAGTGACTTAAAGCACCCATTTCCCTAAGTCAGAAATCTAGGCCTCAGTCTGCACTAAGAGTTTCAAATTAATGGAATCAAAGTTAGCTCATCTGGAAGGTCAAGTAGGGAATACTCTGACTCCACATTTAATCTGTTATTGGCAGAAATCATCTTGCAGCTGTAGCATTCTTGAAGAACTCCCCCTACAAAGGAGAGAGAGAGAGAGAGAGAGAGAGAGAGAGAGAGAGAGAGAGAGAGAGAGAGAGAGAGAGAGAGAGAGAGAGAGAGAGAGAGAGAGAGAGAGAGAGAGAGATATCATGGGAGAGACGAAAGATATTTATAATTTTCCTGACATTTTTCTAAGGGCACATAAGTCTATTCAATTTTAAAAAATGTAAAAGATATAAAACACACATCAAAACATAGATTATAATTTTGTGCTAAGTATGGATCTCTATTCTCATTTTAATACTTACACAATATTGTATTATACAGAGATATCATTTTTATATCTAATTTCCTAATATGTGAAAATACTGAGGTTTTTAATATTTTGTAGTCAATAGATAGTATGTGTGTACTGTTGTATGTCCACTTATTAGGATATATTTCTTTTTGTATTGATTCTTTTTAGTTAAATAAAACATTAAGATACATGTTGACATAATCACAAAGCATAAAATACAATTTGCTCTCTAATTCAATCCTCAGCACCTCTTCCCTTTCCCTGGCTCCCTGCCCCTTCTCCTCCCAGGATTCTACTGATCTTTCTGAAATTTATTTATGGGTTTTAGTTTTAATCAGTGTCTTGTGCATATACTCGATGTTGGAACTCACTGTGCTATATTCATATATGCAATTATAAATCAAAAACAGGTTAAGATTTCCTCTCACTGAAATCATGATGGCAGTTATCAAGAATACAAAAAATAGTAAATGTTGGCAAGGATGTGGGAAAAAGGTAAACTCATAATTGCTGGTGGGACTCCAAATTGGTGTAACTACTCTGGAAAGCAGCATGGAGATTCCTCAGATAATTAGGAATGGATTCACCATTTGATTCAACTCTCCAGCCAAATGTTTTAAAATCAACATAATACAGCATTGCAGCCACATCAATGTTTATAAGTTATAATTTTTTAAAAAACCCATTCCACTTTAAAGCATCTATATTACTAATTTTCCATTTAGAAAGGTCGTGCCATTTTGAGTTAATAATACATAGAATTTCACCATTCACAGTTCTCTAATTCTTGCTAATGATTAAAATCAGACCCCAGCTAGGTGAGATGGCACACACCTATAATCCCAGCAGCTCAGAGGCTGAGGCAAGAGGATAGTGAGTTAGTTCAAAGACAGCCTTAGCAATGGTGAGGTGCTAAACAACTCAGTGAGACCCTGTCTCTAAATGAAATACAAAATAGGCTGGGGATGTGGCTCAGTGGCTGAGTGCCCCTGAGTTCAATCCCTGATACAAAAAAAAGATCAGATTCTATTTCTTTAGTTTACATCTCTATAATGTTGTATTTGAATAATTTCAAAAGGTAAGTATTTACATGTTTTCTTTATCTATTATATGTTATTATACTAGCATGATGATTTGTATAGAAAAAAATAAATATTTATTCAAATGACTTAGAAGGAAACCACATACATATTAATATCCTTGCAAATATGTTTACCTGTTCAGGTATGTCATTTAACCTTGTTTACAAATATATACTTTGTAATTATTTGTGCCTATTTTAGTATGGATAATTTTATTGATAGTTAACTTTCTTATAATTAAGAAAAGAGATTGTTAAAAAATTTTTCTTTGAATTTATAATTAAAAATCCATCTCTGATAAGATAATAAATGTGTGTTTTTTAAAAAAATTATATTCTTTTTAAAATATTACTTAGACATATAATGAAAAAATCATCAAAATTGTTCAATATTTCTCACATTTTGTTCCATATTTGAAATACATGTACATATCTTCCCTTTTACTTCATAATGTCATAACCCTAATTGATATTATAATTTTGTATGTGTCCTGTATGAATCTTTCTTAGCTTTATACACAGATACTTCATTCATCAATATAAACACACATTCATTGTACTATGTTATTAATATTGACCTGCAACTTCCTTTTTTTCACCTAGCAATACTGTTTAGGAATTTTTCCATGTCAATACATACAGTAATATTTTAAATAATTGGTTGCTATTCCATGTAGTGCATCTATTATAACTTATTTATCCATTCACTTACAATATTCAAATAGTTTCTGTCTTTTGCTGCTGTATATTTATACGTGATGGTAATTTTATTTTTGTAGGATCAATTCATAATTCATATTATGGTTATTTTGTAAAAATTGGTGTGTCTGTATTGCAAATTATGAATAGTTACTGTTTTGGAGTGAGATAATTACAACATTTTCCTTCAGGCCTTATACATTCTTTATATTTTGCCATTTCCAGTGATTTTTTTTCTGTGAGAAATAGAAATAAAATTTTTAAAATATCGTTGAGGTTTTCAAGGAAAAGATAGGAATCAAATATATATATTTCATAAACACATGTCCCAAAATTTATTGAAAGCATCAGAAAAGAGATATTTTTCAGAGTCACAAATACACAATGATAAAGAGAACAGGAGAGAAGATGAGGGCGAGAAAATAATAATGTGGTGGATGGAAATCATATGGTAACCTAGCTAATTTAGAAGATCCCATGGAAACAAATCAAACATTATCAACGTGGAAAGATAAGAAACAACAAAATTTGGTTGGCAGATTCCTGTAAATATTCAAAAAAATGGGTGGCATCTCTCTATATAGAGTATATGTATGATTGTGTGTGTGGTGGAGGGTGAGTAAAATAAAAATTGGTTTAATAAATACAACTTCCATGGTACCCAGTCAGGGTGTTAACTCACTGGTGATGGTAATGATGTAGGACAAATGAGGCTGGACACCAGAGCAAGTTTCAGGAAGTAGGTTCATTCAAGCTGCAGTGGTTCAGAGGTGCTAAGACCTAAAAATCTCTAGACCCTGAAACTGATAATTCTTTTAGATTCATACTCAGTGGGGTGGTTACATGACAGTGGGAGTGGGTAGGAACATAACAGTTGCTCTTTGTCCCATACTCTTACGGTCCATAGATTTTTCATGTTTTGTCTGCAAATTTGACATTTACAAGAAAGAGTAAGCTTCAAACCACATTGAGCTTCCTGCAGAACTCTGTGAAATTCTGTTGATGCTTTTTGTAAAAATCTTTCTGACAAGAAGAGAAGTTTAATTATGGCAAGGGTCTTTTGGGTGGGGGTACCTGGTCTGCTTCAGTAAAATAGTGTCTTGACTGGAATGAAGGACCTGAGTAGTTAAGAGTGGCAATACTGTTCTGAAACAGTGGTTATATAAATATTCATATAACAAATGTTGAGGCTTCCTAGTGTCTTTCTTTATAGGTTTACTGGTTTCCTGCAATTAAACCTAAACTTTCTGGGAAAGAAGCTAGATCTTTCTTTGAATATTTAGCCAAACCAAGATAAAAGAGATAAAGATCCTAATAATATGGGACCCCAATGAAGTTTGAATCCCACCCCCTAAGTCTCTAGACAATTAACCACTTTCTTTCAGGGAATTAATAGTGATCTTGTGATATACTGCATCTTAAATCTACTCAAGCTACCCTGCCATCTGACATTCAAAAATAAGACATCATGTAAGTATTGTTTTAAGCCACAAAATATGAAACAATTTGTTATGCAGCAACAGTTATCCACACATGAAGTTCTTGAAATACTTGCCTCCAGCCTCTTTTGTAAGGAACTTCCCAAAAATTGTGCATTACCTAAAGCAGGTTGCATCAAGGTCAGGCCTCAAATAGATTGAAGAAAAGAAAATGAGTTATGAAGGACTCATAAAATAAGAAATTCAAGACAGAAGGCATGGAAAGGAAATTGGCAAGATAGTGAAAGAGATGACAGAATAGCAACTGTGTAGCAGCCTGGAGCAGGAAAGAAGGTCCCAGGAGAGTCTCCCTCAGTTGATTGATTTAATAGAACAAATCATGAATCTGAACATATTGGGATGAGTTGAGATAACCTGTAGAGTGTTCAGCATTGAATAAATGAAAGCACCAAAAAACTAAGCAACCCTCTTCCTCATCTCTTTAAAAGTAAGACAACTATTAATTGCAGAGAAAATAATCAGAGTGAGAAACTTTAAAAAATGGTCATAGTAAAATAGATGGTTCAACTGAACATACTATTTTTATAGTAATAACAGTAAATACTAAAATTGATACACTGAAGTTACAGTTTACTAGACTAGCTGTAGGGGAAATAGGAGGCTACATATATTAGGATGATTTATAGAACTGACAGGGGCTGAAAAAGACTCATGCTTTATTTTTTATCTAGTAAAGAGCAATACATAAAACCTAAAATTCATAAAATAATAAATAGCACCAAACAGGTAGTTCATTTTAAATTATGTAGGTAGCTGGACAAAGTGGTGCACACCTATAATCCCAGTGGTTCTGGAGGCTGAGGCAGGAGAATTACAACTTCAAAGCCAGTCTTAGTATCTTAGCAAGTCCCTAAGCAACTTAGTGAGACGATTTCTCAAAATTTTAAAATATAAAGAGCTGGAGATATGGCTCTGTGGTTAAGCATCCACGGGTTCAATCCCCACTACCAAAAAAAAAAAAAAGAATGGTAGAAAGAAATTATATAGATAAATATTAAAAATAAACATCAAACAGTTGAAAGTGTCAGCCTCGTGTTAGGGGGAGGGAATTTGGGATGGATGGATTATTATTTGTCATAAGAAGCCTTTTAAAGTTATTTGATTCCCAATTTATGCTGTGTGCAATTATAATTTTAATAATCATAAAAACAATCATTAATTTTCAAAACACATAATAATGTTACTGATAGTAACTATTATATAATAAAGGTAAAATGATTTAATATTATTTTGGGAATAATGTTTCCAGAGGCTGACTAACTTTTATAAATCCTGAATCCACCACTGTTTCTGTTTTGTTTTTTCCAATGATGCAATTATTTGCATGGTAAGTGAAGCCAGACTCAGAAAATCAAGGGTCAAATGTTTCCTCTCATATGTGGAAGCTAGAACAAAATAAGGGAAAGAAGGCAGTTGGGGAGAGGAGGGGGGTCATAAAGATACAGGAAAGATCATTGTACTGGAAGAAGGATAATGAGAGTAAGGGAAGGAAATAGGAAAAGGGAAAGAAAAGTGGAACAAAGTTAACAACATTGTGTTAGATTCACATATAAAAGTACCAAAGGGAATTTTATCTTTAGGTATATGTAGAAGAAAAGAAGTTTAGTAAAGTAGAGGAAGGAGAATTGGGGGAAGGCAGGAAAAGGGGGAATGGGGATGGAAATCAAATTTCTTTTGTGTGTAATTTTGACAAATGACACATAGATAATATTCTTAAATGACACATAGATAATATTCTTAAAAGTAATCATTTCTTTGAACAGATGTTTTTCCAACATATCACTTAGATAAGTCAATGAAATTACATGAATGTTTGAATACTGGATGTATTTTAATCATATAAAAGTATACAATGTTCCCATACAAAACCATCTTTTGAAATGGAAGTTCATTCTGCTGGATTATCTGACAAGAAACTAAGGAATGGCAAATCTGAAAAATCTCCCACACATGGAAGAAAGGGAAGAGTCTGTTAAATTGAGTGGATTTTGTAGATGGTCTCTTCACTTCATGAAAAATACAAGCAGAAACCATTCTGATATATCTATTCCCAGACAATGGAAAGGTAGTTGTGATTCCAGTATTTAAATACTGTATATTTAAAAACAACAGGTGAGAACTATAGTTAATAAGGCCAATTTATATTTAGCTGATATTTCTTTCACTTTTGCAATAAAAAATACTTTTAAATTTTATTTTACATTAATTTGTGTTGAATGAGTTTTTATTGAAAAAAAGAAGAAAGAAGAAATTTCATCAGAAATATGACAAAAATTTGTCTTTATGGTGTTGCATAGATACAAACTCATCAAAAACTACTTTTTAAAACTACTTTGTATTTGAAGGCAAAATTTGCCAGTCATTGTAGCAGAATGTCACAAAGAAAAATTATATTGTTTATATATAATATGTAAATTTTGTACACATTTTCATAATGTAGATAGCTACAATTATGGAGTAAGGTGGGGAACTTCATTATTATCAACATTTTATTTTTAATATTTTTAGGTTTATAGAAAAATGCAAAAATATACAGAGGTACCATATACCCTTTACTGGCTTTCTATCTAAAATATGTCTTAGCTAGCTAGCTAAGTTCAAGCTTTTGCATCTGTTTCTAACCCAAAACCAAAGATTTATTTTAACCCTCTATTTCCTCATTTCTAACTTTTTCTCAAACATTGATAAGTAATACAACATCTGCTATATATATATGCCATATATATGTGTATGTACATAAAGTCATTTCAGAATTACTGCCTCATTCTTCTGAAAAACAAATCTACTAACTATATTTAACCTGTGTATACAGGTTCTTGTATCTTTAGCCCTACAGTATCTGATGAAAATGTCGTTTGCTTCCTGATATTACTTAGGTTGGTGCTTTTCTTTTCTACTACCTTTGGTGTGATTGTGCTATTCATTTGTAATGCATTTAGCTTCTTTTGCTACTGTTTTTATTACCTTTTTGGTGGTAGCTCATTTTTAGTTCAATACTAAAGAATGTTTATGTAATGAATAGTGAATTTTAGGATTTCAATCCCTATTTTTAAAACTCTGCATCATACTTTAAGTATCAAACATGGATTTTTCATGAGTTTAGTCCCTCATGGTGGAAGGAGGGGAAAAGTCATTGACCTTGCTGGCATGAAGATTTTGTTCTCTCTTTCTCTAGAAAGTACCATTTCTCAAGATGCTATAACTAGCACCAGGAAAACTGTTATTATTGTGATAAAATTAAGGCAAAGTGCTAGCATATTGCTCTTAACTCCATGATAATGATCAAAAATTTTCTAAGGAATCTGTTTTTGTAAACTGATTTTGCATTACATTTTCTATATAGTGAGGGTTTTCCATAGTACATTGAATTATATGAATATACCAGACAAAATTTACTTTGATTCAGCAATGGTCCTTGATTTTACTTATTAAAATAGGTTTGACTTCACAAATTGCAAGCAACATTTTCTACAGAAATCATATTAAATCAATAAATATAAACATACCTTATAATGTAAAATAAATCTGCCATATAATTTCATGTAGATAACATTCTAAAAAGGCAAAATTATAGAGACAGAAAACACATTAGTTTTTACCAGGTCTAAAATTGACTTCAAGTGGATACAAGGGGATTTTTTTGCAGAAATGAAAAAGGTCTATATCTTGATATTGGTGACAGTTACACGAATGTATGTTTTTTCCAAAGCACATCAAACTTTATAGTGTGAAAGGATAAAGCATATTGCTCACAGACTCTACTGAAATTTTAAAAAGTATATGATGCACGAAGTGCAAATGCTAGGGTA
Organism: Spermophilus citellus; assembly: GCF_964194105.1. NCBI lineage: Eukaryota > Metazoa > Chordata > Mammalia > Rodentia > Sciuridae > Spermophilus > Spermophilus citellus. The sequence goes on from NC_138195.1 coordinate 40,220,274, forward strand.
TACTATAAGTAAGTTTTAATGACACTTAAAAAGATAATGGAATTTTAGATGAATCAATGATATGCAGAATCTAAAGGAAGTAGACTTTGATCTTAGGCTTTAGAAGAGCACTGCACTCATATGAGATGATGTCAACTTCAGCAGCAAGATTTGTATAAAATTAGCCTAATGGAGATGAAACATTTAGGACATTTCCAAAATGTAGGATAATGGAAAGGAAGGGCAATGGCAAGGTTTTATAAAGTTGGCATGAGATTTGAGTTAGTCAAGCAGTCCTTAAAGAAGAGATTAAGGGCTGGGGATGTGGCTCAAGCGGTAGCGCGCTCGCCTGGCATGCGTGCGGCCCAGGTTCGATCCTCAGCACCACATACCAACAAAGATGTTGTGTCCGCCGAGAACTAAAAAATAAATATTAAAAATTCTCTCTCTCTCTCTCCTCTCTCACTCTCTCTTTAAAAAAAAAGAAGAGATTAAGACCTATTTGGGGATTTATTTGTCTTCTTTTAAATAAAATAGGAGTTCTTTGAAAAACTCACTAGATCTATCAATTATATTGCCTACCTGAAACTTATTGAGAAGATGAAAGTTCTTTTGAATGCCATTTTCAAGAGCCTGGCACTGTGCATTTTGAGAAGTAAAATGTGTGCATTGGTCACTATTGGTAATGCTTTAACTTCCAAAAGTAATAAGGAGTGCCTTTGTAAGGCCTATTTTGTTACGTTAGTATATGTAGAGACATGTGTGACTTTGGTTTATGTTTTAGGTATCTATGAGGTAAGAAATTTCTAGAGTTCTTCATCCTTGAATTCTTAGACCTTAGACTCAATTTGTGCAAATGTGCAGACTGGACCATTTGCTAACCAAGACCTCCAGCACTAACATGAATGCTTGAAGTTTGGCTAATGGGGGCCCCTTGGGTCATGTCCTTTATGAGAGACACACTAGTTAAGAGATGGAGAGGAGCAATATTCCACTGAACTTAATCACTTATGATGGTTGCAATACAATTGGTGCAGCACACGACTCTCACTGCTGCTACTCACTTAATCCCAGGGAGCTTCCCAGGTAGCTCAAGGGTCCAGGGATCCTCCAGCACCATGACATATAACAAGGGACTAAAAATAGAGAAGGTCACTGTCTCCTTCAAGTGGAATAATCCAGAGACCCCAGTTGTGGCTTCATCCTATATTAATGAAGCCTCAAAAGCTGTGCCAAGCTTGTGGGGGTGCTGTTCTTATGACCAAAGGCATAAGGGACAACTAGGTAAGGAGGGTAAAAGCCTCATATGTAGCCAGAAATTTTCCCTTTAAAGGTCTCAGCTTAAAGCTGATAAGGGCAATTTTTTTTGCATCAGAAACCCATGGGCAACTTGTAGCCATTATAGGTGCTCTAGAGATTCCAAGAGGCATGAGAAGAGGTAAAAGGTTAAAGCCTCTCCAGTGAAACAGCCTCTGCAGGAATAAATAGGAGCACCTGTTGGGTTTGAATTTGGACAGATTCTAGAGCTTAATGTTGGAAGGAACAAATACTCTGGCTAGGAGTCTTGAGTTATTTAAGCACTTAAGTAACTCCGAGAGGTATGTGGAAAGCTACAGGGTAAAATACATTCACTTATGCCAAAGACCCTTTTAGTTTAAGAGTGTGTTACTGATCTCCAAGATGCAAACCATAATACCTCTGAGTGTCTGAGGAGTGTGCATATAGTCAGCAAGCAGTAGCAGCAAGGGATATAGTAGCCCTGAAGATAGAGTCTGCTGCTACTCTATTCATTCCCCCTCCAACATCACCAGTGAGGCCAGGAGCCATTTCTTTATATAGTGGGAGGTGGGGGAGCAACCTAGAGCTCTTTCCACAGAGATCACCCCAAGTGCATTAACAAATCAGGGTTCTTCCTACAAATAATAATAAAAAATTCCAATGTCAAAAAAGCAATGAGCCCCTTAAGTAAGTCTCTGTCAAACACAGACTGACCAGAAACAGCTGACTCCTGACTCAGAGATACAGCTCATCTGGCCCATCATTCTTATTTCCCTAAGAGTCCCCAACTGGGCTAGTATCAATCCCCATAGGAAATTTATTTAATTAGAACTATTCATTTTGAATACTCCAAGGTCAAGGTAATTTGGTAAAGAAGGTTCATGGCCTATAAAAACAGAACAAGTTTCATAAGATTTAAAGATTCTTTTGATGTTGGTACACAGCATATTGAAACTAGGATAGATGAAATGCAGAGCTCTTTGTTACTTAATGCTCCAAATGGCAGAAAGCAGCCAGGTGGGGCCCCACAAGGGCCTTGAATCAAGGGACAGGGTAAGAGCAAGCTGGAGCCATAGAGGGCAGTAGATATGTGGCAGCTAAAGTGGAGTTAGCTGGGTTTCTTGGGCTCCCTATAGATTGGCTTATTTGGTTAATATTCCAGGTGCCAAGGCATGAGGATTGTCCCTCATTGTGTGATAATCTGGATTTAGAGTACACTGTGACCCAGAGAGTGAGAGTATCTTAATGGAAGCGATTGGAATGTGGACTTAATTAGCTGCTAAAGGGGTACTGATTAACTCCTAGCTAGTCTCATAACTCTAAGGTTCAGATATCATTTTATAGACCCTACTTGGACTTATTGAAATAAGGTCTGCATTTCAATAAAATCTCCAGAAAATAAATACCAATATATATTCAACTTTGGAAAGTACTGTTCCAACTTCAGAAATAGTTGAAACAATGGAAATGTTTGATTTGTAAAAGATGATATTTGAGATGGATTTTGGAAAGTGAGTCATAATACACTGTTTTTGTTTAAACATATGAAAATTCTCATGATACAGTTGTTCCCCTAGGAAAAAATAAGAAATATTAATTACAAGATCAAGAAAATAGATTTTGTTGAGATAAGATCACGGTCAATTTGAAGGTATTATTTGGTGATCTTCTTTAGTGAAAAAAATTACTCCTTCATTTTCTCTTTAGCTTAGGCAATGAACATATAACTTCTGGACAATGAAATGTGAGGAAAAAAGACATTTATAATCCTCAGGTAAAAACCTTAAGAAGCACTGAATACAGTTTTCCTTTCCTTGCTTGTAGACTCACAGAAGTATGTCAAAATAGAATACCCAGCAGCCTGCGTACCTCAGAGACAGTCATAATCAGTGTCTGTAACATGTTTGTTTAAAATCTCTAAAATCTGAAGATTGCTACTAGTATAACTTGATCTAGGGCAACAACAAAGGACAGATTTTCTGAAACAAGGAGTCTACAGAAATCCATGTTTTTCTAAGAAATGAGATGAGGCTCTGCAATCTATTTGACATCGATTTAAATTCCACTTCCATTTCAGTTACCTGATGTTTGATACATGTTTCTTTTCTTCAGTTACTGTAATGGTTTTCCCACAGTCTTCTGGCACTCCACATTTTCAAAGCAGTGCATCAGGATCATGATGTCTGAGAGAAGGGTGAAGGACAGCACTCAGGCTCGCAACCTCCTGTTCATCCAGTATGAACCCTACTTGAATATTTTATATGCTGTAGTGGCATTTAACTTTAGCTGACCAGTAACTCCAAAATAAGCATGGACCATATCAATTAGTGTTCTAGAGGATTCCTTGTAAATGGAAATGTTCTTAACATATCAGTTATGTACAGCTGAGCACAGCTAGGATGACAATATGTCCTAGTTCACTCAGGATGTTCTGATTACTTACTGGGAGATATTTCCTCTCAAAAGTTGTCCAATTTGGAAAATGGATTATATGGTAACCTTAATAAAACATTCACATAAGGCCATTATGAATAATGATGGTAATAATGACAATGAAATAGCTGTTATGATTTAGATACAAGGTGTACCCCAAAAGCTCAGATGTGAGATAATGTAAGAAAGTTCCCAGGTGAAATGAGTGGTATGAGAGCCTTAACCTAATGTGTGCACTGATCTACTTAAATAGATTAACTGGTTGGTTACTTTAAGCAGGTAGGTCATAGCTAGAGGAGGTAGGTCCCTGGGGTTATGCCTTTAGGGCTTACATTTTGACCTTGTTGAGCTTCTTAATTGTCTTTCCTCCCCTCATGCCCTTCTGCCCTCATGTTGGCCTCACTTTGGGGCCAGAGCAATGGTTTCAGCCATCTATGGACTGAATCTTCTGAAACCAACCTGAGCCCCCAAATAAACTTTACTCCCACTAATTGTTCTTGCTTAATCTTTGGGCCACAAAAGCAAAAGAGCTGACTAAAAAAACATTGTTAAAACTTTTATAAAACATCACAGCATTCTACAGATGTCTTTCCTTTACAAAGTGATTCTTTTTCATGTAATGAGTGATAACTTAAAATATATTTCAACTTTGAAATTATATTCCAACATAAGCACAAGAAATAACCCATAGTTATTCCTTTCTTGAAGAATGAGGAAACTGCTGGGCATGGTGGCACACACCTGGATTCTTAGTGGTTCAAAAGTCTGAGGCAGGAGGATCTTGAGTTCAAAACCAGCCTCAGCAATGGCAAGGCACTAAGCAACTCAGTGAGATCCTGTCTCTAAATAAAATACAAAATAGGGTTGGGGTTGTGGCTCAGTGGTTGAGTACCCAGGAGTTCAATACCTGTTACCAAAGGAAAAAAAAAAACTTTAGAAATGAGGAAACTGTCATTGTAAAGAAGGATGCAGTTTGGTGGTACTACATATACAGAAGCCATGAGAAACAAAAAATTTTAGTTGAACATAATCTTGACTTTTGAAATTATTATGTGGTTCTAAGAAACACAATGTAAGAATGCTGGATTCTAAAACATTCAGAAGTTTTTAGACTTTAGGGAAAAGTCAATTGAAGAACAACAGAAATAATATCCCAAATCAGAGCCAGAGCCATCAGGTACCAGTTCCATGTAATTTGATTTAACACATAGGTCTAAAAGTAAAAGACATGTTTAACATCATCACTTTCATTTCTTTGCAATGAAAATTGCAAGCAGTGTTCATCTATCTCATCAGCATTATCTTAAAAGACCTCAGTGGCATCCATACCAAAAGTAGTTTCTTAAATACTCAGAATATCAAAGGGGCAGCTATAAAAATGTGGCTTTAGAATAGCAGCCCTTCAAATTATTTGAGCTCATATGATTTTGGTGTTCATGATAAGCATTTAAAAACTTGTAAATATTTAGAAGCACAGAAAATATCATTAACTCTTTGTTACTAATATCTTATGTTAGGAAACATAAGACTAAATATTTATGTTAATTATTTCAAATATATAAGATAACTTGGCCTTTAGGGAAATGACCTTAAAATATAATCCAAATTTTAAACTGTAGAATTTGGAATTTGGATTATAAGTGAAAAATTATCCTAAATTTCAAAATGACAATGAAGTGTTTAGTATAACTTAGAATCTATCTATTAAAGGTTTCATGTGTTACAATTTTAAGAATCATCTGTGTGTTTTCAAAACTTTGTCATCCAGAGAGAGTCTTAAAAAAGAAAATCAAGGGCTTCAGAGTATCTGATTAGTGTGGAAATTCAACTCAGATCCCAACATAGAGCTTATATAAATACCTTATTTATTCATTTAAATTGTCTTGGCTAATACATACCAAATTTAGAAAATTTATTCTTTTATAAGTGGCACTGTGGGGAATGATAACATTCAAGATAGTCTGAACAACAACAATGCGTATTTTCCTAAGTAGTTACACATCAATTTTGTTTACCAATAACTTGAAAGTTACTTTTCAGATGTGCAAATAATGGCTTGTGGCTACATAATGAAGTTTAAGTATGTAATATAACAGTAAAGTTGACAGTGGGGATTTTGGAATAAATATAATGTTCTCCATGATAGAACATTCTTTCTATATATTATTAATGAAAATACACAATTTTCAAGGTTTTCTAGATCATAAATGCAAGAGCGTATGAAAAGTCTAAAGCTCAGACCTTGAGTTCTCATCTGATAGAAAGTTTAATCATGAAATCAATATTTTGTGAATAAAAATTCTAGTGAGCTGTGTGTGCCTAGGGAAAATATTTCATGGCTCAGTGATACTACTTAGTAAGTGAAAATCATTGAGGCATAACTGGGAGAAGGAAGTTTGTAAAATAAAACATTCAGCTGTTTTTACAAGATATTGGGCAATGCAAATTATTTTGTCTAACCCCTGTGATTTTTTTAAAGCATGAATGCCTATATAATGGCTCATTGGGGTAACATAACTCGTGGTTGTATGCAGCTTTTATCTCCTTGAGTTTACTGGTACCTAATTTCACATTTTAAGTCATTCTGCATTGGCACTGAATAAAATTAAATGTACTTTGTAGAAGAAGAAATTCATACAGAGAAAGTAATGACATGTCATTTTCATTCCTTTTCTTTTGTTTTCTTTAGGAGGAGACAGAGACTGAGAGAACTATTCCTCTGTAGGGCCATGTAAGCATCCACAGAGACACTTAAACTTTCCCACACTTTGCACATACTTTCTGTAATTTGCTTCCCTACCTGCTAAAAAGCTCTATAGAGATGAGACATCTTAGTCATGCCCAGTGTTCTTGAACAATGACTTTCTCATTTCTAGAAAACACAGCAAAGTAATTAACACAAAGCCTTTTTTTCCTTGTAAGAATGAAATTAGCAAGGTTAACTAATGGCAGAATTAGTATAGGGAGAAGTTTGGTCAGTCAAGAATGCCACTTACTAAGGAGAATAAACAAAGAATTAAAAAATTGATTGCTTCTTTCTAAATAGATCTGTGAGTGCATTTACTGATTTAAGGGAAATGTATGGTTGTAATTCTCATACTTTATTTGAAGGACTTTTCTCTTTTCTCTTGTTATCCTCACTATTCTGGTTTTAGAGATGCAGACATCTATGCCTTTCTAAAGAGGTAACAAGAACATACATATAATGCAACTCACCAAAAGTAGAATCTGCTTCACACTTCTTAGCAAAATGTATCTGCCTATTGGTATCTCATTGAATCTGGCTTAATTCAATTTTTAAAAGAATAAAACTAGCTAATCTAATTGTGGTAGACATGGACATGTATGGTCCATATCTACTCAAGACAGAGCTGCCCTGCTGCCATAGTGTGGACAGCAGAGATCCTTCCAATAGTCGTCTCCTCCTTGACCAACCTCAGCTACAGAGAGCAGCATTGCCAGAGGTCATGATTTTTCCCTGGGCAGCTCATACTGGATAAAAGGCTAGGCTGAAATATAAAGGTATAATAATTTCAATGCAAAAAAGAACATTGCTGACAGATAATACATGCTTCTGAACACCCCTCCCAGGTGGCTATGTCTCTGTTGGACATAACAGAATTTGACATTTTTCTCTATCCAATCCTGCTTCATCTATTTGTTTTTCATAGGTATTAATCCCTAATAAATAATTTGTACCCAAAACTTCATCTTAGTGTTTGCCTATAGAGTCTTCCAACCTGTGATATCAACTAATTCCCCTAAAAGTGTTAGTACCGAACAGTTTGATGTTCTGTACTTCTGAGTGCATTACTATTTAAGAATAGACTCCTGAAAACACAATGACTTTGTCCAAAAGTAATCATTCTAAAAATGATAGAATACTCGTAACTTCATGGTCTAGACATTTACACAAATATTTGCAAGATGAATCTTCCTAGGATCACTTTAATGAAACTCAGAGTGTTTTGTCAATCATTTCATCAACACAGAAAAATATGTGGCTAATTCTCCATGAAAAAAATTATTTCACTTTTGATAGTATATGGAATTATTATAAAACCAACAATATTTCAAGCAGTGTATTAAATTCTATACATTCATTATCACAACTCTATTATTGGAGCAATTCTGGTCTAACTTTATAAATAAGGAAACTGAGGCTCAAACTGATAAATAAATAATAGCAATGCAAAGCAAAGACATAAGTCAAAATAGATCTGACTCCAAGTCCATGATCCTGAATTGTCAAAAGAAATGTAAGTTGCCATTTGGGACAACATACAGTGCCAATTTTATCACTAATTGATCCAGAAGTTGGGAGCAATGACTCAGTAGAAAGAAAGAGGAGAGAAGATTAGAAACCTAAGCTTATTTCAGAACTAGTTCTTTGGGAGTTTGCAAAAACAATGTCAAATGCTTCAAAAAAATTTTTTTTTTGCATGAAGCTTGACATAAAATGTTATAAATAAAATATTTTAACTTGTTTTCCTATTTATAAACTAAAACTTTAAGAATGTAGTAAAGATCAATTTATTTCTATGAAGAGATGTAATATTAACTGACCAAAAATGTGAATAATAGCTCCACATAATCATATATTTATTCAGTCTTGACACTGGAGAATATCACGGGAAGCACAAAGACACATTACCAGCATTGCCATTACTATTCACATGCAAAGTTTTCCTGTGTCTAATGATGAGCTCCCAAAGGCCACACACATCAGGATGGTTACCTTGGCAACTGATACTACCCGACCACAAGCGCAAATACATTTTAGGATGACAGCTGACTGTCTGTGATAAATAGTCCCAGGTGACACAGTTAACAAAATTGGCATACTGAACCTGAGCAGGGTAAGAACACTTTTAAGGTGGGCACAAGCACAGGCCACAGTACACTGAGTTCTGAAATTCTACTTATGACCAAAATTATTGCTGCTTAAACAACTACTGTTTTTTTTTGTTTGTTTTTAATTGCTCAAGGATACTAATTTAACATTCTGTCCTATATTGAGTTCTCAAAAGGGTGAAGCTTCAGTTGGCCTGACATAATTTTTACCAAAATATTGGATGGTCATACTTAGTTGAGTAGAGATGCTATTTCAAATGGGGCTTTGAGGGTACTAGAAAACTCTTAGTGAAGTGATCCTTGAATGCCTTTTAAATAAACAGAGAAGATAACACTAAAAGCTTGAGGATTAATTCATTGATCTCATTTATAAAGTGGATATGGAAACCTGGGAAAGTGAGAAGACTGACATCCTCTTGAGGACCCTTTAATCATATCCCATTGGCATTTCCAATTCCCTTATTTGGAAAGTTGAGTTTCTGGAAAGGTTAATTGGAATGTCATTTTTTTTAATTGGCCAGACCATACCTTTTATTCTGACCCTTACTGCAGAACAAGATAATGCAGCACATAAACAATATGCTGGGCAGCAGAACTGTGCTATTATTCCCTATGCTATTATTTCAGAATGTACATGAAGCTAGGTCGCAAACACCACAGCATAATTGATGTACTTCTGCAAAAGTATCCATTTATGCAGGGCAAATAATATAGACATAATATAATTATAAAATACTTGTAATGGTTAATTTGAATTGTCAACTTGATTGGATTAAGAATAGTCAAGGATTGAGAGGAATATGGGTGTGTCAGTGAGCATGTGTCTAGGAATGACTGGCATGTAGACTAGCCAACTGAAATGGAGACCCTCCCTAAGCATGGGTACCACCATTCAATAGGATGATGGTTTGAATGGAATAAAAGTTGCAAGCTCCATTCTTCTTGAATGGGTTCTTGTTTGCTGCTGGGATAGTTGGAGGATATGGGACTCTCGCTTTTTCACTCTTCCAAAGTGTACTCTGCCAGTGAGCCTCCAGAAGCCTTGGATCTCAGACTAGGGTAGCCCCATTGATCCCTCTTTTTCTGGATCTTCAGCCTCTTGGACTTCACAGCTACAGGTTCTTCCAGCTGTCCAACCTGAAGATGGTCATGTGGACTATCCAGCTTCTGGTCGCATAAACCAACCTAATTAATCCTGTTTTTATAATTATACTTCCTGTTGATGCTGTTCCTCTAGAAAAGTCTAATACACTAACTATGCTTTGTATTTCTTGCATTGAATCACTAGGCTCTACACCTTCAATGTAAGCTTCTCTGTCCAACTTTCAAGACTGGATAGGGTAATCCTCTTCTGTCTGGTTAAAGAATCCTATTTGTGTATAACATCACTTTGTAATTTTTATATACTGGCTTGTGTATTCTTTGATTAAAACTCTTTGAGAACAACAATTTTGTATATGTAAATTTATGTCTCATTTTATTCATTATTTGGCTCAGAGTAAGAATTAAATAAACGTTGTTGAATGAATGAATAAAATAATAGAAAACATTGTGAATTGTAATGCTCCTGCTAGTAAAACTTTTGACTTCTGATGGGGTTATTTTTTCCTTCCACTTAGGCACATGGGCTGTCTGATCTACAAGAAAATAATCTGAATTTGAGAAAAGCAGCTACTATGTCTCCCCCACCACATTTTTTTTTTTGTGAATTATCATGTTTTAAATTATCAAACTGATAAGTTTTTGAAGCAATTAACTTTTGTGATATTTTCTCTGCCCAGACTTCTAGGATATGTCTCAGATCTAAGTTCTTAAACTTTTAATTTGGCACATTGGACTGGTAGATGTGTTCCTTTTCTTGACTGGCTGGTTCCTGAGAAGTGTCTGTCCAACCCCACCCAGGCTAACTAAACTTACTCCTTGACCTTTGCTTTCTAACCAGATCTTCTAAAGAACATATATTAACATGAATGAACTAACATTTTTCTTATTAAATTATTTACATTGTCTTTATGATCTGAAATGCCCAGATATTGGGTCAATTGAATATGTTGGTATCAAGAAAAGCCCATCAGTCACTCATTTGAAAACCAACTGTTTAGGCACACCTCTCCATCTTGATTTTTTGTTTATTTTTTTGGAGAACAATGTTTCCTTAGAATATATCATTTGAACTTCATTTTTAGTTATTTTTTTTAAATTATATATGGCAGCAGAATGCATTACAATTCTTATTACATATATATAGAACACAATTTTTCATATCTCTGGTTGTATGCAAAGTATATTCACACCAATTCATGTCTTTATACATGTTCTTTGGATAATAATGTGGAAGACACAAGCCAGTATATATCACATTTCACCATCATTTCTAATCCCATGCTCCCTCCCTTCACCTCCCACCCCTTTGCGCTATCTAGAGTTTGTCTATTCCTCCCATGTTCTCTTTCCCTACCCCACTATGAATCAGCCTCCTTATAGCAAAGGAAACATTTGGTTTTGGGGGATTGGCTAAATTCACTTAGCATTATCTTCTCTAACTCCATCCATTTACCTGCAAAGACCATGATTTTATTCTCTTTGATTGCTGAATAATATTCCATTGTGTATACATGTCACAATTTTTTTATCCATTCATCTATTGAAGGGAATCTAGGTTGGTTCCACAGTTTAAGTATTGTGAATTGTGCTGCTATAAGCATCGATGTGGCTATGTTCCTGTTTTTAAGTCGTTTGCATATAGACCGAGGAGAGGGATAGCTGGGTCAAATGGGTTTTCATTCCCAATTTTCCAAGAAATCTCCATACTGCTTTTTATATTGGCTGCACCAATTTGCAGTCCCACCAGTAATGTATAAGTGTGCCTTTTTTCCACATCCTCTCCAACACTTATTGATGTTTGTATTCATAATAGCTGCCATTCTGACTGGAGTGAGATGAAATTTTAAAGTAGTTTGACTTGCATTTCTCTAATTGCTAGCAATGATGAACAATTTTTCATATATTTGTTGATTGATTGTATATCATGTTCTGAGAAGTGTCTGTTCAGTTCCTTGGCCCATTTATTGATTTTATTTTATTTTATTTATTTTTTTGCTGTTAAGATTTTTTAGTTCTTTATATATTCTGGAAGTTATTAGTGCTCTACCTGATGTACATGTGATCAGAATTTGATCCCAAATAGTAGACTCTCTATTCTCCTCACAGATTATTTCTTATGCTGAGAAGAAGCTTTTTAGTTTGAATCCATCCCATTTGTTGATACTTGGTATTAATTACTGCACTATAGGAGTCTTATTAAGGAAGTTGGGGCCTAATCTGACATGATGGAGATTTGGGCCTACTTTTTATTCTAATAGATGCAGTATCTCTAGTTAAATTCCTACGTCTTTGATTCACTTTGTGTTGAGTTTTGTGCTTGGTGAGAGATAGGGGTTAATTTCATTTTGTTGCATATGGAGTTCCCATTTTCCTAGCACCATTTGTTGAAGAGGCTATCTTTCCTCCAATACATGTTCTTGGCACCTTTGTCTAATATAAGATAATTGTAATTTTGTGGGTTAGTCTCTGTGTCCTCTATTCTGTACCATTAGTCTACCAGTATGTTTTAATACCATGCTGTTTTTGTTACTATTGCTCTTTACTACAGCTTAAGGTCTGGTATAGTGATGCCACCTGCTTCACTTGTCTTGCTAAAGATTGCTTTAGCTATTCTGATTCTCTTATTTTTCCAGATAAATTTAATGACTGTTTTTTTTTTTTATTTCTATGAGGAATGTCATTGGGATTTTGATTGGAATTGCATTAAATCTGTATAGTGATTTTGGTAGTATGGTCATTTTGATAATATTAATTCTGCCTATCTAAGAGCAAGGCAGATCTTTCCATCTTCTACAGTCTTCTTTGATTTCTTTCTTTAAGGTTTTTTTTTATTATATAGATTTTTCACCTCTTTCGTTGATTCCCACATATTTTATTTATTTATTTATTTATTTATTTATTTATTTATTTATTTATTTATTTATTTATGATGCTATTGTAAAGGGGGTAGTTTTTCTCATTTCCCTTTCTGAGGATTTGTCACTGATATACAGAAATGTGTTTGACTTATGGGTGTTTATTTTGTATCCTGCTACTTTGCTGAAATCGTTTACTAGTTCTAGAAGTTTTCTGGAAATTTTAGGTATAGAATCTTATCATCAGCAAATAATGCCAATTTGATTTATTTTTTCTTATGTGTGTCCTTTTAATTTCTTTCATCTGTCTAATTGCTCTGGCCAGTGTTTCAAGAACTATTTTAAGTAGAAGTGGTGAAAGAGGATGTCCCTGTTTTGTTCCAGTTTTTAGAGGGAATACCTTCAATTTTTCTCCATTTAGAATGATGTTGGCCTGGGGCTTAGTATAGGTAACCTTTATAATGTTGAGATATGTTTCTGTTATCTCTAATTTTTCTAGTGTTTTGAACATGAAGGGGTGCTATATTTTGTCAAATGCTTTTTCTGTGTCTATTAAGATGATCATATGATTCTTATCTTTAAGTCTATTGATGTGATAAATTACATTTATTGATTTCCATATGTTGAACCATATGTATTTCCATATGTTGCATCCCTGGGATGAATCCCACTTGATCATTGTACACTATCTTTTTGATATGTTTTTGTATTCGATTTGTCATAATTTTATTGAGAATTTTTGCATCTATGTTCATTAGAGATATTGGTCTGAAGTTTTCTTTCTTTGATGTGTCTTTGCCTGGTTTTGGAATCAGGGTGATATTGCCTTCATAGAATGAATTTGGAAGCACTGCCTCTTTTTCTATTTCCTGAAATAAATTGAGGAGTATTGGTATTAGTTCTTCTTTAAAGGTCTTGTAGAACTTGGCTATGTATCCCTCTGGTCCTGGGCTTTTCTTGGTTGGTAGACTTCTGATGGCATCTTCTATTTTGTCACTTGAAATTGATCTGTTTAAATTGTGTATATCATCCTGATTCAATTTGGGCAAATTATATGACCATAGAAATTTGTCAATGCCTTCAATATTTTCTATTTTATTGGAGTACAGGTTTTCAAAATAATTTCTAATTATCTTTGTATTTCTGTATTATCTGTTGTAATATTTACTTTTTTCATCACGTATGTTAGTAATTTGAGTTTTCTCTCTCCTTCTCTTAATTAGCATGACTAAGGGATGTCAATTTCATTTATTTTTCAAAGAAGCAACTTTGTGTTCTGTCAATTTTTCCAATTGTTTTATCTCAATTTTATTGATTTCAGCTCTGATTTTAATTATTTACTGTTTTCTACTGTTTTGGGTGTTGATTTGTTCTTTTTTCTAGGGCTTTGAGATGTAATGTTAAGTCGTTTATTTGTTGACTTTTTCTTCTTTTAAGGAATGAACTCCATGCAATGAACTTTCCTCTTAGAACTGCCTTCATGGTGTCCCAGAGATTTTGATATGTTGTATCTGTGTTCTCATTCACTTCTAGAATTTTTAAAATCTCCTCCTTGATGTCCTCTGCAATGAATTGTTCATTCAGTAGCATACTATTTAGTCACCAGGTGTTGGAGTAGATTTTATTTCTTATTTTTTCATTGATTTATAATTTCATTACATTATGATCTGATAGAATGCAGGGTAGTATCTCTACTTTTTTATATTTGCTAAGAGTTGTTTGTGGCATAATATATTGTTTATTTTAGAGAAGGATCCATGTGAGGCTGAGAGGAAAGTGTATTCTCTCGTTGAAGCATGAAATATTCTATATATGTCAGTTAATTCTAAGTTATTAGATTGTATTATTGATTGTAACTATAGATAGTTTCTTTGTTCAGGTTTTGTTTGGAAGATTTATATAGTTAAGAAATAGGTGTGTTAAAGTCACACAAAATTATTGTGTTATGGTCTATTTGACTCTTGAACTTGAGTAGAGTTTGTTTGATGAATGTAGATGCTCCATTGTTTGGGGCATATAAATTTATAATTGTTGAATCTTGTTGGTGTATGGTTCCCTCAAGCAGTATGTAGTGTCCTTCTTCATCCTTTTTGATTGACTTTAGCTTAAAGTCTACTTTATTTGATATGAGGGTGGAAACCCCTGCTTGCTTCTACAGTCCAAGTGAGTGGTATGATTTTTCCAACCCTTCACCTTCAGTCTGTGGATTTCTTTTCCTATGAGATGAGTCTCTTGGAAACAGCATATTTTGGGGTCTTTTTTTAAAATCTAATCTGCTAGTCTGTGTCTTTTGATTGGTGAGTTTAGGCATTAACATTCAGGGTTATTATTAAGACATGATTTGTATTCCCAGCCATTTTTGTTTATTTTTGCTATTTAACGTGAATTGGTTTCTCCTCTGATTAGATTTTCCTTTAGTATAATCCCTCCCTCTGCTGATTTTTTATCATTGTTTTTCATTTCCTCTTCTTGGAATATTTTGCTGAGGATGTTCTGTAGTGCAGGCTTACTAGTTGTAAATTCTTTTAACTTTTTTTTTTAATCATGGAAGGTTTTTATCTCATCATCAAATCTAAAGTTTAGTTTTGCTGGATATAAGATTCTTGGTTGGCATCCATTTTCTTTCAGAGCTTGGTATATGTTGTTCCATGATCTCCTGGCTTTGAAGGTCTGGGCTGAAAAATCTGCTGATATACAAATTGGTCTCCCCCTATTTGTGATCTCTTGTAGCTTTTAAGATTCTATCCTTAGGCATTTTTATTATGCCTCAGTATAGATCTGTTGTAATTTTGTACATTTGGTGTTCTGAAAGCCGCTTGTATTTGGTTTTCCAATTTGTTCTTCATGCTTGGGACATTTTCTAATATTATCTCATTGAAGAGATTGTGCACTCCTTTGATTTGAAACTCTGTGCCTTCCTATATCCCAATAACTCTTAGACTTGGTATTTTGATGCTGTTCCATAATTCTTGGATGCTCTGTTCATGGTTTCTTAATATCTTTACTGGGTAATCAACTTTATTTCCAGATTGTATACTTTGGCTTTATCTTCTGTGATAGTTTGATGGTTGGAAGGGGCGGTCCTATGTGTGTCTGCCCCACAGGTGGAGGGGATGGACCCAGGCCTACTGTGAGCCTGCTTCCCATGCAGGCTGGTGTGGATGGATCTCTGAACTTTATTTTAAAAGCCCTATTGTTCTCAAGAAAAATATCATATCCTTTTTTTTTTAGATGAACAAAGTATGAGGCTCTGAAATTGTGTGTGAACTGGCAAACATAGAGCCTGAACACAAATGCAGGTTCTCTTTATCCTTGAAACTCCTCAAAGAGTTTTCAAATAATATCCCATCTTAGAAAAAAAATATTTGCCATTTTTACTAATTGAACCTTTGGCACCTTCTGAGAAACTGAGGCAGCCTGAAGAGCCTTCCCTCAAACATGAACTCTTAGGATTGAGTCAGAAAGATTTCAGACATGTCACTCAGACTAACATTAATCAGTTTATTGAAGGGATAGAAAAAGGAAAAAAGTGAGTCTTCTTAGAGAAGAGAGGGACAGTGTAGTGTGCCTCTTCTGCAATCTGGTTTTATTAATGATCCCAGAGAAGTTTCCAGGAAGTCCTGTCTAGTCTACCTCTTAACTTTTGACTGACAGCAGAATGGCATTAGACTTTAAAATCCCCACTGCCATGAGAATGCTAGGTCACCTTGGCCCATGCTGACCAGTTGTAATTGGATTCTTTTTTTTTTTTTTTTTTTTTAAGTGCAAACTTTTTTTTTTTTTTTTATTGGATGTTCACAACATTACAAAACTCATGACAAATCATATTTCATAGATTAGAATCAATTGGGTTATGAACTCCCATTTTTACCCCAAATACAGATTGCAGAATCACATCGGCTACACATCACATTTTTACATACTGCCATATTAGTGACTGTTGTATTCTGCTACCTTTACTATCCTCTAAAATCCCCCCTCCCCTTCCCTCCCATCTTCTCTCTCTACCCCATCTATTGAAATTCATTTCCCTCCATGTTTGTTATCCCATTCCCCTCGTAAACTCTTATATATAATTTTGTATTACAATGAGGGTCTCCCTCCATTTCCATGTGATTTCCCTTTTTTTTTTTCTCCCTTTCCCTCCCGCCTCATGTCTCTGTTTAATGCTAGTCTTTTCTTCCTGCTCAGCCTCACTGTTCTGCTCTTAGTTGCTCTCATTATATCAAAGAAGACATTTGGTATTTGTTTTTTAGGGATTGGCTAGCTTCACTAAGCATAATCTGCTCTAGTGCCATCCATTTCCCTGCAAATTCCATGATTTTGTCATTTTTTAGTGCTGCGTAATATTCCATGGTATATAAATGCCACATTTTTTTTATCCATTTATCTATTGAAGGGCATCTGGGTTGATTCCACAGTCTAGCTATTGTGAATTGTGCTGCTATGAACATCGATGTGGCAGTATCCCTGTAGTGTGCTCTTTTAAGGTCTTCAGGAAATAGTCCGAGTAGGGCAATAGCTGGGTCAAATGGTGGTTCCATTCCCAGCTTTCCCAGGAATCTCCATACTGCTTTCCAAATTGGCCGCACCCGTTTGCAGTCCCACCAGCAGTGTACAAGAGTACCCTTTTCCCCACATCCTCGCCAGCACTTGTTGTTGTTTGACTTCATCATGGCTGCCAATCTTACTGGGGTGAGGTGGTATCTTAGGGTGGTTTTGATTTGCATTTCCTTGACTGCTAGAGATGGTGAGCATTTTTTCATGTACTTGTTGATTGATTGTATGTCCTCCTCTGAGAAGTGTCTGTTCAGGTCCTTGGCCCATTTGTTGATTGGGTTGTTTGTTTTCTTATTGTCTAATTTTTTGAGTTCTTTGTATACTCTGGATATTAGGGCTCTATCTGAAGTGTGAGGAGTAAAAATTTGTTCCCAGGATGTAGGCTCCCTATTTACCTCTCTTATTGTTTCTCTTGCTGAGAAAAAACTTTTCAGTTTAAGAAAGTCCCATTTGTTGATTCTTGTTATTAACTCTTGTGCTATGGGTGTCCTATTAAGGAATTTGGAGCCTGTCCCCACAATCTGTAGATCGGAACCAACTTTTTCTTCTATCAGACGTAGAGTCTCTGGTTTGATATCTAGCTCCTTTATCCACTTTGAGTTGACTTTTGTGCGTGGCGAGAGGAGGGGATTTAGTTTCATTTTGTTGCATATGGATTTCCAATTTTCCCAACACCATTTGTTGAAGATACTATCCTTTCTCCATTGCATGTTTTTAGCTCCTTTATCAAATATAAGATAGTTGTAGCTTTGTGGATTAGTCTCTGTGTCCTCTATCCTGTACCATTGGTCCACCCGCCTGTTCTGGTACCAGTACCATGCTGTTTTTATTACTATTGCTCTGTAGTATAGTTTGAAGTCTGGTATCGCTATACCACCTGATTCACACTTCCTGCTTAGAATTGTTTTTGCTATTCTGGGTCTTTTGTTTTTCCATATGAATTTCATGATTGCTTTATCTATTTCTACAAGAAATGCCATTGGGATTTTGATTGGCATTGCATTGAACCTATAGAGAACTTTTGGTAATATCGCCATTTTGATGATGTTAATTCTGCCTAACCATGAACAGGGTATATTTTTCCATCTTCTAAGATCCTCTTCTATTTCTTTCTTTAGGGTTCTGTAGTTTTCATTGTATAGATCCTTCACCTCTTTTGTTAGGTTGATTCCCAAGTACTTTATTTTTTTTGAGGATATTGTGAATGGAGTGTTTTTCCTCATTTCCATTTCAGAAGTTTTGTCGCTGATATACAGAAATGCCTTTGATTTATGTGTGTTGATTTTATATCCTGCCACATTACTGAATTCATTTATTAGTTCTAGTAGTTTTCTTGTAGACCCTTTTGGGTCTTCTAGGTATAGAATCATGTCATCCGCAAATAGTGATACTTTAAGTTCTTCTTTTCCTATTTTTATGCCTTTAATTTCTTTCGTTTGTCTAATTGCTCTGGCCAGTGTTTCCAGAACTATATTGAATAGAAGTGGTGATAGGGGGCATCCCTGTCGTGTTCCAGATTTTAGAGGGAATGCCTTCAATTTTTCTCCATTCAGAATGATGCTAGCCTGAGGCTTGGCATAGATAGCTTTTACAATATCGAGGTAAGTTCCTGTTATCCCTATTTTTTCTAACGTTTTGAACATAAAGGGATGCTGTACTTTGTCAAATGCTTTTTCTGCGTCTATTGAGATGATCATATGGTTCTTCTCTTTAAGCCTATTGATGTGGTGAATAACATTTATTGATTTCCGTATATTGAACCATCCTTGCATCCCAGGGATGAATCCTCAATAAAATTCTGGCGAATCGGATACAAAGGCATATCAAAAATTGTAATTGGATTCTTATAGCGATAAATTCTTACAGATTTTATTGTTAGGATGAATTATTCTTATTTCCCTGAGTTTGAGGATCTGGTCTATGAAAATGTTCACAAAAGTCTCTCTCTTCAGGGTAAATTGGATTACTCTTATTGACATTATTTCAGACTTGTATTTCTCCTGCAGATAGCAGGAATCCAAGGAATGTGACATAGCAGGTTCTCTTACACCAGGCAGAGTTGCAGGTAAAGTGCTTCTTGGAAAAGAAAGCCTGTGGGGTCAGCAGAATGGGCCTATTTCATAGAATTATTTTCTTAACCTCGTATTCCCACCATTCTCACCTCTCTGTCCTCTAACACTTGGGAAACAAGAAGATATATGTGCTTCACATTGTTCTTATGTAATTTGAGAGGATTTATCTATAGTAATAGTTAGAATGTAGTAGTTTCTTGATTAAAAAATAGGTTTTTGTCTATGAATTGTCAAGCTGTTGTGACATGAAAAGGTGGAAAAGACTTTTGGAGATGTTTATTTTAAAACACAGCATGTTGTCCTTGTTATTTTTATTGGCAAGATTTGGTTTTCTGTATGCATAGAAAACTCACAGTTCATCTTAGGTGACTTGGTGTTGGAATTTTATTTTCTTTATTTTTTTATTCACTGTGTCATTTCTCCAAGAAGTATTTGCAATTTCTTTTCTGTGAAAAATATTTTCTAATTTGATGAGTTTGGAAGCTATATCTTCATAAGCCTCTTGATAGACAAATTTAATAAACATTTATATAAACTGATATCATAAAGATAAAACAAATGCCATTTTTTAAAAAAAAATTACAAGCTGACCTTTTGAAATAAAGCTAACAATCTCATACCAAAATGCACAAGTGATATAGAAAACATTACTTTTCATTTGTCAGGATCTACAACCACACACATGACATTTGTATTTGAAAAGGTCAGGATGGATGGTGCAATTGCTTACTAAGATTAATACCCACTAAAATTTAAATTGGGTATTTTATAAGTGCATCAATGAATTTTTTAATGGTCTGGGGACAATTGGTAATACTTCTGAAATTTTTCCCTTCTAAAATTATCATGGCCATATTCAATTGCCTGTAATAGGAAGTGCCAAAAATGTTTGCTCTCAGAACTTTTCTTTGGCCATAAAAATATTTCTGGGCCCAAACCTTATGGCTCATGCTTTGTTTGGCTTCTTCACTTTAACAATACCATGACAAACTCATCTTCTGATCAGCTGATTGTTTAAATTCATGCTGTTGAGATGGGAATTTTTTTCCTGTAAAAACTAGCACCAGTTAGTTCATATTTAGACTTTTATGAGTTTCCCAACTCTGCATGAAAACAGCCATAGAAAATATACAAATAAATATCTGTGGCTGTGTTCCAACAGAACTTTATTTAGAAAACAGATGGTGGCTGGATGAGCTACAGTTTCACTCCTGCTAGAATAGCAGCATTCTACATGATAAACAAAAATTTCTTTGAAAACTCAATGTACATATTACCAAATAATCTACTGTGAACAATATTACTGATGGGCATTCCTTGAAGTTAAGGCAGTCCTCACATTTTCACCAGCTTCTTAATTACCCAAGCCTTTATGGGAGGACAATAATTCCACATAATATTCTTATATTATTTGTAGTTAGAATGAGTTTGGGAAATATCATATTTGCAGCCTGTTTTTTTTTTATTTTGAGGTAGGTTCTCACTAAGTTGCTGAGGGCCTTGCTAAA